>NC_089495.1:58304409-59504409 GCF_036850765.1 Saccopteryx bilineata | reverse complement strand
CTTGTGAAAATGTCACTGATTGATATATATTGCTTAATTTACATAAAATACTAAGTTTTACTTTGAAGCAACTTTTTCTACCTCTCTAATCATAGAGGACTGGTAGAGACAGATAATTGTGTTCATCACAGACTCTCTAAGGCACAAGGTTTGATGCATAGTTGTCCATGTGGTCCAATATAGTTTCACCACTAGTTCTTCCTATTATTTCTTGAATTAAGACCAGTAGAAGAGAGTTGTTGATTATGAGACTGTAAAGTCTAGAGTATGAAATCATAAAATCTGGAGCTGCCTGATTAAGTGTCTATGACTTAATCAAGGAGAAAAAGATCTGCAGGCACTAGATGAGATAGGGAAAGAGGCAGATTCCTGGCAGCATTCGGATATCTAATTCCAAGCATCTACAATGCTAAGAATATCCTTCTTAAAGTTTTGCCATGTCAGTCAATAATTTCCCTATTTTACCTGTTAATAGTAGAGAATTTTAGTCAATTAAAATAAGAATAATTCTGACACATATAAATAAACTGACCTAGAAAAAAATACAGAAAAATTAAAAAGTGGCAAAAATGTATTTCATTGCACAGAAAATTGATTAATTTTCCTAAAATATTTTTTAAGTCTATATATTCATGGTTTAAGTAGTTATCTTGTTTTTCATACAAAAAACCAATTTATTTATTATGAAAATAAACAGAGATAAAATGAGAAAGGGAAAAAGAAGTGAATGAAAGACAATTTAAATCATGTACATAAAATTAATTACATGTGAATCATGATTGTTTTTTAATACTATGTAAAAACATTGAATGTTAATTCTAAATTTGTGATTAGTAAAATAAATTTCGGCAACCATAAGCCAAAAGGTGGGTAAAAGGAAATGTACTCAAATCTCACATTCTATTTTATTCCAGATAAGGGTACCCTTGTTTAAAGGAATGAGTTCTGAAATGCTCACAAGATTGAATTCTGCGCACATTCTTCTTTGGCCCTTCAGTCAATGAGGTCATCTTTGGCTGGGTGTGCAAATTGATACTGATATGTTATATCACCATGAAAAGACCAGAAATGCAGATTTCATTTAATTAAAGGAACATGGACTCCTGCCTGCTTTCATTTGACTTTCTCACCCTATTGTCTACCCTGAATCCACATTCTTGGGGCAAATCAAAGGACACCAAGGAAATGAGTTGAAAATCACTGACCAAGGTGACTAATGGCATGTCCAATGCAGCCCCTTACACAGAGGAGTAAATTTCTAGTATAAAATACTAAGGAAAGATAAATATGGACCAAGTGATAGTTCTGTTGTATGCAAAGTTCTGTTTCTTAAAGACTATATGTATTCTAAAGAGATGAGGTCTCTGTGGTAGGCATAGACTATGGAAATATTGTGCAGGGTGATTCTTTTAATAACGTGAGTTGTCTATTGTTAAATGCATGAAGAATTTGGCCAATTTATTTAGAATATTGGAATTAAATTTAGTAATCATTTAAACAATTTTAAAACACCACATTCCAATTATGTTTTGGCATGTTTATTTTTTACAAATCCAGCTCATCATTTAGTGTAATATTTTTATTTACACTATTTCAATTTATGTAAAAAAGTTTTCATATGAAAATGAGTTATAGCTATGTAAAGTTATAATTCACCCAGAATCACCAAGAGAATGATTTATTCAATAAAATATCAATTTTTGCAAATTGCTTTAAAAGAAAGTTGATTCTTCAGAAGACATTTTGATTTTCTATAAGCTTCTTTTTTATCAATTGTAAAGAAATTGAATAATTGTCATAATAAAGATTGGTGGAGGAAGTGGCTGTACCAATATTACTTACATTAATTTTGTCATAGTTACACTATTAAATTATCGTTATACATTCTATTATACAGTAGTTATACTATTATGACTACCAACATCTCTCCTTTGTGAGAAGAAATAAAATAATTTTGACCAGGTTTTTCACAGAAAAATAAAGACAAATTGTCAAAAAACATATAAAGCCATACCTATTCTTATAAACAGAGGAATCCAAATTAAAATGAATGCTGCTCTAGACCCTGGCCAGTTGACTCAGCAGTCGAGCATCGATCTGGCATGTGGAATTCAGGGTTCAATTCTTAGTTGGGCATACAGGAGAAGCAATCATCTGCTTCTATCCTCTTCCCTCTCCCCAGTAGTGGATTAAAGTCAGTTGAGACCCTGGGCACAGAACAAAATATTGGGCCCCTTAAAAAAAGAGAGAGACAGGGAAAATGAAAATACACGTTAACCATATTTTTAAATAAAACAATATTATGTACTATTAATGTTAAAATTGCATATATGAAACCAGACCTGGTGTCATTAGAAAAAAGTGTAAGGTTAGGGTTTTGTGGGCCCCTTCAGAAGTCAGGGCCAGGTTGCATGTCCGGTGCACCTGCCATTAAATTCACCTCTGCCTCTGCCCCTTCTTTTTCTTTCTCTCTCTCTCCTCCTCTTCCCTTCCCACATCCACGGGCAGTTTGAGTGCACTGGCCCTGGGCGCTGAGGATGGCTCCATAGAGATTGGACAGAGCATCGGCCCTAGGTGGGGGTTGCAGGGTAAATCTCAGTCAGGGTGCGTGCATGGGAGTCTATCTTTGTATCTCTCCTGCTCTTACTTTAAAAAATAATAATAAAATGTTGCTTTAAATTAAATTTTAGGAAAATTGTAATAAAATTAAACATATCTAAGGGAAACAAGCATTACATTATTCATTCTTTCAATAAATATATTTTGAGTATATATATATATATACTCTCAGACATTCTGTAGCCCAGAAATGGGTAAGAAATCATACAAAGCCCTGGCCGGTTGGCTCAGCGGTAGAGCGTCGGCCTAGCGTGCGGAGGACCCGGGTTCGATTCCCGGCCAGGGCACACAGGAGAAGCGCCCATTTGCTTCTCCACCCCTCCGCCGCGCTTTCCTCTCTGTCTCTCTCTTCCCCTCCCGCAGCCAAGGCTCCATTGGAGCAAAGATGGCCCGGGCGCTGGGGATGGCTCTGTGGCCTCTGCCTCAGACGCTAGAGTGGCTCTGGTCGCAACATGGCGACGCCCAGGATGGGCAGAGCATCGCCCCCTGGTGGGCAGAGCGTCGCCCCTGGTGGGCATGCCGGGTGGATCCCGGTCGGGCACATGCGGGAGTCTGTCTGACTGTCTCTCCCTGTTTCCAGCTTCAGAAAAGTGAAAAAAAAATAAAAAAAAAAAAAAAAAAAAAAGAAATTATACAAGCCTATATTCTAAAATGGAAGATTAACAACAAACAAGTCAACAAACAAATAAATGATATAATTTTTAAAAAGTTTTCAGTGCTACAAACAAAATAAAGAATAGGTAGTAGCTAAAGGGCTAAGTAGGCAAAGGAGTGCATATTTTAGATGAGAAGGAAGATAATGTTGGAGCAAAAATTTGAATGATAATGAAGTACCAGCCATAAAAATACCTAGGATCGGTCCTGGCCGGTTGGCTCAGTGGTAGAGCGTCAGCCTGGCGTGCAGGAGTCCCAGGTTCGATTCCCAGCCAGGGCACACAGGAGAAGCGCCCATCTGCTTCTCCACCTCTCCTTCCTCTCTGTCTCTCTCTTCCCCTCCCGCAGCAGAGGCTCCACGGAGCAAAGATGGCCTGGACGCTGAGGATGGCTCTATGGCCTCTGCCTCAGGTGCTAGAATGGCTCTGGTCGCAACAGAGCAATGCCCCAGATAGGCAGAGCATCACTCCCTGGTGGGCATGCCGGGTGGATCCCGGTTGGGCGCATGCGGGAGTCTGTCATCTGTCTGACTGCCTCCCCATTTCCAGCTTCAGAAAAATGAAAAAAAAAAAAATACCTAGGATCAGCAGTTCTAGATAAAGAAAGCATCACAGGTAAAGACTTGGAAGAAAAATAAAGACTGGCAAAGCCAAGGAGAAAAATTTAGGGAAAAACCAAATTACTTACTTGGTCCACCCTTCTGAACAAAAGTTAAACCTGAGATGCTCTCCTACATATAATGGGAGGTCATTGTATCCTTTTTATTGTGAGATTTATATAACTTGATGTACAGGTAGAGAAACACTCTGGCATTTGTATAGGGACTGGACTGTAGAGGGGCATGGGGGGATCTGGGGGAATCAGTGAGGAAGACATTACTAAAGTCCTCATAATGGATGATGGTGCCTGGGGTTAGGGTGGCGAAAGTAGAAGGTGTAAAATGTGGCCAGATTAGAGGTAGAAGTTGAAGCTTGAATTTGTAGGATGTGCAATGGATTAAATATGAGTGGTAATAAGTATGCGATTGTAAGTAGGTGTATGGCAAACACTTAAGTAAAATGGAAAACAGTGAATGAAGAGAAGATGGGGGGAAGATCAAGAGTTCTATTTTGAATTCTTTTTTTTATTTATTTATTTTTTATTTTTTTATTTTTTTACAGAGGCAGAGATAGACAGGGACAGACAGACAGGAACGGAGAGAGATGAGAAGCATCAATCATCAGTTTCTCATTGCGCGTTGCGACTTCTTAGTTGTTCATTGATCGCTTTCTCACATGTGCCTTGACCGTGGGCCTTCAGCAGACTGAGTAACCCCCTGCTGGAGCCAGCGACCTTGGGTCCAAGCTGGTGAGCTCTTTGCTCAAGCCAGATGAGCCCGTGCTCAAGCTGGCGACCTCGGGGTCTCGAACCTGGGTCCTTCCGCATCCCAGTCCAACGCTCTATTCACTGCGCCACCACCTGGTCAGGCTCGATTTTGAATTCTTATAACAATACATTGGTGGGAAATGTTGGACATTCAAATAGAAATTTTAGGGAGATGATATATACATACAGTGTGATGTTCAACTAAGGGATTTTGGCTGGTAATATAAATTTGGGGGGATATCAGATTATAGATGGCATTAAAATCATGGGATTGGAAAGGATCAGCAAAGAAGAAAATATACCTACAAAAAAAGATCTAGCATTGAGTTCGAGGATACTTCAATATTTAAGAGGGTAGAAGAGGAGACATCTGTAAAAGATAGGATGTGAATAAGTAGCAAAGGGAAAAGTAGAAACAATAAATATTTTTTCAAGGCAAAAGTGAGGAAATATTCCTTTGTAATGTTATTATGAGAGAAAATTTCATTGTGGAAAAGAATCTTGAATAAAAGGTGAAATTTAGAATTTCTATCACTCTGGCCTCAGATATTTGTAAGTGCAGATCTTAACCCACGTACTTTTTAAACAAGTATGGTGGGAGCTTTATGATTCATTGTAAAGAACTCTGTTTCATTTCTTCTTTGTTGTCTAAAAAGTACATCTGAGGAGACACCAAGGGATGGTAAATTCATTAGGGAAGGCGTTGTATAGATTCAGATTCACTTGAAGTTTCTTTAAATATTCTAAGAAATTATTCAAAGTTAAGAAAGTTCTCTTGTTCATTTTTTGCCTTTTCATATTATTTTTATCTTCTCATTTGCCTGATGTCTGAAGGAACACTTTTAAAGTTTTTCAAGAATCAAGTTAAAAAAAAACTTTTAATCTGATACTGGAGTCCAAGTTCAGATTTCCATTTTAAACCAAGAGTGCAGTTGTGCTGAGCCTTCCAGCACCATGGAAAGAGAAACAGACAGATTCAGGCCCTTGAGTAAATGAAGTATTAAGGAGGCCCTAATCAGTGGAATTTGAGAATACCAGAAATTCTTACACACACCTGTTTCAATATCTGTCCAGCCATTACAAAAAATGAGCTCTTAGAGTACACTTTGACAGTTAAAGCTTTATTTCCAAAATACCACTAGCACCAGATGGAAACGTGATACATGAGAGGTGGAATGAACAGAAGAAAAGCCATACGGTAAAGACAGAATCCATTAACAGCAGGGATGCTGGCCCACCACCTGTTGTTGCAAATAAAATTTTATTGGCTGTTTATTTACATATCATCTATGACTGCTTCCATGCTAAAATGACAGAGTTGAGTAATTGCAACAGAGAACATGAGGCCCGAGAGCCTAAAATATTTACTACTTGGCTCTTTACAAAAAATGGCTGCAAACTGGTCTTAAAATCTCTCTTAGGGCCTAAATTGTTTTATGTTACATATAGCTCTAATGAATGGATTTATTTTATTGTCTCAGACTGAAAATTTAAAAAGAAAATGGACAAACATTGTCACTTCCCTGACAGACACCCAGCACAATAATGGCCATCATTGGCTGAGTTTAATTGAATTATTATTAGAACAATTACATCAAACTTTTGTTTTTGAAACAAAAGACACAGCCATAAGGAGGTATATAATTCCTTTTGAATTCTCAGGAGGTTCAAAAGAGTCCCCAGGGCAATTAGGGAAAGAACTAAACACCATCCCACTTGATAAGGAGACTGACTGATCAACTCTATAAAAATCCCAGGCCCTGAACAATTATGAAGCAGTTTGAAAAACATTTATTTATATTTTTCTCCTCAATATAGATTTAGCCTACTCTCTGTGTTAGTGAATTTTATTCTTGGTACATATGTGTAATTGTGTCCAACAATTATGATCTTATTTCTTTAAAAATGTGAGAACAGACACAGAAAGCTGAAATTGACGAAGGTGGAGCTGGAGCAATGAAGACAAGACCTGGGCTAGATTGCCCGGCTCACAACAGCAGAGCTTCCCTCTACACTCTGTTCTGTAGACTTTGGGATCTCTATAGCCAACACCAATGATTCGACCAAAGGGTCATGGCACTGGCTCAGTGTGAGTCACTCTGCTTAGGGAAATATATAATGGGAAGAGGAAACTGGATCCTTTAATAAAAATACTCCATTCGGTAAGTCTTGAATATCATAAAGATATGGGTAGGGATCTACATTTAAAAGAAAAAATTAAGGGAATATTTGATAGAGATTAGAAAGGGGAATATGGAAGAGTCAGCAAAGAAATTAAGAATATGCCTATAATTTCTTGGGTAGTTTTCCTTTGGAATCTGGAGAATATCATATTTCATGCAGAGCATTAAGTTTTTTTTTGTTGTTGTTGTTCTTTAGGAATAACCTATGAAAGACTTTTAAATAAAATGAAAATCTTATCAAACTAAAAAGTTTTTGCACAGTTAAAGACAATAAGAACAGAATAAAAAGACAAACTATACAATGGGAGAACATATTCAACAATACATCTGATAAGGGGTTAATAACCAAAATTTATAAAGAACTTGTAAAATGCAACACCAGAAAGACAAACAATCCAATCAAAAAATGGGCAAAAGAAATGAATAGACACTTCTCCAAAGAGGACATACAGATGGCCAATAGGCACATGAAAAAATGCTCAACATCAATAATCATTAGAGAAATGCAAATGAAAACCACAATGAGATATCACCTCACACCAGTCAGAATGGCGTTCATGAACAAAACAACATAGAATAAGTGCTGGTGAGTATGTCGAGAAAAGGGAACCCTCCTGCACTGCTGGTGGAAATGCAGACTGGTGCAGCCACTGTGGAAAACAGTATGGAGATTCCTCAAAAAATTAAAAATTGAACTGTCTTTTGACCCAGCTATCCCACTTTTAGGAATATACTCTAAGAACACCATAGAACTGTTCCAAAAGGAGAAATCCACACCCATGTTTATGGCAGCATTGTTCACAGTAGCAAAGCTCTGTAAACAGCCCAAGTGTCCGTCAGTGGACAAGTGGATTAAAAAAGTTTGGTACATATATTCTATGGATACTACTCAGCCATAAGAAATGATGACATCGGATCATTTACAATAACATGGATGGATCTTGATAACATTATATGGAGTGAAATAAGTAAATCAGAAAAAACTAAGAATTATATGAATCCATACATAGATGGGACATAAAAATGAGACTCAGAGACATGGACAAGAATGTGATGGTAACGAGGGGGGGGGAGTAGAGAGGGAGGAGGGAGGGGTACAAAGAAAACCAGATAGAAGGTGACGGAAGACAATTTGACTAAACAAACAAACAAACAACTTAACAGTGTTTTTGATGGAAGAGTAGGCTTTGTCTCACATTCCTTTCAGTATTATTTGAAGCTATGAGGCTGTTTTGCCTTTTATCTGATATTAACCTGCCTAACATCACTCTGTGTAACACGTTTCTCCTGTACACTATGTGAAAATCACAATTTCATACAACAACCCGGGAAATTACTCAGTGGGTCTACTGAGGTGGATGCTGGCCTAGGGAAGCTCTCTGTGCATGTGTGGCACCATCTCCCATGAGCACCCATGGGAAGTCCCGCCCGATCTCTCCTTCTACAGAGATCCTGAAGAAATTGAAAAGGAAGAATGTAACAAATCAAAAGGAGGAACTTCAGGGTGGTCTTAATTTGTTTTTCCACAGACTCTTAAACAGAAAATAAAGTTGAGAGAAAATATACAATTTTTAAATTTGTCCATTTTTATAAAATTTAACAATATGTACCTGGTGGTTTTTATTCAGACCCAGCTGTGCCAGTCCCTGGTACCACAGGGTCATGTCCTACAGCAGATATGTGCTTTCCAGAGTTTCTAAGCATGTGCACCTACCACTTCAGCTGCAGCTGGTCCTTTAGGTCTATGGGAGATCCATGTCTTCTGGACCTTTGACACCAGCAATGTGGTGGCCATCTCTAGAGTAATATGCCACTCCTCTTCTTACCTATGCACCAGCGGTAACACCACCTTTTCTAAGGCATACTGTTCCACATGAAGCCTGGGGACCAACAGCTCCATATCCTGTCCCTGCAGGATCATTTCCCATACCAGGACTCATCTCACCCCCCAAAATCCTGTTCAATGACTTGAGGACCTTTAGGTGGTTCACAGAGGCCAGCAGCCCCCATTCTTGCTGTTAAATTAACAATGGAGAGATGATGCTTTGCTTCTTATAGTACATAGTATATATAGGCACATGAATGCATATATAAAAATTGCTGATTTCACTATTCTTAGAGGGCATTCATGAAAGAAAAAGTTTTACACCTCTGAAAGAAGTTATCTACCTCTTGTACTCGAATATACAACATATCTTGTGGATATAATAACAAAAACGTTTAAAGAAAAAGCTTTGTACAACTCATTAAAATGTAAATAACTGATACCAATTCAAATGACTTCTGCTTATACATATATATGCAAATAACTTCTGGCTAGAGGAAAGACATTGATTTCTCTCCCAACCCTACTTTTACCCTCCCATTAAAAAAAGAAAAAGTTTTGTAAATTTGTAAGAATTTACAAAGAATTACAAAGAAAAGTGATTTATAAATTCATGTTAGCATCCAGGATTAACCTTAATATGTGTACCACTTAAAATTTTCCTTTGAATTAATTGCAACACCTTACTGGATTCTTTTTTTTTTTTTTTTTTTAGAGAGGAGAAAGATAAACAGAGAGAGAAGGAGGAGGAGCAGGAAGCATCAACTCCCAGGCAAGCCCAGGGTTTCGAACCGGCGACCTCAGCATTTCCAGGTCGACGCTTTATCCACTGTGCCACCACAGGTCAGGCCTGGATTCTTCTTTAATGAAATTAAAAAGTAAACTGGCATGCATTATTTTATATTTTTAAAATTATCTGAGGAACATTAGTATTTTTGAGAGTGTATCTGAGCAAAAATTAATTTGAAACAGACAGCACCAAACCGCAAGTGGTTAGATACTTTCCATCGACAGCTAGGGCTAGACTTTTATAGAGAAAAGATGAAAGTAAAGCAAGAAAATTATTGCTTGGCTACAGCTCAAAGCCTACTCGGCTGTGATTGGTTGTTCTTAGGTTTTGCATTTTATAACCTTGAGACATTTATAGGCTTAGAGACTGTTTTGCTTTCATAGGCCACCACAGCATTATAGCCACATCAGTCTAATGGCCTCCTTGTTTAATACACATAGTTTTATATTTTTAAAAAACCTTATCTTTAATGATTGTAATCTCATTTTAATAATTCCAGCTCAGCAAGGAAAACATTCTATCTACCTGTCTAACCTATATCGATGATGATGGGGAGATGATTAAAAGGAGAAGATGGAAAAGGCAAAAGTATCCTCTTCATGTTCACTTCTCAACTTGCCTTCTAAAGAGAAAATGCAAGTTTCTATGTCTAGAGCACTGGGTGGCAGAGTGGTGCTTAGAAGGAATGGGAGGCCCACAATGAGAAAGAACACACCAAAATGAGAATCGGTAACCCAGCTCTGGGATTCCATTCAGGGAGAAGTGCAGATCTTATACATTAGAAGACAAGGACTTCCAAGAGAGGAACAAATAGGGAAGGCAGATACTTGAATTACACATATATTCAAAATTATATATGTATTCTACTGAGTTATTTGTAAAACCTGTTTAACCATTAAAAGCACATAGAGAAAGGAATTGTTTATCCCCTTCCGCAGGTTTGGAAACTTCTGCTCAAAAACATTTAAAAAAAATTAAACATCAATTTGGACATAAAAATAAAATTACAATTTTATGTATTAACAGTATGTCTCTCATTGTGGTACTTGACATGCACTATATGTGATCTCCAGCAAACTTTCCCATCGGGATCGGCCATATGAGCCTCACATCTACCTCTGGGTACAGCACTTTCACAGTCATACAGTGCCAACAGTTCTGTTTATTCATTCCCTGTGGCTTCAGCTCCTTCTGAAAATTCCTCCTGCAGAGGCTTCCAAACCTCCGATAACTCCATGATAGTATCTGCTACTAGCACCATTGCTATTATGCTGTCTTCTTGCTTGAGCCTCACTGTGTAAGTGTTATGTTGCACTCAAGTTATTCCCCTGAGAGAAAACACGGTACTAAATGCAAAATCTAGTGCTGGCCCTAGCCCTAGCATGGGGACTGGTAATGAAGCCTTTAAAGCCACTCAAATTGCAGTTGCTGCTGGCACTGTGGATTCCTACCAAAGACATATCAATAACTTTTCTGAAAATGCTTCTCTGAAGGGGGAAATAGCCTTTCACCTACCTTCTCCCCATGCTCAGGAAGTGTGATAACAACTTCAAATCTGCTTCCTTGAGTCTGTCACAGAGATTTTGAGTAAAAATTATTCATTCATGTATTTGGTTAGATTCAGCTTGTTTATTTTTTACCCACAATACCTTTCCATATAGTTAAAGTTAGGTACAATCCCATGGGAAGCCTGGCTGGGGAACCAATGATCAAATGGCATAAATTATGCTGCACTCAAAAGCATAATTCTCTTGAGTCATTTAGCATAAAAGAAAATATCCCAATATTGCTCACCATCTCTTGAGAGTATAACTAAATAACAGTTCACTGTATTAATATTGGTTCATTTTATAATACCAAGGCAATAAAAAGGTACAGTTCTGGTCAGTAGACAGTTTAAAATAATGAGGTAGTGTGTAATTTTTCAAACTTTAATTCCAAATGGTTTTAATAAACTAAAATCTTGGTACTTAAAACAATGAGCTTTTGTTATTGGGAAATCAGTCATATGAGACACCTTATTCACTGAAGATTTTGGATAATAAAGCTTCATTAGAAAATAGAAATAGTGTCATATTTATTTTCACACTGTTTACCACAATGTAGAAATTCAATAGCCAATTGATTTCTGAATTTGGAGGAGGAATATAAGTTCAGTTCAAATAATTGAGGAGGAAATAATCAAATATAAGCAGTTAATATATGGCTATAACAAACCATCTCTAACTCAAGCCACAGTATAATAGAAATCATCCTAATGGATAGACCCCAAATTCTGAGGGATATTGAAAACAAAGAAGTAAAAGCTTCCATAGGAAAAGCAAGTCCTACTTCCAAAAAGGATAGACTGGTACTCTTGTGAAATGGTTTATTAGCTATGATACTTTCTTATAAGAAGCAATGAAAAATTTTAGTTTTGCCCAGGAATGCCTCTCTTTTTGAAGACCTAAGATTAATACAGTATGGCTTTAAGGGAATAAAATATACTTTAAAAAATAAAAATAAAAGTTCAGTATTCTATAGGCAATGAACCAAATCCTGCCTGTGAACTGTGACGATTTTGTAAAGAAAATTTAGTTAGAATACAGCCATGCCCAATTCTTTTGCATCTTTTCTCTGGCAGCAATAAAGGTAGGGATGATATCCAAAAAGACAAAAAATGTGTACTGATCCCTACCTTAGAATATCAAGTACAAGTGTGAAACCTGCATCATGAAAGACATCTGAGAATCTCTGAAATAACAAGCCTTGGCAAGGGTTACTATGTATAGATCTTGACCTTAGAACCACATTACTAGACTTTCAGAAACTAAATTTCTGGATCACTTCACTCTCTATCCAAGCTAATCCTGCCAGGTAGCAGAAACTTTCCTTGCTCATTATTTTTCTACAGTTAATCAAGTATTTCTTATCATATGCAGTTTTCTATTAAAATTTACTTGAATGAAGGGAGAGACTATTGTTCTCAAAATTATTAAGTTGAATATATTAATACTGTTAACTTGATTATTGCTTGAAAAAGAGGATGACTGACAAAGTTAGAAAGCATAGTATCTTAATCAGCTCATAAGAACACCATCAGCTCTGTGGCTTGACAAGAGAAATACAAGAGCAGACATGTATTTCCTGGAGTCTGGCAAGTCCAAGATCAAAGTGCTGGCCAATTCACAACTTGGATGACTGCCTTCTCACTATATGCTCACATAACCTCTTCTCTGTGTCCATATATGGAAAGAGAGAACCAACGAGCTCTCTGGTGTTTCTACTTAAAAAGATACTAATACCATCAGAAGGCCACCACCTCCGTGACCTCAGAAAATGGCATTTGCAGAACTTTTTGACAAATCAGATAAAGTTGTAGTTTAAGCTTGCTTTTGAAAGCAACTACTACAAAGTTTACTTTCTCTGTTCTTTAAGGTTATTGATCATCACTGATTATCATTTTGGTTGGCAAATACCATACACTAACATAGGTCTTTGTCATAACTTTTTTTTTAAAGATTTTATTTATTGATTTTAGAGAGGGGAGAGAGAGAGAGAGAGAAGGGGGAGGAGCAGAAAGCATCAACTCCCATATGTGCCTTGACCAGGCAAGCCCAGGGTTTTGAACCGGCAACCTCAGCGTTTCCAGGTTGACACTTTATCCACTGCGCCACCACAGGTCAGGCCATAACTTTTTAACATGCGGTTTTCTTTTTATATTTGAGTATCTGGCTTCATTCTAGATGCAAAAATAGAGACTGCAAATTTCAAAACACTTTTTGCTTTATATTAAACATGTATATTTATTTATTTATTTTATCAAGGCTCTACTTTTGAGATAGTTTTGAAACGGTTTTCAAATGACACATGCAGAATTTTAATTTGTTTCTAAAAGTGGCTTCACTTAATCTAACTTTTGTAGGCGTGGCTCTGACCAAAAAAAAAAAAATTATAAATGCGACAAAATCTTTTAAACAGGTAAAGTGTGACAGTCTTTCTACTGCAGCCTCATTTTAAATGACAACGGATGGATCAGAAATTCCTACCCATTTCTTGAATTTAATCAGGACACTGAGATATGGAATCAATGAGCTGTGGAAGCCAAGTGAAAGAGCAAAGCCAAGTTAAAATCCTGGGGAGTAAAACCAACCATATTCACAAACAAAAGCCTAAAGGAGACCATTTAGCCTAAAGGCTTCTGAAAGAACAAACAGGGTTCCAGACAGAAGATTTGATTCTTGTGACAGTTCCCATAAACCTTGACTACATTTATAGAAACCCTCAGAATAAAACTCCCATTTTATTTAAGGAATCTTGAGCAGGTTTCAGTTCCTTGCAACAAATAACCCCTGTCTAGGATAGACATAGATACCAAGCACATTGTAGAAAGATAGAGATTCTAGAAAGGTATTAATTTGTCTATTCTTTTGAGAAATTGAATGTTTTCAGATAAATGAGGGAAGAGGCTAGAAAGACTAAGATATTATCTTTAGGGTACATTGGGAACTAATAATAATTGATTTATTAATTGTAACCAGGTGAAAACTAGATCAGATGACTGAAAGGAAATTGGGGGGGGCACAGTTTCAAAACATATAACAAAATGCAGATATTCCTTATGGCATTAAATAAAATTTTTTTAAACACATTTTATTATTTTTTTAAATTTTATTTATTCATTTTTAGAGAGGAGAGAGAGAAAGAAACAGAGAGAGAGAAGGGGGAGAAACAGGAAGCATCAACTCCCATATGTGCCTTGACCAGGCAAGCCCAGGGTTTTGAACTGGCGACCTCAGCATTTCCAGGTCGATGCTTTATCCACTGCGCCACCACAGGTCAGGCATTAAATAAAATTTTAGTAGGGAAAACATTGCTGCAGTCTTCAGTGGCCTTTCTGAGAGTTATCATTTAAAAATAAAGTGTTCACACTAGTATAAAGGCATGTAAGTTTGTCATTAGGAGAAATTTTCTTCTGCTAATGGCCCAAGAATAAGGATGAGTTAGTAGTGGGGGGAAAACAATTGGTATTATGTCTTATGGGGGAAAAAAGTTAGCAAGTCCCAGAAAAATGAGGGACTTAAGGAGTCAGGACCCAAATGGATCAGGGAGTCAGAGAAGAGGCATTTAAAAAGCAAATCTAGTTTGCCTCACCAACCCAGATATAGCTACAAAGAGGAAACACCAAGACTTCTTATGATTTTATAACATACTCATCATTTGTGAATTTCCTTAACCTATGCATATGTCTTCTTATAATTATAAACAGTAAATTCTTTAGAAATAAAAAAAGAGTTAAGTAGATTCTTAAAAAGAAATTGATATTAGGAGTCCGATGTTCTATTCTACAGTGTCCTTGAGAGGAGAACAAAATCCCAGGGGACATTAAATAACAGACACTGGAGAAGTAGGTCAAAACCTGGGGTACAGAAGAGGAAAAGAAGGTGGGAAGGATACTGGATTAGATCTCAAAAATCATCCTGAGATGTGAACTGGCAAGAAACACCTCTTTCTCTGAAAGAATTTTGTAGCAAAAAGCAAAGAGACAGGGATTTAGGGATGGGGTTGGGGGGACACAGGAGAGTTGAGGAAACAAGAAAATTCTATTAAATCAACTTAGAAGATAAAAATACAGAGCAAAAGCATTCATTGTTTTCTAGAATATGCTTTTAGAAAGCACTTTTCTCTACTTTGGGACAAATCTAAAATCTGAAAGAAACACCTACACTGTTTGAAACTGCTCTTTTGTCTCCCACTAAAGTGAAACTTGAAAGAATTAACTTTCTTCCCCTCTGAAAACTCAAGTAAAATGATTACAGACTATTCACATCGTTACTTCATACTAACAAAATCTATCTTCAAAAGCTCAGAGATTTTCTATTTTTTTCATTGTGTAAAATAATCTCTTAGTTGATAGTGCTTAAATTGGGGAATAAGATAAAACTTGCCAAAAAAAAAACAAGGCAAAGGAAAGGGCTTTTATTTTGGCTCTGACATCGTCATGTTTGCAACTATACATAAAAGGAAGAAAGATGAAGCCCAAACTTATAAATGCATTTTTATATGGCTATCAAAAAACACAAACACAGCTGCTATTTATCTGATAATATTGGAGAGAAAAGTAGTTCCCTAATGATGTGAGGTTAAATCTACAAAGATGAGGTGAATTGTAAAGGGAAGCATTTAACTGGTGAAGCTGATCAGTACAGACAAGCAATCAAGGCAGCATTGTCACTTTTTCTTCCCCAGTAAAAGATTTATACTGTTGGGCTTTGGGGACAAAGTATCTTAATAATTATATCAAATGTTTACTTTCACTTTGCCTGTCTAGAGAGCACTAAGTCACTATTTGACATATTACACTGTTTTGTTGATACCTGTTTATTTACATGCCTCCCCATCTGTCTGTTAACTCGTTCAGGACGAAAATATATCTAAAGCAGTGGTTCTCAAAGTGTGGTTCTGGGACCAGAAGCAGCAGCAGCAGCATTACCTAGAAAATGGTTAAAAATGCAAATTCTGGGACCCCACCCCAGACCTGGAGCTTAGCTTTCTGTTATAAAGAGTCCTCCTGGTTCAAATTGTCAGTCCTGGTTTTGAGAACCATTGATGATGAATCTCATTCAGGCATTCTAAGCATGATACCTGACATAGTGTAGAATCCAGCAGGGAAGTTTCTACTTGTGCTAAAACTTATGACATTTTCAGCATGTTCTTTATATAGTGTCCCATTGTCCTAAATCCCACCTATCAGATAGAAAAGTGAAATTTTAGCTTGTTCACACTATGAAACCATATTATTCCTTTCTTGGATATTTTTAATACATAAAGAAAAATGCTACAGAGAGTATAACACCTATTGTTTTGTGCAAGATTTAGTTCCAGTTGATTTCCTTAAAAGCTTCTGGTTTAGGTTCAGGGTTCTTTGTACCGTCATAACACCTGAACTGCAATAGCACAGTTCAAGACTCTTTCTTTCACTACGTGCTCATTAATGTCAATTACTGTGCTCCTTTCTTGGGCTTCAAGAGCCTGGAACCATAGCAGGCAGATCTTTTATATATGTTAAACAAATGACAGAATAAACCCTATAGAAAATCAACTTTCCATGCACAATTTCCTAATACTGAAATTTATAACTGTTTCAGTGATAAGTTCCATCTTCAGAATTCTTAGGTTTCATTTCTTTCACCCTGCCAGCATGAGTTTCATTTCAGGGCTCGCGTCAGGTGACCAACCACAAAGAAATGTCTGATGAAGTCATGGACAGTTGAAACTGCTCACAATTGAAAATGCACCAACACCCACAATTGGTGAAAAGCACCCCTGCATCCAGCGACAGTGACAGCCAATCAGCAAATGCTCCACTACCCTTCTTACTTCTCTATCCTTACCCTTAAAACATGGTTTGACTCTGTAACCGTTGCTGCTCTCCCTTACGAGATAGCCCAGCAGATTTTCTTTCATTAAAGCTTGTTAAACTGGTCTTTTGGATTCCAATTGATTCTATCATTTGGTCCTGAAACCCAGGACAGGGTACTAACTGCCTGGACAATCCCTCTTTGCTGTTCAAACTTACAACCAGGGAAGCAATGGGCAGCGGCAGCACGTCGCGGGCTTACTCCCTGATTCTATTTAGACATGTAATTGTAGGTTGATTGACCGGCAGTCTGATGCTGTCCTGAACCGCTGCCGGAGCAGAGGTAGGTGATTTCTTTGAGGTCTTCCTATCCCCGTTAGGTCCTTGTGCCTCCCATCCATCCCCAGCCTAGGGTTGTGCTTTGGGAGGACTCTTGTTTAAGTGGCCTGTCTCATTTCTTGTTTTCTCGGAAATCTAGGCGCCTAATCAGGTCACTCTCGGTCTTTGGACCTTCTGGACTCGAGACCTTCAGTGACAATCGACAGTCTCTAGAGATCCCTTATTGTAGATCTCTAGATAAGGGATCAGGACAGGGACACCTGTCCCCTCCCTTGTTGCTTGCCCAGTATGGGCTCCTTGCAATCATGACCCTCTGAGGCTACACCCCCCAGGCTGTCTCTTAAAAGTCACATTAAACTCGGTCTCTTGGACCTCTTCTTCCGCAATACAGCCTGACCCCAATATAAACTCGACAATGACTCCCATTAACCAGAAAACAGCACTTTTGACATAAACATCCTTCAGGACCTAGACAATTTTGCCACGGAACAGGGAAAGCCTCAGAAATTCCCTATGTACAGGCTTTCTTCTTTCACCAATCTCGACTCTCCCTCTGTTCCTCTTGCTTGACATACCAAATACTTTTAGCACAAACCTCTTCTTCCCCATCTTCCTCCCACTCTCCTCTAAGCTCTGATCTTTTTGACTCCTCTGACCACAGGGCACCACCAACAGCACCTCAACCTCCCCCTCCTCCTCCTCCTCCTCCTGCAGATTCTGACCCTCATTCTTTCCATCTAGCTGTTCACACTGTCCATCTGTCTGCTTCCTCTCTTCCTCCTCTCTATGCTGACAACTCCCTGCCATCTCGAGAAGCTTAAAAGGCAGAGTTGTCTATTGAGCTGTGTAAGTAATCTGTTTTGTCTCTTTGTCAGAAAATATCTCTAGTATAATTTCAATTAAAACAAAGAGCACTTATTTAAATTTCTTAATTTATATGAAGTCTTTGTTTAATGTGTAACTGTGTCTGTTTCTAAGGCCTTCAATAATTACCTGCCTCTTAAATCAAGGCTTGCTCATCCCCATGGACTCTCCCCCATGCAATACCCCCATCCTTCCTGTTCAAAAACCTTCAGGGGCTTATTGCCTCACACAAGACTTACGCCTAATCAATGAGGTGGTAATTGCCCTCCATCCAGTAGTCCCTAATCTTTACATGTTACTGTCACACATTCTCTCAAACACCACTCACTTCACGGTCCTAGACCTCAAGAACGCCTTCTTTACCATTCCTCTACACCCTGACTCTTACTTTCTGTTTGCCTTTAATTGGACTGACCTGGACAGTAATGCAGCCAAGCAACTTCCGTGGACTGTCTTACCCCAGGGGTTCAGTAACAGCCCACACCTGTTTGAGCAGGCACTAGCTCAGGATTTACCAGCATGCAATCTTGAAACTAGTACTCTCTTACAATATGTAGATGACCTACTCCTCTATAGCCCCTTCCTGCCTGCCTCAAGAAGACACACCGTCACCCTTCTTACCTTCCTCACCATGAAGGGATATCATGTCTTCTCTGCTAAGGCTCAACTTCACTCTCAGTCCGTAGTCTATCTGGGCATCACCTTAACCCCCACCACCTGAGGTCTCACCCTAGATCAAACTCAGACCCTCCACAGTCTCCAACCACCTACCACCATGGATCAAATCCTTTTTTTCCTTGGTCTAATAGGCTTCTTTAGACACTGGATTCCCAATTTTGCTTTCTTAATCAAACCCCTAAACGAGATCTCCCGAGCATGGCTTTTAAGGTCTATAATAACTGAGAGGAACAGGAGAAGGCAGACAGCCCAAAGGAGATCAGGCAAAATACCAGCTCTTGGTGACTGCTCTTAAAGTCTCCAATGCCCCTAAGGGGTCTTTAAGACTCCACCAGAGTCCTGCTTTAAGTGTGGAAAGAAAAGTCATTGGGCAAAAGCCTGTTCTGCTCCTCAGCCCTCGCCAAGATCTTGTCCTCTGTAAAGCCAGGAGCCAGAGCCACCATCAGAGCAGCCTGGCCTATGCAGGTTCGCATTGGATTCGGACAGTCGGTAAAGAAACAACGAAGCCACAAACTGGTGGGCCATAGTCTTTAATCCTAGCTTGCACCCAGCGGGCAAGTAAAAACACACACTGGGCTCTGAAACCCACTCACATTCAGTGCTCACAAAGCCACTGACTTATCCAAGTTTCCTAGAATCAAAGGTTTCTAGCTCACCAGCCTTATTCTCCTCAGTTCCCCATCTCCTTCCTTATCCCAGATACAAACTCGGTACAAACTGGCATCTCACTCAGCACTCCGCCATCTTGGCTGCTTCTCCTGGCCTCCTCCACATGGCCTCCTTCTGCTCTCTGCTCTGTTCTCTCCTCTGATAATCTCAGGAACCAAGAGCCCAAGCTCTTGTTCCATCCCCATTTTATAGTGTAGCTTCACAACCTCTAATCCAATATACCAAAATAGGGAAGTCTCTAATACAAAGTCACTTCTCTGAGGCATGATTGGATTGTACCACCACACATCAAAAAAGGGTGGGAAAGGCTTAATCCCAAAACCAAGCCCCAGGCTACAAGGATTCTCAACACACATTAATATCACCTGGGCGACGGCCTCACGTGGGCAGCACAATTTTTAACAAAGTGAGCATAATACATTTTATCTGCCCAACATCCTCACTGTGGGAAAAAGGGTCACTGGAAGGTAGACTGCCCCCTCGCTCCTCTAAGGGAGGGTTCAGTCTCTTCTAGCACTATCCCAGCCACCTGTGATAACTGAAGGTGCCCAGGGCTGTCGGCCCCATCTCACATCACCATCAAAGAGCCTAGGGTAGCCATCTAAATAGCAGGTAAGCAGATCTCATTTCTTATAGACACAGGGGCCACTTACTCTGCCTTGTCCAAATATTCGGGTCCTGCTCATCCCTTAAAGATCTCTGTTGTGGGTGTTGATGGTCTTATTTCCTCCCTCTTGGCCACAGATCCACTGCCTTGTGCTTGGGCAGATAAAATATATTATGCTCACTTTGTTAAAGATGGCACTGTCCACATGGAAGCGGTCGCCCAGGTGATATTAATGTGGGTTGGGGGCGGGCTGTGGGCGGGCAGGATCCTTGTAGCCTGGGGCTTGGTTTTGGGATTAAGCCTTTCCCACCCTTTCTGATGTGGGGTGGTACAATCCAATTATGCCTCAAATAAGTGACTTTATAGAAACCTTTGATTCTAGGAAACTCGGATAAGTCAGTAGCTTTGTGAGCACTGAATGAGTGGGTTTTGGAGCCCAGTGTGTGTTTTACTTGCCTGCCAGGTGCAAGCTAGGATTAAAGATGATGGCCCACCAGTTTTTGGCTCTGTTGTTTCTTTATCATCTGTCCGAATCCAATGCAAACATGCATGGGCAAGGTGGCTATAGTCATGGCCGTGGATACTGGCTTTACACTTGTCTAATAGATGGTGTCTCCTTTGCACACTTTTTTCCTCCTGCCTCGAAGCCCTATACCTATTTTAGGCCAGGACCTACTCTCCAAATTCAGAACCTCTCTCTCCTTTCACTTCCCGTCCTCAGAGTTGGCTCTGTTACTGCTTCTCTTCCAGCCAGATTTGTTCAGTTTGGTTATAAATTTACCTCTACCACCCAGCATAGTGAATCCCAAGGTTCTCCTCACCACCTCCATGACAGCAAAACTCCAGGGAAAGACCTCCTAGTTTCAAGTCTCCAGGTTAAAGAAAACAGAAGCTCCATCTCCACTCATGCCTATGAATGACCCTTTCAGTCAACCTGAATCATCCCCTAGATACGCCTACTCCCCCTTAGGGCCCACCAAGGTCAGTTTGACTAAAATCCCAGAAGAAGAAGAACAGCCTGAGCCGTGAGTAACTATGATTACCCCTTGATAACAGACAGGATGTAGATTCCAGCTTGCTCTATTCTTTCTTATCTCCTTACCCTTAAAGACATACTCTGCCCCCATACCCTCCCTCTTGGAAACACCTCATCTAGAAAACTCTCTTAATCTTATTTAAAATCTCATAATCAAGACTAACTTCTCCTATGCAGCCAACTGCTGGATATGTCTGTCCATGTCATCTTCAGCTTACTCAACTCTCCCTATTCCTCTTAATGATACTCATCTCCTTCACACCACTCTTATGTACAAGATTCAGAAAGGGGTCACCTCCTGTGAGAGAGCCAGCACTCTCATAGGAGATTACCCCACCTCAGCTGCAAACTGAGCAAACAAGCTATACTAAACCTACTATTCCCAGCTTGACAAACTCCTTCCACAGCCCTTTCCAACCACGAACTCACACCTGTCAATCCTCCCTAGGGACCAGGTTACAAGAGGACATGGGGAAAAACCCCTCTCCAGCCTACCTGGACAGGGTCCCATACTGTTATCCTGTCCACCCCTACTGCCATCAAAGTGGAAGGAGACTCACACTAGACTCACCTCCCCCACATTAAGGCTTATTCCACCAATACCCCTAAAACCTACATCTCCACCCCCACAGGTCCTCTGTCTCTCAAAATCTCCACATGTTCCCCTATCCAAGAAGAACCAGACCAGTCCATCTCATAATGCTCCTCCAAGAGGCCATATCCTGCCATACCGCCCAGTCCAGCAGGCACTCACAACAGGCAACTGCCAATTACCACCTTGCCAGATTCTTCTACTTCCTTCTTCAGGCCTCCAAAGACCTCTCCTGGTTTAGGCCTCACTCCAGTGAAACTGACAGACTGCTCAATTGGTTTCAGGACTTGGCCTGGCAAGGTTCTCTACTTGAATTTTCTCCAGAAGAAACAGCGGCTTTTCAATTTCTTTTTCTCTTCTTCTTAATCACTCCTAAGCCTAACCACCATGCCCCCAGTTCTTGATCTCCTAACACCAGTTCTACTTTCTCTCTTACTGGGCACCACATATGCCGCCCCCATCTCCTATTTCCTAGAGGCCACATATATAGAATGCTCTCTTAACCTCACTAAAAGACTTTTAATTAAAACTAATTCTTCCTACGCAGTTAATTGCTAGATGTGTATGTCTATGTCCTCCTCAGCCTACTCTGCCCTCCCTATCCCAAACAACAACACCCACCTTCTACGATCAGTTCTCATATACCAAACCCAAAAAGGGGCTTCCTTCTTTGAGAGAGCCAACACTCTTATAGGGAATTATCCCACTTCAGCCGCCAACCGAGCAAATAAGCTATATCATACCTATTGTTCCCAGCTCGAAAAATTAAAACTCCAAATTCCCCTGCTCGGGGACCAGTCACCATGAACACCCCCCTGCTTTCACCTGCCCCTTCATGCTTTACTGCTCAAGGTACTGTCCCCAGTGGGTCACCTCCCTTCTAACTTCTGCATTGCCACAATAACTATCCAATTTCCCAAAAACCTTCAGAAACATCGATATAACTATCAAGTCTCTCCAGAAGCAAACGAATTATTTTCTAATCCTGTTCAATTCACAGGACCCCCTACTCTTACAGTTTCACAACATAAATGCTCCTATCCCACCACACAGCTATATCCCTGGCTCACTACCCCTACCACATGGTTGCAATGCTCAAAGCAGGCCTCTGACCATGTCTCTACCCTAGTCAGGGCTGCTCTTTCCTCTACCTTGACCATCTGGAGTTCAAAGCCGGACAGTCAAAATCGGCCCCTTGTCATTCTATTCTCTTATTCACCTCTTATCCTGCCTCAACCAAACAGGGGCTTTCTACTTGTGTGGGACCAACACCTATATGTGTCTCCCTACTAATTGGACAGAAACCTATACCCTAATCTATTTCACCCCAAATATCAACCTAATCCCACCCCATGTGCCTCTTCCAATTCCTACTGCACTATTATTCTAGCTTTTAGACCCTGCCTCTTACGTCCGTTCACTAGTTTCTTACAGAACCACATGCAGGCCTTCCCCAACCAGAAAACTGGAGAAATCCACCTAGCCCTACACACCAACCCCAAAACCTGCCTTCGCAAAACAGAAAAATCTGAAACCCTGTAAATACAACCCTACGCAGCATGAAGTCATCCATGCACCTTTCTATCCTATAAACTCCCCACTGTGAGTAATCCTTAGGCCATAACTGTTCACCACCCATACTCAGCAGGAAGAAGCTACAGAAGATGATGACCTCTGTCCTCTTTCCCTTGAGCTTCTCTAGAAATCATTCTCTTTCTTTTTTATATAAAAATATCAGATAGTTGGGAATCTTTGGTTTCATTTCTTTAACCCTGTCAGCATGAGTTTGTTTCAGTGCTTGTGGCAGGTGACCAACCACAAAAAAATGTCCAATGAAGTCATGGGCAGTTGAAACTGCTGACAATTGAAAATGCACCAGCATCCGTAATTGGTGAAAAGCACTCCTGCATCCAGCGATAGCGACAGCCAATCAGCAAATGCCCGGCTACCCTACTTACTTCCCTATCCTCACCTTTAAAAAGTGGTCTGACTCTGTAACCAGTGCTGCTCTCCCTTATGAGACAGCCCAGTAGGTTTCCTTTCATTAAAGCCTGTTAAACTGGTCTTTCAGACTCTGATTGATTCTATCAAAAATTTCATTTATATTAATGCAAATTGGAAAATGCTAAACCTTCTCTGACTAAATCATGTTCATTACCAAAGAATCACTTTTTGCTAGGAAAATACAACATTCCAGGATTGATCCTGCAGGTTAAAATTACCTTATGAACAGGGTTATTATTCACAATAATTCTCATTCTCTTCAAGATAATCAGCTACTTGTAAACAGTTCATCAAGAGTCCTAGAGTTGTTTCTCCAGGAAATGCCACCTATGTGTAACAGAAGTTAGGTCACTAAGAAATGTGACAAGTTAAAAAGAGATACGCAGGTAATCACTGATTATTTTTTAGATTTAAGTGAAGATGTCCATATATCCACCAGCTTTCTGGTTAAATGAAACCAATCACAGCTACCCCTATAGCTGATGACACACTGCTAGAACTCTTTCTGTCTTCCCAGAGGCCAAAGGATAGAGTGTAGGTAATCACCCACTTAAACTTGAACCCTATATGACTTGGATTGGGGAACTTTAGTTAAAAGCCCTGACTGAATGTCTCTGGGATGCAAACACCAAGAAAGTGTGGGTGGGTGACCTTTGTTCAGACACAAAGGAATGCATGTGAACAGGCTTTAGAAAATTAGCCTAGGAGAGATGACATCAGAGTAATGGCGTGGTAGGAAGCGATACCGATAAATCTCCCCCAAAACTCAACAAGATCTTCAACCAGAAACAGAAAAACCTATCCTTGGAGCCTCTAGATGTTTTGCAATACACCCGAAGGTATGGTGAAGCGAAAAATTGGCTAAATATATAATCAAACCCCGAAGGAAATAGGGAGTAAGAAATGCTCCGCCTTCCTCACTAACCTAAATAGGGCTGCTTTCACTGGGAACTGAGAGTATAGAAACTAAGGCAGGCAAAGGGGGTGAATAGATCCAGGCCGCGGCACAAACGGCTGAACCAGGCTGTGGCATGGAGATCCAAGCTGAGGAAAAACTGTGCCTGTGGCAACCCATTCAATACAAGCAAACACTCACACCAAACCCAAACAAAGACAAGTGGGACAGCCATTCGCCTCAATCTCCTGGTTGGCGCATGCAGATAGTGGGCGAGAGATTCCTTCGAAAGCCTCAGGAGTGGGCGCCTGTGTTATCCCACAGAGAGGCAGAGTCAGAGCCTTTGTGTGGGCCAAAAGCAAAATCTCCGGGCCGCCCTAGCGCCCTGAAAAAGCCGTGCACAGGGAGAGAGCAAGAGCCATTTCCAACGCTGGAACTTTTCCATGCGGGCTGGGGTTTCACTCAGAGTGTGAGACTGCCAACCTGATATCCTGGTCTGGGCACAGATAGTGAACGAGAGTTTCCTCCAAGCGCCCCAGGAGTGGGCACCCGCCCATGTTACCAGACAGAGTGGCAGAGCCAGAGGTCTTTGAGTGGGCGTAAGCCCCGCCTGATTATGCTAGCAGCTCTGACTAACTGGGCCTTACCCAGAGCCCTGTGCTGAGAGGGAATAGAGTGGGGAGTTGCCAGCTCTTTGAGCCTCTTACTATCCAGGCAGAGGCAGCAGCAACCCCATAGCTGGATTGCTCCCACCAGGCTACTAATTGAGGAAGGAAAGACTAGGAGAGAGGCTCCAGGAACATGGGCTCTCTCACTGATGGAGCCTATAAATGCTAATGAGCCTCAACTGCCAACGAGACTGATGAACAATACATGACATCGCCATAGAGACTTATCAACTGCAAACCTCTACCTGAGCGTGCCAAAGGGGCAGAACCCGGGGTACAGAGTCACCAACCAGGAAGAGGGAGAGAAAAGAAAAAGCAAGAAGATAACCTCTCAAAATCAAGAATAATCTGCAGACTTTATTAACTATCCCATTTTATTATATTTGTTCATTTGTTTCTCTTATCTTCATTCTTGATTTTTTTTTCTTCTTCCAATTTGGTCATTTAACTCTCTGCCGGTCTTACTCTCTCCTCTCCTTGAACAACACTACCCATAAGTGTTACATCTCCCATTATCTTTTCTTTCCTCTTCCTTTCTCTCTATGAGGTTTGCACTCCAAAACCCTTAACTCTCTCTCTCTCTCTCTCTCTCTCTCTCCTCTTTTTTCTTCTTTTAGTGGCTCCTTCTTTTCTCTCTCTCTCTCTTTCTTTTCTCCCTCTATATAGTTTCTTCCTTTCTCCTTTATATCTCCTCTCATTGAAACCTGAATACCGAACAAATTATCTAATCTGGGACTTAAACTTATGTTTGTGGCATTTTGGGGGGTTTTTACTTCACCTTTTTAACTCACTAGCAGTGCTCCCATCCCTGGCTCTCCATTTTATCTAGTTCTTGTTCCACTAAATACAATAGTAATTTTTTAATTTGTCCCCTCATTTTTCTGTTTCCCTCTTATTCCTCTCATCAGAACTCTTAGTCAACCAACACCTAAAAGCAAATTATTTTATTCTTGACCCAAATTTTTTTTCTTATTTGCTTTTTGTGGGTCCATACCCCCATTTTTTTCTTTTTTCTTTTTTTTTTTTTCCCTTTTTTTCTTCTCCCCAATTCAGGCCCTTCATTACAGGCATTGTTTGTTCTATTTAGTACAATATAATTCACAGTTCACCACAAGATTTTCTCAAGAAAGAGGGGAGAGGAGAGGAGAAGAAAAAAGGAGGGGAAGAATAATATCCTTTTTTTAATTTTTATTTTATATTATTTTTCTTTATTTAATTATTAATTTTTAAAAAAAACTCTTTTTTTATTTTTTATTTTTATTTAACAATTTATTCTTTATTAAATCTCATTAATACTATCAACAAAACCACCCTCAGATGCCATTAAGGAAGAGAAAATCTAATATCATGGATACAAAAGAAAGAGATGTAACACAGATAGATGAGAAAAAATCTATGGAGAAAAAATTTAATATATTGAAAACCTTGGAGTTAAACGACAGGAAATTTAAAATAGAAATCCTAAAAATACTCAGAGATATACAAGAAAACACTGAAAGGCAATTTAGGGAGCTCAGAAAACAACTCAACAAACACAAAGAATATATTTCCAAGTAAATTGAAACTATAAAAACAAATCAAACAGGTATGAAAAACTCAATTCACGAGCTGAAAAACGAGGTAACAAGCTTAGCTAATAGAACAGGCCAGATAGAAGGTAGCATTAGTGAAATGGAAGACAAGCAACTTGAGGCACAACAGAGAGAAGAAGAAAGAATCTCAAAAATTAAAAAAAATGAGATAGCCCTACAGGAATTATCTGACTCCATCAAAAAGAATAACATAAGAATAATAGGTGTATCAGAGGGAGAAGAGAGAGAAAATGGAATGGAGAACATACTCAAACAAATAATAGATGAGAACTTCCCAAGCCTGTGGAAAGAACGAAAGCCTCAAATTCAAAAAGCAAACAAAACACTGAGTTATCTTAACCCCAACAAACCTACTCCAAGGCACATCATAATAAAATTGGCAAAAACCAACAGCAAAGAAAAAATTCTCAAGGCAGCCAGGGAAAAGAAGAATACAACATATAAAGGAAGGCCCATTAGATTATCATCAGATTTCTCAACAGAAACTCTACAAGCTAGAAGAGAGTGGACCCCAATATTTAAAGTCCTGAAAGAGAGGAACTTTCAGCCATGAATACTATACCCATCAAAGCTATCCTTCAAATACGAAGGAGAAATAAAAACATTCACAGATACAGAAAAGATGAGGGAATTTATCATCAGAAAACCACCACTCCAGGAATTACTAAAAGGGGTTCTCCAATCAGATACAAAGAACAAAAACAAACAAACAAACAAAAAAAACAAAGCCAAAAGTAAAAGCTCCAAGAAGAACACAATAAAACCAAATTAAAACTGTGACAACAACAAAAAGAAAGGGGGGGAGAGGATGGAGATTAACAGTAGCAAAGGACAATGGAGTGCAAAAGTACTCACAAAATAGTGCGCTACAATGAACAGGGTAGGAACCCTTTTCATTACATAATGGTAACCACCATTGAAAAAACCACCACAGGAGCACATGATTTAAAAAAGATAGCAACAGAGGAAAGATGTATGGAATACAAACAAATAAAAACAAAAGGTAGAAAAACAAAAGAGAAAAATCAAACAAGACACAAAACTAACAGAAAGCAATCTATAAAATGGCAATAGGGAACTCACAAGTGTCAATAATTACACTAAATGTAAACGGATTAAACTCACCAATAAAAAGGCACAGAGTAGCAGAATGGATTAAAAAAGAAAATCCAACTGTATGTTGCCTACAAGAAACTCATCTAAGTAGCAAGGATAAAAACAAATTCAAAGTGAAAGGTTGGAAAACAATACTCCAAGCAAATAACATCCAAAATAAAAAGCAGGCGTAGCAATACTCATAGCTGATAATGCTGACTACAGGACTGCAAAAGAACTCAGAGACAAAAATGGCCAATCATAATGGCTAAGGGGACACTGAATCAAGATGACATAACAATTTTTTATATATATGCACCAAACCAAGGAGCACCAAAATATATAAGACAGCTACTTATTGACCTTAAAACAAAAACTGACAAAAATACAATCATACTTGGAGACCTCAACACACTGCTGACAGCCCTAGATCGGCCATACAAACAGAGAATCAACAAAGATGTTGTAGCCTTAAAGAAAACACTAGAGAACCTGGATATGACAGACATCTATAGGACACTTTATCCCAAAGTGAATGAGTATACATTTTTCTCCAGTGTACATGGATCATTCTCAATGACTGATCATATGTTGGGCCACAAAACAACATCAGCAAATTCAGAAAAATCGAAGTTGTTCCAAGCATATTTTCTGATCATATAGCCTTGAAACTAGAATTCAACTGTAAAAAAGAGGAAAAAAACCTCCAAAAATGTGGAAACTAAAAAATGGACCTTTAGAAAATGTGGACTTTTAAAAAATGAATGGGTCAAAGAAGAAATAAGTGCAGAGATCAAAAGATATATACAGACTAATGAAAATGACAATACGACATATCAGAATCTATGGGATGCAGCAAAAGCAATGATAAGAGGGAAGTTCATATCACTTCAGGCACATATGAACAAACAAGAGAGAGCCCAAGTGAACCACTTAACTTCACACCTTAAGGAACTAGAAAAAGAAGAACAAAGACAACACAAAACCAGCCGAAGAAAGGAGATAATAAAAATCAGAGCAGAAATAAATGAAATAGAGGACAGAAAAACTATAGAAAAAAGTAATAGAACGAGCTGGTTCTTTGAAAAGATCAACAAAATTGACAAACCCTTGGCAATACTTACCAAGGAAAAAAGAGAAAGAACTCATATAAACAAAGTCCAAAATGAAAGAAGAGAAATCACCACAGACTTTGCAGATATACAAAGAATTATTGTAGAATACTATGAAAATTTATGCCACTAAATTCAACAACCTAGAAGAAATGGATAAATTCCTATAACAATACAGCCTTCCTAAACTGAGTCAAGAAGAAGCAGAAAGCCTAAACAGACCTAATAGTAGAGAAGAAATAGAAAAACCATTAAAATCCTCCCCAAAAATAAAAGTCCAAGCCCAGATGGCTATACCAGCAAATTTTATCAAACATTCAAAGAAGACTTAGTTCCTATTCTACTCAAAGTCTTTCAAAAAATTGAAGAAGCAATACTTCCAAACTCATTTTATAAGGCAACATAATCCTCATACCAAAACCAGGCAAAGATGGCACAAAAAAAGAAAACTACAGATGCTAAAATACTAAACAAAATACTAGCAAATCGAATACAACAACATATTAAAAAAATAATACATCATGATCAAGTGGGATTCATCCCAGAATCTCAAGGATGGTTCAACATACGTAAAACGGTTAACGTAATACACCATATCAACAAAACAAAGAACAAAAACCACATGATCTTATCAATAGACGCAGAAAAGGCTTTCGATAAAATACAACACAATTTTATGTTTAAGACTCTCAACAAAATGGGTATAGAAGGAAAATATCTCAACATGAAAAAGGCCATGTATGATAAACCATCAGCTAACATCATATTAAATGGCACTAAACTGAAGGCTTTCCCCCTTAAATCAGGAACCAAGACAGGGTTGTCCACTCTCTCCAAATGTGGTACTAGAGGTTCTAGCCAGAGAAATCAGACAAGACAAAGAAATAAAAGGCATCCATGTCAGAAAAGAAGAAGTAAAGGAATCACTTTTTGCAGATGATATGATCCTATACTTCGAAAACCCCAAAGAATCCACAAAAAGACTACTAGAAACAATAAGCCAATACAGTAAGGTCGCAGGATACAAAATTAACATACAGAAGTCAATAGCCTTTCTATATGCCAACAATGAAACATTTGAGAATGAACTCAAAAGAATAATCCCCTTCACGATTGAAACAAAAAAAAATACTTAGGAATAAACATAACAAAGAATGTAAAGGACTTATATAATGAAAACTATGGACCATTCTTAAGAGAAATCAAAAAAGATATAATGAGATGGAAGAATATTCCTTGTTCTTGGATAAGGAAGAATAAATATAATCAAGATGGCCATATTACCCAAAGCAATATACAAATTTAATGCAATTCCCATCAAAATTCCAATGACATTTTTTAAAGAAATGGAGCAAAAAATCATCAGATTTATATGGAACTATAAAAAAACCCGAATAGCCAAAGCAATCCTAAAGAAAAGGAATGAAGCTGGAGGCATTACAATACCTGACTTCAAACTATATTATAGGGCCACAATAATCAAAACAGCATGGTATTGGCAGAAAAATAGACACTCAGACCAATGGAACAGAATAGAAAACCCAGAAATAAAACCACATATATATAGTCAAATAATTTTTGATAAAGGGGCCAACAACACACAATGGAGAAAAGAAAACCTTTTCAATAAATGGTGCTGGGAAAACTGGAAAGCCACATGCAAAAGAATGAAACTGGACTACAGTTTGTCCCCCTGTCCTAAAATTAATTCAAAATGGATCAAAGATCTAAACATAAGACCTGAAACAATTAAGTACATAGAAGAAGACATAGGTACTAAACTCATGGACCTGGGTTTCAAAGAGCATTTTATGAATTTAACTCCAAAGGCAAGAGAAGTGAAGGCAACAATTAATGAATGTTATTACATCAGACTAAGAAGTTTTTGCTCAGCAAGAGAAACTGATAACAAAATAAACAGAGAGCCAACTAAATGGGAAATGATATTTTCAAACAACAGCTCAGATAAGGGCCTAATATCCAAAATATACAAAGAACTCATAAAACTCAACAACAAACAAACAAACAATCCAATAAAAAAAGTGGGAAGAAGACATGAACAGCCATTTCTCTCAGGAAGAAATACAAATGGCCAACAGATATATGAAAAGATACTCATCTTCTTTAGTTATTAGAGAAATGCAAATTAAAACTGCAATGAGATACCACCTCACACCTGTTAGATTAGCTATTATTAACAAGACAGGCAATAGCAAATGTTGGAGAGGCTGTGGAGAAAAAGGAACCCTCATACACTGTTGGTGGGAATGTAAAGTAGTACAACCATTATGGAAGAAAGTATGGTGGTTCCTCAAAAAACTGAAAATATAACTACCTTATGACCCAGTAATCCCGATACCCCCAAAACTCAGAAACATTGATACGTAAAGACACATTCAGCCCCATGTTCATTGCAGCATTGTTCACAGTGGCCAGGACATGGAAACAACGAAAAAGCCCGTCAATAGATGTCTGGATAAAGAAGATGTGGCACATATACACTATGGAATACTACTCAGCCATAAGAAATGATGACATCGGATCATTTACAGCAAAATGGTGGGATCTTGATATCATTATACGAAGAGAAATAAGTAAATCAGAAAAGATCAGGAACTGCATTATTCCATACGTAGGTGGGACATAAAAGTGAGACTAAGAGACATTGATAAGAGTGTGGTGGTTACGTGGGGAGGGGGGAGAGGGAGAGGGAAAGGGGGAGGGGGAGGGGCACAAAGAAATCTAGATAGAAGGTGACAGAGGACAATCTGACTTTGGGTGATGGGTATGCAACATAATTGAACGACAAGATAACCTGGACATGTTATCTTTGAATATATGTATCCTTATTATTTGATGTTGTCCCATTAAAAAAATAAAATTATTAAAAAAAAGAAAAGAAAATTAGCCTAGAGGTTCTGGATTGCCCCTTCCTTTGTGCTTGTTAATTAGCAAAAGAGAAAGAATATTCTGACAAAATTAGCCCTGTTTCCACATCCACAAAATGGCCATTAATCATTCTTTCCTTGTCACCTGATTCCCCTCACCTGTAATGCTGTTACCTCCGTTCTGAATCTGATAATAAAAGCTAAGGGAGAAGGAGATTCAGGAGGTCTCTCTCTTTGCCTACCTTGGCAGGTCTCCCTCTCTCTACTTCTTTTGTTTTTTATCTTATTTAGCAATTAATTTTAACTGGGTGACATTGATCAATTAGAGTACATAGATTCAGAGAAAACATCTCCAGATCATTTTGACATTTGATTATGTTGTATACGCATCACCCAATGTCAAATTGTCCTCCATCACCTTCTATTTGGTTTTCGTTATGCCCCTTCCCTCCCACACTCTTTCCCTCTCCTCCCTTCCCCTCCCACTGATAACCACTGCACTCTTGTACATGTCCATGAGTCTCAATTTTGTGTCCCACCTATGTATAAAATCATACAGTTCTTAGTTTTTTTCAATTTATGTATACTTATTTCACTCAGTGTGATGTTACTAAGGTCCATCCATGTTGTCATAAATGATCCTATGTCATCATTTCTTATAGCTGAATAGTATTCCATAGTATATATGTACCACATCTTCTTTATCCAATCATCTATTAAAGGGCTTTTTGGTTGTTTTCATGTCTTGGCCACTGTGAATAATGCTGCAATGAACATGGGGCTGCATGTGTCTTTACATACCAATGTTTTTAAATTTTGGTGGTATATACCTAATAGAGGGATTGTTGGGTCATATATTAGTTCTATTCTTAATTTTTTTTAGTAAACACCATACTTTCTTCCATAATGATTGTACTACTTTACATTCCTACCAACAGTGGATGAGGGTTCCTTTTTTCCATAGCCTCTCCAACACTTGTTATTACCCATCTTGTTGATAATAGCTAATCTAACAGGTGTGAGGTGGTATCTCATTGTAGTTTTTATTTGCATTTCTCTAATTGCTAATGAAGATGATCATTATGTATCTATTGGCCATTTGTATTTCTTCATGGGAAAAGAGTCTGTTCATGTCCTCTCCCATTTTTTTTATTGGATTGTTTGCTTGTTGTTGAGTTTTGTGAGTTCTTTATATATTTTGGATATTGAGCCCTTATCTTTGCTGTTGTTTTAAAATATTATTTCCCATTATTTGGCTCTCTGTTTAGTTGTCAGTTCCTTTTGCTATGCAAAAACTTCTTAGACTGATTTGGTCCCATTCATTTATCCTTGCCTTCACTTCCCTTGCCTTTGGGGTCAAATTCATAAGATATTCTTTATGGCCAAGGTCCATGAATTTAGTACCTATGTTTTCTTCTATGTAATTTATAGTTTCAGGTCTTATATTTAGGTCTTTGATTCATTTTGAATTAATTTTGGCACAAGGGCACAAACTGTAGTCGAGTTTCATTCTTTTGCATGTGGCTTTCTAGTTTTCCCAGAACCATTTATTGATGAGACTTTCTTTACTCCGTTGTGTGTTGTTGGCCCCTTATTCAAAAATTATTTGACCATATATATGTGGTTTTATTTCTGGGATTTCTATTCTGTTCCATGGGTCTGAGTTTCTATTTTTCTGCCAATACCATCCTGTTTTGATTATCGTGGCTCTATAATATAATTTGAAGTCAGGTATTGCAATGCCCTCAGCTTCATTCTTTTTCCTTAGGATCGATTTGGCTATTTGGGGATTTTTATAGTTGTATATAAACCTGATGATTTTTTTCCATTTCTTTAAAAAATGACATGAAATTTTGATGGGAATTACATTAAATCTCTATATTGCTTTGAGTAATATGGTCATTTTGACTATATTTATTCTTCCTATCCAAGAAAAAGGAATATTTTTCCATTTCATTTTATCTTTTTCAATTTCCTTTAACAATGCTTTGTAGTTTTCATTATATAGGTCCTTTATATTCTTTATTTTTATTCCTAGGTATTTTATTTTTTTTTGTTGCAACCGTAAAAGGGATTTTTTTGTGTGTTTGTTTTCTGATGTTTCGTTGTTGGCATATAGGAAGGCAATAGACTTCTGTATATTAATTTTTTATTCTGTGACATTATTGTATTGATTTATTGTTTTAATGTTTTTTTTGTGGACTTTTTGGGGTCTTCAATGTACAGGATCCTATCATCTGCAAGAAGTGAAATCTTCACTTCTTCTTTCCCAATATGAATGCCTTTTATTTTTTTCTCTTGTCTGATTGCTCTGGCTAGAACTTCCAGCACTACATTGAATAAGAGTGGAAAGAGTGAGCAACCTTGTCTTGTTCTTGATTTTAGAGAAAATGTCCTTAGTTTTTTGCCATTTCATATGATGTTAGCTGATGGTTTGTCATAAATGGCCTTTCTTATGTTGAGTTATTTTTTTTCTATACCTATTTTGTTGAGTGTTTTAAACATAAAATGGTGTTGTATTTTATCAAAAGCCTTTTCTGCATTTATTGATAGGATCATATTATTTTTGTTCTTTGTTTTGTTGCTATGGTGTAGTACGTTAACTGTTTAAATATATTGAACTATCCTTGTGATTCTGGGATGAATCCCACTTGATCACAATGAATTATTTTTTTAATGTGTTGTTGTATTTGATTTGCTAGTATTTTGTTTAGTATTTTAGCATCTTTATTCATTAGAGATATTGGTCTGTAGTCTTCTTTTTTTGTTTTGTCCTTGTCAGGTTTTGGTATGAGGGTTACATTGTCCTCATAAAATGTGTTTTAAAATATTGCTTCTTCTTCAATTTTTTTGAAGACTAAAGTAGAATAGGAAACAAGTCTTCTTTGAATGTTTGATAGAATTCACTAGTATAGCTGTCTGGCCCTAGGTTTTTATTTTTTGGAAGGTTTTTGATTGTTGTTTCTACTTCTTCCCTGTTTATGGCTCAGTTTAGGCTATCTCCTTCTTCATGACTCAGTCTAGGAAGATTGTGTTGTTCTAGAAATTTATTTATTTCTTCTAGATTGTTAAATTTGGTGGTATACAGTTTTTCATAGTATTCTTTGTATATCTATGATATCTGTGATGATTTCCGCTCTTTCATTTTGGATTTTGTTTATATAAGTCCTTTCTCTCTTTTTTTTAGTAAGTATTGACAAGAGTTTGTCAATTGTGTTGATCTTTCCAAAGAACCAGCTTCTTGTTTTGTTGATTTTTTTCTATAGTTTTTCTATTCTCTACTTCATTTATTTCTGTTATAATTTTTATTATTTTCTTTCTTCTGGTTTTAGATTGCCTTTGTTCTTCTTTTTCTAGTTCCTTAAGATGTGATGTTAAGCTGTTTACTTGGGCTCTCTCTTGTTTGTTCATATAAGCCTGTAGTGATATTAATTCTTCTCTTATTCCTGCTTTTGCTGCATCCCAGAGATTCTGATACGTTGTATTGTAATTTTCTTTTGTCTGTATGTATCTTTTGAGCTCTGCTTTTATTTATTCTTAGACCCAGTTGTTTTTTTAGAAGTATATTGTTTAATTTCCTCATTTTTGTGGGTTTGTGTACTTTTTTTTTGAAGTTGAATTCTAGTTTCAAAGCTCTATGGTCAGAGAATATACTTGGTATAATTTCAATCTTTCTGAATTTGTTGATGTTAGTTTTGTGGCCCAACATATGGTCAACATTCTTGAGAATATTCTATGTACACTGGAGAAAAATCTATACTCTGGCTTTTTGGGATAAAATGTCCTGTAGATGTCTATCATATCCAATTGTTCTAGTGTTTTGTTTAAGGCCCATATTTCTTAACAAATTTTCTGTTTGGATGAACGATCTAGAGCCATCAGCAGTGTATTGATGTGTCCAAGTATAATTGTATTTGTGTTGGTTTTTATTTTTAGATCAGTTAGTAGATGTCTTATATACTTTGGTGCTCCTTGGTTTGGTGCATATATATTAAGAAGTGTTATGTCTTCTTTGTGTGTGTGTGTGTATTTTTCCAAAGCCAGAAACAGGGAGGCAATCAGACAGACTCCCGCATGCGCCCGACTGGGATCCACCCGGCATGCCCACCAGGGGGCGATGCTCTGCCCAACCGGGGCATTGCTCTGTTGTGACCAGAGCCACTCTAGCACCTGAGGCAGAGCCCACAGAGCTATCCTCAGCGTCTGGGCAAACTTTGCTCCAATGGTGCCTCGGCTTTGGGAGGGGAAGAGAGAGACAGAAAGGAAGGAGAGGGGGAGGAATGGAGAAGCAGATGGGCGCTTCTCCTGTGTGCCCTGGCCGGGAATCGAACCCAGGACTCCTGCATGCCAGGCGGACACTCTACCACTAAGCCAACCGGCCAGGGCTACTATGTCTTCTTGATTCAATGTTTCCTCCATCATTATGAAATGACCATCTTTGTCTCTGATTACCTTTCTTGTCTTATAGTCAGCATTGTTAGATATGAGTATGGCTACACCTGCTTTTCTTTGGATGTTATTTGCTTGGAGAATTGTTTTCCAACCTTTCATTTTGATTTTGTTTTTATCTTTGTAGCTTAGATGTGTTTCTTGAAGGCAGCATACAGTTGAATTTTCTTTTTTTTAAAGATTTTATTTATTTATTTTAGTGAGGGGAGAGAAAGAGAAAGAGAGACAGAGAGAAAGGAAGGGGAGGAGCAGAAAGCATCAACTCCCATATGTGCCTTGACCAGGCAAGCTCAGGATTTGAACCAGCAACTTCAACATTCCAGGTCAGTGCTTTATCCACTGTGCCACCACAGGTCAGGCAGGATTTTCTTTTTTGATCCATTCTGCTCCTCTATGTCTTTTTATTTGTGAGTTCAATCCATTTACATTTAGTGTAATTATTGACAATTGAGAGTTTCCTATTGCCATTTTATATATTGCTTTCTGATAGCTCTGTATCTTGTTTGGTTCTTCTCTTTGTTTTTCTGTCATTTGTTTTTGTTTGGTTGTATTCCATACTTCTTTCTTCTGTTTCTTTCTTTCTTAAGCCATGTGTTTTTGTAGTAGTTTTTTCTGGGTGGTTACTATAGGTAATAAAAAATATATATATTATATTCATTGTAATACATTATTTCATGAGTGCTTCTGCAGTCCATCCTCCTTTGCCTCTCTTAATCTTTGTCCTCTCTCCTTTTTTGTTTTTGTTGTCACAGATTAATCTTGTTTTTATTATGATCTGGCTTTTCTCTGAATACTTGCTTGCACTGTTTTGTCTGAGACTAGTACTGGTCAAATTTGTTTGGGACTAGAATGTAGGTAATTTGGGGGCTTTAGGGCCTCAAAGCTACTTTGCTGATGTAAGTAGAGCCTGATTTCTGACATTATTGAGTTGAATCTAGTCCCATTGTGAACTCTCCAAAGACCAAGACATTGTTAGGAGATTCAGTTGTGCTGTACTAAACTTTCTGGCTTCCCTTTGAACTCTTGCTTTCACTTTTATGTTTGTAACTAGTTTGAAGTTTGTGTCAGACTAGAATGTAGGTAGAGTAGATTTGGGGGCTTTGCTGAATTGGGACTCTGGGGATGTGGAACCCTGGTGGAAGAAGGCAGGGCTTTCAAAACTGCTTTATTGGTTGTTACTATTCTGCAGTCTTTATGTTTTGAACTGAATCTGCCATGAAACAGACCAGATGTGGTCATAAGTTTGCACAGGTCTCCAACAGCTAGCATCAAGCATCAAATATTTACATGTGAATGAATGAATAAATGTTCTTCAGATGATTCCAAACTCTTTGCTCTGAGTCCTAATCTCAATTATTAAGGAGCAGAGACTAGTCATCCCCCTGTGCCCCATTTAAATGCTTGGCTTACTAAATCTCTAAGCATAATAGTGTTTTTTTGATGCACTAAGTTTGAATTTAATTTATATTCCTTCCCTGTTAATTGGAAAAGATGCCTCCACTGGTCTTTTTCTGAGACTAGGTCCTACTCTCACAGACATTCATAGCTCTCATGGTATTTTAACTGTGTCTTTAAAGTCTATCTTCTCTTTTACTTTGGAAGTTTAATGAGGATATTGATTGTATTAGCTTTGTTCACTACTATATTCAGAGTGCATTTGGTAAATATTTGTAAAACTTTTGAAAAGATTATGTTAAAGATAAAGAAAAATGAGGAGCTTGGCACTTAAAAATTGAAAAGCTAAAATGAGTAGCAAAGAAATAATGTGTGGCTTCTTAACAAATTTTTTAAAAATAAATGAAAGTATAATGCTGAGATTTGGAATTGCATGTTGGTGGTATTTGTGAAATAGAAAGAAGCCGAGACATAAGTAAGATAAATTGGCAACATATATATATATTGTTAAATTTGTTGGAGTGACATTGATTAAGAGGATCATATAGGTTTGAAATGTGCATTTCTATTATACATGATCTGTGTATTGCATTATGTGCCCATCATCCAAAGTCAAGCCATCTTCCACCAAGTATTTGTCCCCCTTTACCTCTCACCACCCCACCTCCTTCCTTCTAGTAACCATTATACCACTGTCTGTGTCTATGCGTTTTAATTTAATATCCTACATATGAGTGAAATCATACAGTTTTTAGCTTTTTCTGACTTATTTAGCTTAGCATAACATTATCAAGTTCACAAATGGCAGAATTTTATCTTTCTTATGCCTGAGTAGTATTCTACAGTATATGTGTACCAGATCTTCTTTATCTAAAACTCTATCGAAGGATACTTTGGTTGTCTCCTTATCTTGGCCACCATGAGTAATGTTGCAATGAATATGAGGGTGCGTATGTCTTTATGAACAAATGTTTTCCAGTTTTTCAGGTAGCTAACCAGGAGAGGAATTGCTGGGTCATATGATAACTCTAGTCTTAATTATTTTTTTTTTGAGAAATCACTAGACTATTTTCCATAGTAGCTGTACCAGTCTACATTCCATCAGCAGTGAATGAGATTTCCCTTTTCTCCACAACCTGTCCAACATTTATTACTTGACCTATTGATAGTAGCCATTCTAATAGATGTGAGATGGTATCTACTTCCAATTTTGATTTGCATTTCCTTCATAGCTTATAAAGTTGAACATCTCTTCATATAACTGTTGGCCATTTATATGCCTTCTGGGGAAAGGTTCTGTCCCCATTTTGTAATTGGTTTTCTTGTTGAGTATTATGAGTTTTTTATACATTTTGAATATTAACTCTTGTCAGATTTTTCACTTGCAAATATTATCTACTATTCGGTCATTTGTCGTTCTGTTTATTGTAAGTTTTTTTTTGTTGTGCAGGAGCTTTTTAGTTTGATAGAGTCTCATTCATTTATTTTTGCCTTTACTTTCCTTGACTTTGGGGTCAAACTTATAAAATGTTTTCTACAACAAAGGCCCATAGGTTTAGTACCTGTGTTTTCTTCTATGTAATTTATTATTTCAGATTTCATTTTGGGTCTTTGCTACACTTTGAATTCATTTTTGTATATGAGGGGAACAAATTGTAGTTTCATTTTTTTGCATGTGGCTTTCCAATTTTTCCCGTATCATTTATTGAAGAGGTATTTTTTCTCCATTGTGTGACTTTGGCTCCTTTGTCAAAAATTATTTGCCCAAATACATGTGGCTTTATTTCTTGGCTCTCAGTTCTTTTCCACTGGGGTGTGCGTGTGTGTGTGTGTGTGTGTGTGTGTGTGTGTGTGTGTGTCTTTTCTGTAAATATCATGCTGTTTCAATTATTGTAGCACTGTAGTATAATTTGAAGTCAGGTAGTACAATACTTCTGACTTTGTTATTTTTTCTCAGTATTGCATTGAGGTCTTTTGTAATTCCATAAAAATTTGATAATTTTTTTTATTTATTTTGAAAATTACATTTTTAAATGGGATTTTGATAAGGACTGCATTAAATCTGTGTATTGCTTAGGATAATATGGCCATTGTAACTAGATTCTTTCTTCTAATCCATGAACATGAAATTTCTCTTCTTTGTGTGTTTTCAGATCTCTTTTAATAATGCTTTCTTCTATTTTTCTTCCTCCCTCACCCAACCACCCCCTGACATCTGTCAGTCTTCTCACTATGTATGAGTCACACTTTGCTGTTAGTTAATAGAGCAAATAAAGGACAAAAAAGAAGAAAAACTCATGTACATGGACAACAGTGTGGTGATCATTTGGGTAGAGGAAGGTGGAGGAGGTATAGGTGGGATAAATGGTAATGGACAAAGACTTGACTTGGGGGATAAATATACAATACAGTTTACAGAGATGTGTTGTAGAATTGAACACCTGAAATCTGTGTCATTTTGTTAACCAGTGTCACTCTAATAAAATTTATTTATAAAAAATAAAATAAGATAATACTTTATATATAGGTCCTTCAAAAATCCTTTGCTAAGTTTATTCCCATGTATTTTATTTTAGGGATTGCAATTGCAAAGGGAATTGTTGTTTGGTGGGGTTTTTTTTTTCATTTTGATTTCTGAACTTTTATTGTTAATATATAAAAAAACAAGTTTTTTTTTATACATTGGCTTTTTATCCTGAAACATTACTGTATTTTTTTTATTGTTTGTATTAGGTTTTAGGTGGAGTCATTGGGGTTTTCTATAGACAGAATCATGTCATCAGCAGAAAGTGACATTTTTATGTCTTCTTTCCCAATTTGGATGCTATTTTTTTTTTCTGATTGTTCTGGCCAGGACTTCCAGAACTATGTTGAATAAGAGTATTAGGAGTGAATATCTTTTTCTTATTCCTGATTTAGAGAAAAAGCTTTCATTTTTTCTCCGCTGAGCTTGATATTGGTTATTTGTCATATATGGACTTTGTTGTGTTAAAATACTTTTTTTTACTTCTATTTCTTTTCTTTTTTTTCTTAAGGAGAGAAGAGGAAATAAAAAGACAGACTCTCACATGCATCTTGACCAGGATCCACCAAACAACCACTGTCTGGGGCCAATGCTCAAATCAACCAAGCTATCTGCAGTGTCCAGGGCCAATGCTTGAATGAGTTGAGCCACTGGCTGCTTAGAAGAGGGAGAGTGAGAGGAAAAGAAGCAGATGGTCACTTCTCATGTGTGCCCTGACTGGGGATCCAACCTGGTTTGTCCATACACCAGGCTATGCTCTATCCACTAAGCCAATCAGCCAGAGTGTCTTTTATACTTATTTCATTGAGTGTTTTAATCATAAATGAACATTGTATCTTATCTAGTGCTTTTTCTGCATTTATTATAAGATCATATAATTTTTGTTCTTTGTTTTGTTGATGTGGTATATTTATTAATTTGTTTGTGTATGTTGAACCATCCTTGTGCCCTTGGAATAAAGCCCACTTTATCATGATGTATTATTTTTTAAATGTATTGTTGTATTCAGTTTGCTAGTGTTTTGCTTCTGTAGTCATCATGGATATTGGTCTGTAGTTTTCTTTTTTTGCATTGCCCTTGACATGTTTGGGTATCAGTGTTATGTTGGACTCATAAAATGTGTTAAGAAGTATTGTTTCTTCTTCAAATTTTTGGAAGAGTTTATGAAGGATGGTAACAAATATTCTTTAAATGTTTGGTAGAACTCACTAGTGAAGCCATCTGTTCCTGAGCTTTTGTTTTTTGGAAAGTTTTGATGGTTGTTTAAATTTTTTTTCACTGTTTATTAGTCTATTTAGATTTTCCAGTTATTTATGATTCAGTCTAATAAAGTTATGTATTTCTAGGAGTTTACCCATTTCTTCTAAGTTATTGAAGTTGGTGACATATAGTTTTTCATAGTAGTCTAGTATGATTATTTGTGTATCTATGATATCTGTGGTAACTTCTCTTTTACTTCTGATTTCGTTTATATGAGTAATTTCTCTTTTTCTCCTAGTGAGTCTAGCCAGGCAGGGGTTTGTTGACTTTATAATCTTTTCAAAAAACCAACTCTTTGTTGTATTAACTTTTTGTATAATCTTTTGTTCATTATTTAATTCATTTCTTCTCTAGTTTTTATTATTCTTTTCTTCTGTTGAACTTGGGTTGATTGTGTTCTATTTCTAGTTCTTAAAGTTGTCATGTTAAGTTGTTTACTTGGGATTTTTTTTTGTTTGTTTCTTGAGTTAGTCCTATAATGATATAAATTTCTCTCCTATTACTATTTTTGCTGCATCCCAGAAGTTTTAATATGTCATATTATCATTTACATTCATCTCTATATATCTTTTGAGCTAACCTTTTATTCTTTGACCCAGTCATTTTTAATAGTATATTATTTAATTTCCACATTTCTGCGAGATTTTTTTTTACTTCCTTTTTGCAGTTGATTTCTAATTTTAATGCATTGTTGTCAGAAATTATACTTGTTATTATTTAAATCTTTTTGAATTTATTGAGGCTAGTTTTGTGACCCAACATATGTTGTACCATTGAGAATGTTCCATGTGTAATGGAAAAGATTGTATAATTTGATGAGGCCTCTTATAGAGCCTCTGGCATGAGAGGCTCTATAAATGTCAGTCATATACATTTGGTATTATATGTAATCTAAGCTCAATATTTCTTTATTGATTTTTTATTTGGATGATCTAACTGGAGCTATCAGTGAAGAATTAAGATCCCCAATTATGATTGTGTTATTGTCCACTTCTTTTAGCTCTGTTAGTAGTTGCTGTATATATTTCAGTGCTCCCTGATTGGGTGCATATATTATTAGAAGTATTATGTCTTTTTGATGTAGTGTCCCCTTTGTCATTGTAAAATGTTCATTTTGTCTCTTGTTACCATTGTTATCTTGAAGTATATTTTGTTTGACATAAGTATGGCTACACTTGCTTTTCTGTGGGTGTTATTTGCTTGGAGAATCAACATATATTTTGACATAAAGCAAAGATAAAACCATAAAACCATGGGAATTGGGAGGGGACAAAAAATTCCTTAAAAAGTTTAAAAAAAAGTCACACAACGCTTTTTAAAATTTAAATTTTCAAATCATAGTGTCACTAGAGAAATGAGAAAGGGGGTAAAAATAATGGAGGTATGGATGTTTCAGAACCCTCTTGTCAACAACTCTAAGTAACAAAATTTAAAAAAGTATTTAACAGTTTGAAGTCAAGACCCATATACAAGCATCAAAGAACTTCTTCACCTGAATGCCATCTTCAACAGAGAAAACATGTTATAAATATTTTATTGAAACTGACATTAATAGAGAACCTCACACTTTCCTTCACATCAAATAAGTAAATTAAAATTATACATCTGTCTTTTCTAATAATGTCATATGTAAAAACCATTTATCTAACTTTCCTAATGCCATTTTCTCTACAAGATTTTAAGTTCTTTAAACATGGTTTTTCCTTTTGCTGAATTTTTCAAGATTCTAATTCTCAACATATCTTTATTTTAAACTAATTATACTGTGATAAACAATTATGCATTTGCAAAATTGATTTAATGCCGGTCCTAAAATGAAGAAAAATATGCATAATGTAAAATAGAATTGGATGGATATGCATACTTTATTATTAAAACCTTGAAGAAAACTAGTTTCATGGATTTAAAAATCTCTATGTGATTGAAAAATAAATCCTATAGATATGTAAATATCTACTAAGGGAAATCAACATTTCTTCTGGAGAAGAAAAAGGAAACAATATAATACTCCAAGGATTGCTGCTAAAATAGATTCAAGTTTTAACTAATGAGGGAGAAAAGTCACATAAATTCTCTACAACTGAACTGCAAAACCAAGTACTTTGAGATAATAAAATGCCTAGTCAAATGGGTTGTCTTGAAAGATGTCTACAGTGGATAGAAAGTGCCAGCAAAGCTTTACTATAAACATATGTAAGATAATGTATTAAGCAAAAAGTAATTTAGATCCTGTTTACAATCTAATTGTGTCTGAGTTATCAGCAAAACTCAGAAAACAGAAAGGACTTTCTAGATTGACAATTCCTGAAGGCATGATGTAATGCACTAGTTTGAGCTAGTTCCTTTAAACAAACAGTCTTCCAAATGCCACACTGAAAAAGTACCAAGGCCTACAACCTCCATTCAAAAACTAATTCCTGAACTGCTCAAACCAATCTCACAGCTCATCCAGTATTTTTCTTATTTCCCTGTAATGAACCTCAGTATTTATTTACCTTTATGCTACTGCTGCAACTCTCAGACTTTGACTACCTAAAGTCATGCTTGTATTCCCACTGCAGATTATCACCAGGAAACTTTCTAATATTTATCTGGCTAGAAATGGCCAATCCCTAGATGGGAGCCCCTTACCTAGTGGAAGGAGCCTCATAGGAAGGACTGGACATCAAGTTCCACAGAAGTCAAAAGAACCAAGAAATGAATGGACATTATTATCAATATGTATTATGGGTATCTGTTGGGCAAACAAGTGTGTAACAAATGTGTTAGGCTTGCTCACTTGTATTTTGCCTGATTAGTGCATGAGCATGAGTCAGTGAGCACCATGTGTCTATAGTCTATGTAAGGCTGTGGGTGCTTGCCCTCAGGGCAGCCAATTGCAAATTGCAGAGTGCCTGCCTACTTAGGAGGAGCCATTGTTTGCTACTGTTTGCCATAGAAAGGGTACCCTCAACCCAGGCCTGTTTTGCTGGAAAGTTGAGAGAAAGAGAGAGAGAGAGAGAGAGAGAGAAGCAGTTTGCCCTGCCTGCTTGCTCATCTGTTGCAAGACTCTAATATCGTGGTTCTCAAACTTTTTGAAGGTGGGGCACATTTAAAATTCTACAAATAATTGTAGGTGTACTATATACAAATTTCTGAAAAATATGTTATAACAATTAAGTCAAATATTAAAGAAAAAATATATAAAGTCCAAGCATGCTTTTATTGTAATTAAACAAAATAAATATGACAAAATTCAATTTATTCTGACATTAAAAAACATTTTTATGTTACATGTTTTGAGTAATGCTTTTTAGAATTTGTAAAACAGAGGGTTAAAAAAAGACAAAAAAGTTACCTTTTTTATATATATAGATACATACTTAGTAGGATTTAGTAAATTCGGCAGGTCCAGGCACAAATGTGTTAAGTTTTTTCATTCTTGTGTTTATGAGAAGCATGAGCCTGATGTGTCCTAGTGATTTATTCAGTGTTTGGGCATATATTTGAAGAGAAAATTTTCATATCCTCATCAATACATTAAAGAATTCCTGTCTTTTTAATCTTCATTGTGTTGAGTGCAGAAAACCCCCTCCATACATATCATCTTAACTTTATATCAAACAAAGGATAGAAGAAACTTCCCTCCAGTCTTTCCAGGGAACATGGAGGGTAGTATAAACAACCCAGCACCACAGCTTAACAGCCCTTTGCAACCTAATTAGGCAAGTGAGGTGGGGGGTTGGGCAGACTGTCAGTTTACAGCCACTTCCCCACAATTCTGTCCCCCAAAAATCTGAACTCCAAAAACTCTGTTGTATTTTTGGTCCCCAACAGGCACATAGTTCTCTGGAATACCATAGGTCGCACCTGGAAATATTCTAGAGCCCACCAGTGTGCCCTGGCCCACACTTTGAGAACCCTGCTCTAATAAGTGGAATGGCCTACCATCCTCCAGCTCCACAGTTCCTTTACCATCTGCCCAAATTCAATGTGAATCTGCATGGCCACAACCACTGGCCATACAGGTATCTCCTTTTATTCTTTCTTTTTTTTTTCTTTGAGAGAACACAGCTAATTTTATATAAAGAAAACTAAGATATACCTTTCTGAATTTTGGTTGTGTGCATCCTTTCCATTACAGTATAAATGGCAGAAAAATTATCTGGGCCTGACCTGTGGTGGCGCAGTGGATAAAGCGTCGACCTGGAAATGCTGAGGTCGCCGGTTCAAAACCCTGGGCTTGCCTGGTCAAGGCACATATGGGAGTTGATGCTTCCAGCTCCTCCCCCCTTCTCTCTCTCTGTCTCTCTCTCCTCTCTCTCCCTCTCTGTCTCTCTCCTCTCTAAAAATAAATAAAGTAAAAAAAAATCTTAAAAAAAAAATTATCTGAATTTTGCCTAATTTTTGTTTATTTTGCATAAATGTAAATTGTACTATTCTTATTCCTCAGCAGTTACAATTACTTCACTGCATAGTATTCTTGGTTTAAATTACAGTGTTTGAAAATTAGCAAGAGTATAAAAAGAAAAAAATAGCAAGGAATTGTTAAGCATACATGTTTTCTAATTACAGTATATGCAGCAGTTGAATGTAAATATCTTATTCTTTCTATGTCTTTTAATTCCTATTGAAGAACACTACTATCTAAATAACTGATCTTCATGGTTTATAATAACAAAGTGCCATGTGCCTTTCTTTTCATTAAAATAATATTCATATTATACCAAGTTTGTTTTATTTTTAAAGAAGAAAAAGAAAGGTTGATTTAATTGATTAAAATATTAGCACATAAGCATGACTTATTCTCCATGAGATCACTTATACCTATGAAAATTTTTAAGTGAGTAGAATATCAGCAATACCTGTCTGAATCAGAGGGGTCAATGATAGAATGTTACAATTCCCTTACATTCATGGTGTCCTAAACTCAACAAAGGAAGATTTTTAGAACAGGTTGAGACTTTTGTTGATGGCTCCCATATACAGGTATTCTAACGTAATCCAATTTGGTGCATAGTATGCTTCTGCCATCTACTGGAAAGATGATATACTGCAGTGGCAATAACTTTTGTAGTAATGAGTGTAAATCGGACACATTAAAGAAAATTTCTTAGAGCCCTAATATATATCTATATCTATATCAGTTTATCTACATATGTATCTATCTATTATATATTATATTATATATATATACTGAACAGCCACTTTTAACATTGCTAGATAAGTGATCTTCCAAGATTAGAAATTTCCGTGGATGCTTGAGATAATTTCTTTGTTGTAAAATTACTTTCTCTTTCCAAATGTTCTTTTAAAATGTAAGTATGTCTTATTTAAATATGCAACATCACAGTGAAACAAGAGAAAATAAGTCTGAATTTCCATAAACTGGAGGCTTAGATAATAGGGACATATATAAACAAACAAAATTTTTATTTTTTAGTAAACTTCATATTTTGTTAAAAATTAATTATAATTTTTCCATAAATATGATCAATCTGATAATATCCCCCTTTATTCAAAAAAAAGAGTTTTTCATGGGCTTCTTATATTTAGAGACCACTTTTAGCATTCCACAGCATCTGGAACTTATAAGAGCATTTTCATCTTCCAATTCTCTGAGTTTGGTAGATCCAGCATTATTACCATCATCTGGATGTCTTGAAAACTGAAGTAGAGACCCTGGCCAGTTGACTCAGTGGTAGAGTGTCAGCCCCATGTGTGAAAGTCCCAGATTCAATTTCTGTTCAGGGCACACAGGAGAAGTGACCATCCGCTTCTCAACTCCTGCCCTCACCTTTCTATCTCTCTCTCCTCTCACAGCGATGGCTTGAATGGTTAGAGCAAAATTCACCTCAGGCACTGAGGATGGCTCCATGGCCTTGGCCTCAAGTGTTAAAGCAGCTTAACTGCTGAACATGGAGCTACGGCCTAGCCAGGCAGATTATTGCCTGGTAGGAGCTTGCCAGGTGGATCCCGGTAGGGGCATATGTAGGAGTCTCTCTCTGCCTCCCACCTCTCACTTAGTAGAAAGAAAGAAAGAAAGAAAGAAAGAAAGAAAGAAAGAAAGAAAGAAAGAAAGAAAGAAAGAAAGAAGAGAGAGAAAGAGAGAGAAAGAAAAAGAAAGAAAGAAGAGAGAGAGAAAGAAAAAGAAAGAAAGAAAGAAAGAAGAGAGAGAGAGAAAGAAAAAGAAAGAAAGAAAGAAAGAAGAGAGAGAGAGAAAGAAAAAGAAAGAAAGAAAGAAAGAAGAGAGAGAGAAAGAAAAAGAAAGAAAGAAAGAAAAAGAAAGAAAGAAAGAAAGAAAGAAAGAAAGAAAGAAAGAAAGAAAGAAAGAAAGAAAGAAAGAAAGAAAGAAAGAAAAAAGAAAGAAAACAAGTAGAGAGAATTGGAGCAGTTAGACTTTGGAATGGCCCCAGTGACCCTATTTCCTGGTATTCAGAACTTTGTGTATTCTCCTCTTTTGATTGTGGGCTGAATCTGGAGACTTGCCCTTAACAAACAGAATATGGCAACAGTAATGTGATGTGGTTTCTGAAATTAGGCTATAATACTTAAAATCTCTCTCTCTCTTCTCTGCCTCATCTCACTTGCTCGCTCAGATGAAGCAAGCATCATGTTATGAGCTCCCTGTAGACAAGTCACAAGTAATGGAGAAAGACTTTTGATCAATAAATATCCAGTGAAATCTCAAGGCCCTCAGTCCAAAAACCCACGAGAAATTGAATCCTGTCCAATTATGTGATTTTGAATGAAGTTAGAAGAGGATCTTTCCCAGATGAACTTGTAGGTGACTATAGTCCTGGCATTTTTTTCATTATAGCATTGAGAGGGACCACCAGCCAAAGAATCCAGCTAAGCCACACATAAATATCCCATGCACAGAAGTCACTAAGTCATAAATTTTTTTTTAAGCTAATAAATTTTGTGGTAAATGGCTATGCAGCAGGAAATAACTAATACAAGAATGTTAAGCCTATTCCCATAGATACCAGACCTGCTAATGATATAAAGGGGAAAACCACTTTGAAGTTATCTCAGTGAGTCAACAAGCTTTATTCCACCAAGTTAAAAATTATGCAGCAACAAAGAAAGAAAAAGTAATACAATATAACAAAAGTTTACTGAGCACTTAATCTTTGAAAGGCCTAAATTAGGTAAATAAGAAAAAAAATGCAATATTAAATGTGAAGTGCTATAGATCTAATATTTGTGTGATCCTAAATTTCAGATGTTGAAACTTAATCTCCAGTTTAAAGCTATATAGAAGATGATTGGGAGGATGAAAGTTAGGGGATGATTAAGTCATGAGAGTAGAGTCCTCATAAATGGAATCAATGCTCTTATAAAAAATACCACATATGGTGATCATGCCCTTTCCACTAGGTGAGATCATAGTGAAAATTTGGACTTCCATGAATTAGAAAGCAGGTCCTCACCAGACATCAAATCAGCCTGCCATCTTGATCTTGAACTTTTCCACCTCCACAACTGAAAGATAGAAATGTGTTGTTTTTCTTGGCCAGTTGGCTTAACGGGTGGTAGAGCATGGTGTGGCATGTGGAAGTCTCGGTTTCAATTCCCAGTTAGGGCACACAGGAGAAGTGACCATCTGCTTCTCCACCCCTTCCCCTTCTCTTCCCCTTCAGCAGTCATGGCTCAACAGGTTTGAGCAAAGTTGGGCATGGGTGCTGAGGATGGCTCCATGGCCTTGGCCTCAGGCATTAAAATAGCTCAGTTGTGGAGCAATGGAACTGCAGTCAAGCCAGGCAGAGTATCACCTGTAAGGGTTTGGAAGGTGGATTCCAGCCTGGACGCATGTGGGAGTCTGTCTCTGCATCCCTGCCTTTCAATAGAAAAAGAAAGAAGAAAGAAAGAAAGAAAGAAGGAAGGAAGGAAGGAAGGAAGGAAGGAAGGAAGGAAGGAAGGAAGGAAGGAAGGAAGGAAGGAAGGAAGGAAGAAAGGAAGAAAGAAGGAAGGAAGGAAGAAAGAAGGAAGGAAGGAAGGAAGGAAGGAAGGAAGGAAGGAAGGAAGGAAGGAAAGAAAGAAAGAAAGAAAGAAAGAAAGAAAGAAAGAAAGAAAGAAAGAAAGAAAGAAAGAAAGAAAGAAAGAAAGAAAAAATGTATGTTGTTTATAAGCAACTCAGTTTGTGGTGTTTTTGTAAGAGCAGCCCAAACAAACTAAGACAGGAAATAATATATAGATAAATGTGAATTACTGGACAGAAGATTAGATTGAAGGATGTAAATAATGATGCCAATATTAAAAGGGCTCAAGGAGGAATATCTTTCCTATATAAAGATTAGAAAGGACATCTTTGGGCAGACAGCTTTTTGTTTTGTTTTGTTTTGTTTTCTTAAGCTAGAAACGGAGAGAGACAGTCAGACAGACTCCCACATGCACCCGACCGGGATCCACCCGGCACGCCCACCAGGGGCGACGCTCTGCCCACCAGGGCATCGGCTCTGCCCCTCCGGGGCGTCGCTCTGCCGCGACCAGAGCCACTCCAGCACCTGGGGCAGAGGCCAAGGAGCCATCCCCAGCACCCGGGCCATCTTTGCTCCAGTGGAGCCTTGGATGCGGGAGGAGAAGAAAGAGACAGAGAGAAAGGAGGGGGCGGGGGTGGAGAAGCAAATGGGCGCTTCTCCTATGTGCCCTGGCCGGGAATCGAACCCGGGTTCCCGGCACGCCAGGCCGACGCTCTACCGCTGGGCAGACAGCTTTTGAAAAAGGCCTTGTAAGAAAGGCTATGATTTCAAAAGGAGAAGAGGATTTTAAGTAATAATTAAAACATATGAAAATGTACAAAAGTGAGAAAACAGGGCAAATTTAAGAGTGAGTGGTTCACACATGGGGAATAAATCTGCTGCAGTCAAATAAGCAAATTGAGAGCCCTAAATTCCAGGACTGAGAAGTTTGTACCTAATTAATTCTGCAAGGACCCATTAAAATTGTTTGAGAAGGTGGCCCTGGCCGGTTGGCTCAGTGGTAGAGCATTGGCCTGGCATGCAGGAGTCCCGGGTTCGATTCCCAGCCAGAGCACACAGGAGAAGCGCCCATCTGCTTCTCCACCCCTCCCCCTCTTCTTCCTCTCTGTCTCTCTTTTCCCCTCCCGCAGCCAAGGTCCATTGGAGCAAAGTTTGCCCGGGCACCGAGGATAGCTCTGAGACCTCTGCCTCAGGCGCTAGAATGGCTCTGGTTGCAACAGAGCAACACCCCAGATGGGCAGAGCATCGTCCCCTGGTGGGCATGCCAGGCAGATCCCAGTAGGGCGCATGTGGGAGTCTGTCTGACTGCCTCCCCGTTTCCAACTTCAGAAAAATACAAAAAAAAAAAAAAAGAAAAAGAAAAAGAAAAGAAATAGTTTGAGAAGGAGAAGGCTAGGAACAAATTAACATCTTAAAAGAATTATTTTGCAAGAAAATGAAGGATGGGTCCACATATTGTCAGTAATAATTGCAAAAGACTGAAATGAACCAAAAAGATTACTTGGTAAATTTGATCATAAACTACATATGTTAAGAACGGGAGTCAGGCACACTCAGACCCATGGACCAAACTGGGGCAATGACCTATTTTTGTACACTTGAGTTTTGAATGATGTTTATATTTCTTGAAGTTGTTTTTTTAAAGATAAATAGGTGACAGAGACCATTATTATCTGATTCTTGACAAAAATGGTTGCCATTCTCTGGTCTAAAGAATATCCTTCTAGGTTCTAAATCTAAGGGATTTGCACCTTTCATGGTCTTTTAAGCTATTTTATAACTCTAGATTTTAGAGAACTGTGAATAACTTGTTCATTAGCATGCAAATAAATTCTGTCTGATGGAGAGACATTTTATTTCTATTCCCTATATCTATCCCTGTGGAAAAGAGTTGGTTTTGCTTCAAATTGTAAAATCATTTCATGGCCTATATGTCTTTTCTCTTTGACTTATCTTTCGAAGTGGATGTAACACTTAACTGGTTACCTCATAAATTTATAAGTTAAATAAAATCCTTGATTTTTTATGGTTGTGTGAACAGGATTTGTCCTTTTATACATTTATTTTTTAACAATGAGAAAAGAAATAAATGATAAATCAGAGATGATCAAAGCTGTATTTAAGACCTACATATGTCTCAATGTATCATGCTCTGGGTGTCTTTAGTTGATTAAATTCAGCTACTCCCCAAGTATATGTGGAAATTAAGTATTAGTCAGGTAACTCAGCATTCTTTTGATTTTAAGGGTGTTCTGGATGTTATAAGATGAAGACGAAATAAAATGCCGTGACATAAAGTTGTATCACTCCTAGATAATCACCCAAGGAGGCACTAAATGAAGGAAGGCCAACATCCAGAAGGAAAAAAAAAGTCATAGGTTGCTGAACAATGGGTATATGTTCTGAAAACAGTATCATTAGGAGATTTGTTGTTGTGTGAACATCATAGAGTGAACTTACACAAGCCTAGCCAACTACACACCTACACTATATCGTATAGCCTATTGCTCCTAGACTAAAAGCCTATACAAGCATGTACACAAAAATTAAATCAAGCTCAAGAGAAAATAATGCAATTGAGAGACACAAGATTCACGAAGCTAATGTCCACATAATACAGCAAAATGTTTTTTTTTAAATAAGTATAAAGAATATTCTCTAAAGTAATGATAAAAAGTACAGTAAATATGTACACCAGTAACATAATATTTTGCTTTACATCTGTGGTCAGAATGGGCTGTTCAGCATATTAAATTTTTAATACCTCTAAAAATAAATTAGTTTTCAAAAATTTAAACCCATTTAAAACCTGATTGCATCTGTTTTAATAGGAAAAAAATTATTTCAAAGTCAAACATTTTCTCATTTCTCCTTTTTTCCTCATTATTCTCGATTTCATTTGTAAAACAGTGTTATTGTATTAAGTTTTTCAAGACAGTGAATTATATTCTGACACTTGACAAACCTATGAATATTGTTACTCAGTTAAATAAATAATATGAATCCTAGTTTCAGGACTAACTTTAGGCAAAATATATCAAATATTGTTTAGAAAGTAGCATTTCTTATTTCCTTTAAGAAAACTAAGACCTACACACTGACAGTTAATTCCTTCCAAATAAATTTGTTTTTGTACAGATTCAGTGGTGAACAAATGATGAATCTTCAAGTAAAATACTAAAAAGAAGCATAACAATGTTTTTTTCTATCTGTTCTTATGAATTAAACATTCCTTTCTTTAGGTAAAACAGAGGCTTAGATGCTTCTGAATGGCCTAGAGCTTTTTTATAGTGACATATATTCAATTTTTTTTTTCATGGAACCGATGTACTATAGACCTTCTGCATGACCAACAGCCTATTCAAACTAAATCATTTTAGTACCTTCAAAACTAAAATTTACCAAACAGTATTTAATATCAAAAATAATATTTTAAATGAATCTTTAATGAGTTGTACTTTTTTGAAAAAAGGAATTTTGTATGCTGAAGCAAAGTACTAAGGCTCTCTTAGGGGTGTTGTGTGCAATTAATCATAAAGACTTTTTAATGGAAAATAAATCTATGTTAACTTTAAAATTACAATATTTAGGAGTCTTTTCTCATGTGATATAGTAACTAAAATTTCAATTTGTATGCAAAGGACACAAATTTCTTGAATACTAAATCTTTCTATTCTACATGTAGCTACCCAGATCAATGCCCTCTAAAATTTATGCTGGCAAATCTTCACTAACCATGCTGAGCTTCTTCTTTTGTACAACATATTTTCTTATACTCTAAAGAGAATTGCTATATTGCATCAAAGCATGCCTTACTTCCAAATCAAACTTATATTAAGCATGAAATGAAAATTATCTGTATTTATGTAGTATAGGCTGACATTATCAAAATGAATTAACAAATATATTTTAACTCTACATTTCATTACTTTTTTCTTAAGCTTTTCTATTTATTCAGATAAATAAATTTTTTTTGCAATTTACTTAACATTGATTATCTGTTTAGAATAAGATTTGCTCAAGCACAAACTTGTAGAGATTACATAAATTGTAGACACCTGTGTTTTGAGAAAGGGTTGTTTGGGAGACTTGAAAAAGCATAAACTTTGGTTTGAGAACACTTCATTTACATTTGAGTCCCGTCATTATTGAAAATTGATCTCTCCGAGCCTCAACTTTCTCATGAAATGGGACAATAATACAGATCTCACATATTTGACATGTTTAAAAGAGACGATCACATAAAGGAACAAGTACATACAGCTAATTGTTCAATGAATGGCAATTCCTTTTTTTTGCTGATTGATCTCTACATCATGAAAGTTTGACAAAAACTGACGTGGACCCACATGCTTTCATTTAAGGAAAATATATTTTCCAGTTTCTACCGTATTTCCTCATGTATAAGGCACTCTCATATATAAAATGCAACTTAATTTGGGGACCTGAAAATTAAAAGAAAATGTATTACATAAAGTTACTGAACTCAAGTTTTATTTATCATAAAATTTATACAACTCCTCATCACTGTCAAAACTCCCATCCATTAGTTTGTCCTCATCTGTGTATGATGATGAATCACTGTCTTTGTATATTACCGCATCCTCAGTTCTATCTATGGCATTTGAAATGCCACACTTCTTAAATGGCTCGACAATAAAATCAATCTTGATATTATCCCAGGATCTTTTCACCCAGGTACAAACTTCTCCTATAGTTGGTTTCTTCACTCTTCCTGCTAGTGTTAAAATGTCCTTAGAAGACTTCATCCATTGGTTCCATTCATTTCATGGCAATTTGAAGGGTTTGTTAATGCTGACTTCAAGTGGTTGGAGATGGGAAGTCAAGCCTCCAGTTATGATAGGCAAGTTTTGATTTTTGCTCTGCAGTAATCTTTGTGTTTTTTGTTATATGTGCCTTGAACTGATCAAGCACCAATAGGGCAGGTTTGTGTGAGAGCCACCCAGATCTCCTTCTCTAAACTTTCTCAAAACCAGATCTTCATCCTATCCTGATCCATCCCACTCTTGTCATGAACATGGACAATCACTCTTCAAGGAATGTCTTCTTTAGGCATTGTTTTCTGTTTGAAAAACAGCATAGAAGGCAGCCTGGTTCTGTTGGCACAACAGAAACTGTGTAATGGTTAAGGGTTAACCCTCAAGGACCCATACCAGGACAACTTTGGCAAATGGATGTTACTCATATACCTTCATTTGACAAATAGTCCTATGTCCACATTACAGTGGATACATATTCTGGGTTTATAGTAACCTCTGTCAGAACAGGAGAGGCTGCTAAGCATGTTATAGCTCATTGTCTGTATGCACTGTTCTATTATTAGATATCCTAAACTGGTTAAACTGACAATGCTCCTGCATATGGAGCAAAAGCATTTACTATATTTTGTCATTCTTACAATCTTTAAAGTCAAGGTATTATTAAAGTGTACCCAGCAAATATTTTAAGGTCAATTTAAAAAAATTTAAAAGGGGGAGTCATATCCTGGAACTCCTATGGGTCTACAATATCATGCTTTTTACTTAAAAAAATTTTAAATTTCTTTTGAATGCTGATGAACAGGAGATGCCAAATCTTTTTCTCCTGCAAACTACTACCTTTTTTATTTGATCTAGCTAATAACATTGTTTTATCTTTTTCCAAATAGCTCCAGATATATGGAAAAGATTTATATAGGCAGATGGGGATCCTCAAACCCCTCAGCGAGATCTAAGCATGGCCTTTAAGATACCAAGAGGCAGAAAAAGCCCAATAGAGATCAGGGGAACTACCAGCTTTTAGGATACGCCCTTAAATGCTCCAACACCCCAAAGGGGTCTCATAGGATGCCATCAGGGTCCTGCTTCAATAGTGAAAAGGAAGGTCATTGAGCTAAAGCCTGCCAGACTTACATGCCTCTGCTGTGAGGAAACAGGGACACTGGAAGTTAGGCTTCTCCCTCACTCCTCTAAGGGAGGGTTCAGTCTCTTCCAGTCCTGCTCCAGTCACCTATGACCTAACCTTGCCCAGAATGCTGGGGTTTGCCACTGAAGGCTGAAGGTGCCATCGGTCCCATCTATGACACTGTGGACAAGCCTAGGATATTTCTTCCAAGAAGCAGGTAAACGGATCTCATTTGCACAAGGGCCACTTAACTATGTCTTGCCTGAATAGTCAGGTTTTTTATTCTTCCCTCAAAAGATCTCTGTTGTGGGTGTTGATAGTCCTATTTTCTGCTGCTTTGCTTAATATATAGTGTTTACTTTATTCCTCCTACCTAAATGCCCCACTCATATTTCAAACTGGGACCTAGTCCTAATTTAGAACTCTCTTTTCCCCTTTTGCCAACTTCTATTAGGAATCTACCTTTGCCACCCAGCTTAGTGTATCCCAAGGTTCTCTTTACCAAGCCACAGTTGCAGAGCTCCAGGGAAAAGCAAGCTGGTCTCATCTCTCCAGGCAGAGGAGAACAGAAGCTCCATCTCCACACATGCTGCATATGGCTTTTCCAGTTTACCTGAATCATTACCAGCTAGAAGCAGTGGTCATTGGGACTTGGACGTGAGCTGCAAAGTATAGAATTGGGACAACAATTCCAGTGCCATGCAGACTTTTCCTGGATGTAAACTTTTCCTGGGCTCCTGTTTCTTGTGACAGCTCATAACAGACTAAACTGGGGTAGGGTTGCATTTTTCAGGGGATTTGGCATGGTGTTGGGGCCAACTTGGACTTGGTGAACATGTTAAGGACACTACTCTTTTATGGATTCTTGCTATATTGGCCAAGAGTTTGCTTAAAGACTCTAATCACTGTAATTAAAAAAAATAGAAGACTGGATAAAGAAGATGTGGCACATATACACCATGTTATACTATTCAGCCATAAGAAATGATGACATTGGATCACTCACAACAAAATGGTGGGATCTTGATAACATTATACAGAGTGAAATACGTAAATCAGAAAAAACCAAGAACTGCATGATTCCATACATTGGTGGGACATAAAAATGAGACTAAGAGACATGGACAAGAGTGTGGTGGTTACGGGGGGGGGGGGGGAGGGAAGGAGGAGAGGGGGAGGGGGAGGGGCACAAAGAAAACTAGATAGAAGGTGACGGAGGAAAACCTGACTTTGGGTGATGGGTATGCAACAGAATTGAATGACAAGATAACCTGGACATGTTTTCTTTGAATATATGTACCCTGATTTATTGATGTCACCCCATTAAAATAAAAATTTATTTATAAAACAAAGAGAAACTGTGTAATGGCTCTTTTCATGTCCACTTGTCTTTACATTTATAGTTTTCAGCCCCTTCTTATTTCCAGTTCTATTACTTGAGACATCAAATTGAAGGAACTTTATCCATATTTGCAATCTGTCTTAACTCAAACTGGTGTGTCTTCTGACATTGAATGACAAAACAATGAAATTCAAGGACCTCTGCTCATAGCTTTCAGGAATCTTTTGGGCAAGTCTGGTGCATGTCCATATGCTTAATCCATTCCATTTCATGAATCTAAAGCATCAGTTGTGTCTTCCTTTAAAATCAGTAACTTTTTTTCATAAGCAATTCTTCTTGCTTCATGCTGAACCATCTTTGTGAACACAGGAATTCCAATTACCCTTTGCTTTTCAACTCATATCTTCAATTCCCTATCTAAAGCAGGCCATTTTGCCGACCTGCCTCTCATGACCTTCCTCCACTGTAGCATTTTCAGTAGGGTTTCTTCTTTCCATAGCCTGTCTCAGATGGATTTCTCAGCTGGAAGAGGACCAAACTTATGTTCAGCAGCACAATTTCCATTCACTTTTCCAAACTGGATCACTTTTAACTTGAATTCAGCCCTGTACAAAAATCTTTTCTGAGCGATTTATGGGCAGAACCTGGCAAAACGTATCCTACCATAATATACCTGTAAAAAGTGCAAAACAATGAGCGCAGAGACAACAAAGGCGGAAAAGTGAGAAATGCAAATATAAAAAAAAATCTACAACTACTGTGTAAGATACATCCAGTTTTTAGACCCCAAATTTTTCAAAAAAAGGGCACATCTTATACATGAAGAAATATGATAACTTAGATTCCGGGGATAGAATAATTTATCAACAGAACAAGAAACATTTCAACTTCATTTGCATCATTTTTTTTAAATTTCAAACTCTAAATTCCAAAACTCCAATGCATGCATTCAAGTCCAGTCATCTAACATTGCCTGATACTGGTTAGCATGGCCCAGGACAAATCCATTCACCAGATAAATAATTTGAAGCAAATGTACCTGACTGTGAGTTAGCAGATATCAATTGCTGCATGACAGCTAAAGGTAAAATTATAAGTTCACCTTTCTCACAATTCACTACAATTGTTAGTAGAAAAAAAATCAAACAACCTTATGATTTGACATGTCAGAATTAATATAAATAATTGTATATCTCCAACTTCTCTAATACAGTCAGTTTTTGTTTAGTTATAATTAGAGAAACATGGTGGTTTAGTAGAAAAATCATAGAGCCAAGAGGCCAAAGATTGTAATTCCAGCCCACTTTCCAGCTACTGGATTCTGAATTAATCATTTGACTTTCAGTTTTCATATTTATATAATAGCAACAAAGCAACCTAATAATGTCTATTTTACACAGTTATTAAGAAAATAAAATGAGGTGCTGGCCAGTTAGCTCAATGGATAAAACATCAACCTGGCACACCAGAGGTCATGGGTTTAAACCCCGGTCAAGGCATGTCCCAGAAACAATCAATGATTGCACAACTAAATGAAACTAATTGGAAAAAAAGAGTTGTTGCTTCTCTCTCTTTCTCTCCATTTCTCTCAACTCGACAACAAAAAAGATAAAACATAAAAGCACTTTTAAAATTCCAAAGAGCTAAACAGAAATGTAAAGCAGTTGATCTCGGTGAACTCAATATGAAAATTTACTATAAAGAATATGTGAATCTATTTCCATTCCAGAATTGAGAACAATAGAATACTTAGCCTACATGGCCAATATATCAGAACAAACTGTATTTTGCCAAAAAGACAAATTTGCATAGAAATATGTATACATTGCTTAGTAGATTTATGCTTTTATAATAAACACATTTACCTCACAATGAACATAAGAATAAAGCAAAATGAACCTGTTAGAAAGAGAGGGGAAGATACACTGCCAAAAATTGATAAAATGCAAAATGAACCATGAAGAAATAAACAGACATATTTGCCTTTTTGCCAAAGACCCATCTTGGTTATTAAAACATGATGATCTGGAAAATTTGATTCTTCAAAAGTGCTCACCACTGTTTAAATACCCAGACTTAGGTAAAATAATCTAGACCATTTTGCTAGTAGCAAAAATAGAGACTTAATAATGTTGATGAAAATAAAAACTTAAATTTCACAATTTAACAAACTTTATATCTAAGAGTGAATTCATGCCAATTTCTTTATCCTATAAATATAGAAATACACTATTGTACATATATTTCTCAAGTTGAAGAACAGCACTAGTAGTTCTTTAGAAATAAAAGTAACTTACAGTAAGAAAATTTGAGAAAAGCATTCTTTTTTTTATTTAGACAATTAAATTTATCAGGGTGATATTGGCCAACCAGAGTACATAGATTTAGAGAAAATATCTCCACATCATTTGGACAGTCAATTATGCTGTATACTCATCACCCAAGGTCAAATCATCTTCTGTCACCCTATATTTTGTTTCTCTTTAAGTCCCTCCTCTTCACCTCAGCCCGCTCCTCCTTCTTCTCCCTTTCCCTCCCCCTGGTAACCACTGCACTCTTATCTATGTCCATGAGTCTCAATTTGTATCCCACCTATGTATGAAATCATACAGTTCTTAGCTTTTTATGATTTACTAATTTCACTCAGTATAATGTTATCAAGGTCCATCCATGTTACCGTAAATGATATTATGTCATCATTTCTTATGGCTGAGTAGTATTCCATAGTATATATGTACCATATCTTCTTTATCCAATATTCTATTGAAGGGCATTTCAGCTGTTTCTATGTCTTGGTCACTGTGAACAATGCTGCAATGAACATGGGGGTACATGTGTCTTTTCATACCCATGTTTTTGAGTTTTTGGAGTATATACCCAGTAGAAGGACTACTGAGTCATATGGTAGTTCTATCCTTAATTTTTTGAGGAACCACCATACTTTCTTCCATAATGGTTGTACTAATTTACAATCCCACCAACAGTGAATGAGGGTTTCTTTTCTCCATAGCTTTTTCTAGCACTTATTATCTGTCTTATTGATAATAGCTAATCTAACAAGTGTGAAGTGTTTGTTATCTCATAGTACTTTTTATTTGCATTTCTCGAAAAGCTAGTGATGATGAGCATTTTTTCATATATCTGCTGGCCATCTATCTGTATTTCTTCTTGTTTGTGTCCTCTTCCCTTTTTTTTTTTTTTTTGTAGTTTTCTGAAGCTGGAAACGGGGAGAGACAGTCAGACAGACTCCCGTATGCACCCGACCGGGATCCACCCGGCACGCCCACCAGGGGCGAAGCTCTGCCCACCAGGGGGCGATGCTCTGCCCCTCCGGGGCATCGCTCTGCCGTGACCAGAGCCACTCTAGCGCCTGGGGCAGAGGCCAAGGAGCCATCCCCAGCGCCCGGGCCATCTTTGCTCCAATGGAGCCTCAGCTGCGGGAGGGGAAGAGAAAGACAAAGAGGAAGGCGGGGGTGAAGAAGCAAATGGGCGCTTCTCCTATGTGCCCTGGCCAGGAATTGAACCCGGGTCCCCCGCACGCCAGGCCGATGCTCTACCGCTGAGCCAACTGGCCAGGGCCCTCTTCCCATTTTATATTCGACTGTTTGTTTGTTTGTTGCTGAATTTTTTGAGTTCTTCATATATTTTGGATATTAGTCCCTTATCTGAGCTGTTGTTTGAAAATATCATCTCCCATTTAGTTGGCTCCCTATTTGTTTTGTTGACAGTTTCTTTTGCTGTGCAGAAAAAGCATTCATTTCTACTCAAATTTACATCCAGAAAAATTATTTTAGTTACTCATTTAGGCCAAGTATAATAAAAACAATTTTTCATAATTGAGACCTTATATAAGAGAACCTATCAAATATAAAGTATGTCATATTAGATAGCAGTCTTTAAATATCTATAAATAAAACCCAGATCTCAGAATAAATGTAGAAAATTGAGGAAAGAGAAGAAGCCAACATCTCTTGATAATTTGTTAATTTGCTATAAACCTAGCTCGGTACTATAAATTTTATAAACATTTAATTTGGCCCTTACTATTACTACTACTACTAATAGTAATAATAATAATAATAAATAACAAACAGAAGAGGAAGAAGAATCTACACAGTATTTGTAGTAATTCCCTTATAAAGAAGAAGACACTGAAGTTTGGAAAGTTTATGAAATGTTACCCAAATAATAATTCATGGTGTCAGAATTTACATATTGAAAAACCTATCCATGGTCTTCATTTACTGAATTAGGTCTTCATCTTAATGCCGCATTTCTAAATGGGTTTAACTGTTTGACATACTCTACTATATATTTAAGGCTTCTTTCTTGAGAGTTTTCAGAGGCTGATGACAGCATGAACAAAAATAAGGTCATCAATAATGAAAAATATTTGCACAATTATACAATAAATTAACAAAAACCAATATTAGCAAAGTGACTATTCTGACAGTTGTTAAACAGCTGCAATAACTCAAAAGGTTTGAAATGTTTAATAACATTATAAAATCGGTCTGCTATTCTCAATTCCACTGAGCCTCCTTTGATTGCATAAGACATTCAGGAACAGTCCTCAGCAGGTCAAATAATTTACACCTCCAGCTGCCATAATTGCATAGGAACAACATCCAGGCCAAACCAAGCAACACCAGGGATCTTCATTCTGAGACAGTACCTAATGAAGATTTCATTTCCCTTTATCTAAAATGTCTAAGTTGAAGTAGTGACAGAAGTGCCAAATTCCAAAAAACCAAAGGATTAAACATTCTTATTCTATCATTCATCAGTTCTGACCCTGTCCTAGGACTTCATGTACTTACAATATGAACTTCTGTTTATCCCTACATTGAAGCTTACGTGCTTTTTTTTTTTATATAAATAAATTTTTATTTTAATGGGGTGACATCAATAAATCAGGGTACATACATTTAAAGAAAACATTTCCAGGTTATCTTGTTATTTAGTTCTGTTGCATACCCATCACCCGAAGAGAGATCGTCCTCCGCCACCCTCCATCCAGTTCTCTCTGTACCCCTCCCCCTCCCCTCTCCCTCCTTCCCTCCCCCCACCCCCCATAGCCAGCACACTCCTGTTCATGCCTCTTAGTCTCGCTTTTATGTCCCACCAATGTATGGAATCCTGCAGTTCCTGTTTTTTTTCTGATTCACCCATTTCACCCCGCACAATGCTACCAAGACTCCACCATTCCGATATAAGTGATCCGATGTCACCCTTTCTCCTAGCTGAATAATATACCATGGTGTATATGTGCCCCGTCTTCTTTATCCAGTCCTCTATTTTTTTTACAGTGATTAATAGCCTTTAAGCAAACTCTTGGCCAATACAGCAAGAATCCATGAATGAGTAGTGTCCTTAACATGTTCCCCAAGTCCAAGTTGGCCCCATCACCATGCCAAATCCCCGAAAAATGCAACCCAACCACAGTTCAGTCTGTTAGGAGCCGCCACAGGGAGCAGGAGTCCAGGAAAGTTCCCCACAGGAAAAGTCTGCATGGCACTGGAATTGTTGTCACCATTCTATACTTTGCAGCTCATGTCCAAGTCCCAATGACCGCTACTTCTAGCTGGTAATGATTCAGGCAGACTGGAAAAAACCATTTGCAGCATGCGTGGATATGGAGCTTCTGTTCTCCTCTGCCTGGAGAGTTGAGACCAGGTTGCTTTTCCCTGGAGCTCTGTGACTGTGGCTTGGTAAAGAGAACCTTGGGATACACTAAGCTGGGTGGCAAAGGTAAATTCATAATACAAGTTGGCATAAGGAGGAAAGAGAGCTCTAAATTAAGAGTAGGTCTCAGCCTGAAATATGAGTGGGGCATTGAGGTAGGAGGGATAAAGGAAACACTATATATTAAGCAAAGCAGCAGAAAATAGGACTATCAACACCCACAACAGAGATCTTTGAGGGAAGAATAAAAAACCTGACTATTCAGGTAAAACATAGTTAAGTGGCCCTTGTGCAAATGAGATCAGTTTACCTGCTTCTTGGAAGAAATACCCTAGGCTCGTCCACAGTGTCGTAGATGGGGCCAACGGCCCTGGGCACCTTCAGCCTTCAGTGGCAAACCCCAGCTTTCTGGGCAAGGTTAGGTCATAGGTGGTTGGAGCAGGGCTGGAAGAGACTGAACCCTCCCTTAGAGGAGCGAGGGGGAAGCCCACCTTCCAGTGTCCCTGTTTCCTCACAGCAGAGGCGTGTAAGCCTGGCAGACTTTAGCTCAATGACCTTCCTTTCCACTATTGAAGCAGGACCCAGATGGCATCCTATGAGACCCTTTTGGGTGTTGGAGCCTTTAAGGGTGTATCCTAAAAGCTGGTAGTTCCCCTGATCTCTATTGGGCTTTTTCTGCCTCTAGGTATCTTAAAAGCCATTCTCAGAAGATCTCGCTGAGGGGTTTGAGGATCCCCTTCTGCCTATATAAATCTTTTCCATATATCTGGAGCTATTTGGAAAAAAGACAAAACAGTGTTATTAGCTAGATCTAATAAAGAAGGTAGTAGTTTGCAGGCGAAAAAGATTTGGTGTCTCCTGTTCATCAGCATTCAAAAGAAATGTAATTTTTTTTTTTTTTTAAGTAAAAAGCATGATATGGTAGACCCGTCGGAGTCATTGGCCTGGTGTGCAGGATTCCCGGGTTCGATTCCCGGCCAGAGCACAAAGGAGAAGCGCCCATCTACCTCTCCATTCCTCCCCCTCTCCTTCCGCCCGCAGCCAAGGTTCCACCGGAGCAAATCCACCCTGGACCCTAAGGATGGCCCCATGGCCTCTGCCCCAGTCACCAGAATGGCTCCGGTTGCAACAGAGCAACATCCCAGATGGGCAGAGCATTCCCCCCGGTAGGCATGCCAGGTGGATCCCAGTCAGGCACATGCAGGAGTCTGTCTGACTGCCTCCCCATCCCCATCCTCAGAAATATACAAAAAATAAATAAATAAAAGAAAAATACTAAAAAAAAAAAGGGGGGGGCATACCCTTGTGCTAACGCACCAGGGAGCATGGAGTGAGCTTGAGTATGTCCTATGAAACATGGAGATCTATGTTTCTATATAAGTCTTTGAAGAAGGAGGAACTGCTGAAATAGTTTATCAGCATTTGTCCCTAAGACAGCAGTCTTTATAGTGGGAACACCATACGTAAATATTTGCTATCTGTCTATAGATTAAGGGGGGAATATGGCAAATGCTGAAAAGCCATGATCTTTGTGCCCCTCCTCTCCCCCAACCCCCTCCCTCTCCTCCCCCCACCCTATAACCCCCACACTGTTGTTTATGTCTCTGAGTCTCATCTTTATGTCCCACCTATGTGTGGAAACATATAGTTCTTAGTTTTTTCTGATTTACTTCTTTCACTCAGTATAATGTTATCAAGGCCCATCCATGTTGTTATAAAAGATCCAATGTCATCATTTCTTGTGGCTAAGTAGTATTCCATAGTGTGTATATATATATATATATATATATATATATATATATATACCAAAGCTTTTTAATCCACTCGTCCTCTGATGGACACTTGGGCTGTTTCCAAATCTTTGCTATTGTGAACAATGCTGTCATAAACATGGGGGTGCATTTCTTCTTTTCAAACAGTGCTATGGTGTTCTTGGGGTATATTCCTAACAGTGGTATAGCTGGGTCAAAAGGCAGTTCGATTTTTAATTTCTTGAGGAATCTCCATATTGTTTTCCACAGTGGCTGCACCAGTCTGCATTCCCACCAGCAGTGCAGGAGGGTTCCCTTTTCTCCACATCCTCGCCAGCACTTATTCTGTTGTTTTATTGATGAGCGCCATTCTGACTGGTGTGAGGTGATATCTCATTGTGGTTTTAATTTGCATTTCTCTAATCATTAGTGATGTTGAACATTTTTTCATATGCCTATTGGCCATCTGTGTGTCCTCTTTGGAGAAGTGTCTATTCATTTCTTTTGCCCATTTTTGGATTGGATTGTTTGTTTTCCTGGTATTAAGTTTTACAAGTTCTTTATAAATTTTGGTTATTAACCCCTTATCAGACGCTATGTCAAATATATTCTCCCATTGTGTAGTTTGTCTTTTTATTCTGTTCTTATTGTCTTTAGCTGTGCAGAAGCTTTTTAGTTTGATAAAGTCCCATTTGTTTATCCTGTCTTTTATTTCACTTGCCTGTGGAGACAAATCAGCAAATATATTGCTGCGACAGATGTCAGAGAGCTTACTGCCTATGTTTTCTTCTAAGATGCTTATGGTTTCACGGCTTATATTCAAGTCTTTTATCCATTTTGAGTTTATTTTTGTGAGTGGTGTAAGTTGGTGGTCTAGCTTCATTTTTTTGCAGGTAGCTGTCCAGTTTTCCCAACACCATTTGTTGAAGAGGCTGTCTTTACTCCATTGTATTGTCTTACCTCCTTTGTCAAATACCAGTTGTCCATAGAGCTGTGGGTTTATTTCTGAGTTCTCTGTTCTGTTCCATTGATCTATGTGCCTGTTCTTATGCCAGTACCATGCTGTTTTGAGTACAATGGCCTTATAATATAACTTGATATCTGGAAGTGTGATACCTCCCGCTTTTTTCTTCCTTTTCAGGATTGCTGAAGCTATTCGTGTTCTTTTTTGGTTCCATATAAATTTTTGGAATATGTGTTCTATGTCTTTGAAGTAAGTCATTGGTATTTTCATTGGTATTGCATTGAATTTATAAATTGCTTTGGGTAATATAGACATTTTAATGATGTTTATTCTTCCTAACCATGAGCATGGTATATGCCTCCACTTATTCGTATCTTCCCTGATTTCTTTTATCAATGTTTTATAATTTTCCGAGTACAAGTCTTTAATCTCCTTGGTTAGATTTATTCCTAGGTACTTTATTTTTTTGGTTGCAATGGTAAAGGGGATTGATTCCCTGATTTCTCTTTCTGACAGTTCATTATTAGTGTATAAAAATGCCTCTGATTTCTGAGTATTGATTTTATATCCTGCCACCTTGCCAAATTCTTTTATCAGGTCTAGTAGTTTTTTGACTGAGACTTTAGGGTTTTCTATATACAATATCATGTCATCTGCAAATAATGATAGTTTTACTTCTTCTTTTCCAATTTGGATGCCTTTTATTTCTTTTTCTTGTCTGATTGCTGTGGCTAGGACTTCCAGAACTATGTTGAATAAGAGTGGTGAAAGGGGGCACCCCTGCCTTGTTCCTGATCTTAAGGGGATTGCTTTTAATTTTTGCCCATTGAGTATGATGTTGGCTGTGGGTTTGTCATAGATGGCCTTTATCATGTTGAGGTATGTTCCCTGTATTCCCACTTTGCTGAGAGTTTTGATCATGAATGGGTGCTGGACTTTATCAAATGCTTTTTCTGCATCTATTGAAATTATCATGTGGTTTTTCTCCTTTCTTTTGTTTATGTGATGAATCACATTGATTGATTTGCGAATATTGTACCAGCCTTGCCTCCCAAGAATAAATCCTACTTGATCATGGTGTATGATTTTTTCCATATATTGCTGGATCCGGTTTGCTAATATTTTGTTGAGGATTTTTGCATCTAAGTTCATCAGGGATATTGGCCTATAATTTTCTTTTTTTGTGTTGTCTTTGCCTGATTTTGGAATCAGAATTATGCTCGCCTCATAAAAGGAGTTTGGAAGTCTTCCTTCCTCTTGAATTTTTTGAAATAGCTTGAGAAGGATAGGAGTTAGTTCTTCTTTGAATATTTGGTAGAATTCACTTGTGAAGCCATCAGGCCCAGGACTTTTCTTTTTTGGGAGTTTTTTGATAGCTGTTTCAATCTCATTTGTTGTAATTGGTCTGTTTAGGTTTTCTGATTCTTCCAGATTGATTTTTGGAAGATTATATGATTCAAGGAAATTGTCCATTTCATCTAGGTTGTCTAGTTTTTTGGCGTACAGTTCTTCATAGTATTTTCTTACAATATTTTGTATTTCTGTTGTGTCAGTTGTTATTTCTCCACTCTCGTTTCTAATTTTATTTATTTGAGTCCTCTCTCTTTTTTTCTTGGTGAGTCTTGTTAAAGGTTCATCGATCTTGTTTACCTTTTCAAAGAACCAGCTCCTGGTTTCATTGATCCTCTGTATTGTTTCTTTAGCCTCTATGTCACTTATTTCTGCTCTGATCTTTATTATTTCCTTCCTTCTACTAGCTCTGGGCTTTACTTGCTGTTCTTTTTCTAGTTCTTTTAGATGCAGGGTTAAGTTGTTTATTTGAGCTTTTTCTAGCTTCTTGAGGTATGCCTGTAATGCTATAAACTTCCCTCTCAGGACTGCTTTTGCTGTGTCCCATAAATTTTGAGTTGATGTATGCTCATTATTGTTTGTTTCTAGGAATTTTTTAATTTCTTCTTTGATCTCAATGTTAACCCATTCATTGTTTAATAACGTGCTATTTAGTTTCCAAGTGTTTGAATGTTTTTCAATTTTTCTATTGTGGTTGATTTCTAGTTTAATGCCATTGTGATCAGAGAAAGTGCTCGATATGATTTCAATCTTCTTAAATTTGTTGAGCCCGCTTTTGTGCCCTAACATGTGGTCTATTCTAGAGAATGTACCATGAGCGCTTGAAAAGAATGTATATTCTGCTGTTTTAGGGTGAAAGGTTCTGAAGATATCTATTAAATCGAGTTGATCTAATATGTCCTTTAAGTCTGCTGTTTCTTTGTTAATTTTCTTTCTTGAGGATCTGTCTAATGATGTTAATGGGGTATTGAAATCTCCTACTATTATAGTGTTGCTGTTGATCTCGCCCTTTAAGTCTATCAAAGTCTGCTTTATATATTTAGGTGCTCCTATATTAGGTGCGTAGATATTTATAATGGTTATATCTTCCTTTTGTATTGCTCCCTTTATCATTATGTAGTGACCTTCTTTATCTCTAACTATGGTCTTTGTTTCAAAGTCCATTTTGTCTGATATAAGTATTGCTACCCCAGCTTTTTTTTCATTTCCATTTGCGTGAAATATTTTTTTCCATCCTTTTATCTTCAGTCTGTGTGCATCTTTTGATTTAAGGTGTGTCTCTTGTAGACAGCATATGTATGGGTCCTGTTTTCTTATCCATGCAGCTACCCTATGTCTCTTGATCGGATCATTTAATCCATTAACATTTAAGGTTATTACTGATATGTAATTGTTTGTTGCCATTTTTTTTTCTTTAAAACTGTTTTTCTCTTTTGCTATATTCTTTTTTTTCCTTTGATCTGTTTACAAGAGGTCCCTTAGCATTTCTTGCAGCCTTGGTTTGGTTGCAGTGAAATCCTTGAGTTTTTTTTTGTCTGTAAAGCTTTTTATTTCTCCTTCTATTTTAAATGATAGCCTTGCTGGATAAAGTAGTCTTGGTTGTAGGTTCTTGTTCTGCATTACTTTGAATATTTCTTGCCATTCCCTTCTGGCCTCAAGTGTTTCTGTTGAGAAGTCAGAAGTCATCCTAATGGGGGCTCCTTTGTAGGTGATAGTCTTTTTTTCTCTAGCAGCTTTTAATATTTTCTCTTTATCATTTAGCTTTGGTAATTTAATTATGATGTGTCTTGGTGTTGGTTTCTTTGGGTTTCTCCTTAATGGAGTTCTCTGTGCTTCCTGAACATGTGAAATGTTTTCCTGCCTTAATTGGGGGAAGTTTTCTGCTATAATATGTTTGAACAAAGTCTCTATCCCTTGTTCTTTCTCTTCTTCTTCAGGAACCCCTATGATGCGGATGTTATTTCTCTTCATGTTGTCACAGAGCTCTCTTAGAGTTTCCTCAGACTTTTTGAGTCTCTTTTCTTTTTTCTGCTCTGCTTCCATGCCTTTATTTATTGTGTCCTCTAACTCACTGATTCGATTCTCTGCTTCATCCATCCTGCTTTTAATTCCTTCCATTGTATTCTTTATTTCAGATATTGTATTTGTCATTTCTGTCTGATTCTTTTTTATTATTTCAATGTCCTTTTTTATATTTGTTATCTCTTTATTTAGGTTTTCGTAATGGCCATCTATGGTGGTTCTAATATCTTTGAGCATCCTAACAATCGTTATTTTAAACTCTGCATCTGGTAATTTGGTTATATCTGATTCACTTAGGTCCTTTTCTGGGGATTTCTCTTGGTTTATTTGTGTTGTATTTCTCTGCCTCTGCATTTTATCTTCTCGAGAGTGGCTGTGATCACGTGCTCGGGTGCACAAGGGTTGGTGGCCTTGGCCTTTGCGCCACCCCTGTGTGTGACGTTATGCTCTGTCCTGAGGGCACTGGCAAGCACCTTTGCTCTGCTGCGGGTCTCCACCTGTTTCCGAGCTTTTGCCCTGCCTTTGCAGGATGATCCCACTCAAGGAACAGCTGCTAGCCTTGGCTCTACCGCCAGGCAGGGCTGCGTGCCCAAGCTCAGCTTCGTAGTGGAACTCCGCCTCTTCTGGGCTTTTGGCTCCACCCTCGCGGGAGGAGCAGGCTACCAAGTCAGACCGCAAGCCTGGGTTGCACGGGCGGGGCAGGGATGTGCTCCTCTGCCCTTGCTCCGGGGCTGGTTGCTGGTTTCTACCCTTTCTGGGTTTCCCGCCCTTCTCCCGGAGGCTGGATTACAGGCTGCCGGCAGCTGAGCTTGGCCGCTTTTGCACGCCCCCTTCTCCCTAGCCGGGCAAGATTGAGCTCACACCTGAGCCCACTGGTGGCCAGCCGGCTTCCGCCCCTGCCAGCAGAACCGCGCTTTTGTCTCCCGCTGCCGCCCGCCCTCCAGGGAGCCCTCAGCCGCGTGGGTGGGGGCGTTGCAGCTCGAACCCTAAGACTCACTACTGTAGACCCGAAAGCTCCCTCCTTCTATGCGACTCTGCTCTGAATGCTGCGGGGGAGCTTGTTTGGCTGCTCTCCTGCTTCCCTTTGCTGGTATTGCGGTTTCCGGGGGAAATATTCACTTCAGCTTTGGGGAGTGACTCGTCCCAGGGGTTAGGGTGGCTATCTCCCAAAATGTTTTTCCCTATGCCTCCTAGATTGCACTCTCTTCCTGTTACTGTGGTTCTCTCCCGTCTCCCTCCATCTCCAGGAGCCCCGGGTGAGTGTTTGTGAGAGAGATGTTCTGCGTGGTCCCTTTAAGAAGGATCCTGGGTCTGAGAAATCAGACTCTCTCACAAACAGTATCCTGACTTGTTTCCAGCTAAATACTGTCCTTACGCTTCTTCTGGGCTCTGGGGCTGCAGGCTGGGGCTTTGTTCCTGGGGCTCAGGACCCTTCCCCCTCTGCTAAACTCACTTCCCACCACGCGAGTCTCTCCCTGCTGCCGTTTGCTCCGAGAAGCTGGGCAGCCCTCTCCGCGTCTCCGCTTTTCCTACCAGTCTCTGTGTGGCTTCTTCAGCATTCCTTGGTTGAAGAGTCCTTTTAGTTTAGTCCAAAGTTGGTTTTTCCAGCTGATAGTTCATAAAATTAGTTTGTAATCCGCATTGGTTCTGGGAGGTAGATGCTGGTACATCCGCCTACTCCAGTGCCATCCTGATTAGCCACGTGCTTTAAAACTAATACCCTCAAGTTAGAAAACTAGAATTATTTTTTTAGTTTCTTATTTGACCTAATTAAATCCAAAGTATTGCTCTCTCTAACTCCTCTACTTTTAGCATAAAAAAAAAATGTCTGGGCTAGCTTGCTGGAGACTTAGGCATGTGAAACAAAGCCAAAGTTGCCCCAGTCATTCCCAGTTAGAACTACCCCAAGGTTAGAAAAAACAAGGGATTAAAGTATTTACCAAGAATCAGAGAAAGAAAGTCACCTTGAGAGTAGAAGTGTCTTTTTTTATTGAACATATTGGAGTGATACTGGTTAACAAAATTATACTGGCGCACAATTCTACAACACATCTTCTATAAACTGTATTGTGTGTATACCCCCCCCAAGTCAAGTCTTTATCTACCATCATTTTTCCTCCCATACCCTCTTCTCCCCCCCCCCCACCTCCAGCAATCACCAAACTGTTGTCCATGTCCATGAATCCTTTGTTTTGTTTTGAGGACACACTTTACCTGAAACCATGCTTCAGAGAGGGAAAGAGAAACTAACTAAATATTCTGACTTCACTTTTTTCTCATTGTAAAATCTCCTAGGCGGCAGGTGTTTCCATTGACTGAAACTAGCTAGACCCTAAAAACAAAAACAGTCCTTTGATGAAGTCTATTCAGGCCATCCTTCTGGGGTACACAACGAGATGAAGAACAACCGGGAGGAGCAAATGCACTGTATCCAACATATCCATGGACAATGATCATTTGGGTTCATATTTGGTCTGCTAATGTGAATAAAGCTGCTTAAAACTGAACTATCCTCAAATTTCTGGAAAGAAGCTCAGTTGGTAATGATGTGTTATTTCTTTTTGTGCTGCTGGATTCCACTAGTTAACTTTAAGGATGCTTGCATTAACATACATAAAAAAGATGCCTCTGAATTTTTCTTACTGTTCCCGATACCCTTCATTGGCATAAAGAAGGACACATTAAAGTGTTTCCCAAACATGAATACAAAGAATACCAAACAAAAAGGTGAAAACCATGGTGTTCACCTTTAACAATATAAAGAAAGAAATCTTGGAAGTTTTTTGAACTCAGGCTTTGCTTTCCCAGCAAGAGATATGGTAATGGTAGAGATTCCACAAGAACCATGGCTTTTTAAAAAAACAAAACGAAAACCTCTTCCTTGCACTTGTGTTACATAAAAATGTTAGAGCAGGTAGATCATTGACTAGCTCATATTAGGGTGCCTTTTCTTCCACCCTATTGTTTTCTCAAGCCTTGGTATTAGAAGGCTTGATTATCCAGGTAAATAGGTAGCTCAGCACCATAATTAAATTAATTGATGTGCAAAAAGCTACCATCAGTCTCTGGTACATTCTAAGAATAATTACCATCTTTATTTTTTACATAATAAAATTAATAGTCAATTCTAGAAAGGAAATTTCAGGTAGTATATAATTTTTCTCATTCTGGCAATTGCATGTATGTGTATATCTTTGACCAATTCTGATGACAACAAGATCTTAAAGAAAATAAGTGTGTGTGAACACACACACATTCACATACCACTCCATCTGTTTATTAGTACTGTTAGACCATCTCACTCCCTTTATTCTCTTTACTTTTAAAGATCAATGTTCAATAAAAGTTGTTAGAAATAATTACTGGCCTGTTCCTCTCTGTGTGGAAAAAGACTAGCTCTAATTTTTAGCTCATTTCTAAAAATATGCAAATAGCATTTGAGTACTTAATTTCCATATAGTGCTAAGACAATTCAAGAAGCGATTTCACAAGCAAGCAAGACTGAGTTTATGTTCTTTCTCTTACTCCAAAACTTTAATTGCATGGGTCAAGTACCTCCAATATGAACAATTTCACATTCTAATATATTCATACAAATTGGCAAAAAATATTTCTCAACTGTTCTACTGAGATATATCTACATAGTAATGCATATTTCAAAATTTCTTTTATATTATTTTTAGGGGAATTAAATCTCTGGAAAATAAATTTGGTCATAAATATTCAGGACTATTCAATAAGTAACTGGACATGGCATGTTTTGATATAAAACCTGTTAAATAGTGCGGCCTATTTGTCATTTAAAACCACTGCCATATACACTTCTTACTCTTTAAATGTTTTTATCTACCATTTATTTTTGGGTATTGGCAGGAATGTTAAAAAATACAACTAGCATGTACATCAACATTGACTCTCTTAAACGTTCTGAGAGTCTCTTACAAAAGACACGCACAAATTCAAAAACCTACATGCTTACAATTTATTTAGTTCAAATGCCAGGCTACATATTCTTGATGCTAGTCAAGCACTATAGAAATATTTAATGGTAAAGATAAACCAAGCATATCTAGCCAGCCGCTTTCAACTGAGATCGATACAGTGTAATGATGATTTAGGATGCTTCTTAGTTTAAGTAATTTTCCCTTCTCTACTTTGAGCTTGTAAATCTGACTAATTGCTTCACACTCTCTAGAACTGCTTTATCTTGCTAAGTATAATTACTATGTCTGAATTCTCCTACGCCCCAAGTAATTTTATGGAGAGCTTACCTACTGATCTCATTATACTTCCAACTCTGATGCAGCAGGCTCCATGCTGTTATTTACCTACTTCAGTATACTTGATAAATTAAATTCAGGTCTTGTTAAATTTACCTCTTTAAGGCACAATTATCACAATTTAATATGGATCATATTAAACTAATAGGCATTTTGCTTCTTCCACTATGGAATATATGTTAGGTAATTTCAATTTGACCACTGACACACTAATACCAAAGGAAAAGTAATATAAAGCTATTTGTGAAATAGATGTGTTTGGGGGCAGGGGGAAGCATTCTAAGATAATTTTCGAAGTGGAAAAGTGAAAACAGTCTATCATGGCTTAACCAGATCTTAACTATAAAAGTGGAATGATGGAAGATAAAAAGAAAAACAAGAAAAAGAGGAGTAAAGAAGTGAGAAATAATAGCTATAAGAGGCTAGAATTCAATTATAAAGCCAACGATTTTGATAACCACAAATAACAGCCCTTTATAACTTCAACCCTAGCAAACAGTTTCTTTCTTCACTGATTCTAGATTATTTTAGTGCCATTAAAGAAACCAATCCAATTTGATGATCTTTTGTTTTGCTTTGCTCCTGTGTTCGCAACTGGAGGGGGTATATAATCCACAGGCTCTCAGTCAGTAGCACCACACATCTCTGAAGTTTGTTAGGGCGATACATAGGGAACCCTAAGAAGGTTTTCTCTTTTGATTGTTTTCTCTGAGTCAAGCCTTTGAGCAAATTCATTAGTGTTCACACTGAGGCTTCACTCACCTGGAACAGTTCAAGAACAAGTGTTCCCATCTTCTTTATCTTTGGAACATTTCTCAGCAGAAAATGTGCTGATCCATTTGCAGCATACAGTCTTGAGCCTATGCAGTGGAAAAAGTTTAAGGCAGCTCTGAGATTTGAATGTTAAAGAAAGTACAGCCTTTTGTAAGAGAAATTACCTCTCTAATCATAGTTGTAAGACATGGCATGGATATTTTGTTTTTCCCACAAAGAATTCTGAGATGTTGACAAAAATAGACATTTCTGTCTTGAGTTGGTGTCACTTTTAGGGAAAAAAATAAAGCAGAAAACATTTAAAATATTTTTTTAAAATATAAAATACAATCTCTCTAAAACAAAGTTTCTGTAACCTACTCCTACAGTAGGTCGGTTCCTTGATGGATGTGAAACCAGACAACAAAGCACTTTATGTCTATTTTAGTTATCTAGCACTGAGTACAAAATTCATGGATGTTACAGCTTTGGTGGGTCAGTGATTTGGGAGTGGCTTAGCTGAGTTGTTTCGTTCAGCTTCTCTCATGAGATGATATTGGTTGGGGCTGCAAAAGTCTAATGGCTTGACTGGGGCCCAAGAATATTTTTCTAAAATTGCTGACTCATGTGGCTTTTAGCAGAAGGTCAGTACTCACACAGTTGTTGGCAGAAACCCCTTGCTGGCTTTTGACAGGAACCTTCAGTTTCTTGACACACACCATGTTCAACAGGACTGCTATAATGTCCTCACAACATGGTAGCTGGTTTCCTCAGAAGGAGAAATCCAAGAAAGAGAGCAAAGAGAAAGTGATAATGCCTTTTGTCTCAGAAGTCAGATACCATCACTTCACCATATTCTCTTTGTTAGAAATGAATCAGTAAATCTAGTCCAGGTTCAAGAGTGTATTTGAAGGCAAGAATATTAAAACTGTATAAGCATATTTTAAACCAACAATTAGTAGCTCTGCTTGCCTACTAATATTTTGACAGTTGAAATTATATTGCACTTTGCAGACAGATTTTAGGCTGGCCTCCACAGTTCCACCTTCTGGTTTTCATGACTTCGTATAATCTTCTTCTCTGAGCATGGACAGAGATTATGACTTGCTTCAAACCAATAGACTATGGGAAATGGGAAATGTAATGAGATGTACACAATTATATGAGTGTAGCACCTGTGTTGCTTGAGTATCTGTCTGTTGTTGACATTGAGGAAGTAAGCTGGCCTGAATTCCATGGCCATAAAGAAATGAATTTTGCATTAAACAGAGTGTGCTTGGAAGCAGACCATTCTCCCATTGAGCCTCCAAATGAGAATGCAGCCTTAAATGGCACCTTGATTGCAGCCTTACAGAACACCCAGCTATGCTATTCCCGGACTTCTTCCTGTTAGACACTTTGAGACAGTGTGTGTTGCTTTAAGCCATTAAGTGTGTGGTAATTTATTATGCAGCAAAACTATTCATTATAAAAGCCAAGAAAACCAAGTCTGACTTTTTTTTTATGTTTAAGCCATAATAGTACATTGTAGAAATAAGTCACTTTTCCTCTCAGGGCCTTGTTTTCCTCATCTGTTAAGAAAGTAGGTAATTTTAGTAGATCAAGTATGCTTCTGTCACTGCTCAGCCTTTCCCAATTAAGCCTGTCCCTCTGAACTGTGTATTAAATAAAAGTAGTATGGGCGTTTAATTTCATAACCCTTCATGATTTTGACTTACACATAAAGTACATCTCAAGGTCTTGTGGAGTAATACATGCTTTAAAAAACAAGCAAGCTAACTCCGTAGGAAGACACTAGAAAGTGTGTGTGTGTGTGTGTGTGTGTGTGTGTGTGTGTGTATGTGTGTGTGTGTGTAGTTGTTTGGGGAAAGGAATTGATAACACAACTAACAGTCTTACTAAGTTTTATTATTGGCCCCAACTGTTCACTCTTCCCTATTATCTACACCCTTTGCTAAGGGAGTAGCAGTTCCTCTAACAGTGGAGTATATTTGCCTGCCCCTCACATTTAGGTTTGGCCATATTATTTTCTTTGCCTAATGGCATTTGGGCAGCATAGAGAGTGTGTCCATTGGAAGACTAGACCTTAAGAGACCATTCATCTTTTCTCTTGTTCTTTTATGTCTCTGCCATTTCCATGTGAAGAACATGCCCTAACTAGCCAGTTGGTCCCAGGAGGGTGAAAGGCATGTGCAGAGCCACTCCAGACAACCTACAGACTTGTGTTTAGAAGCCAAATTATGTAAGCTGCCTCAGCTCAAAGAAGCTTGCCTGAGTCAACCTAAATCAGCCAAGTCTACTGACCCACAGATATTTGCAAGTAACTGATTGCTTTATTAAAGTCACTAAGTATTGGGGTAATTTATTACACAGTATTATTAGTGTTTAGTAATCTATACATTGAGCAAAGGGGTCAGGAAAGAAAAGTTTATTTTTCTCTCTCTTTCATTTAGTTGTTTTTTTTTTTTTTAATTAAGTGAGACACAGAGACTCTTACATGTGCCCCGACCAGGATTCACCTGGCAAGCTCCCTACAGGGGTGTGGAGGTGCTCTTCCCATCTGGGGTCACTGCTCTGTTGCTCAGCAACCAAGTTATTGTAGCTCCTGAAGTGAGGCCATGATGCTATCCTCAGTGCTTGGGCCAACTTGCATGAACCATTCGAGCCATAGCTACAGGAAGGGAAGAGAGAGAGAGAGAGAAGGTGAAAGAGGAGGGCTAGAAAAGCAGATGGTCACTTCTCCTGTGTGCCCTGACCAGGAATCGAATCCAGGACTTCCACATGCCTAACCTACACTCTACTGCTGAGCCAACCAGACAGGGCACATTTAGCTTCACAAAACAATCTATACACCTTCCCTTACTTGTGCTAATAATTTAAACCTATTAAGAGCTTTACTGGTGAAAGCATCTGTCTGTCCAACTAATCACTCTATATCAGAGCAATGTTGGTAAATTGCTCTGTAATGGAAAAATCTCAGTATTGAAAACCTTGAAGGGTCAAGGAAAATATAGAATTGATATTATAAAGAATTAGTGATCATTAAGATATTCTAAATAACATATCTTTAATTGTGCAATAACATTAATATCAAATAAGAGAGTTTAGGATATAAAGTTTGTTGTTTGATGCATACATATTTATTATTGTAACTCTCAGTGATTAACCCTTTTATTTTTATGTAAAGTTCTCTTCTGTCTCTGGTCATTATCTTTGCACTTAAGTGTATTTTACCTTATATTAACACAGATGTTCTGCACTGGCTAGTTGGCTCAGCAGTAGAACAGCAGCCAGCGTGTGGAAGTTCCAGGTTTGATTGCCAAAACACGAAGAAGAAGCAACCATCTGCTTCTCCACCCCTTCCCCTTTCTCTCTCTGTCTCTTTCTCTTTCTCTCTTCCTCTCCTGCAGCTGTGGCTTAAATGGTTAGAGTCAGCTGATCCCAGGCGCTGAGGATGGCTCCATGGCCTTGCCTAAGGCACTAAAATAGCTCCATTGTCAAGTAATGGAGCAAGGCCCCAAATGTGCAGAGCATCACCCCATAGAGGCTTTGCTGGGTGGATCCCAATTGGGGTACTTGTGTGAGTCTCTCTCTACCTCCCCATCTCCCACTTAATAAAACAAATAAACAAACAAAATAAAAACATTACTGTTCCTGCTTTCTTTGGTTTAATGCTTACATGATATACATTTTCTCAATTTTTTCAATCTATTTATACCATTATATTTGAAATGAATTTCTTCTAAGCAGAATATATTTTAAGAATTTTTCATTCACTCTTTCAAACTGTGTTTTAATTAGTATATTTAGACTATTTATACTTAGTGCAATTATTGATATGCTAGAACTTAAGTCCGTCATTTTGATTCTTTTTCTGTTTGTTTTCTGTTTTCTTTTTTCTGCCTTCGTGTGGCTTAACTGAACATATTTTAGAATTACACTTTGATTTATCTGTAATATTTTTAATGTTATCTGCCACATACTTTTTAACAGCTGAATAAAATTTCATTGCATGGATGTATCATAATTTACTTAATAAGTTCTGAATTTATTCCTTCTTCACAAGCATTGTCTCTGAATTAGATAATCTAACATTTGCAACTTCAGACCTTTTTAAACTGTGATATTCACTGTTAAGAATTTTTTTTAACGTTAAATGGTATTTGCAGCTTATTTTTTCCAATAAAAGTGGTGATATTATTGAAAAAGTTACAATCTCTCAGAGTCTCATTTCTCATATGTAATATATAGCATGCACAAATATGCTTGTATTTTCTCAGGCCATACTAATTGTAATATAAACAATCATATTAATTACAATACAGATTGTTTTACTTTTGACAGAAGCCTCTAATACAGTGGTCCCCAACTCCCAGGCCATGGACCGGTACCGGTCTGTGGGCCATTTGGTACCGGTCTGCAGAGAAAAAATAAATAACTTACATTATTTCCGTTTTATTTATATTTTAGTCTGAACGATGTTTTATTTTTAAAAAATGACCAGATTCCCTCTGTTACATCGTCTAAGACTCACTCTTCACGCTTGTCTCAGTCATGTGATACATTTATCCGTCCCACCGTAAAGGCCAGTCTGTGAAAATATTTTCTGACATTAAACCGGTCCGTGACCCAAAAAAGGTTGGGGACCACTGCTCTAATATGTGACTTCTGAAATACTCTCCACGCATTTTCCTCAATGGCACTGGACATACCTCTTGTGTCCATTGACACAGCACTCTGCAATAGTGTATCAGGAACTGTTTTCTCTCTTTTTTTTTCCTTACTCTAGTTTCTTAAGAATATGTGGCAGAAAAAAAAAAGTGAATAAGAATATCTAGTTTATGGGGTTATTGACAGGATTAAATGAAATAATCTTTGTAAAGTTCTTAGTATAATGCCTGCCCAAGGTAGTATATATGTATGTATAAATTTTAAAAAATCTTTTGAAATATTAAAAAATATGTGGCAAATATATTTGATGCTCGTTGATCCATTGGAAGGATTTTTAATACCACTAATGCAATTTCTCCTGCAGAAATTTTTCTGTGCAATGACATCATCCTGTGTTGATATTTTGATATCAGTAATAAATTACTATTTTCTGGTTGAGAAATTGTTTTTTTTTTTTTATAATTTTATTTTTTTAATGGGGTGACATCAATAAATCAGGATACATATATTCAAAGATAACAAGTCCAGGTTATCTTGTCGTTCAATTATGATGCATACCCACCACCCAAAGTCAGATTGTCCTCTGTCACCTTCTATCTTGTTTTCTTTGTGCCCCTCCCACCCCCTATCCCTCTCCCATTCCCCCCTCCCCCCCGTAACCACCACACTCTTATCAATGTCTCTTAGTTTCACTATTATGTCCCACCTACGTATGGAATAATACAGTTCCTGTTTTTTTCTGATTTACTTAGAGAAATTGGTTTTTTAAGGCTGCCTCTATGATGTACAAAATTTAGTAGACAACTTTTTGTTATCCAGCTAATTTAAAAGTATAAACCTCAGATGGTATATACTTAACTAATTGGTCAATTTAACTATCATAGCTTCTGTATCTATGGGTTGCATAGTCACCATCAAAATTCCATACTACTTATTTTACTTAACATAACAAGCCTGTGAGTAGTTTATATTCATTTATGTAATTGCTTAATCAATCAGTACTCATTGGCTAAAATATGTAGAATTATTAACTCATTCAAGTAGCACTAAATTCAATGGTCCTGTACTACAGTTTGACTATACTGTACCACCAAAAAGCAGCAGATGCATTATTACATTTCCTTTAAATTGGTGAGAAATCAATATTCAAACCATTAAATAAGGTGTTAACACTCATTCAAAATTGTTCAGCTTTAGGGCATTGAATTGAAACTTCTAACAATATTATATAAAAGATTTTTTAGGTAATTTTCTATTCCATTATCATATATGGTGCACAAGAGTATAACTATATATCAAGTCAGCTTTTGGGCTGATAGGTTTTTTACTGAGTATTTATAGAGCATATTATTCCACGTTGCAAGGCTCAGCACATCATAGAGATCTTTTCAAATTTATTATTATGACTTCCCTGTAAGAAGCACATCCATTTTAACAATGAAAAAACTTTAACCTTTTGACCCAGAGAATCAAAATTCTTAACCAAGAAGTACAATGTGTGAGGCATTTCCCCATAAAGCCTAATCAGATTGTCTTCGCTGCACCAGTCTGAGGGAACAGTAATCTCCTACAAACAGATTTCATGAGCAACTTGCACTAATATAATATCTGGCAGGAAGAAATGGCAGATTTGTGGTAACATATATAACTTTTTATTGAATTAAAAACAGTGTTACGATTTTCACGTGACATTTTACTATCAACATCATTCAAACATTTTTATAATGGTTAAATGTGTAGGCCACAGTCTGGAGTCAGAGAGCCTAGTTTAAAATCCTGGCTTGGCCACTTACTAGGTATTTAAATGTAGACAAATTACTTCTTTATTAAACCTCAGTTTCTTCCTCTGTAAAATGGAGCTAGTATAATACCACCCTTACATATTTGAGAAATAACTAAATAAGATTATTCACATGAAGAATTTAGCAGACTTTCTAGCATTTAAGACACAATAAATGTTAGAAATCATTATTGTTTTATTTATAAACTGATATACTGTCAGACTTGCTAGTTAACTTTCACAATAATTGCACCAGAATATATGGTCAAAGTTAATAGAGGAAGTTGATTTTTTTGAGAACAGAAAAATCAAATTATAGAAATTCCAAATGATAAAAGTGATGTGAGAGCTGCTGTTTTATGTGCTTTGGTATTGACATTATAAAAATATAATACTCGAAAGCTCACATAATCTATAAAGGAACACAAAATAGGTATTCCATCTTTCTAATTAGGAAATTCTAGGAAGTAAACTCATACAATAAGCACTAAAGAAAGCTTTAGAAACAAACATTTAAGTCTTTATTCTCAGGTTAACATTTTTCAAAAGTACATCTTCTATTTTAGTCTTTAAAATGGAATTACCTTATGAAATGTGCCTTATTTCTGTCTCTCTGGATGCCATTACATTTGCTTACTGAGCCACTTCTTGGACTTAATAAATAAACATATGCATTGTTTTCCAGAGTTCAAAATCATATTTTCTTTTTAAATTAACACTTATCTCTCCAGCAGGGGAGAGCAAATAAACATATATTTTTCATTTCTACCAAAAAGAAATTCTCTGAATATCAATATAGTATTGGATGAAACATTGTGACTAAGAGACAACATTAAAGAGTAAATTTTTAATAAAAATATATTCAATTAAACACAAAAGAATATATTAAATGCTGATGAAATACTCATATGTGTAAGTTCTAAGCTTTTCATGTTTCTAGAGACACTGTATCTGGTGCATACATAGATCCAAACATTGTCAGTACAGCAATACTCACACGCTGCAGTGTGTGGTATGTGATGGGAAGTGCATTCCAAGTTTTGACAATCAGCTGGTCTGCCGGTTGAAGTTGTTTCATTTCTCCCCACTTGTGTTGGCTTGCCAACTCTGCTTGCTGTCGTGCAAGTCTTTCCAAATCTTCATTCAGTGAACTTGAACTTATTCACCCACATGTCTAAGGCCTTCAGGTCAGCAGCTTGTAGCTCAAAATCTCTGACAGAGACACAGGGGATGTAACTCAGGTCGGCGCTGTCCACCGCATGCTCGTGTGGATGGGTGATGAACTTAAAAAGGTGAGTGTGCTCATGAAATTCTCCAAAGCACACTTTGCATGACTGCAGGAGATTAGATGTGAAGTCTGCTAGCTGCTGGAGATCAAGATGTCGAGCAGGGTTACTTGCTGTGCATGCATCCTTAAACTCTCCCAGTTTTTCAAAGTGTAGTAAACGACCTGTTTCAATATCAGCGATGAAGAGTTCCAGTTTGTTTTCAAATGCAAACATTGCTTGTTGAAGGGATAAGACTGTATTTCCAATGCCTTGCAGTTTCACATTGACCTGGTTCAGATGTTCAGTCATGTCCACGAAATAGTAGAACTTCAGGAGCCACTCAGTGTTAGCTAACTCAGGATGCTTGACTTTTTCATTTCAAGAAAAGTCCATATTTTGCTCAGACAAGCTGCAAAAGGGCTGAGCACCTTCCCTCTTGACAACCAATGCACAATGCTGTGCAGAAGCAGACCAGGATAATTATTCCCAACTTCCTTCAGCAATGTTTTAAACTGGTGATCATTTAAAGCTTGGGTAACAATAAAGTTGACCACCCGAATGACCAGTGACATCACCTCACCAAGCTGCTCGCCACACATCTGAGCACAAAGCGCCTCTCGATGTAGGATGCAGTGAAAACTTAGGATGGGTCTCTTTTCATGTTCATGAAAAAGGACTATGAATCCTGTTTTTCCCCACCATGCACGGAGCACCATCAGTACACACCGAAATAAGTTTATACATCGGTAGATTTTTTTCTTTAGCGAACTCAGTGAAAGACTTGAATAAATCCTCCCCTTTTGTTATCTCTTTCATAGGCAAAACAGCAAGAGTTTCCTCATGTAGTGTGTCACCGACAGCATACCTAGCAATCACGCTGAACTGGGATGAATGACTTATGTCTGTTGCCTCAACCAAAGTGAGAAAAAAGAATGGTGCTGCATTTATGTCCTTCATTTGTCTTGCCTCAATTTGATTTGCCATCATGATGGTACGATCATCAACAGTTCTTGCCGACAGAGGAATGTCTTTTATTCATTTGATTATCTTGTCTTTATCTGAAAAGTTGTCAAAAAAGTTATTGGCAACATCAAGCTTGAATGTTTTGGCATACTCCCCATCTGTGAATGGCTTTCCATTTCTCACAATTGCTAAAGCACCAGCAAAGCTAACCAAATTTCAGTCACCTTGTTGGGTCCAAACACGGAGTTGCTGCTGACTGGCTTGCACTCTGCACAGTAGCTCTTGACATGCTTTCTTCTTGCTGTCCCCCACTGGATATTTCGACGCAAATGTAGTACGGTGTGTGTTAAAGTGCCGCTTTATATTTGACCGTTTCATCAATGCAAGTTTATCACATTAGGTACACTGCAGAACCTGCTCTCTCCACAAAGGCAAATTCCTCTGTCCATTCCTGCTGAAAAGTACAATACTCCTCATCTTTTTTCTTTTAGCCATCTTTTTCATCAAAAGGGTTTCTGCAATTAGCTAGCCGACTACTTGATGAAAAGGAGGGAAGTTTACTTCCTGACCTCACAATGACCCATATACATTATGCATTATTCAATAAAAATTTAGTGTTGTCCCAGAGGACAGCTGTGATTGGCTCCAGCCACCCGCAACTGGAAATGAATAGATTGTAATACATGAGACTGTTTTATATTTCTAATGTTATTTTTTTTATTAAAGATTTGTCTGTGAGCCAGATGCAGCCATCAAAAGAGCCACATCTGGCTTGTGAGCCATAGGTTTCTGACTCCTGGGATAGAGCACCAGACTGAGATATGGAGGACCCAGATTCGAGACCCTGAGGTCGCCAGCTTGAGCGTGGGTTTATTTGGTTTGAGCAAAGCTCACCAGCTTGGACCCAAGGTCAATGGCTTAAACAAGGGGTTACTCAGTCTGCTCTAACCCCTCGGTCAAGGCACATATGAGAAATCAATCAATGAACAACTAAGGAACCACAACAAAGAATTGTATTTTCTCATCTCTCTCCCTTCCTGTCTATCTGTCCCTCTCTCTGACTCCCTCTGTCTCTGCCATGAAATAAATAAATAAATAAATAAATACAAACAAAAAAGAAAATATTTTTTTGCTCTTAAAATATTAAAGTGCATATAAAATATTTTCAGCAATAACCTGTTGTAAAGTTTTAGGTTTAGTGGGTTTTTTATGTGTGTTTTAGAAAACTATTAATAGTAGAAGCATGCCAAGTTAACAGTAAAAAGTATTGTTACACATTCTGAAATGTGCTTTGTGTGTGATTGTGTAATATTAAATTCATATTGGAATATTATGATAATTTTTAAGTTTCAAAAATTACAAATTTTTGGTTGTAATTTCTCTTAAATTTAACACCAAATCCTTTCAAGAAATGTTTAAATGACTTTACATTTTAGAGTTAATTAAATAAAAATTTTTCAATGAGTTTTTTAAAACCTATTTTAACTAGTTTATCTTTCTTAGTGCTAGAAATAATATAAATTAATAATCTTAAAAGATAATGACTTTATTCTGAAGGACACTAATAAGGTTTGAAATTTATTATAGACTTTGAGGCTGGATTTTTATTCTTATACAAGAGTTATTTTATGTGTATCCAATAGTTTTAACATTTACTAATTCTTTTTTATATAAATAAATTTTTATTAATTTTAATGGGGTGACATCAATAAATCAGAGTACATATATTCAAAGAAAACATGTCCAGGTTATCTTGTCATTCAATTCTGTTGCATACCCATTACCCAAAGTCAGATTGTCCTCTGTCACCTTCTATCTAGTTTTCTTTGTGCCCCTCCCCTCCCCCTCTCCCTCCTTCCCTCCCCCACCCCGTAACCACTACACTCTTGTCCATGTCTCTTAGTTTCGTTTTTATGTCCCTCCAATGTATGGAATCATGCAGTTCTTGTTTTTTTCTGATTTACTTATTTCACTCCATATAATGTTATCAAGATCCCACCATTTTGTTGTAAATGATCCGATGTCATCATTTCTTATGGCTGAGTAGTATACCATAGTGTATATGTGCCACATCTTCTTTTTCCAGTCTTCTATTTTTTTTTAATAGTGATTAAAGCCTTTAAGCAAACTCTTGGCCAATACAGCAAGAATCCATAAAAGAGTAGTGTCCTTAACATGTTCACCAAGTCCAAGTTAGCACCAACACCATTCCAGATCCCTGAAAATGCAACCCAACCCCAGTTCAGTCCATTAGGAGCTGTCACAAGGAGCAGGAGTCCAGGAAAAGTCCACATCCAGGAAAAGTCCGCATGGCACTGGAATTGTTGTCACAATTCTATACTTTGCAGATCACGTCCAAGTTCCAATGACCGTTACTTCTAGCTGGTAATGATTCAGGTAGACTGGAAAAGCCATCTGCAGCATGTGTGGAGATGGAGCTTCTGTTCTTCTCTGCCTGGAGAGATGAGACCAGGTTGCTTTTCCCTGGAGCTCTGCGACTGTGGCATGGTAAAGAGAACCTTGGGATACACTAAGCAGTCTCAGTGTGGCTTCTTCAGTGTTCCTTGGTTGAAGAGTCCTCTTAGTTTAGGCCAAAGTTGGTTTTTCCAGATGATAGTTCTTAAAATTAGTTTGTAATACACTTTGGTTCTGGGAGGTGGATGTTAGTACGTCCGCTTGCTCCAGCGCCATCTTGTCTTCTCCCTAATTCTTAATATGTATCCCGAAAGTAGGACTGATATGTTGAGTTTCTTGAGTCAGCTAATTCATATTTTTAAAATTTTTTAAATGACCAACTTTTTAAAGAATAGCTTCCAAATTTAACTTTGATTCTGTCATTGATATATTGTAGAAGCACTTGGTGACCTTAAGATAGTTGCCTACTGTTGTTAAGATGTATTTAACCATACCAACTCACATAAAAGCAGCTGCCAACACTGGTAAGTATGTCTTACTGTTATTTTAATTACAAAGAAGGAGGAGAAAGAGCACATAACTCTAGCTAAATACTCCAGCTTAATACCACTCTCGACATCACAGAGTATACTTACTGCAAGAGAAAATTGTCACTTTCAGCAAAAAGATTTACCAGGGCTTATTCACTAGGACCCTAGTCTCTAATGTTTGTTCTTCAGAGATGACTTCCATTTGCTTGCTCCATTAAATGTGAAAAATAATGCCTCCTTCCCCAATTCCTAACACCTATAGTATTCTGGGATAATGACATTGAGTTTATTGTTAATCCCCTTGCCTCAAACTGCATTTTCTCTATGCTAGAAAAAAATTATATATATTTATTTAATATATATATTAAATATATATATTAAATATATATTTCTTTACCATATATATGGTATATATTGTATGTATATATATAGTAAAGAAATGATCACATTCTCGGTAAATGCTTCTGTGTCTCTTATCCAAAGAGGAAAACATAGTCAGCCCTAAACTTTCCCTCTTTTTCATCAATATATAAAAACAATCACCAAATACTTTCATTCTACTTCTAAAAGTCTCCTGCATCTGTTTGCTGCTTTCTCTTCCCTACTATTACCATAGCCAGGGACACTATCTCACAACTTGGGGTAAATGGCCTCTAGAACAGCTCCTTCCAGGTCATTCTGCACACTGCAGCCAAATTTATTTAATTAAAAATGCAAATCCTATTATGTTAAGCTCATGCTTTAATCCTGATTTTTAATTACCCTTAGTAGACAGTCTAAACTCCTTCACATGTTTTAAAAGAACCTTAACAATTTGGACCTACCTAATTTTCCAGATTCCTTTCTGTCGTTGCTCTATGCTCCAGGCCAACTAATCTTTTATTTCAATCTTTGGACCTCTTTTTCACTTTATCAACACATTCCCTTAAGTTGGGTTTCTCAAACTTAGCACTACAGACTTTTCGGTCAGGTAATACTTTATTATGGGTGCTTTGCTGTGCACTATACACTGTTCATCAGCATTGTTTGCTTCTAATAACCTCATGACAGTAGCATCAAGCCCAAAAGACAACCAAAAATTTCTCCAGATCTTGCCAAATGTCCCATGGTGACAGGTGGTGCAATTTCATCTCACATTGAGAATCACTCTCTTAAGTGAATTAACCCAATCCCTGATTCCGTATACCAAATATGACAAGAGTATTTAAAGATAGATCTATTCTGTCCTTCTTCCACCCTCCCTTCTTTCTCCTCCCTCTGTCCCTCTCACCATTCTTCCTTTTAATTTTTCATTGCAATCCAGGGCTAAAGTCATCTAGTGTTGATGCAGTAACTCCAAAATTGTTGGAAACCCAGTTTCCATTTTGGCTTAATTAGACTAAGAGTTTTTCTCTCAACCACATGACCTAAGATGTTTGACCACCACTGTGACTACATAATAGCCAACAGAAAGATAAAAACCAGAAGTGAGGGAGTTCCTTCCTTTTAAAGGTACAATATAAATGCATACATCACTTCTAATAGTTTTAAAGAAGGCTGGGAATATAAAAATCAAGCTTTCATTGCAGAAATAATAATATTAATAGGCAAAAGAGAAGAAAGAGAAAAAAAGGAAAGAAGGAAAAAAAGGAGAATAGAAAGGAAAGGAGGGAAGGAAGGAAGGAAGGAAGGAAGGAAGGAAGGAAGGAAGGAAGGAAGGAAGGAAGGAAGGAAGGAAGGGAGGGAGGGAGGAAGGAAGGGAGAGAGGAAGGAAGGGAGAGAGGAAGAAAGAAAGAAAGAAAGAAAGAAAGAAAGAAAGAAAGAAAGAAAGAAAGAAAGAAAGAAAGAAAGAAAGAAAGAAAGAAAGAAAGAAAGAAAGAAAGAAAATGCATATCAGGGAACAAATAGCAGAATTTGTGACAACCAGTCACTTTGACCACTGAAATCTCCAATGTTCACCTTTCTTTTCTTTTTTCTTTTAAGTACTTTTTAAAAGTAAGTGAGAGGCAGGGACGCAGACAGACAGACTTCCACATATACCCCAATTGGGACCCACCCAGCAAGCCCCCTACACGGCAATGCTCTACCCATCAGGGCTCCATTGTTCAACAACCAAGCTATTTTAGCACCTGAGGTGAGGCCATGAAGCTATCCTCAGCACCGAAAGCTAACTTGCTCAAGCCATTTGCAGGAGTCATCAAACTTTTTATAAAAACCGCCCACTTTGCAGTGCTGGTCAACCTTGTTCCTACCGCCCACTAGTGGGCATTCTAGCTTTCAAAGTGGGCCAATCAGGCACTGTTTTGTTGCTCTGCTACAGCCCACCATAAAAGCTGAAACGCCCACTAGTGGGCGGTAGGGACCAGGTTGACCAGCACTGCAAAAGTGAGAGGTTTTTATAAAAAGTTTGATGACGCCTGTATTTAAGCCAAGGCTGCAGAAGGAGAAAGGAGAGAGAGATAGCAAGGGAAAGAGGTGGAAAAACAAGATGGTCATTTCTCCTGTGTGCCCTGACCAGGAATTGAACCAGGGACTTTCACACACTGGGCCAATGCTCTACCACTGAGCAAACAGGCCAGGGCCTAGTGTTAAAAGATTTTTTTTCCTAATTTTTAAATTGTATTTCTAAAATTAACTTTAACATGGTGACATTGATCAATAAGAGTACATAGGTAAACATTTTTATAGCAGTGGAACTGTTGATTATGTTCTATACTCATCGCTCAAAGTCAAATCACTTTCTGTCACCTTATATTTGTCCATCTTTATACCTTTCCTCCTGCCCCCTCCCTTATTCCCCTCCACCACATCCCCTTCCCCCTGGTAACCACTTCACTTATATCTATGTCCATGAGTCTTGGTTTTATATCCCACATAAATGTGAAATCATACAGTTCTTAACTTTTTCTGATTTACTTGTTTCACTCAGTATAATATTCTCAAGTTCCATCCATGTTGTCATAAATGTCCCTATGTCATTTCTTATGGCTGAGTAGTATATCATTGTATATATGTACCACATCTTCTTTATCCAATCTTCTATCAAGGGACACTTTAGTTGTTTCCATATCTCATGATGAACATGGAGTGCATGTGTCTTTATGTACCATTGTTTTTTATATTTTGGTGTAGATACCCAGTAGAGGCATATCTAGGTCATATGGTAGTTCTAGTCTTAATTTCTTAAGGAACCACCATACTTTCTTCCATAATGGTTGTACTAATTTGCATTCCCATCAGCAGTGAATGAGGGTTCCTTTTTCTCCACAGCCTCTCCAACACTTGTTATTACCTGTCTTGTTGATAACTGCCAATCTAACAGATGTGAGGTGGTATCTTATTTCAGTTTTAATTTGCATTTCTTAAATAGCTAGTGAAGATGGACATTTTTTTCATATATCTGTTGGCCATTTATATTTTTTCTTGGAAGAAGTGTCTGTTCTGTTCAGATCCTCTTTTCATTTTTTATATTTTATTTATTAATTTTTAGAGAGAGAGGAGAGAGAGAGAGAGAGAAGGGGAGGGAGGAGCAGGAAGCATCAACTCCCATATGTGCCTTGACCGGGCAAGCCCAAGGTTTCGAACCGGCAACCTCAGTGTTCCAGGTCGACGCTTTATCCCACTGCGCCACCACAGGTCAGGCTCTTTTCATTTTTAATTAAATTCTTTGCTTGTTTGTTGTTGAGCTTTGTGACTTCTTTATATATTTTAGATATTAATCCCTTATCAAAGCTATTGTTTGCAAATATCATCTCCCATTTCGTTAGCTGCCTCTTTGTTTAGTTGTCAGTTTCTTCTGCTGTGCAGAAGCTTTTTAGTTTGATACAGTCCCATTCATTTATTTTTGCCTTTACTTCCCTTGCCTTTGGGGTCAAATTTATAAATCGTTCTCTATGACCACAATTTATGAGATTAGTACTTAAGTTTTCTTCTATGTAATCTATTGTTTTAGATCTTATATTAAGGTTTTTGACTAATTTTAAATAAATATTTGTGCAGGAGGACAAACGGTAGTCAAATTTCATTCTTTTGTATGTGCTTTTCCAATTTTCCCAGCACCATTTATGGAAGAGGCTTTTTTTCTCCATTGTTTGTTTATTGGCTTCTTTGTCAAAGATTATTTGTCCATATATATGTGGTTTTATTTCTGGGCTCCCAAATTTATTACATTGGTCTGTATGTCTGTTTTTCTGTCAATACTATACTGTTTTGATTACTATGGCTCTAAAGTATATCTTGAAGTCAGGTAGTGTGATATCTCTGGCTCCATTTTTTTTTTTCTCAAAATTGCTTTGGCTATTCAAGGGGTTTTTTTATGGTTCCATAAAAATCTGGTAATTTTTTTTCTATTTCTTTAAAATAATGACATTAGTATTTTGATAGAGATTGCATTAAATTTGTATATTGCTTTGCATAATATGGCCATTTAACTATGTTACTTCTTCCAATCCTTGAACATGAAATATTTTTTCATTTCCTTCTATCTTTTCCAATTTCTTTCAATAATGTTTTGTAGTTTTCAGTGTATATAGGTCCTTCACATCTTTTATTAAGTTTATTCTAAGGTATTTTATTTAATTTTTTGTATTTGTAAAAGGAATTGGTTTTTTGAGTTTGTTTTTTGATGTTTTATCATTACCATATACAAAAGTAATGAACTTTTGTTTATTGATTTTGTATTCTGTGACTTTACTGTATTGGTTTATTGTTTCTAATAGTTTTTTGGTGGAGTCATTGGGGAATTTTATATATAGGATCATGCCATCTGCAAAAAGTGATACCTTTACATCTTTTTTCCTGATATAGATGACTTTTATTTCTTTTTCTTGCCTGATTGCTCTGGCTAAAACCTTCCGTTGACTAAAGTGGAGGGAGTGGGCAATCTGGTCTCATTCCTGATTTTAGAAGAAAAACCTTTGTTGTTTTTCTCATTTAGTATGATATTAGCTAATGATTTGTCATACATGGCCTTTATTAATGTTAAGGTACTTTCCTTCTATTCTGATTTTATTGAATGTTTTAAACATAAAGGTGTGTTGTATCTTATCAAATGCCTTTTCTGCATTTATTGATAGTATCATATAAGTTTCGTTCTTTGTTTTGTTGATGTGGTGTATTATGTTGACAAATTTCTGTATGTTGAACCATCCTTGTACTCCTGGAATAAATCCCACTTAATCATGATGTATTATTTTTTTATTTGTTGTTGTATTTGATTTGCTAGTATTTTATTTAGAGATATTTGTCCATAGTTTTGCTTTTTTTGTTTGTGTGTGTGTGTGTGTGTGTGTGTGTGTGTGTGTTTTGTTCTTGCAAAGTTTTGATATCAGGGTTATTTTGATTTTATTACCACTTTCACTGCATCTCAGAAATTTAGATATGTTGTGCTGTCATTTTCATTTGGCTGTATATCTTCTGATTTCTGTTTTTATTTCTTTTTTAACCAAGTCACTTTTTTAGAAGTATGTTGTTTAATTTCCACATTTTTGTGGTTTCTTTACTTTCTTTTAACAGTTGAATTCTAGTTTCACAACCTTATGATCAGAATATATGGTTGGTATAATTTCAGTCTTTCTAAATTTGTTGATGTTAGTTTTGTGGCCCAACATATAGACTGTCCTTGAGAATATTTCATGCACACTGAAGAATCTGATGTTTTGGGATGAAATGTCTTATAAATGTCTATTATGTCCATTTGGTCCAAAGTGTTATTTAAGACTGATGTTTCTTAGCCTGACCTGTGGTGGCACAGTGGATAAAGTGTTGACCTGGAAATGCTGAGGTCGCCGGTTCGAAACCCTGGGCTTGCTTGGTCAAGGCTCATATGGGAGTTGATGCTTCCAGCTCCTCCCCACTTCTCTCTCTCTGTCTCTCCTCTCTCTCTCTGTCTCTCTGTCTCTCCTTCTTCTCTCTAAAATGAATAAATAAAAGATTAAAAAAAAAAGGGAGACAGGAAAAATAAAAAAAATACATGTTAATCAAAATTTAAAAAAAAAAAAAAAAGACTGATGTTTCTTTTTTGATTTTCTGTTTCGATGATCTATCTAAAGCCATCAATGGTGCATTGAAATCTCCAAGTATGATTGTGTTTTTGTCTACTTCTTTTTTTATTTTTTTTTTATTTTTTATTTTTTTCATTTTTCTGAAACTGGAAACGGAGAGACAGTCAGACAGAATCCCGCATGCGCCCGACCGGGATCCACCCGGCACGCCCACCAGGGGCGACGCTCTGCCCACCAGGGGACGATGCTCTGCCCATCCTGGGCATCGCCATATTGCGACCAGAGCCACTCTAGCGCCTGGGGCAGAGGCCAAGGAGCCATCCCCAGCGCCCGGGCCATCTTTGCTCCAATGGAGCCTTGGCTGCGGGAGGGGAAGAGAGAGACAGAGAGGAAAGCGCGGCGGATGGGTGGAGAAGCAAATGGGCGCTTCTCCTTTGTGCCCTGGCCGGGAATCGAACCCGGGTCCTCCGCACGTCTACTTCTTTTTTTAGATCTGTTAGTAGATGTCTTATATATTTTGATACTTCCTGGTTCGCTGCAGATATATTAAGAAGTGTTATGTCTTCTTAATACAATGTCCCTATTATCATTATATAATGTTCATCTTTGTCTCTAGTTACCTTTGTTGTCTTGAAGTCAGCGTTGTCAAATATAGGTATGGCTACACCTGTTTTTCTTTGGATATTATTTGCTTAGAGAATCATTTTCCAATCTTACACTTTGAATCTACTTTTGTCCTTGCAGCTTAGATGAGCCTCTGGAAGGCAGCATATGGTTGAGTTTTGTTTTTTAATCCAATCTGCTAGTCTGAGCCTTTTTGTTGAGGATTTCAGTCCATTTACACTTAGGGTAATTATTGACACTTGAACATTTGCTATAGTCATTTTATGTAGCTCTGTGTTTCACTTGGTTCTTCCCTTTTGTGTTTCTGTCCATGGTTTTTTGTGGTAGTATTCCATATTTCTTTCCCCTGTTTCTCATTTTTTATGCAGTATGTTCCAGTAGTGGCTTTTTAATGGGTAGTTGCCATTAGGTTATTAAGAAAAAATTTTCATATGTATAAGAGTCCTTTGTTTTATGAGTGTTTCTGCACTCCATCTTCCTTTGCTACCACAGATTTTAATCCTCTTCCCTTTTATTTTATTTTTGTCACAGGTTATACTTGTTTTTGTTGTGAACTTGGTGGAGATTTTACTTGTAGTTTTGATTTGTTTTGTTCTTTGTGTCTGGTCAAATAACCCTCTTGAGTATTTCCTGCACTTGCGATTTTCTTGTGATAGATTTCTTTAGCTTCCATATGTCTGGAAATGTTTTTATTTCTCCTTCATATTAGAAGGATAACTTTTATGGATATAGTATTCTTGGCTGGTAGCTCCTCTCTTTCAATACTTTGAATGTTTGGGTCTTCTCTCTTTTGTCTTGTAGAGTTTCTGCTAAGAAGTCTGATGATAACTTAACAGGTTTTTCTTTATATGTTATGTTTTTTCTTTCCCTAGCTGCCTTGAGGATTCTTTCTTTGTCATTGATTTGTGACAATTTTACTATGATATGCCTTGGAGTAGGTCTGTTTGGGTTGAGATAATTGAGTGTTCTGTTTGCTTCCTGGATTTGAGGTTAACTCCACAGCCTTGGGAGTTTCTCATCAATTATTTGTTAGAATACACTCTTCATTCCCTTCTCCCTCTCTTCTTCTGAAATACCAATTATTCTTATATTGCTCTTTCTGATGGAGACAGACAATTTTTATAAAGTTCTCAGGTTTTTTTTCAATTTATGAGTCTCTTCTTATCTCTGTTTTATCTCCAGTTGCCTGTCTTCAATGTCATTAATTCTTTCCTCTATCTGGCTGGTTCTATTAGCTAAACTTGCTATGTCAATCTTCAATTCATGTATTGGATTCTTCATTTCTGTTTTTAAAGATTCAATCTTCTTAGTGAAATATTCATTTTGTTCATTAATTTGTTCTCTGAGCTCATTAAGTTGCCTATTGGTGTCTTCTCACATCTCATTGAGTATTTTCAGTATTTCAATTTTGAATTCTCTACCTATAACTACAAGGTTTTCATGTAATTGAGATATTTTTCTGAAGATTTTTTATTTTCTCCCTGAACTACATCTCTGTCTTGTGTAGCCATAGCATTCAATTTCTTCTTCCCTGATGGCATTTGAGTGTGGTATTGTTGTGAACCTTAACAAAAAAAGCAACTTAAAAAATAATAAATTAAAATAAAAAATATCAAGTAATATATTAAAATTTTAAATATTGTGGCAAAGCAGAAAACCCACAGAAAAAAAAGATCAAAAAGCAATAAAAATATCAAAACCAAAACACACACAAAAATAAGAATAAAAAGTATAAAAATTAAAGAAAATAAAATTTAAGAGAAAAAAGGATAAATAAAAAGGAAAAAGGAGAGAAAACAAGAAAAAATAAATTTCAGTTTTGAGAAATTTCTTGCAGTAGGTGTTGCTTTTTTTTTTTACAACTTTTAGCTCTGTGAAGTTCATGAGCTGTCCACCGCTGAGATGTTGCTGTTGTAATGATGTAGGCGAGGCCCCAGTAGTGTTGGTAGGTGTGGTGTGTTATAAAGGCTTTATAGCTTCAGCTTTATGGCTTCAGTCTTCCAACTTTACAGCTCTAGCAATGGTGATCTCAGACTTCTGGGGGTTTCTTCCTACATCTCAACACACCTGGAGACCAGATATAGAGCTCCTCTGTTCTTCAGAGGAGAGAGTGGTTCTGGAGAGCTAGCTATGGTTTTTGTTTCTGCCACTCTCCACACCATGAAGTGAGAGAGGTGGGACCTGAAAGACTAGGAGGTCAAATTTTAGTTTTCTCTGTTTCTACTGAGTGCAGGCTGCAAGCAGACTGTGGGAACTCTGGTCATGACCTCACGCTCTGGCTGCTTGACTTTATCTTCCCTTTTGTCCCTCTATCTCACTGCTCCTCTCAACCCAGTCACTCTGAATTTCCCTCTCTATACCGCTCATACATAATCCAGAGAGCTGAGCTTCCCTCTTCACTGTAGTCCAGCAGATAAAAAGAAAGTTTTTCTCTCTTCTTCAAAGCCCACTGTGAATGTATAATATTTTTCACCCCCTCCCACCTTTAGTCTACTCAGTGCATGGATCTTTTAGACATGCCTGTGAGCCCAGCTTGGGTTTCTTTGCTGCATTATAGTTGTTCAATTTGTTGCATTTCAAGGGGAGAGATAATGACTATCTCTCACTCCACCATTACTCTGGCACCCTAAAGTCACAAAGCCTACCTTTCTATTTATAAGAAAAATATATTCATTGGTTGTCCAAGGAAACCAACGGCAAAATTTCAGCCAGTCTCCTGCACCCAGGTTGAAGTCCAGGATTTCTGAGAGATAGTCTTCTCCATAAGCTCCTCCTGGTTGGGAAAACATAAAGTGCAAAGAAAGTGGTATGTTTCCCATTATTATGCACACACACATGCTCCCAAACTTAGCACCCAATAGTGTCATAAGAACAGGCTAGTTGTAATTTTCAACATAATAAATAGGATAAACTTTCTACCCAATAAAAGAAGAATAGAAAACACACAATAGTTTATGATCCATAGGATTTATCAACAGGGAAGCCTCTCACCCTGACAGAGGTGTGGTTCCTGGCCTGCAAAGTCCATCTTGCAGCCACTGGTTCCTCCACCTTTGATCTTACTATGAGGGGTTTCTTTATTATTATTCTTTGTAGCCACATCAAAAGTAGAAAAGAAAGAGAAGTATGCCCTTTCTAGAAGATATACTTTTGCAGTTCATTTTCTGCTTGTGGAGGTTTGAGTCCCTGAGGGTTAATTTAGAGGTAAAATAATCACAGGTTTTATAGGTCAGGCTTATGGTTTCTTTTCTTATAGTAAATTTCTTTTGCTAATCTCTAGTAACAAGATTTCAAAAAGTTTTGAGCCTGATTACTTTTAGTTATTATTACCTTTTATTCTTCCACTCTCCCTCTTCTTCAACTTAATTGTGGCTTCTTTTAGAATTTGAAAGAAGAGGTTTCAGAAATAAAGCAATTGCTATATATCTAATTCTCATTATTGATTGACAGAAATGTACAACAGGAGAGAATCTAATGGCCATAGTCTTATCTGTGGCCATAAGATTTTCAAAAACTCATTCCTCAGAGCCATGCTTTATAACTGTTTCAGTTTGGGGTGAGATGTAGTCTATGTTCACAACTCTGCAAGGCGCAAATCATTAGATTCTTGGGAATATGTTTTCCATTGTCACCAGCATCTAATACCAAGTATGCCTCTTATAAGGCAACTGTTTAGTAACTGCAATTCAGTAAACTTTAAAGTTAACTAACTACACAAAGCATGTGAAAAAAGTCAAACGGTAGGCAAGCTTGGTGTAGGATGCCTGAAAGAGAGATCACTACGTCTGTAATTGCTACAAATATCCTATTGAGGGTAAGATTGACATAGAACTTTCCATGCCATGAACTTTTCTTTTCTTAAACTTCATTTATGTCATTTAACCTTCAGATAAATTTCATGAGATGAATGATGCATTGGGATTTTACAAATGACAAAACTAAACTTCAAAACTTCGTTCTTTTTAAAAAATAAAATTTAACTCAGTAAATTGTAATTATTGGCCTAATTCATTGATCAATAAAATTGAGTTGCATCAAATCTAGCCAATAGAAAGGAGTTCCAAAGGGATGTATAAAATTAAAAATTCTTATACACAGAAGGGGCAGGAAAAATACTGTTATAGTTGGAAAAAAGAATTAATTATTGTAATGTTATTTCCTTTTAAGGGATAGAAGGGGTCTATCGGGCAGATTACCTAATGAGTGCTGATCAGGCATGTCCTGCTTGACTTGTTTAGATTCTATTTCTGAGATAGCTGAGACTAATCAAGTTAGATCTTCATTTGGTGATGCGGATCTTAGCATAAGTGACACTGTTTATGGCCAGTCATCTTTTTTTAATACTTCCCAGTATTTCACAGTTAGTAAGAGGCAGACCTTGGATTCAAACCCTCTTCTTCCAAATTTCAGAATCTTTGATTTCCTCATTCTCTAGAATTGCTTCTTGTAATTTAGACTGGCCCAGAGTGAGGGAGTGTATTCTAATACAGGGACAAGCATGAACAAATGGTGCAAGAGGAAGAAAGAAGAATGCCTAGAAGAGAATTATGTGTATAGATCACCTGTATTGGAGCAGGAGGAAAGTTTCTATATCAAAAAGAAGAAATTAATGAGAGATTAAATAGCAAATATACTGACATTAAAAGGTGTTTCTAGTAGTTGGATGACTAATGTTCTTTGAAAGAACTTCCATTTAGCTGAATTCCAATACAGAGCACACTGTGTCATAGCAAGCCTTTATTTTACAAAATTACTTTAATACTAGTTCTCTCTCTTTTATGAGACAATTATTACTTGATTATCTAGAATAATAATATTTCATTTTATTACATTAAAGAAATAAGTTGAAATCTCCTTTTTATTACAGATATAATTCATATTGTTTAAGATTTATTTTTTATTCATTTTATTGCTAGTGTTATAAATAACAATGAAATAATGTTTTCTATTTTTCTTGAAATTTTGTTTAAGAAAAGTTACTTTAGTCAGCCTTGAAGTGTGAAATTATGTTTTTTCTTTTATCTGAATGTTTTTCTCTAATATAAGAAACATAAAAAATGCACAATGAGTAATCTTAGTACTTCATTTTAGCAAGCTGGCTTTATTATTAGTAAATTTATTATCATAGAGTAGTTTCAAAAGAAAAATGAGGGTATTTGAGTGTCACTTAATTAGATAAATGGATCTTGGCAATTAGACTCTTTTGGAAAAAATGTATTTGTCAGACATATTTAGAAAAGATTATTTAATAAATATCCCCAGGAGATGTTATTTCCTTTTGTTTTTTTTAAGTGTGATGGGCTTTTTATACATATCCTGAGGAATTTCCTGTTCTATAATGGACTGCTTCACTTTTTCTTTTAGTTTCAGAAATGACACAGATCTCATTCCAGGCTTAATGATTATTTAAAGGACACTGAGTGGAGTAAATGATCAGCAATAGGAAATAGGTTTATGTAATTGAAATTTATCTTGGGTAAAAGATAGAGAGAAGGGTGAGAGAAAAGGTTGCAAGGTCTAAACTTTTTTTACTTCAATTGGATGGTAGCATAATTTGGGTAACAATCATCAGTGGATGAAATTTTTTTAGGAAACTTCAAAATGTGAAGACCCACTCATCACTGAAAATGGAACAGGCAACCATTATTTGCCTCCTGATGTGAGGTAGTATGAAACAGCCTGGTTTCTGGAACAAGTCAATGTCTTAAGAAAAATAAGAGGGGTGGGGAAGACTAATTCTGATTACAAGAAATTTAATAACCAAATATAATGTGTGGATTTGTTTGGACCCTGATTTAAACAAACCAAGTGTAAAAAGCCATTTTTGAGACAAGGAAATTTGATTATGGATTAGCCAACAAAGGGAAAAATTTAATCAGTATAATATGGTAAATTTCCTATTTTTTAGATGCTAGCTTGTAAGAATGAAATGACATATCAGATTTGCTCTAAGTAACTTCAGTAAGGAGAAAAGGAAAGAAAAAGCAGGCCCTGGCTGGTTGGCTCATCAGTAGAGCATCAGTGCCACATGTAGATGTTCCAGTTCCATTCCCTCAATCAGGGCATACAGGACAGGCAGTTATCTGCTTCTCCACCCCCCCACTCCCTTTCTCTCTCTCCCATAGCCATGGCTCAATTATCTCCAGCAAGTTGGCCTCTGTCACTGAGGATGGCTCCATGGCTTCCACCTCAGATACTTAAAAAATAATTTAAAAAAATGGCTTGGTTGCTGAGCAACAGAGCATTGCCCCCTAGTGGGACTTCTGGGTGAATCCTGGTCCCCGTGTATGTGGGAGTCTGTCTCTGTCTCTACCTCCCCTCCTCACACCAAAAAAAAGAAAAAAGAAAAAGTGGCAAATCTGGACAGTTACTGTTTCTCTGATGAGAAATCTTATATAGGTCACTCTACTGTACTGCTTGAAATTTTTCAATAAAACACAAATACTGAAAAAAAATTTACATGATCTAAAAATGGTACAGAAAATATAAGAAATTAATAAAGTTTATTATAAATGTGGATGGTTACATCTTAAGAATAAGTTCAAGAATTAAATCAAATCAGAGACAAGATGGCCACAGAGTAGGTGAACATTCCAACTCCCACATCCCAGAATCAAAGTGGATTACAGCTTAATTTTGAAAAGAGTCATCTCAAAAGACCAACTTTGGACTAAACTAAGAGGATTCTATACCCAAGGACCACCAAAGAAACCACACTGAAACTGGTAGGAAATGCAGAGATGAGAAAAGAGCTGCACCGCTCCTGGGAGCAAGCAGCAGCCCAGAGGGACTCTTACAGTAGGGAGAATTGCCCAGCAAGTTGTGGGTTGTGGGTCCTCAGTCCCAGAAATGGAGTTCCAGGCTACAGCCCTGGAACCTGGAAGGGTGAATAGATCATATTTTGCTGAGAAATGATCCTAGATACTGTTTGAGAGGAGACAGAACTATCAGAACCAGGCTCTGTATTAAAAGGACCACACAGAGAGCCTCACTCAAAGCTACCTGCCCAGGGCTCTGGGAGCGCAGAGCGCTGGGAGGACTGGAGTTGCCAGGGGACAGTGTTGTCTAAGAGACACAGGGGAGACACTTTGAGGGATGAACACCTTAATCCCCGGGCTGAATCACTCCCTAAATTTAAAATGAACATGTTTCTTCAGAGTAGCAACACCAGCAAAGGGAAGAAATTATCTGGCTTAGCGGAGGCTCTCTTGCTCCAGTCAGAACAAAGAGGTGCTTAGAGGCAGGCAGCACATTATGGACACAGGGAATAAGTGCTGAGGTCTGAGCTACACCACCACACCACACTGCTGAGTGCTCACCAGGGGCAGGCGGACCAACAGCGGCAGCGGGGCACAACTGCAGGAGACAGGCTTGCCTGTGAAGGTGGAAGCCACAGTGGCTACTGTGGAGGTAGGAGCGAGCATGCAAGCTTGCCTGTGATGTGAGTTTGGGCAACTGTGGAGGCAGTCCAAGTGGACACACACAAGCCCGCCAGCAGAGGCAGGAGCTGTGGCAGCTGCTGTGGAGGTCCAAGCTCACGTGAAATCCCACCTGTGGTGCGAGCCTACCCTTGGAGGTGGAGGGGTTCTGGAGAACAGTGGAGGCAGTTCGAACAACTGTGTGCGGACCTGCCAGCAGAGGCAAAGTACACATCAGCTGTTGCAGATTCTGAGCTTGCGTGCAATCCCACATGCAGCATGGGCCCGACCCTGGTGGCAGCTGAGACCAGGGCAACAGTGGAAGTGGTCCAAACAGGCGTGCGCAGGCCTGCCCATGGAGGCAGAAGCCACAGAGGTCTGAGCTCACATGTAATACCGTCCACAGCCTGAGCCCTCCCTTGGTGGCGGTTGGAGCCCAGGAGACCTTGGAGGAGGTCCAAGTGGATGTGCGCAGGTCTACCAAATAAGGCAGAGCTGTGGCAGCCACAGAGGTGGGCTGGCACTGGCCGTGCCCAAGCCCAAACACCCAAGGAAACAACAGTGGCAGCAAGGGGCCAGCAGACAGACCACACATCAGGAGCATAGAGGATGCACCCAATGTACCCTTGTGACCACACAGTTCTGAGTGCTAAAAAAAAAAGAACACAAAGTAAAATAAATAAAAACTCTAGACAGAAAGACATCTGAGGCTAAGGGACAAGCCACATCCAATAACATACCAAATCACTGAATTACAGTAATGAACCCAACAAGTAGCCAGCAATAAGAGGCAGCAGAAAGCAGATCTCAGGAAAACTTGAACTTTTATAAGAGCTTTCCCCAGGCTTAGAGTAGATAAACGCTAGCTTAGGCATGCTGCTGATATATACAATGGCACTGGGGCCCAGCAGAGGCAGCCAAAAGATCTGGACCGCCTGTAGCTCCAAAAAGGTTGATAAATGAAGTCATAGGCAGTGACCCCCACTGATCTTCACCAGGCTCTGTCCAGGAAGGTCCATGGCAGCCACATCCAGAAACCAGATATAAAGAGCATTAGCTCAGGACCTAGAACCCTTGTTAGAGTGGTAGTTTAAGAAAGGGCTCCTCATAACTGTCCCATCTAAGTCATAGAAAACACCGACACAAATAGCAAAAAGAATAATGAAAGTAGATAAGTATTCTACAGAAGATTACAAACAACAGCTGATGCCAACCCAAGAAGATCTAGAAACAACACAACTAAAAAGTAGAGGCAGATAATACCAAACCTATACTCAGCCAACTACAGAAACAACACACGCAAAGGAAGAGTATATACACAGACAAAATGGGAAAAAAAAAAAAAGCAATCCAAATGAATCAAGAAGAGAAATCCCCAGAAAAAGAACTGAGTGAGATGGAAATAACCAAATTACCAATGCAGAGTTTGAAACAATGATTGTTAGGATGCTCAAAGATCTTAGAGCAACAATGGATGGACATAATGAACACCTAAATAAAGAGATAACAAGCATCAAAAAAACTTTGAAATCATTAAAAAGAACCAGTCAGAAATGACAAATACAATATCAGAAATGAAGATGACACTAGAAGGAATTAAAAGCAGGCTGATCGAAGCATAGAATCTAATCAGTGATTTACAAGACAAAATAAAAGAAAACATGAAAGTGAAGCAGCAAAAAGAAAAGAGGCTCAAAAAGTCTGAGGGAACTCTAAGAGAGCTCTGTGACATGAAGATACATAACATCTGCATCATAGGGGTTCCTGAAGGAGAAGAGAAAGAATGAGGGATGGAGAACCTGATTAAACAAATCATAGCTGAAAACTTCCCTAAATTGATGGAAGAAAAAGTCACACAAGATCAAGAAGCACAGAGTATCCAACTAAAGAAGAACTCAAAGAGACCTACACCAAGACACATCATAATTAGAATACCAAACCTAAGAGATAAAGAATACTAAAAGCTGCAAGAGAAAAGCAGTCAATCAGTTTTTCTATTGTAATTGATTTCTAGTTTCATGCCACTGTGATCTGAGAAGATGCTTGGATCACAATGATCCTGAGAAGGGCTCCTACAAAGGAGCCAACATAAGGATGACATCTGACTTCTCAACAGAAACACATGAGGCCAGAAGGGAATGGCAAGAAATATTCAAAGTAATGCAGAACAAGATCCTACAACCAAGACTTCATTATCTAGCAAGACTAACGTTTAAAGCTGAATGAGAAATAAAAAGCTTCCTAGATCAAAAAAAAAAAAAAAAAAAAACCTCAAGGAATTCATCACAACTAAACAAATGCCACTAGAAATGTTAAGGAGTCTATTGTAAACATAACAATAGAAGAAAAATCCAGTAAAAAAGGAGTGTAGATTTAAAGAATAAAATGGCAATAAAAAACTACATATCAATAATAACCTTAAATATAAGTGGATTAAATGCTCCAATCAAAATATGGATGGATGGATTAGAAAACAGGACCTGTACATATGCTGTCTACAAGAGACCCACTTCAAAACAAAATATACACATAGATTGAAAGTAAAAGGTTGGAAACAAATATTTCATGCAAATGGAAATGAAGAAAAGGCTGGGGTAGCAATACAATATCTGACAAAATAGACTTTACAACAAAGGCTATAGTAAGGAATAAAGAAGGTCACTACATAATGATTGAAAAAGCAATCAAACAGGAAGATATAACTATTATAAATATCTATGCACCTAACAGAGGAAAAACTAAATATATACAGCAGACTTTGATGGACATTAAGGGCAAGATCAACAGCAATACTATAATAGTATAGGATTTCAATACCCCACTAACATCACTGGATAGATGCTCAAGAAAGAAAATTAACAAAGAAACAGCAGACTTAAAGGATACATTAGATCAATGGGATTTAATAAATATCTTCAGAAACTTTCATCCTAAAGCGAAGAATATACATTATTTTCAAGTGCTCATGGTACATTCTCTAGGATAGACCACCAGTTAGGGCACAAAACGAGTCTCAACAAATTTAAGAAGATCGAAATCATATTGAGCATCTCCTCAGCTCACAATGGCATGAAACTAGAAATCAACTACAATAAAAAAACTGATAAACAATCAAACCAATGGAGACTAGCATGTTATTAAAAAATAAATGAGTCAACAATGAGATCAAGAAAGAAATAAAAAATTTCCTTAAAATAAATGAAAATGAGCATATAACAACTCAAAATTTATGGGACACAGCAAAAGCAGTTCTGAGAGGAAAGTACATAGCATTAAAAGCATACCATAAGAAGCTAGAAAAAGCTCAGATAAAAATCTTAACCCTGCATCTAAAAGAACTAAAAAAAGAACAGCAAGTAAAGCCCAGAGGTAGTAGAAGGAAGGAAATAATAATGATCAGAGCAGAAATAAATAACATAGAGGCTAAAAAAAAATACAGAGGACCAATGAAACCAAGAGCTTGTTCTTTTAAAAGGTAAAAAGGTTGATGAACCTTTAACCAGACTCATCAAGAAAAAAAGAGAGATGACTCAAATAAATAAAATTAGAACTGAGAGTGGAGAAGTAACAACTTAGAAAGCAGAAATACAAAGGATTGTAAAAAAAAAATACTATGAAGAACTGTATGCCAAAAGTTAGACAACCTAGGTAAAATGGACAGGTTCCTTGAAACATATTATCTTTCAAAAATGAATATATAAAAGAATCAGAAAACCTAAACAGACCAATTACAACAAATGAGATCAAAACAGTTATCAAAAAACTCCCAGCAAACAAAAGCCCTGGGCCAGATGGCTTCACAGGCAAATCCTACCAAATATTCAAAGAAGAACTAACTCCTATTCTTCTCAAGCTATTTCAAAAAATGCAAGAGGAGGGAAGACTTTCAAGCTCCTTTTATGAGGCAAGCATAATTTTGATTCCAAAACCAGGCAAAGACAACAAAAAGAAAGAAAACTATAGGTCAATATCTCTGATGAATTTAGATGCTAAAATTCTCTACAAAATATTAGCAAACTGGATCTAGCAATACATGAAAAAAATCATACATCATGATCAAGTGGACTTTATTCTGGGGAGGCAAGGTTGGTACAACATTTGCATATCAATCAATGTGATTCATCACATAAAAAAGGAGAAAAACCACATGATAATTTCAATAGATACAGAAAAAGCATTTGATAAAATCCAGCACCCATTCATGATCAAAACTCTCAGCAAAGTGGGAATACAGGGAACATACCTCAACATGATAAAGGTCATCTAGGACATACCAACAGCCAACATCATACTCAATGGACAAAAATTAAAAGCAATCCCCTTAAGATCAGAAACAAGGCAGAGGTGCCCCTTTTCACCACTCTTATTCAACATAATTCTGGAAGTCTTAGCCACAGCAATCAGACCAGAAGAAATAAAAGGCATGCAAATTGGAAGAGAAGAAGTAAAACTATCATTATTTGCTGATATGATATTGTATATAGAAAACCATAAAGTCTCAGTCAAAAAACTATTGGACCTGATAAATTAACTCAGCAAGGTGGCAGGATATAAAATTAATACACAGACACCAGCAGCATTGTTATACACTAACAATAAACTGTCTGAAAGAGATCTTAAGAAAACATTCCACCTGAACAGGCTGTGATGCAGTAGATAGAGTGTCGACTGGGATGTGGAGGACCCAGGATTGAGACCCCAAGGTCACCAGCTTAAGCTCAGGCTCATCTGGTTTGAGCAAAGCTCACCAGCTTGGAACCAAGGTCGCTGGCTCGAGCAAGGGGTTACTTGGTCTGCTGAAGGCCCACAGTCAAGGCACATATGAGAAAGCAATCAATGAACAATTAAGGTGTCGCAAAGAAAAACTAATGATTGATGCTGCTTATTTCTCTCTGTTTCTGTCTGTCTGTCCCTATCTATCCCCCTCTCTGACTCTCTCTCTCTCTGTCTCTGTAAAAAAAAAAATCTCCTTCACTATTGCACACACACAAAAAATAATTAAGTACGTAAAAGTAAATTTAACCAAGGAGGTTAAGAGCTTGTACTCAGAATATTATAAAACATTGATAAAAGAAATCAAGGAAGATACAAACATGTGGAAGCACATACTGGGTTCATGGATAGGAAGAATAAACATCATTAAAATGTCTATATTGCCCAAAGTAATTTATAAATTCAATGCAATTCCTATTAAAATATCAATGACATACTTCAAAGATATAAAACAAATATTCCAAAAATTCATATGGAATCAAAAAAGAACATGTATAGCCTCAGCAATCTTGAAAGAGAAGAATGAAGTGGGTGATATCACACTTCCTGATATCAAGTTATACTACAAGGCCATTGTATTCAAAACAGCCTGGAACTGGCATAAGAACAGGCATATAGAACAATGGAACAGAACAGAGAATCCAGAAATAAACCCACATCTTTATGGACAGTTGATATTTGACAAAGGAGGTAAGAGCATACAATGGATTAAAGACAGTCCCTTTGAAAACTGGAAAGCCACATGCAAAAGAATGAAACTGGACTACAGTTTGTACCCCTGTACTAAAATTAACTCAAAATGGATGAAAGATCTAAACATAAGACCTGAAACAATTAAGTACATAGAAGAAGACATAAGTACTAAACTCATGGACCTGGGTTTTAAAGAGCATTTTATGAATTTGACTCCACAGGCAAGAGAAGTGAAAACAAAAATTAATGAATGGGACTACATCAGACTAAGAAGTTTTTGCTCAGCAAGAGAAACTGATAACAACATAAACAGAAAGGCAACTAAATGGGAAATGATATTTTCAAACAACAGCTCAGATAAGGGCCTAATATCCAAAATATACAAAGAACTCATAAAACTCAACAACAAACAAACAAACAATCCAATAAAAAAATGGGAAGAGGATATGAACAAACACTTCTCCCAGGAAGAAATACAAATGGCCAACAGATATATGAAAAGATGCTCATCTTCTTTAGCTATTAGAGAAATGCAAATCAAAACTGCAATGAGATACCACCTCACACCTGTTCGATTAGCTATTCTTAGCAAGACAGGTAATAGCAAATGTTGGAGAGGCTGTGGAGAAAAAGGAACCCTCATCCACTGTTGGTGGGAATGTAAAGTAGTACAACCATTATGGAAGAAAGTATGGTGGTTCCTCAAAAAACTGAAATTAGAACTACCTTATGACCCAGCAATCCCTCTACTGGGTATATACCCCCAAAACTCAGAAACATTGATACGTAAAGACACATGCAGCCCCATGTTTATTGCAGCATTGTTCACAGTGGCCAGGACATGGAAACAAACAAAAAGCCCGTCAATAGATGACTGAGTAAAGAAGATGTGGCACATATACACTATGGAATACTACTCAGCCATAAGAAATGATGACATCGGATCATTTACAGCAAAATGGTGGGATCTTGATAACATGATACGAAGCGAAATAAGTAAATCAGAAAAAAACAGGAACTGCATTATTCCATACGTAGGTGGGACATAAAAGTGAAACTAAGAGACATTGATAAGAGTGTGGTGGTTATGGGGGGGAGGGGGGAAAGGGGGAGGGAAAGGGGGAGGGGAAGGGGCACAAAGAAAACTAGATAGAAGGTGACAGAGGACAATCTGACTTTGGGTGATGGGTATGCAACATAATTGAACGACAAGATAACCTGGACTTGTTATCTTTGAATATATGTATCCTGATTTATTGATGTCGCCCCATTAAAAAAATAAAATTATTTTTAAAAAAAAAAGACAGTCCCTTTAACAATTGGTTCTGGGAAAATTGGACAGCTACCTGCAAAACAATAAAACTAGACCACCAACTTACACCATTCACAAAAATAAACTCAAAATGGATAAAAGACTTAAGTGTAAGTAGTGAAAAATAAGCATCTTAGAAGAAAACATAGGCTGTAAGCTCCATTTCTCGCAGCAATATATTTGCTGATTTAACTCCATGGGCGAGTGAAATAAAGGACAGGATGAACAAATGGGACTATATCAAACTAAAACGCTTTTTGCACAGCTAAAGACAATATGAACAAAATAAAAAGACAATCCACACAATTGGAGAACACATTTGACAATACATCTGATAAGGGGTTAATAACGAAAATTTATAAAGAACTTGTAAAACTCAACACCAGGAGGTAAACAATCCAATCATAAAATGGCAAAAGAAATCAATAGACATTCTCCAAAGAGGATATACAGATGACCAATAAGCGGATGAAAAAATGTTCAACATCACTAATCATTAGAGAAATGCAAATTAAAACCACAATGAGGTATCACCTCACACTATTCAGAATGGTGCTCATTAACAAAACAACATGTAACAAGTGCTGGTGAGGATGTGGAGTAAAGTGAATGCAGACTCGTGCAGGCACTGTGAAAAACAGTATGGAGATTCTTCAAAAAATTAAAAATGAAACCACCTTTTGACTCAGCCATCCCACTTTTAGGAATTTATCCCAAGAACACCACAGCACTGATTGAAAAGAAGAAATGCACCCCCATGTTTATGGCAGCATTGTTCACAATAGCCAAGATCTGGAAACAGCCCAAATGTCTGTCAGTAGACAAGTGGATTAAAAAGCATGGTATATATACACAATGAAATAAATCTTACCTTTTGCGACAACATAGATGGACCTGTATTATGTTAAGTGAAATAAGCCAGTCAGAGAAAGAACAATATCATACGACCTCACTCATTTGAGGAATCCAAAGAACAATGTGAACTGAGGAACAGAATAGAGACAGAGAGGGGATCAAGGAAACCAGAGGGAAAGCAGACAGAGGGAAAGGGGATGATAGGATGGGATAATCCTGGAGGGAAGGGGGGAGGGTATGGTGGGGAGGGGAGCACAGAGGATGTTGAGGAGAATACTGGAAGAGGGTGATGCATTCAGAGGAACACTAATATCTATGTAAACACAATAAATTAAAATCAATTTAAAAAGAATTAAATCAAATCAAATTCAATAAAGGATAATGCCTGTAAAATTACTTGATGTATTTTTAAAGCCTTAAAAATATGTATTTAAATTCTTAAATATTGTTGAGGTTCAAGCAGACACATATAAATAGATAAAGTACTTTATAAGGATTCATCATAACTTTTATTTCCAAATTTAATCAGAGTGTTTAATGATCATTCTGATGAGGCGTAGAACAAAAAGTTTCTCTGGCAATTGAAGTAATAAAAAGAGCAATTCAAAGGTTTTTCTTTTTTTCTTTTTTTCTATTTTTCTGAAGTTGGAAATGGGGAGGCAGTCAGACAGACTCCCGCATGCGCCTGACCGGGATCCACCCGGCATGCCCACCAGGGGGTGATGTTCCGCCCATCTGGGGCATTGCTCTGTTGCGACCAGAGCCATTCTAGCACCTGAGGCAGAGGCCACAGAGCCATCCTCAGCGCCCAGGCCATCTTTGCTCTAATAGAGCCTTGGCTGCGGGAGGGGAAGAGAGAGACAGAGAGGAAGGAGAGGGGGAGGGGTGGAGAAGCAGATGGGCGCCTTTCCTGGGTGCCCTGGCCGGGACTTGAACCCAGGACTCCCACACGCCAGGCCAACGCTCCACCACTGAACCAACCGGCCAGGGCCTCAAAGGTTTTTCTTATGAGCTGTCATTTAGATAATTTTTAGGAAAAGTACAGTGTTCCAGTAGAGCCCAAACTCTGTGTTGATCAGGCATCCCCAAATTCACTTCCCCATGCAGTGGACACTCCTGCTTAAGAGCAGGGCTGGCAGTCTCTTTGAGACTACTCTTGAGGCAACTATGAGGATTCTATTTATTGGTATAAAGTCCAATTGCCACCAGAGGAATGACATGACCAACACACAAGTTAGTTGCAAGAATCACACAAGCAGTTTATTACTCACAAATCCTATGATGTGCCTGGTTACAGCTTAATGGAGCCCCATTGACATGCTTCTCTTGGCTGTCCTTGGTCAGAGCAGTACAGAGTCAGTCCACATTTAACATTGGCGTCTGGACAAATAACTGCCGCTGGGGACCCCTCAGCTTTAGTAATCTTTTCTGGCATATGCCTTCTAACAGGTGTTAATCTAAAGGATTATCACATCAAGCCACTTTTAGGGGGTTCTTCCCAGCGAGCTCCTTTTTATCTATATAATTTTACACACACATACACTAGCTGGGCCCTGTACAAAGGGCATACTTAGTCTTCTTGCCTATCATATCTGTACACACTAGATTAGTTCCCACCCAGAGAGGATAGCCTTATTCACTTGCCTTAATGGCTTTTAGTATTATATCCTAATTTTATTTCTATATATCTTTTGTATTTTTCTATACTTCTATGTATTTAATTACTATAACATTATATTATTATAACATACAGACTAAAAGGACTAGTGGAATTCTCCCAGAAAAACGCAGAAATTGGGATGGCAAATTGCAGGCAGCCTGGAATATGAAAAAAAATAGAAACTCAGGCATGTGTCAGATCTTTTCAAATCCAACTCCTTCATTTACAGACTATTACTATGGATAAATTACATAATTTTTTTACAGCCTCAGTTTATTAATCTCTAAAGTGATGATGATAATGCATGTGTCAGTAGAGATCAGACAATGACATGAGCAAATGTGTACAAAAGTGCTTAATAAGTCCTGATATATAATAGACATTTAAAAATATAAATGTTATTCTTTTTCTAACCAAATGCAGCATGAAGGCCATTTTCTTATAATACAATTGGAAAACTACAAAACCAAAGTGACCTTGTGGCAAGCAGAGAACACAAATTTATTCTCTTTTAAAAATAATTTAAATGGAAACAATTGAAACTCAAGATTTATTTTTATATAAAGAGGGCTCACTTCTGGTTATAAGGTTATATATTATAAAATGTGATCAGTAAAAATAGCCAAAATGTTTATCTAGATTTTATCTCTTGTTTTGTTTTAAAGATAACAATATGAGTTGTATTTTTAATCATGTGTATCTTAATCAATATTAACTCATCAAAAATACAATTACTTAAAATTCTGCTATAAATGACCTATATTTTCTAACCTTTAATTTATCACATTATGGCACCTTTATTTCATATTTCTGCAAGTGTACATGCCTTATCAAGAACTCTAGAGGATATATCAGGCACACATAATATGCTTCTTTAAAGATTATAAATTTTTAACATAAATATCTATAGCTATAAATTTTTCTCTAAGCACTGCTTTAGCTATATGCCATAAATGTTGTATATGTGTCTTTATTCTAGTCACTTCCAAGTATTTTCAGCTTTTCCTTGTGATATCCTCTTTGATCCACTGGTTATATAGGAGTGTATTATTTAATTTCCATATATAAATATTTGTTGAATTTTCCAAGTGTCTTTCTTGTTGGCTTATTTCTAATTTCATTCCATTGTAGTTGGAAAACATACTTGGTATAAGTCCAATTCTTTTTAATTTATTGATGTTTGTTTATGGCCTAGCATGTGGCAAATCATAGACAATGATACATGTATATTTAAGAATAATGTGAATTCTATTGTTGAGTCCAGTGTACTATACATATCTGTTATGTAGAGTTGCTTCATAATGATGTTAATGTTTTCTATTTCCTTGTTGATCTTATGCCTGGTTGTTATATCCATTAGTGAAAATTGATTGTTTTGTCTTTTGGCTTGGGTGCCCATCTGTCTCAGAACTAACACTATCATATTCCTACAAGTCACATGGTTATGACAATGGGTCTTTCAGTGGCCATGTTTGTACATGGGTCCTAATCACCATCCATGGATTGAAATAGGTCAAGAGTGAGCATCCAAACTCAAACTGGTCCAACCAATTAGCCCCCTTTTCTAAGGAAGTTAAGAATTGTACCAAAGAATTATCAACATTATTCATCAATGGAATACATATTGGCTTTTACAAGCAAATAGAAAACTGAAGATTAGTTTTAATAAGATTTATATACAGATACAGAAGGAGAGCGCACAAAAGGTTTTCATTGTTTACTCAGCCTTCTATTCTCCAGCTCAGCCTGGTCTTATGGCCCTACTATAACGTTGACCTTAGATCACTTCTGCAGCATTAACATAAATGTCCCATTCTTACTTGTATTGATAATAACCTTAAGAGGTTTCTACTTATTTCTATTAGAAAAGATCAATAAACATACAGTGAAAATATTCCTGTTGTAGTAATGAAGAGTTCAGCAAGTAAAATATAATTCAGGCCAAACTGAAGATATCACCCAGAACTAGCATTCCAAAAAGAAAACTAGTTGTGGAAAATAAAAGAAATCCCTTTAATAAAAAATTACAGCAAGAGATTTGAAGTTTGGCCTGTGATGGCGCACTGTTTAAAACATCAACCTGGAATACTGAGGTCTCGAGTTAAAAAACCCATAGTTTCCCTGTCAAAGCACATGTGAGAGCCTGACCTGTGGTGGCACAGTGGATAAAGCGTCGACCTGAAATGCTGAGGTCGCCGGTTCAAAACCCTGGACTTGCCTGGTCAAGGCACATATGGGAGCTGATGCTTCCAGCTCCTCCCCCCTTCTTTCTCTCTGTTTCTCTCTCCCTCTTTCTCTCCTCTCTAAAAATAAATAAATTAATTAATTAATTTTTAAAAAAGCACATGTGAGAAACAACTACTATCACTTGATGTTTCCCACTCTTCTCTTCCCCTTTCTGTCTCTCTCCTGTCTCTAAAATAAAATAAAATAAAATAAGTATTTTAAAAAAAGAAAGATTTAAAGTTAGCTTTAAAAATCAAAGATAAAAACATGCAAATATGTACAGACAACTATCATCACATTGCTTATAATAGCAAAGAATGTCAAAAAATCATGTTTAATATTGTGTGTATTACATAAAATTCATATAATAAAATATCTAAACTAGCCTGACCAGATGATGGTGCAGTGGATAGAGCATCGACCTGGGATGCTGAGGACCCAAGTTCAAAACTTTAAAGTTGCCAGCTTGAGCATGGGATTATAGACAGGACCCCATGGCCACTGAATTGGGCCCAAAGGTCACTAGCTTAAAGCCCAACATCACTGGTTTGAAAAGAGGTCACTGATTTGACTGGAGCCCCTTACTCCTCATCAAGGCATGTGTCAGAAACAATCATTGAACAAATGATTGTTTTAAAGTGTCACAACCAAGAGTTGATGTTTCTCATCTCTCTTCCTTCCTGTCTCTTTCTCTCTCTCTCTCTCTCTCTCTCTCAAAATCAAACAAACAACACTTTACAAAATAAAATATCTAGACTATTACAATATTAATACTTGGAACTATATACCTACATATGAAAAAATTTAATTGGATTATTTAAAGAAAAAATACAAGTAATTTTGTAAATGCTCTACTTTTACAAATAATTTGATGTATGTGTGTTTGCTTGTGTGTGTCTTTGTGTGTGTGTATAAATTAAAAAATATTAGATGGAATTAAAGCAATGTGTTAAATATTGCTTTATTATTTTCTAGTTTTAAAACTGATGGTAAGTTTTCACTAATTTTTAAATTGATATTATTTGCATTATTTATAAGTATATAATATATAATTACATAAAATAACACTGTTTTTAAAATAAGAAAAATGATAGAAACATATGTGACTGGAGAAGACTTTTATGCTGAAAAGAAGGCTATAGAAACTCAAGTGTTAAAAGATAAACATAACATGGAGTTAAATGTCAAACCTCAAGGCACTGAGAAAAGACCTCATTTCCGGGTACTGTGAAAGAAGTACTAAGGATTAGGTTATTCCTCTTTCAGCAACTCTAGGAAAGTAAATAGGGAAGTCTGGTAAGGGGTAGAAAAGGAACTGCAACTTTGATGAAGAGACTTTTATCTCAAAGATACTAAAGAAACTTTTTAGATTATTTTCCTGAAATAAAAAAAAAATGATAGGAATGCCTTGCAGTGTTGGTTTAGGCATTTAACTTGCCTTAAATGAGTTGAATAATTCTTACATCCTGTGCAAATCTTCTATTTGCCCATTTGTGTCTCCTCTGCCCCTGTCTGGACCCTGCTCTGCTCTGTGAATTCCAACAGAAGCCAAGGCAAGGGCCTCTAGAGTTCTCTGGCTTCTTGTTTAGCTACTGGGACAACCAAAAAAGGAGCATGGAGAGAGACCAGAGTATCTCTCCATGGGTCTGTGGCCAGACCTTCCTACCTCTGAAGGCAGGACACAGCTTCTCTTCCCACATAGCATTTCTATGCTCCTCTTCACTCCTCCAAGCCAAGGGAATGGAAATACACCCCACCACCTATGTATTGCAGTCACATTGGGGTTCTCCTGTTCTCTGCCCTCATCTTTATAAATAGTCCCTTTATTATACTCCTTAAATTGCTCAGTGTGGTGTACCATCTGTTGCCTACAGGATCTTCACTAATACAAATACTTTTCTGTAAAGCAGTTTAGTAGGATCTACTCCTCTGTTTTTTATAAGAAAGTATTTTGTTCAATAATATTTCATTAGTTTATGGTTGCTCCTGGAAAAATTACATTCAGTCCTGCAACAGACCTTGTCAGCACTCAGCTCCTATGTCTGCATCTCTTTGCTGGTTTCTTTCATTGTCATTGCCTAAACCAGCACCTCTCTCTGTTGGAAAACTATCTTCCAGTAGCTAGAATCCTTTTGTCCATACACAGGATAAAATCAAGTGCATAGAAATGTATATACCCCACCTCTGACCAGCAGCATCTAATTAATGACTGATGGCATGGTTGTATAAATACTTCAGCTCTCCTTGGTGGGGAGGAGGTGTGACATGTCATGTCTCCAGATATACCCTGTTAGATTGAGTCACAGCTACTCTCCATGGAATTTAACTTGGAACTGCATGCTTGCTTTTGATTCCTCCCCACTCTTCTTCATTCCTTTTTTGCCTCCCCACCTTTTTCTTTTCTGTTTTAGGTCCCCATTCATCTATGTAATTTTTCTAAACACATTTCCTAATTAATCACTTTCACTTTACTCTTCCTTTTAAGGTCTATTTTGAGGCAACCCTATCTAAGTCAGAAACTGCATGGCACGTATCAGAAAATTAGTTTAGTTTAGTTTAGTTTTGTTTTGCATTTTTCTGAAGCTGGAAACAGGGAGAGACAGTCAGACTCCCGCATGCGCCTGACCGGGATCCACCTGGCACGCCCACCATGGGGCGATGCTCTGCCCACCAGGGGGCGATGCTCTGCCCATCCTGGGCGTCGCCATGTTGCGACCAGAGCCACTCTAGCGCCTGAGGCAGAGGCCACAGAGCCATCCCCAGCGCCCCCGGCCATCTTTGCTCCAATGGAGCCTTGGCTGCGGGAGGGGAAGAGAGAGACAGAGAGGAAGGCGCAGCGGAGGGGTGGAGAAGCAAATGGGCGCTTCTCCTCTGTGCCCTGGCCAGGAATCGAACCCGGGTCCTCCACACGCTAGGCCGATGCTCTACCACTGAGCCAACCGGCCAGGGCCAGAAAATTAGTTTTTAAAAACAAAGACATCCTGGCACTGGCTGGATAGCTCAGTTGGTTAGATTGTCCTCCTGATGCCCAGAAGTTGCTGCTTTGATGCCCAGAAGTTGCTGCTTTGATCCCCAGTCAGGGCATATACAGGAGCAGATGTTCCTGTTTCTTCTTTCTCTCCTTCAACCCTCTTCCTCTTTCACTAAAAACAATCAATAATAAATAAATAAATAAAAAAGAATAAAAACAGATATCCCTGTCTTGTTCTCAATCTTAAAGGAAATGCTTGTAGTTTTTGCCCATTAACTTTGATGTTGGTTTTTTTTTTATGTTGGCTTTTGATTTGTCATATATGTCTTTATTATGTTGAGGTATGTTTTCTTTATTCCCCCTTTGATGAGTTTTTATCATAAGTGGATACTAAATTTTATCAAATGCTTTTTCTGCATCTATTGATATGATAATATGACTTTTATCCTTCTTTTTGTTTATGTGGTATATCACATTTATTGACTTGTAGATATTGTACCAACCTTGCTTCCCTAAAATAAATCCTACTTGATCATGCTGTACAATCTTTTTAGTGTATTGCTGGAACTGTTTGCTGGAAATGTTTGCTACTATTTTGTTAAGGATTTTAGCATCCATGTTTATCAGGGATATTGGACAATAATTTTTCTTTGTAGTGTCTTTATCTGGTTTTTGAATTAGGATAATGCTGGTCTCTTAAAATAAACTTGGAACTCTTCTTTCCTTTTGAATTTTCTGCAATAGTTTGAGAAAGATAGGTGTTAGTTGTTCTTTGAATGTTTGGTAAGATTCACCCGAGAAGCCATCAGATCCAGAACTAATGTTTGCTGGGATTTTTTTTTATGCTGATTTGATTTCATTAGTTACAGTGGTCTATTACTGATTCTTCCTGATTCAGTTTTGGAAGATTGAATGTATCTAGAAATGTATCTATTTCTTCCAAATTGTCTAATTTGTTGGTAAATACTTATTTGTAATATTTTCTTACAATCCTATGTATTTCTTTGGTGTCAGTTGTTACTTCTCTTTCATTTCTGATTTTATTTAGTTGGGGCCTCTCATTTTTCTTCTTGATGAGTGTTGTCAATCTTGTTTATCTTTTCAAAGAAACAACCTTGGTTTTATTGAACATTTGTATTGCTTTTCTAGACTCTATTTTGTTTATTTCTGCTCTGGTCTTTATTATTTCCTTCCTTTGACTCACTTTAGATTTTATTTGTTGTTCTTTATCTAGTTCTTTTAAGTATAAAGTTAAATTATTTATCTGATATTTTTCTTGTTTCTTGAGATAGATAGTAAAGCTATAAATTTTCCTCTTAAAAATTGCTTTTACTGTGTGCCATAGATTTTGGGTTGTTGTGTTCTCATTTTTATTTGTTTCAAAATATCTTTGATTTTTTTCCTTGACTCATTGATAATCCATTCATTGTTAACCCATTCATTGTTTAGTAACATGCTATTAGTCACCATGTCTTTGTTTTTTTTTCTTGTAATTAATTTCTAGTTTAATACCATTATGGTTAGAGAAGATGCTTGATATGATATCAATTTTCTTAAATTTATTGAGACTTGTTTTGTGTTCTAATGTGTGTTATCTATCCTAGAAAATGTTTTGCATGGAGCTGAAAAGAATATCTATTCTGCCACTCTGGGATAAAATGCTCTGAAGGTATCAATTAAATTTGTCTGAACTAGTGTATCATTTAAGGCAACAGTTTCTTTGTTTATTTTCTATGTGAAAGATTAATCCATTCATATCAGTGGGGTGTTAAAACATCTTATGATTGTATTACCGTCACTCTCTCCCTTTATGTCCCTTTCTGTTTTACATATTTAGGTAGCCCTATGTTGGTGCAAAATATTTAAAAGGTTTATATCCTCTTTTTGGATTAATCCCTTATCATCATGTAGTGTCCTTCTTTGTCTCTTCCTATACCTTTTGTTTCAAAATCTGTTTTGTCAGATATAACTATTTCTACCCAATCTTTCCTTTACTTGCCATTTGCAAAAAAAATCTCTTTTCCTCCCTTTACTTTTAGTCTTTGTGTATCTTTCATTCTAACATGGCTCTCTTATAGACAGTATGTGTGTGTGTGTGTGTGTGTGTGTGTGTATCTTGTATTTCCCCACATATAAGACTCATCCTATTTTGAAAAATTTGGAGTCTACAACCTAGGTGCATTTTATATAATGGTTGTAGCTCTTTTACTTGCATTTCCTGCTTTTTTGCATTGTTGTCTTTGCGCTGTTTCACACTTGTTACCAGTATATTACGGTAGGTTATGTTTTGCCACTTCTGCCCAGAAATGGCTCAGAAAAGATTTTTTTTGTACAGTGCTAAATTCAAGTTAAAATTGATCTAGTTTGCAAAAGTGATTGGAAATCGTGTTGCTAAACATAAGTTTGGTCCTCTTCCAACTGAGAAATCAATCTAAGACCTGCTACAGGAAGAAAAAAACCATACAGAAAATGTCACAGCAGACAAAGTTCATGAGAGGCAAGTCAGCAAAATGGCCTGATTTAGAGAGTAATTGAAGATATGGATTGAAGGGCAAAGGGTAATTGAAATTCCTGTGTCCACAAAGATAGTTCAGCATGAGGCAAGAAGAACTGCTGATAAAAAAGAAGTTACTGGTTTCAAAGAAGGACACAATTGGTGCTTCCAGATCATGAAACAGAATGGACTAAGCATTCATATGTGTACCAGATTTTCCCAAAAGGTATTTGAAAGCTAGAGCAGAAGGTCTTAAATTTCATTGATTTGTCATTCAATGTTGGAAGATACATCAGTTTGAGTTAGGACAGATTGCAAATATGGAGAAAGTCCCCCTTCAATTTGACGTCCCAAGTAACAGAACTGTTGATAAGAAGGGGCTGAAAACTGTAACTGTGAAAACAAGTAGACATGAAAAGAGCTATTATATAGTTGTTCTAGCTTGTTGTGCTGATGGAACCAAGCTGCCTCCTATGCTGGTTTTCAAACGCAAAACAATGCCAAAAGAAGACATTCCTCAAGTGGTAATTGTCCACATTCATAACTAGGATTGGATGGATCAGGGTGGGATGAACATGTGGTTGGAGAAAATTTGGAGAAGGATATCTGGGTGGCTCTCACACAAACCTGCCCTATTGATGCTTGATCAGTTTAGGGCACACATAACAAAAAACATTGCTGCAAAGCAAAAAAACAAAACTTGCCATCATACCTGGAGGCTTGACATTCCAGCTCCAGACACTTGATGTCAGTATTAACAAACCTTTTCAAGCTGCCATAAGAGACAAATGAATCCAATGGATGAAGTCTTCTGGGGACAATTTAATACCAGCAGGAAGAGTGAAAAAAACAACAATAGGGGAAGTTTGTACCTGGATGAAATGATCCTGGGATAATATCAAGATTGAGATTGTTGTCAAGTCATTTAAGAAGCATGGCATTTCAAATGCCATAGGTAGAACTGAGGACAAGGCAATATATGAAGACAGTGATTTTCATCAACACAGATGAGGACAAGCTAATGAATGGGAATTTTGACAGTGATGAGAAATTGTATGAATTTTATGATGAATAAAACTTGAGTTAAATAACTTCATGTAATGCATTTTTTTTTCAAAATTTGGGCCCCAAAATTAAGGTGCATCTTATACATAAGAGCGTCTTATATATGGATAAATATGGTATGTCTTGTTTTCTTATCCATTTAGCTACCTTGTCTTTTGATTGGAGCATTTAAGCCATTTACATCTAGAATAATTATTGATAACTACATATTTATTTCTATTGTACTTTTTAAACTATGTTCCTTTGTTTTTTCTCCTTCTCCTTTTCCTTTTTCCTCTTTTCCTCCTCCTCCTTCTCTTCCTCCTCCTCCTCCTCCTCCTCTTCTTCTTCTTCTTCTTCTTCTTCTTTTTCTTCTTCTCCTTCTTCTTCTTCTTCCTTCTTCAATCAAACCCTTTAACATTTCTTGAAATACTGTTTTGGTGATAATAAACTCCTTCAGCTTTTTCTTGTCTGAGAAACTATTTCTCTTTCAATTTTAAATAATAACCTTGCTGGGTAAAATAGTTTTGGTTGTAGGTCCTTTCTTTTCACCACTTTGAATATTTTATGCCAATTCCTTCTGGTATGACTTGTTTCTGTTAATAAATCAGCTGATAGCCTTATGAGAGCTCCCATGTAGGTAACTAACCATCTTTTACTTGTGGTTTTTAAGATTTGCTCTTTGTATTTATTTAAACTGTGCTGTTTTAATTATGTTGTGTCTTGGTGTAAACTGTTTTGGGGTTTATCTTTTTTGAGACTCTCTACACTTTCTGGACTTGTGTATATTTTTCCTTCATTAAGTTAGCAAAGTTTTCAATCATTATTTTTTCAAACAGGTTCTTGATTTCTTTTTTTTTTATCTTTTTTATTTTATTTTTATTTATTCATTTTTTTTAGAGAGGAGAAAGAGGGGGAGAGAAAGAAGGGGGGAGGAGCTGGAAGCATCAACTCCATATGTGCCTTGACCAGGCAAGCCCAGGGTTTTGAACCGGTGACCTCAGCATTTCCAAGTCGACGCTTTATCCACTGCGCCACCACAGGTCAGGCGATTCTTGATTTCTTATTCTCTCTCTTCACCTTCTGGTACCACTATAATGTGGATGTTATTATGTTTCATGTTGTCCCATAGATACCTCAAATTATCCTCATTATTTTAAATTATATTTTTACTTTTGTCTCTCTGTTTGGCTTTTTTCCTATCTTGTCTTCCAAATTGCTGATTTAATTCTCTATTTCATTCACCCTACTGTTTGTTCCTTTCAGTGTATTTTTTTATTTTAAATATTGTATTCTTTTTCTCTGACTGGTCCTTTTCTATGGCTTTGTTTTGTTCATGCTGTTGACCATCCTTATAACTATTACTTTGAACTCTATAGTTGATAAATTATTTACCAGCCATTTTGTTTAGCTCTTTTTCTAGAGATTTCTCTTGTTTTTCATTTGGGGCCTATTTAATTGTCTCCCAACTTTGGCTGCCTCTTTGTATCTGTACATTAGATAAATCTGCTATGACTCCCAGTCTTCTAAGGGTGATCTTATATAATAAGTGTCCTATGGGATCCAGTGGAGCAGTCCCCTGATATTGATCTAGGTGTTCCTGGAATGTACTTTGTATAAACTATATGGGCCATCTTGCTATAACTGACCCTTGATTGCTTGTTGCTTGTTTGTGTATAAGATAGACCAACAGGTTGGTTGACTTTGAGGCTCAATCCTGACCACATTTGAGAGTTGCTGCACAGGTGATGACCACACAAAACAGAATTCACCTTAGTCAAATTTGGTGTTTTCTGAGAGTTTCCTTTGCATATGACACTTGAATAGCTTATTGAATGCAGCTCTGATGTTGTCTGAAGCTAACCATTGGGTGTATTGGTTCTGGGCCTTCTTGAAAGTATTCTGGTGCAGGCCAATATGAGACACTGCCTGTGACTTGTCCTCAGCACCTTGTTTGGCGTTCCAAGCTATCCACAGTTTGTGGCTGCCTCTGCTGTACCTGGGTGCATATGGGATCTTCTGGTTTTTCATAGAACAACAGGACTGAGGAGGGAGTATGACAGTATGTACTCTATAAACTAGGACACTTGGGAGGTCTTTTGGTCTGATTTTTCCATACTCCAGACCCCCAAAACTGACATCTTTAACCTCTCCACAGGAGAAGAGGCATATTTGTGAACAAAGTAACAGATGGAGAAGAGACCAAAAAGACAGAGTTCATCATTTTCTTACTTTAGCCTTTACTTTGAGTAATAAAGCAATTAAGTCCCAAGACTTTACCTTGTTTACCGAAACATGTCAGCCTGTTAATGTTAGGGCAAGTAGAATCAGGTCTCCAAAGTTCTAGTTAAGTGTATTTCCCCTGCTGATGCCAGCTATTCCACTTTTTAAATTTCTAACATTCCTCCAGATTCTGAGATGTATATTTTATATTTGACCAGCTTTTGATTTTTTGATGCAAGTTTCAAAAAATTAAGTGATTTGCTTAATTTGATTACCAAAGTTGACTGAGATAAATTATCTATAAAGCCATTGAAAGTTTACTTTCTTCATTATGAGCCTGACTTCAAAATGAAAGACAGAGGAGTATGGACCACCTCTTTTTCCTACCCCAGATGGCTGGCAGCATCACCCGTTCCCCTCCAGGGTGGGAGCTGTATGTTACCAACAAACCAACTATTTTGAGGAGAATTTTTAACATAAAAAATAATGTTTTATAAACAAAATGTGAGACCAAAATGCAAATCAAAAAAACCCCACAAAATATTAAAATAGTTATTTTCTTTCCAAAACTTTTTTCTTTGTTTTTTAAAGAACAAAAAGATGATTTTCCCTGCTTTAATTTCTAAGCAATTTATCAATTTGGAATGAATTAACTGAAAGATAATTACATTATTTCTATACCTACAGAAGATAATATTTATGTAAATAACTTTTTCAAAATGATGGTCTAAAAAATCCATGTATAAATTATTTCCATTGGTACATCATTGTTATATTTTTCAAAACTTAATAAGCTAACATAAGACTTATAAGTGAGTTCTCCCTGCACACTGGTATCTATTGCAGTGAATACTGTGTGTGTGGCTTTGGTTTGGGTTTGGTTTAAACCTAGCTAGATTTGACATGTTTATAAAAGCCATTTTACAAAGTTTACATACATATCAGTGACTATAAGTTAAAAGTAAAAATCTGTAGCACATAATGGTCTCTTTATAAACAAATCTTAATGATAAGTTTAAAAAATATTTATAAATACATTTAAAAGGTATCAAGTTTTGCTTGTGATTTTTGATAAGTTTGAATAGCATACATATTTTAAATACAAGTTTCAAAATATTTTGTAAATCTCCCTTTCCAAGAGAAAAGAGGCCACCAATAATAGAAATTTTTAATCATTTACAAATTAAAGTGCAGAAAAATTATACTGCCTTGTGATAAACCTAAATATTATATTTCTGTAAAGTTTGCTCTACCTACATGCAAAATTTACATTATTTTTTAGAAGAAGTTATGAGAGGAATAATTAACTTTGGGGGAAAAGAAACTATAAATATAATTGAAATAATAGCACTTTAAAAACAATCATTTCGTGCCTGACCTGTGGTGGTACACTGGATAAAGCATTGACCTACAACGCTGAGGTTGCTGGTTTAAAACGCTAAGCTTGTCCAGTCAAGACACATATGGGAGTTGATGCTTCCTTCTCTTCTCCCACCTTCTTTCTCTCTCTCTCTCTCCTTCCTAAAATAAAAAATAAAAGAAAAAAACACCTGATAATTAAATCCATTCTGTAGAAATTTAGTTCATATGTTTGTTTTTTGCTATATGCAAAAACAATTATCTCTAAAATGAAATTTTTCTTAGTCTCCTCCAACATTAATCCCTACAGCAGAGACTTGAGCTCAATTTTAGATTTCTAACCCAAATCAACCACTCACCAGCTCTAGGGCCTTGAATAGGTTACATCATCTTGCTGGGCCTATTTCCTCATCTACAGAGCGAGATGTTAATGATAATAATTTACTCATAGCATTTCTGTGAAGATTAAAATAAATCAATACACAGAAATACTTAGAAGAATGCGTGGCAAAGTTATACTATACATGTTTTTATTGTTATGATTATTATTTCTGGTGCATCTTAGGTGATAAATAAACATTTTTTGAATTAAATGCCCTTACAAAATAAAAGAATGCACAGCATTCCTACTCACATAATAAAACACAAAATATATGCAGATTCTAAGAAAAGAAGTTCAGATACTTTATTCCAGAGGCTGGTATTTACCAAGCAAAGAGTTGTTTATGCAGGGTTGTCTGAGGGCTCTGAGAACTCCACATCATTCCCACAAACTCTGCTCTAGTGCCTGAAGCCCACCCACATGATTTTAGCTAAACCATGGAAACCCCTTTCTAAAACAAATGTTAAAGAGTAGAAAGAGGTGATGCTACAAACTAAAAATAGTCAATCATTGAGACCAAGGTGGGGAATTTAAATAAGACTGTTACCTCTGCTTTATGGTTTATTAGATTAGTCTATAGTTACAAGCATTCTGTGGGATTATATTGTAGAATGAATAAGGATGCTAAGAACACAAGAGAGTTCTGGAAAGGCTCTGTGATAAGAGAGAAGAAGAAATTCCCTAGTTAATTCTTTTTTAGAAGCTAGTACACTTCTGCTTCCTCAGAATTCCATTAGTAGTATTTTAGAACAAGAATTTCCAACCTCAGTATGTATGTGGTTGCATGCCTAGTTTTTGAGGTCACTGACAAAAAGCTCTGATAATATTCCATGTTATGACACTTCTATTATCCCACAAAGTAAAGATTTTCTTGCTTTTAAAAAAGAAAAAGTGGTTTTCTACTTCAAAGGAAAAGCTTCTCTCCACCTAACACTGGAAGGTTCATTTTTACTGTGGGCAGAGTACAAATTGCAGTGCCAAAATTAGTGTGGATCAGTCAGTGACACAATCACAGAGACTGACCTTGGGTTACCAGGACAGAGACAGCTTGCTATGTAAACTTGACCTCTTATATTCAAAGCTGGAGGAAGAACTCTGAAAGAATTGGTATGCTGTGAGAAGTAAATGGCACTGGTTCTAGTACAGACCTATTGAACTAATTCCAGAAAGTTCATAGTGCCATAGAATTCTTTTGAATTCCAGCATCAGGGTTAATGTGCTCACTGTGTGTGTGTGTGTGTGTGTGTGTGTGTGTGTGTGTGTTCTGACAGGAGCTGAAGATTGGAAGATATGTTGTAACTCATTGATATTTCTTGTTATTAATTTTACAGTATAAAAGTTTGGGGCAGTGGAGATATATATATAACATTCCTCTCTTTTCTTTCCAAGATTTGATAAGACAAACATAGAAGTCAAACTGATGGAGACTAAAATGGTAGCTCTCCTGCTGAAAGCTAGCTTGTAGGACAAGAGGCAGGTATGATGATAGCTGGTTTTCTAATACTCATATAAATTTACCTTTTACACTTTCCAACCCCAAGATGTGGTCAGAAGCAAAGTCAAGTCCACTACTCATGGAGAGAGCAGACTAAAAGGTAATTTATCTATAAGTAGGCAACACTCTCAATCCCCAATTAAAGGGAAGAGTAAGCCAAACATACCAGTTCTTTCTCCTTTACTGATGCATTACAGAACTCTTCTCTTCATCTGGAGATGGTCTTCAACTGGGAGCAGATATATTCCCTAGGGGACTTCGGGATATGTATTTGAACACTCCTGTTATTTAATAAATGAGTTCCAAAATTACCAAACATCCTGTAAAGCATGCTGTAGTCCCAGATAATGAACAACTATCCTGCCTAAAATTCAATAGCACTCTTGTTGAGAAACACTGCTAGGAGCCCTTTCAGAAGGAACAGGAGGAGCAAAGAATAAGTCACCTACAGTTATGTGAGTGGGCATGTGTGTGTATGCATGTGCTCATTGAAGCTAATTTTATGTGAACTATTACTTCCTCTTTTAAAATTGAAGTATAATTTGCATTCAGCCATTGTCAGTTTTTTCATGAGTGGTTCTGACACTTGACCACCACTGACACAGGAACAATTATGTCCAAAAATTTCATTGGGCCTTCTGTAGTCAACCGCTCTTTCCCCAATCCCCTAGCAAGTACTGATCCGTATTCTGTCTCCATAATTTTGCCTTTTCCAGACTATCATATGAATGGAAACCTAGGTTAAATCTGGCTTCTTTCACATAGTATAACACATTTGAGATTTATCAGTGTTGTTGCATGTATCAGTACTCTGTTCCTCAATTGCTCAATATTATTCTATTATGTAGATGAACTATACTTTGCTTATCCATTCCCCCCAGTTGAGGGTCATGACATGTGAAATTATAACCTTTAGTGATTCAAATTGCAGGTAAAATAAATACCTTTTAGAAAGCTAGATCCAAACCTGAACTTGCTACATCTCTTTCCATATTCTCTACCAATGCCTCCAAAAAACCATTCTGATCCAGGTGACCCAACTAAGTAAACCCAGATTTCATACATGCTGCTAATACATCATTTACTACATTATAAATGTTTTTTTCCTAATAGACTTCAAACTCATTGGGGTAGATGTGGTATCTCATTTAACATTTCTATCCAAAGCACAAGTATGATTGGAGCATATAGAGTGTTAATTAATATTTATTGAATAAATAATTAAATGAATGACAAACAAAAGGGCATTTATATGTGATAAGTCATCAACATTGATTTTAACAATATGTCAGCTAAAAATTCAAGTATGTTGCCCTCCAATTGCAATTGAAGGCAGGAAATTTGAAACTGTATGATATGTAAAAGAATTTTTGGTCAGACAATCAAGTTTAATTTCTAAATATCTAAGAAGTATACCAGATAAGATTCACCAAGAACTAACAAATGACTATTAATTATGAATGTAAGAGGACTTGAGGTTACTTTTATTTTCATATAAGTTGAGTTCTGCGAGTCTTACTAAATCATCAAACCTAAGAATGTTCTTGGAGTCACCTGCCTACTCAGGAAGGGTTGGAAATTTTTTAAAATATATTTCATTTCAATATATGTTTTTATACAATATTTTGATAACTTTTTATCATATCAATTTTTAAAATATATATACTTTAAGAATATTTCCAATCAAATTTTGAACTGACATATTTTGACTACTCCATTTATGAAAAATGTGCACAATGTAGAAGAGAAACTAAGTCATGGTATTCTTTTTTTTCAATTAAAGTGTACATTCAATATTTTTTTAAATAAATTTTTATTAATGGTAATGGGATGACATTAATAAATCAGGGTACATATATTCAAAGAAAACATGTCTAGGTTATTTTGTCATTAAATTATGTTGTATACCCCTCGCCCAAAGTCAGATTGTCCTCCGCCACCCTCTATCTAGTTATCTGTGTCCCTCCCCCTCCCCCTAACTCTTTTCCTCCCTCCCTTCTATGTCCTCCCTCCCTCCACCCCTGGTAACCACCACACTCTTGTCCATGTCTCTTAGTCTCGTTTTTATGTTCCACCAATGTATGGAATCATGTAGTTCTTGTTTTTTCTGATTTACTTATTTCACTCCGTATAATGTTATCAAGATCCCACTATTTTGCTGTAAATGATCTGATGTCATCATTTCTTATGACTGAGTAGTATTCCATAGTGTATATGTGCCACATCTTCTTTATCCAGTCTTCTATTGAAGGGCTTTTTGGTTGTTTCCATGTCTTGGCCACTGTGAACAGTGCTGCAATGAACATGGGGCTACATGTGTCTTTACGTATCAATGTTTCTGAGGTTTTGGGGTATATACCCAGTAGAGGGATTGCTGGGTCATAAGGTAGTTCTATTTGCAGCTCTTTGAGGAACCACCATACTTTCCTCCATAATGGTTGTACTACTTTACAGTCCCACCAACAGTGAATGAAGGTTCCTTTTTCCCACAGCCTCTCCAACATTTGCTATTACCCATCTTGTTGATAATAGCTAATCTAACAGGGGTGAGGTGTTATCTCATTGTAGTTTTGATTTGCATTTCTCTAATAACTAATGAAGCTGAGCATCTTTTCATATATCTGTTGGCCATTTGTATCTCTTCCTGGGAGAAGTGTCTGTTCATGTCCTCTTCCCATTTTTTTATTAGATTCTTTGTTTGTTTGTTTGTTGTTGAGTTTTATGAGTTCTTTGTAAATTTTGGATATTAGGCCCTAATCTGAGCTGTTGTTTGAAAATATCATTTCACATTTAGTTGGCTTTCTGTTTATTTTGATATCAGTTTCTCTTGCTGAGCAAAAACTTTTTATTCTGATGTAGTCCCATTCATTTATCTTTGCCTTCACTTCTCTTGCCATTGGAGTCAAGTTCATAAAATGTTCTTTAAAACCCAGGTCCATGATTTTAGTACCTATGTCTTCTTCTATGTACTTTATTGTTTCAGGTCTTATATTTAGGTCTTTGAGTCATTTTGAATTAATTTTAGTACACGGGGACAGGCTGTAGTCGGGTTTCATTCTTTTGCATGTGGATTTCCAGTTTTCCCAACACCATTTGTTGAAGAGGCTTTCTTTTCTCCATTGTGTGTTGTTGGCCCCTTTATCAAAGATTATTTGACCATATATATGTGGTTTTATTTCTGGGCTTTCTACTCTGTTCCATTGGTCTGAGTGTCTATTTTTCTGCCAATACCATGCTGTTTTGATTATTGTGGCCCTATAATATAGTTTAAAGTCAGGTATTGTAATGCCTCCAGCTTCATTCTTTTTCCTTAGGATTGTTTTGGCTATTCGGGGTTTTTTATAGTTCCATATAAATCTGATGATTTTTTGTTCCATTTCTTTAAAAAATCTCATAGGGATTTTGATGGGAATTGCATTAAATTTGTATATTGCTTTGGGTAATATGGCCATTTTGATTATATTTATTCTTCCTATCCAAGAACAAGGAATATTTTTCCATCTCATTGTATCTTTTTCGATTTCCCTTAACAATGCTTTGTAATTTTCATTATATAGGTCCTTTACGTTCTTTGTTATGTTTATTCCTAGGTATTTTATTTTTTTTGTTGCAATCGTGAAGGGGATTATTTTTTTGAGTTCGTTTTCTAATATTTCATTGTTGGCATATAGAAAGGCTATGGACTTTTGTATGTTAATTTTGTATCCTGCGACCTTACTGTATTGGTTTATTGTTTCTAGTAATCTTTGTGTGGAGTCCTTCGGGTTTTCGATGTATAGGATCATATCATCAGCAAAAAGTGATAGCTTTACTTCTTCTTTTCCGATATGGATGCCTTTTATTTCTTTGTCTTGTCTGATTGCTCTGGCCAGAACTTCTAGCACCACGTTAAATAAGAGTGGAGAGAGTGGACAACCCTCTCTTGTTCCTGATTTAAGGTAGAAAGTCCTCAGTTTTATGCCATTTAATAGGATGTTGGCTGATGGTTTATCATATATGGCCTTTATCATGTTGAGATATTTTCCTTCTATACCCATTTTGTTGAGAGTCTTAAACATAAAATTGTGTTGTATTTTATCAAAAGCCTTTTCTGCATCTATTGATAAGATCATGTGGTTTTTGTTCTTTGTTTTGTTGATATGGTGTATTACGTTAACCGTTTTGCGTATGTTGAACCATCCTTGAGATTCTGGGATGAATCCCACTTGATCATGATGTATTATTTTTTTAATATGTTGTTGTATTCGGTTTGCCAGTATTTTGTTTAGTATTTTAGCATCTGTATTCATTAGAGATATTGGTCTGTAGTTTTCTTTCTTTGTGCCATCCTTGCCAGGTTTTGGTATGAGGGTTATGTTGGCCTCATAAAATGTGTTTGGAAGTATTGCTTCTTCTTCAATTTTTTGGAAGACTTTGAGTAGAATAGGAACCAAGTCTTCTTTGAATGTTTGATAGAATTCACTAGTATAACCGTCTGGGCCTGGACTTTTATTTTTGGGAAGGTTTTTAATAGTTTTTTTATTTCCTCCCTGCTGATTGGTCTGTTTAGGCTTTCTGCTTCTTCATGACTCAGTCTAGGAAGGTTGTATTGTTCTAGGAATTTATCCATTTCTTCTAGATTGTTGTATTTGGTGGCATATAATTTTTCATAGTATTCTACAATAATTCTTTGTATATCTATGATGTCTGTGGAGATCTCTCCTCTTTCATTTTGGATTTTATTTATTTGAATCCTGTGTCTTTTTTCCTTGGTGAGTCTTGCCAAGGGTTTGTCAATTTTGTTGATCTTTTCAAAGAACCAGCTCCTTGTTTTATTGATTTTTTCTATAGTTTTTCTGTTCTCTATTTCATTTATTTCTGCTCTGATTTTTATTATCTCCTTTCTTCGGCTGGTTTTGGGTTGTCTTTGTTCTTCTTTTTCTAGTTCTTTAAGGTGTGAAGTTAAGTGGTTTACTTCGGCTCTCTCTTGTTTGTTCATATAGGCCTGAAGTGATATGAACTTTCCTCTTATTACTGCTTTTGCTGCATCCCAGAGATTCTGATATGTCGTATTGTCATTTTCATTTGTCTGTATATATCTTTTGATTTCTGCGCTTATTTCTTCTTTGACCCATTCATTTTTTAGAAGTATGTTGTATAGTTTCCACATTTTTGTGGGTTTTTCCCCCTCTTTTTTGCAGTTGAATTCTAGTTTCAAGGCTTTATGATCAGAAAATATGCTTGGTACAATTTCAATTTTTCTAAATTTGCTGATATTGTCTTTGTGGCCCAACATATGGTCAATTCTTGAGAATGTTCCATGTACACTAGAGAAAAATGTATACTCTGTCGCTTTGGGATGAAGTGTCCTGTAGATGTCTATCATATCCAGGTGTTCTAGTATTTCGTTTAAGGCCACCATATCTTTATTGATTCTCTGTTTGGATGACCGATCTAGAGCCATCAGCGGTGTATTGAGGTCTCCAAGTATGATTGTATTTTTGTTAGTTTTTGTATTAAGGTCAATAAGTAGCTGTCTTATATATTTTGGTGCTCCTTGGTTTGGTGCATATATATTAAGGATTGTTATGTCTTCTTGATTCAACTTCCCCTTAATCATTATGAAATGACCATTTTTGTCTCTGAGTACTTTTTCTGTCTTGTAGTCAGCATTATTAGATATGAGTATTGCTACACCTGCTTTTTTTTGGGTGTTGTTTGCTTGGAGTATTGTTTTCCAGCCTTTCACTTTGAATTTGTTTTTATCCTTGTTGCTTAGATGTGTTTCTTGTAGGCAGCATATAGTTGGATTTTCTTTTTTAATCCATTCTGCTACTCTGTGTCTTTTTATTGGTAAGTTTAATCCATTTACATTTAGTGTAATTATTGACACTTGTGGGTTCCCTACTGCCATTTTATAAATTGCTTTCTGTTAGTTTTGTATCTAGTTTGATTCTTCTCTTTTGTTTTTTTATCATTTGTTTTTGTTTGTTTGTGTTCCATACTTCTTTCCTCTGTTGCTACCTTTTTTAAGTCAAGTGTTTTTGTGGTGGTTTTTTTAAGGGTGGTTACCATTAAGTAATGAAAAGGGTACCTACCATATTCATTGTAGTACCCTATCTTATAAGTATTTCTGCACTTCATCATCCTTTGCTACTGTTAATCTCCATCCTCTCCCCCCTTTTTTTCCTTTGTTGTCACAGTTTAAGTTTGGTTTTATTGTGTTCTTGGTGGAGCTGTTACTTGTGGTGTTGTTTTTTTTTGTTCTTTGAATCTGGTTGGAAAACCCCCTTTAGTATTTCCTGGAGTGGGGGCTTTCTGTTGATAAATTCTCTCATCTTTTCTGTATTTGTGAATGTTTTTATATCTCCTTCATACTTGAAGGATAGCTTTGATGGGTATAGTATTCTTGGCTGAAAGTTCCTCTCTTTCAGGGCTTTAAATATTGGGGTCCACTCTTTTCTAGTTTGTAGAATTTCTGCTGAGAAATCTGATGATAATCTAATAGGCCTTCCTTTATATGTTGTACTCTTCTTTTCCCTGGCTGCCTTGAGAATTTTTTCTTTGTCATTGGTTTGTGTCATCTTTATTATGATGTGCCTTGGAGTGGGTCTGTTGGGGTTAAGAAAACTTGGTGTTCTGTTTGCTTCTTGAATTTGAGGCTTTAGTTCCTTCCACAGGCTTGGGAAGTTCTCATCTATTATTTGTTTGAGTACATTCTCCATTCCATTTTCTTTCTCTTCTCCCTCTAATATACCTATTATTCTTATGTTATTCTTTCTGATGGAGTCAGACAATTCCTGTAGGGCTTTCTCGTTTTTTATTATTTTTGAGTCTCTTTCTTCTTCTCTCTGTTGTGCCTCAAGTTGTTTGTCTTCTATTTCACTAATCCTATCTTCAATCTGGGCTGTTCTGTTAGCTAAGCTTGTTACCTCGTTTTTCAGCTCGTGAATTGAGTTTTTCATTTCTGTTTGATTTGTTTTTATAGTTTCAATTTCCTTGGTAATATATTCTTTGTGTTCATTGAGTTGTTTTCTGATCTCCCTATATTGCCTTTCTGTGTTTTCTTGTATATCTCTGAGTATTTTTAAGATTTCTATTTTAAATTCTCTGTCATTTAGCTCCAAGGCTTCCAATATGTTAAGTCTTTTCTCCATAGATTTTTCACATCTATTTGTGTTACCTCTCTTTCTTTTGTATCCATAATATTCGATTTCCTCTTTCTTATCGGCATCTGAGGGTGTTCTTATTGATAGCACTAATTAGAATAAAGAGTAAAAAGAAAAAAAAAAAAGAAAAAAAAAAAAGGGTAAAACACCCCACAAAAAAAAACAGTAATAATTTATTATTTCCCCCTTTTTTTCTCTCTTCTCTTTCCCTCCTCTCCCCTCCTCAGGGAAATATCGTGCCTATAATGGAGGGCCTGATTTGGGGTGAAGAGTTCAAGGGGCAAAAAAAAGGGAGTAGGGACCTACTAAATGCAAAAAAAAAAAAAAAGGAAGAAAATCTTAAACAAGCATAAGATGATTTGCTTGTAAGTGATGGTTGACTAAGAGATATAATGAGAGGGATAAGAGGGAACCAGAAAAAAGGAGAAAAAAAGAATAATAAAGAAGAAAAAAATAAAAATAATAAGTAAAAATCTGTTGTATTAAGTGGAGCGAAGACTAAATACAATGGAGACCTTGGGTTGGGAGGAATGCTAGTGAGTTAAAAAGCAATGTAAAAAGTACCCAAAATGCCACAAAAATAAACAAACAAACAAACAAAAAACAAAAACAAAAGCGAAAAAGAAAAATAAAGCCAAAAAAAACCTTGAATCCCAAATTAACTAATTTGTTCGTGATTGAGGATTAAATGGGAGGAAAGTAAAACGAGAAAAGAAAAAACGAATAGAAAGGAAAAAATAAGAAAAAGAGAAAAACGAAGGAAGAAAAAAAGGAAGAGAAAAATACAAAATAAAGCAAAGCAAAACAAAAAAAAACAAAAGAGGAGAGAGTGAGAGTTAAGTGTTTTGGAGTATAACCTTAAAGGAGGGTGAGGATGAAGAAGAGAAATAAAATGTAACACTCATGGGTAGTGTAGTTCAAGAAAAGGGAAGCATAAGATGGGCAGAGAATAGAAGGACCGAGGTGGAGGAAGTAGAAATAATAATAATAAAGGCAATAAGATAGAAGAAACAAACAACAACAACAAAAAAATAGTGGAACAAGTTGTAAAGTCTGTGGATTTTTCTTGATTTTGAGAAGTTAACTTCTTCCTTTTTCTTTTCTCTCCCTCTTCCTGGTCGGTGACTCTGTACCCCAGGCTCTGCCCCTGTGTCACATTTAGGTGGGATTTGCAGTTGATGGGATTCTATGGCAATGTCATATAATTGGCTTTAGTCTTGCTGGTAGTCAAGGCTTGTTGGCGTTTGCAGGGTCCAACGATGAGAGAGTTTGCTTTCCTGGAGTCTCTCTCCTAGTCCCCCCTTCCTGAATTAGCAGCCTGGTGATCCAGCTACAAGGCTGCAACTGCTTCTGCCTGGGAAGTAAGAGGCTCAAAGAGCTAGGAAATGCCCACTCTCTCCCCACTCAGCGCAAGGCTTTGGGAAAGGCTCTGGCAGTCAGAGCCTCCAGTGTAATCAGGCAGGGGTGGGAGTCAATTGTTGTCAAGGTGACTGTTCAGCGCCTAGCATTCAGTTGGACCACTCAACCCAGGCTTTCCACACTTTGTAGCCTGTTTTGGCTGGGAAGAAGAGGCACTAGTCTCTGCTTGCGACTAGTGTAGTATAGATCTTATTACCTGGCAAGTCCCTCTTGTTAGTGTTTATCCCTGAATATGGAGGCTCTATCAATCAGAAGTTGCCCCCGCCCCTTTAGCGAGAGGCACTAAAAAATATCACGCCTCTTGTCTTGGATTGCTGAACTGAGAGAGATCTTATCAATTAGAACCCGTGGGTGTGCAGATTTCATGGGTTAAGCTAATTTCAGTGATTGGGTCCGCAGCTGTGCTCCCGAAGGTATTTCAGGCTGCCTGTGTGCCCCTCCCCCAACGCTTGATTGTTAGCTTGAATGGCTGGGTGAGGTGCCCCGCCCACGAAGAGAATCTCCCAAGTAGGGAAGACCGCCCTGGCGCCTCTCCCGCTCGCCCCGCCGCTGGCGGCTGGGGCGCACCAGGCGCAGGATAATGGGGCACCCTGGGTGTGCGGGCCAGTAGGGCACTCTGGGCGCGTGGAATGCCCAGGGCACGCATGCGAATGGGGTGCTCAGTGGCTGGGGACTCTCACTCGCAGTGCACGGACCGCTGGGAACGTTAGCGGTGCTCGCTCTGCAACCGGACCGGGCGTGCACCGGCAGCTGCTCGCCACTCCCAAGTGTGGGCTGACTCACCACAGGTGCACTTTCTCCGTGGCTTGAATGAACGTCCCTGCGGTAGTTAGCTTCCTCCGCACCCTCGTCTCTCAGATTCAAGTGATAACAGTCCTTTCGCTTTCAGTTTGTGTGGAGCTTCGGAATACTCCGAGGATAAATTTTTCTGTTTCTAGTTGATAAATTTGTTGTGATTTGGGGGTGATCTGTCGGACGCGCTGCTCACGGCGCCATTTCCGTGACATCACTCCTGTACATTCAATATTATTCTGTATTAGTTTCACATGTACAGCAAAATGATTAGAAAATGATGTATTTTACAGAGTGTTTCCCCCTCATCCCTCAATGTTTAAAATACCCACCTGGCTTCATACATATTTATCACGATATTATTAACTATATTTTCTATACTAAAATCTACACATTTGTGGCTATTCTGTAATAACTAATTTGTAAAGCTTGTCTCTTCACCTTTCCCCTAGACTGCCAAATCTCTGCCTTCTGACAACTGTCATTTTGTTCTCTGCATTTTTGAGTCTTATTTCTATGTTTTTTGTTTATTCTGTTCTTTAGATTTCACATATAAATAAAATCACATGGTATTTGTCTTCCTCTGCATGACTTATTTCACTCAGGATAATACCTTCTAGGTCCATCCATGCTGTCACAAAAGTTAAAGCTTCATTCTCTTTATGGCCAAGTAAAATTCCACTGTGTAATGTGCCACAGTTTTTTATTCATTCTTCTATTGATGGGTACTTGGGCTGCTTCCATAACTTGGTCATATCATTTCAATAATGCTGAAATGAACATAAAGTTGCATATATTTTTCAAATTACTGTGTCAGATTTTTTCAGATATGTTACCAGACATGAAATTACTAGGTCATAAGGCAATTTTATTTCTAAAATTTTGAGTTAACTCCATATTTCTTTCCACAGTGGCTACAACAATCCATATTTCCATGAACACTGCATGAGGGTTCCTTTTCTCAACATCCTTGCCAACATTTGCTGTTCGCTGATTTATTGATGAAAGCCATTCTGACAGGTGTGAGGTAATATCTTATTGTGGTTTTAATTTGCATTTCTCTGCTGATTAGTGATGTTGAGCAACTTTTCATGTATCTATTGCCTGTTTGTTTTACTTGAAAAAATTGTCTATTGAGATCTCTGCCCACTTTTTAATTGGTTAGTATATTGTTCTGTGTTGTCTGATTATTTTAAAAATTTGAATATTAACTCCTTATCAGATGTATCATTGGCAATATCATTTTCCTCTTAGTAAGTTGTCTTTTCATTTTGTTGGTTTTCTTTGCTGTGAAAAGCTTTTTAGTTTAATATAGTATCATTTGTTTATTTTTTTCTATTTCTTTTTTCCAAAGAGATAGATCAGGAAAAATATTGCTAAGAGAAATGCCTGATATTTTATTGCTTATGTTTTCTTCTAGTATTTGATGGTTGCAATCTTACATTTAAGTCTTTAATCCATTTTGAGTTTAGTTGTGTACAAGGTGTAAGAAGGGTGGTCTAGTTTCTTTTATTTTTTCTTTTTTTTTTTGCACTTATTTGTTTAATATTTTTAATTTATTGAAGTCTATCTTTACCCCATTATTTGTTTTTGCCTCCTTTATCAAATATTAACAATATAGGTATGAATTTGTTTCTGAGCTCTATTCTGTTCCATTGCTCTATATATCTGTTTTTATGTCAGTACCATGCTGTTTTGATTTTGATGGCCTTTCAGTATAGTTTGATACCAGGTAGTATGATACCTCCAACTTGTCCTTTCTGAAGAGTTTTGAGGACATTCAGGGTCTTTTGTGGTTCCATATAAATTTTTGGAATATTTATTTTAGTTCTTTAAAATATTTATATACAAGTATTAAAATCCTAGATTCAACTTTGTAGAGTAATTATATAACAGTCAAATATCAAAATCAGAAACAACTTAATTGTAAATATCATGATGTCCCCTTTTTTATATGTATTCAATGAACTAGAAAGATATATACTGTTCAAATAAATTCACCCCTAAACTAAAATCTGATTTTAGGCTTTATCTATAGCTGGTAGAAGATACTAAATATAAAAGAAGAAGTAAAATAGGGGTTAGGTATAATTGAAACAAATATTTTAAAATGTGACTTATTTTTTAATCTCAAAGAAATCACATAAAGTTTTAGCTTTAAATTTTTAGCAAATAAATCATGAAAAAATATGGTAGCCCTTGAAACTATTCAAATATTCCAATTCAAGTATACAGGTCAATAATTTATTTTGCTTTGGCCCTTTGAAGTTAATATTTTAAAACTTTCCAAGGATGAATATTGAAAATAGTGGAAAAGAATGGTTTATTTCTACACTTATGGTAAAAAAAAATTTTTATTGCTTGATATGTGTTACTGATATTTACTTAATGGTGTTTTTATGAGAATTTCCTTCTAAATTCATGCATTTTTCATAATAAGAAGGAATTAGAAAAGAACCTCTTGAATAAATTTGGTCATTAATTCTACAGTGCAATTTTACCAAACCTGAATTCAAAGGATCCCATAAAGACCAAAGAATTCAGAAGATTCCATACAAATGGAAATACCCTGCTTTCTAATGCCATGCTGTGTGCTTAAAAGAATAGGTACAAGGAGAGATGGAAATCTCTAAGGGTATTTTGTGCTTTGTCAGTCATTAAAGCTTCCACAAAGGTATCCAAAGGGGTCTAAACTCAAAACAAAATTTAGGACAAAGAGGTATGATTTACTTTGATAAAATGGAAGAAGTATTATTGTAAAATCAGTCAAAACTAATTTTAGAAAAAAATATTTTTTAATATAAGAGTTCATATTAAAGTGAAAGATCTGAAAATTTTTCCTTAAAACACCTAGGCTCTTTTACTCTCCCAAGTTATATATGCCCCAGTTTCAAGTCCATTGGTGATAAGAAGTGCTTTCCTAAATATTCCAAGGATTTTTTTCTAACTCAAAGCTCACATCCAGTTGCAAGTAGAAATATGTTGCTGACCTCACCTGCTATGGAGAGTATAAAAAGATAAACTTGGAAATATTTACCTGAAAATTATGTATTCTTACTAATTAATATCACCCTGTTAAATTTAATTTTCTAAATAAAATTGAAGTTTGGCCCTAGCTGGTGGCTCAGTGGTAGAGGATCAGCCCAGTATGTGGATGTTCTGGGTTTGATTCCCGGTCAGGGTACACATGAGAAGCACCCACCTGCTTCTCCACCCCTTCTCCTCTTGCTTCTCTCTCTCTCTCTCTCCCTTCCTCCTGTAACCATGGCTCAATTAGAGCAATTTGGCCCTGGGCACTGAGGATGGCTTCATGGCCTCTGCCTCAGGTGCTAAGAAGGACTTGGTTGCTGAGCAACAGAGCAATACCCCAAATGGGCAGAGCATTGCCCCTTAGTGGACTTGCCAGGTGGATCCCAGTTGGAGTGCAGGAGTCTGCCTCTCTTCCTCCTTTTCGCTGAAGAAAAAATTTTAAAAAATGAGGATCATGTTTAACTCATTTCCAGGGTTTTTTTTCTAATGTTTTCTGTAGATTTTTATAGGATTTCATACCACTCCGCCTCTGATTTGATGGTCATTTTTAACTGTGTCTTGTCAGACTAGATAGGAGCTCTGTTAACCTACTGAGGATGATAATGTGATTTGCCCTCTCCAAGAGATACAGTATTATCAACATAAAATCTCTAATAACAAAAATTTATACCCCTAACATTAATGCAGTGACTTATGTATCTAAATCTGTGAGTGGCATTATAATGGATGCAAATATATGTAGTTCCAAATAGAAAAAAATGAGATTTTTATGTTACTTATGTTGAAACTTGAGCTTTTTATAAAAAAAATTCCTGGAAATTAAAAGGTAGAAAATTAAATACTACTGGGTTAGGAAATAGAAAATTAATTTGGCAATAACCAGACATTTGTTTTTTATATAATTTCTAGTCAATGATTATTGAAATGTAAACCACTAATTTCTATAATTTATTCAATAATTGTCCCAAACTATAAATGAGTTGTATTATCCCTAATATATTTTAAATAATGCTTTTTAAAAAATGTTTAATCTTAAGGTCATCTAATAATCTGTCATCAAGAATTAGTAGAATCACTATTTAAAGTGGTTACAGTAATAAAACAAATTAAGGAAACTAACCAAAGTTATTCAAAAATATACTAGTATGTCTGGAATAAAACCCAAGAAAACTTTTGGTTTCACTTTTTTTTCCTCACAGAGGTGCAGCTTTTGTAGTTAATAGTTATGCATTTCTTCTCTTACATTTTTTATGCTCTTAGAACCACCAGTCTTTCAAATGATATATTTTTTAAAAGTTTACCTTCACTTTGTTCCTCATATGTGATATTTTCAGCAGACCCAACAGTGAAAAAGGCAAAAGAAAGAGAGAGAGAGAAAGTGGGCAAGAAAGTGAATGAGAAAGCCAGTGAGCAAGAGAGAGAGCAAGAGAGAGAGTGAGAAAGAAAAGAAAGGAAAAAAAGGAAGAAAGAAAGAAAGACAAGAGAAAGAAAGAAGGAAAGAAAAGAAAGAAGGAAAAAGAAAGAGGAAGGCGAGAGGAAAATAAAAATGGATTATTTAGAAATTCTGAATACAAATGAATATCACATTAAATAGATTAGTACATATAAACTTAACTGATTCTACTTGTTAAGAGAAATAAAAATAGAATCATTATTACTTATTGTAAGGTAGTTTTCCCCACCGAGAAAGAAGGAAGGGGCCAGAGCCACAAAGTATGGAAGAAAAGGCTTTATTGAGTACAGAGCATGCATCCCACCCGACGAGGTTCCCTAGCCCCGGGGACAGAGGCTAGGCAAGTCACAAGGATTAAACCAGGTGAAGGATATTTAAAGGGTCCCTAGGGTGGTCAAGCTAATATGGCGTGGTGAAATCTCACTGGCTGGCAGATGGTAGCTTTTTTCCAAAGGACTCCTGGGAAGTTTCTTTTGGTGTGCTTGGTTGTGGGTGGTCCTAGCCAAAGTTCACAGGTTTGGTTTACCCATGTGACCATCCCCCATTATCCACCAACCTTACATTCTGACCTTTTGTGTTAAATAGAATAGGGGCACCATTTATTCATCTGGCTACTTCCTGCTGATTAGAGGCATCGTGGGCAGGGGGAGATAGGCTGATGGTGGTTTTGAGGGGTGTCAGGAGGAACATCTGTTTGGCCATGACTAGAGAAACTTCGTGGATGCAGTCCTGTAAGGATTTAAAAAAAAGAGGAGTAATAGGGGGATTTGTAGGGTCCAGCCTTTTGGTGAGCTGGGGATAGATGGAGTCCAGTGGTTCCAACTGCCAGTGGTCCTATATGAAGGCAAACTTGAGGCAAAACTGTATGTCAGGAGTGGCGTAAAAAGGGGAAAGGAAAGAGTCCCATTCATTTCCATAACCAAGACCCATGAGGAAACTAGAGGTCCAGAGTGTGATGGCAAAACAGAGAAGGTAACCCCTGTGTCCAAGAGAAATGAGATGAACTTACCCACTAGTTGCAGCATACCCTGGGTTCTCTGAGTCCAGGCTGTGTCCTAGAAGTTTGAGTGATGCACCCACCTGGCTGGCTCATCCTCCCCATTAGGGCAGCTTGTCCCCATGTAGAGGCACTGAGGAAAAGCCTGTTGCCCAAAGGGGCAATTGTTCCACCAGTAACTGGGTTGCTTGCATTCAGGGCAGGGTTTAGTGAGCAGCTGCGGGCAGGGACTGTGCCGGGACAAGTGACCCTGCTTGCCACACTTAAAGCAAATTGCTGGTGAAATTTCTCTTTGCAGCTTGGACTTGAGTTGGGCACCTCCTGTGCCTTGCTCTTGTTACTTTGCTGGCCTCAGGGTTGCCACAAGAGCCTGGGTTTTCAGCATTACTTTCTGCTGCATGCAGGCCTGGTGAACAGCCTTGACCTGTTTCTACTAGTTGGACCATTAAAAACTTTAAATGCCATGTTCACAGGTCCTGGATAGGGGTTCAGGGTTGAGAATAAGAGGAGGACTCGTGGGGAGCCCGGCACCCAGATCCAGCTGGAAATGCTGGAGCTAGAGACAGGACAGGGCCAGAACTTCCTGCAAGAAAATTGGGGTTGGATGTCCTGAAAACCAGTGTAAGAGCCAATAGTAGGCAGAGAATGGACTGATGGAAGAGGGACTTAAGAACACAGTGGAGAAGGGAGGGGCCCCTGGCCAGCAGGGAAGGAGAAAGAGAGAATGGTATTGGTGAATAACAAACAGGATTTTGCCAAGGGAGGGGAGCGGACTTTTGGAAGGAAGAGACCCAAGCAAAAGAGGTCCACACTGGGACCAGAGAGAAGTCCCGAGAGAGGGGCACCCCTGGGGTCAGGCAGGAGGGAAAGAGAGTTGGGAGTCTGCAAAGAAGAAAAGATTAGGAGCAGAGGTTTTAGGTGAGGTTTCTCTGGCCAGAAAAAGGGCCTGTGTGGTGGAACAGGCGGCTCAGAGATTAAGGACAGGTGCGCAAATAACTAGAACCCCTGTATGTAAGGGATTTCCAACCAGCTCCCAGCTTTTTTGGCGATAGTTAAATTGTTGAGGGTGTTAAAACCGAAAATCCCTTCAGGAGGCTAATTCAGTGGGTTCTGTGGCCTGGCCACAGCAGAGAAGTAGAACAGTTTTTTTTTCTTTAGGGAGGGAGATCCTGTGCCCCCATGGCCACCCTCAGTCCTCGGAGTGGTCAGATTTGAGAACTGGCATCCCAAAACTCAAGCTCTGGCTACAAACAAATAAGGTAAAGTGGATATGCTTAGGACATCTCCATGAGCACATGCACTCGGAACAGAAAGACTTCCCTAATGTAACTACGGTTTCCAGACAGGGAGTCTTGGAGAAAAGAACTCAAGGGTGGCTGAAGGCAGGGGACTTACCGCACCATGTGCCGAAGTGGGTGGAAGGTCAGAGATCCTGGTTCTTTCTCGAAGGAGAAGGGAAGAGGAGTGGTCCTTGCGGACTTCAAACTCCTCCCGGGTTTCGGCACCAAAATGTAAGGTATTTTTCCCCACCGAGAAAGAAGGAAGGGGCCAGAGCCACGAAGTGTGGAATAAAAGGCTTTATTGAGTACAGAGCATGCATCCCGCCCGACGAGGTTCCCTAACCCTGGGGACAGAGGCTAGGCAAGTCACAAGGATTAAACCATGTGAGAGTTATTTAAAGGGTTCCTAGGGTGGTCGAGCTAATATGACGTGGTGAAATCTCACTGGCTGGCAGACGGTTACTTTTCTCCAAAGGACTCCTGGGAAGTTTCTTTTGGTATGCTTGGATGTGGGTGGTCCTAGCCAAAGTTCGCGGGTCTGGGTTCCCCACATGACCATCCCCCATTATCCACCGACCTTACACTTATAACATTCTAATATTAAGTCATGACATTTCTGCTATAGAAGGTTCAATCTATTAACAAAGGCTTCCACATAAAACAAAAAATTAACACCAATAAAATGAGAATAAATGAATCTCTAATTTTTTACTAAAAAATTTAGAAAAACAACTTTTAGTTTAATTTATACTTATAATTTTTAGAGACACAATTTAGCTTATTCTTAAAAAGAAATATGTTTCTGATTCATATCTATAATTTCAATTATGAAGCAAAAGAAACTGGTATAAACTATGCATTCTACTGTCATTTTATTTCTTTTGCTATATTAGGCACATCCTTATCTAGCTCTTTAGAAATCAGTTCTTCATCCAGGATGGCTGTTTCAGGTATTAAGTATAAATTTTCTGCATATTTATTGCTTAAAATTTCAACTGAACTATTATACAGTTATGAAAGGATAATTCAGACCAATCTCATGTGTGATAATGTGCACTTTTTCTAAAAGAACTGATATTTATGTGCTTTGTCAATTTCTCAAAAACCACAGCTACCACAATGTCTGTAAAATGAATAAAAATGTTATAAAACCATCAATATTTTATCTGTAAGGTCAAATGAAAATATTAGGAAAAACAAGATATAGAAAAAAATATAAAATACATAAAAACAAAAGTTGATCAATTAACTTGAATATTTATTTGCAGATATCCAGGAGTTGATATTTAACAGTTATGCAGACATTAAATAATGTAAGAAAACCTCCAGATGATGATAATGGGACAACTGAGCTCATCCTTATTCCCAAGCCTCGCACCCACCCCAAGGTGATCTACAAGAACCCCTCGATGAGCTTGATTTCTCTTTTCTTATCGACTCCCTTGTGCACAGCTCTGTTCAATAAATTGTTTTATTGAAAAAAATAATAATAAAAATATCTGAGCCTGGCCTGTGGTGGTGCAGAGGATAAAGCGTTGACCTGGAAATGCTGAGGTCGCCGGTTCAAAACCCTGGGCTTGCCTGGTCAGGGCACATATGGGAGTTGATGCTTCCAGCTCCTTCCCCCTGTCTCTCCTCTCTCTCTCTTTCTCTCCTCTCTAAAAAATGAATAAATAAAATAAAAATTAAAAAAAAAAGATTTGTTTAAAAAAACCAAAAACAAACAAACAAAAAAAAATCTGAGAAAATTTCCAAATATTTGAAATTTACATTTTTCCTTAAGTCTGAGTTCCTCTGAGAATTGCACTCAACTCAGCTATGCTTGGGAACAGAGCTCATAATTCCTCCAAGTTTCTTTCAGTTTTGATTTTCTCAGCCACAAACTAATCACTATTTATTGTTCCCAGCTGTGATTTCTTCTCCCAGGAATTGATTCCTACTAGTACCCAAGTAGTACGGAATCATGCAGTTTTGTTAAACTCCAATGGAAGTTTTGTAGAACCTAATTTACTATACAAGAATTCAAGCACTGTAACTATCAAGTAAACTTTCACTCAACTTTGAAAGCTTACCACATAATGAAAAGAACATTTGTTCAAGAGGTGAAAAAATATTGTAAATTTAAAAATATATTTCTATCATGAGGTATTACAATAAAACACTATTTATATTTTTAATTGTAATGCTTTTGAATACATATATTAGTATATGTATGTTTTACATATATATTATTTTGTTATACTCAAAACATTTTTCTTGTGTATTTGTAATTTTTACTTAAATTATTATTATAACCACCAGGGTCCCGACCCACAGGTTGAGAACCGCTGTTCTAAACAGAGGTAATTGTGTCGCTTCTCTCATGAAAGATAACCTCACCTGGTCTCAATTTTTTTAAATTCACAATGGGTGGCATTGAAACAATACCATTAAGCACCAATTAACTGATTATCAAAGGATACAACTTCAGAAGCTAATCCATCTGTTAGAGTTAGCAGACATGTACTTAAAAATAACAACATTACCATGTTGATAAAATAGAGAAGGGAAAAAATAGGTAAAAAGCTATAGAATATAATCACGGAATTGAGATATCTCTAAAATAATCAGAACTTAATTCTATAACTGATAATATAATATCTAAAAGTAACAAATCATTGGTTGGGTTACTGGCAATTTGGACATCAAAAAAAAAAGATTAGTAAAGTGGAAGATAGGTAAAAAGAAAATACACTAATTGAATTACAGAGGAAAAAAAGACTGGAAGATTAAAAAAAGAACATGACAAGCATGAAGGGATTCATGAAAGGCCTTAAATATGTGAAATCACAGAAGAAAAAGAATAGAATAGAAGAACTATGGAAAGAAATAATGGCTGAGAATTAGAAAAAATAATGGATTCATAAACATTTTAGGGGAGCTATACAAGCCTGAAGTTAAATAATTACACCATAAGTCACAGGTAGGTACATTGTAATAAAACCTTGAAATTCATAGACATAGACAAAAGTGAAATGGCCACCCAGGAGAAGAGGTTGTGGAGAGGTGAGTAAAGAGGGGCACAAAAATGGTGAAACAAAATGATTTGACTTTGGGTGCTGGGCACACAACACAATCAACAGTTCAAATGCTGAAACCTATGTATTCTTATTGATCAATATCACCTCATTAAATTTAACTTCAAAATGAAAAAAATAAAAAGCAAAGACAAATGGAAATTTTTTGAAAATAGTTATAGAAAAAAAAAAAGACAATACCTTCAAAGGAATTGCAAAGAATAAAAATTTGTACACATGTTCATCAAAACACATGCTAGAATGTTCACAGCAGCACTATACCTAGGAGATCCATGTTGGAAAAATAATCATCATCAGTAGAATGGGTAAATGAATTGCTATATATTTATGCTGTGAATTACTATAGGGCAACAAGAAATTAACAAATTACAACTGCACACAGGAGGAATGAATTTCATACATAAAATGTTGAGTAAAAGAAGCCAAATACAAAAAAAAATCTACTGGATGATTCTATGATATAAAATTCAAAATCAGGCAAAACTAAGCCATATTAGTCTTGAGGGTATACTGCTGGATGGGGGAATGAAGACTTTTCTAGGATGCTGGTAATGTTTTATTTTTTTATCTGGGTTCTGGTGTCACAGATGTGTTTGTTTTGTGAAAATGCTTTGAGTCTACATTTATAATGATTCCTCTTTAATGCATGCATGTATGTATGTGTGTGTGTATATTTTACTATATTCACATAAAATTAAAACATAAAGAAGAAGGGGGAGGAGGAAAAGAAGAAGAAGCATTCTAGTCTTGCCTGACCAGGCAGTGGCACAGTATATACAGCATCAAACTGGGACAAGGAAGACCCAGGTTTGAAACCCCTAGGTCGCTGACTTGAGTGAAGGCTTATTATCTTGAGCATGGGCTCACCAGCTTGAGCATGGGGTCACTGGTTCAAGCGTGGGATCATAGACATGACCCCATGGTTGCTGGCTTGAGCCCAAAGGTTACTGGCTTGAGCAAGGGGTCACTCACTGCTGTAACCCCCCAGTTAGGGCACATATGAGAAAGCAATCAATGAACAACTAAGGTCCTGGAACAAATAATTGATGCTTCTCATCTCTCTCCCTTCCTGTATGTTTGTCTCTATCTGTCCCTCTCTCTGACTCTCTGTCTCTGTAAAAAAGAAAAAAAAAAGAATTCTAGTTTGTGCTGAAGACGCCTGACTCTAAATACTTAAATTTCAATAAACCTGAAACTATCTCTAAGATACTTAAATTGGTGGACTTTGGAAGAGTGCTCATGCTGATCCACTTTGTCTAGCCACGTAAGAGAAAATAAAGGCAAGTGAGAAAAGGAGTGGCCATAAAATGCCCTGCAAATGGACATCCTTAGCAAGTTTTCCTTTCTTGCTGCTACTCACACCTGACTGAACCAAAATATAAATAGAGAGTTATTGATTTGGAAAGTATCTTTGGAAAAGTTGTCTAGTCTACCTTTGTTTTACCACCAGGTTCATTTGGGCTGAAATTTTAGATGTATATTTTACATAAAATGAAGATACATATTTTAGACTTAAGTATCTTTTACAGATAGTTTCAGATATATTCTACTTACCCCAAACTAACCATTTTTATGGCTATTAAGTAAAGTCTCTCTCCCATTAGGAGTCCTGACATGAAAGATATTAGATATTTCTCACATATGATCCAAATTTCCACCAGTAGTTTTGCTCTAATTTAGAGTTCTCAGTTCTTGCTGTCCACAAACTGGTATAATTTCTTGTTCCATATCTATGCTGTTGCTAATTTCCATGTTCCTGGTGATTGGTTTTTTGTTGTTTGTTTGTTTGTTTGTTTTTCTATCTTGGGAAGTAAAGAAGTGCCTTTCATGTTATACCTTTAGGTCTCTGCGGGACAGTAGTTACTGGGGAACTGTGCCCCTGTTAAACAGCCTTTTATTTTTATCTCAGCTTCTTCTTCTCGAAGCCCATAGGTATTACTGACCTTCTGGGATTGAGAATATTGAAGTATAGCTTTATCCTATATCTAGAATTTCTACCACCCCTGACATCCATCTCTATCTGTTCATTCTGGCCTAACCTGCCAGGCTCCTTTCTCATTTGGGTTAATTCTCCATTAGGGACCCTTCAAGGTCTTTTCAGGTTTATTCATGTCCATCAGGCAATCAATCTGTTTCTATATATCTGAATTTCAGTTAAATAGAGTGTTCAAGTTCTTTCTCAAGAGCTTGGTGGGTCCCTTGTGAATCAAGGAATGTTCCTGAGCCTGAATATAACTTTGTACTTTCCAAGATACCAAAATAAATGTTGAAAATTTATTTTGCAGGGCTGGCAAGAGAGAAATCAATGCAAAGGATTGTAAGAGCTGGATTTTAAATTTCTTTCCAAGATTAGCCTCATGTAAAACAAAAGCCAATAGACAACATCTCCAAAGACATCTTTCCAATCATTATTTCCATATTCAAACCTCAGCTTAGTCAAGTGTGAGTGTCAGCAGAAAGGGAAAATTTGCTAAGGATACCCTTTTGCCTGGAGCTTTAAAGGCACTTTTTTTCTCACTTGCTTTTATTTTCTTCTACTTGGCTAGACAAAGTGATCAGCATGAGAGCTATTTCAAAGACCATCAATTTGAATTGCAACCAGTAATAATAAGAACTAAGAAATATTGAAAATCAATCACAATTATCTACTTAGGTCTTCCTTTCTTAGATCTGTAAGACTTAGATCTTATTTTTATTTAAGATATTGAATTGGCTCTAGTGAATTACATTTCTTAATACCTTTCTTTACCTTCAGCTCCAGTTATAAGAAAAAACAGTTTTTTCATGATAGGTTAAATTTTGGGGTACCCAAAAGTTCCAAAGTCTCGGCAACTTTAAAATATTTTATTCCTTACTTAAGCAAGTTGGTGGTGAATCTGGCTGATACTTTGGCAGAATTTCTTCTACATAATGACTCAGCATTATATGTTTATATTAGTATTTGCATTACCATATGGCAAGGGTAAATGTCTCAAGAGTCTCAAAATTAAAGGGTTCATCCTAAAAGAGACATGAATCATCTCATATTTCATTGGGAATGTAAGGCAATGGCCACATACAACATAAAGAAGGCAGAGAAATGTCATTCCTCTTGTTATCTTGTCCTAATAGGAGGCAAAAATGAACTATAAAATATAAGTTGAGTAATTAATGTTTTATACCAGTCACCTAATCTATATCAAGTCTTAATCTTTAAATAATATAAAGGAGAAAAAAAAATTAGACATGAAGAAAGTCAACACTAAATAAGGCAGAGAAAACAGATTTTTACTCTATTGGTGAATCAGTTTCACCTAACTTCATAGAACACTAACTTAGAAGGATTCTGAAGCCAACTTTACTTAGTTAACTCAGTAGGAAAAAAAGGATTCAACAAATCAATGATATCAACTACATGCACAAGAGCAAGGAGTATTGTGTCATAAATTAACTTATTGACCCCAGTTCCAACCCTCTATCTGCACTCATTTCTTTACATGGCCTCCAGTAGGGCAGAGTGAACTTCTCCATCCCTTGATTCAGGACTGGCTCTGAAAATTGTTTTGGCCAATGGCATGTGCATAGAAGTGTGCAATTTCTCAACTAAGACCTTAATGTCCTCCTGTGTTTCCATTTACTCTCACACATCTCTGCCATTTCCATAAGAACAACATACCCCAGGTGGTGCTGTTGTCCCAGGAGAAATATGAGAGAACCATCTTTAACCCTACAGTCTGAAGCAGAGCTGCCCCACAGACCTAAACAGAGTGGAAAGCAAAGCTACAACATGAGCCCAGTCTACATCAGTTGAACTTCTGCCAACCTTCAGAAAGGCAAGAACAGTTACAAATGATTGCTGTTTTAAGCCATGAATTTTCTGGATAATTTGTTTAGCAGCAAGAACTAATCAATACATGGGCATGTGCCAGCCATTGGCCATTCATATATTACAGTAGATTAAAAAAAAAACAAAATCTAGGAAACAAAAAAGAATGAGATACTGTCACACACAAAAAAAGAAAAGCATTCCTAAGGATTAGGGAAAAATATAAGAATGAATATATTTAATATGACTATTTTTTGAACAGTCAAGATGCATGAGCTAAAACCATATGTTATGTTTTGTGACTATACATTCAAAAATTTCAGTTACAAAATTTGACATTTTAATATTATAATTAATTATGTTTTAAAATCAGGAAAAAGGATAATGAAATTGGAATGGTACTCAACAAATATATAAATGACCATCAATAATAATTCTATAAAATTATAAACTTGAACATGATATTTATTACAAAATTCATTTATATTAAAATGTAGGGCATGTCTGAGTTTTGAAGGATATGACCTTTGGAAAAAACATTATTACAAACAGTAGAGCCATAAGATTCAGTGACTTAATAAGATACATAAAAATGTAAATAGATTTTTCAAGTTAAATTTCAAAATAACAGTTTTTCAAATGAGATTTCTAAGAAAGCTAATTTGAATTACTTTCTGTAATAGAGACTAACATTAGCTAGGTCCTAGCTAATATATGGAAGCAAGGACTGCTTTGGTGGGCTTATAGTCCAACTCAAAATTTCTATTTTTCATAAATAGGCAAGTACAGAAGCAAATAGAAGAGACTGAGCAGGTCAGGAGTACATGTGAATCAATAGCTGATGACTTGGTCAATGTCATCCCAAACTGTTTTATTTCATTGATGTTACTGAGAGAATCAAGCCCTTCACTTGCATTAGAATCACTTTGATGCTTTTTAAAATAGAGGTGGCCAGACCTCAGATTTCATTGGTGTGATATTGGGTTGTTGTTTTTTTTTTTTTTTTTTTGGTATTTTTCTGAAGCTAGAAACCGGGAGGCAGTCAGACAGACTCCCACATGCGCCCCACCGGGATCCACCCGGCATGCCCACCAGGGGGCGATGCTCTGCCCATCCAGGGCATTGCTCTGCCACAATCAAAGCCATTCTAGCGCCTGAGGCAGAGGCCACAGAGCCATCCTCAGCACCTGGGCAAACTTTGCTCCAATGGAGCCTTGGCTGCAGGAGGGGAAGAGAGAGACAGAGAGGAAGGAAAGGGGGAGGGGTGGAGAAGCAGATGGGCGCTTCTCCTGTGTGCCCTGGCCGGGAATCAAACCCGGTACTCCTGCACGCCAGGCCGACGCTCTACCACTAAACCAACCAACCAGGGCCGATATTCGTATTTTTAGAAGATCTCTATGCCATTTTAAGTGTAACTAGTGTTAATAATTATCACAATTTTAACCTCTTTTCAGTGAACATAAGTCAAGTAATGATTAATTGCAGTTAACAATTCTCCAATCTCAGGTTGTTCTGGTTTCATTGCATTCAACCTGATTGGGTCATGTGCTCTAATAATTAAAACCTAGAGGAACTGTCAGATTATCAAATATTTACAAAGTAGCACAATAACATTTTTGCAAACTGTGTCTCATAATAGTCAAGGTGGATTACATAAATAACAGCAAAAGATTATCAGTTAACCCCCTAAAAAGAATCTGCTTTATCTATAGAAATGATTATTTATGTAAGAAGTTCTAGTTTACAGTGATGTGGAGCAGAATACATGTTTAGTTTCAGCTTTATGCTGTGGAAGGGACTGAACAACAAAAAAGAACTCTGATGTCATAGTTTCAACTCTTAATGAAAAGAATACATGTTAAATATAGATAACAAGTGAAGCTATATTTATAGGTGATTTATAAAATAATCACAGAAAAGAAAATATTAGTTGAATATCAACTGAAGTCCAGGTATAGGAGCTAAATACATGAAATACAAAAGGGCATAAGACTGACCCCTTTACTAAAAAAGGAAGGGGAGAGGGAGGGAGGAAGAAAGAAGGAAGGAAAGAAGGAAGGAAGGAAGGAAGGAAGGAAGGAAGGAAGGAAGGAAGGAAGGAAGGAAGGAAGGAAGGAAGGAAGGAAGGAAGGAAGGAAGGAAAAAGGAAGGAAGGAAGGAAGGAAGGAAGGAAGGAAGGAAGGAAGGAAGGAAGGAAGGAAGGAGAGGAAAAAGGGGAAAAGCAATTTCTCCACTCTATTTTGGGAAAGATCAAGGAAATAATAACAATGAAATAATTTGAAACTTACTACTTGTCAACCTTGCTACTTGACTAAAATGATTACATTAGAAACCTCATTTTGGAATTACTTTCTGTAAATAAATTGAAATGCTTTAAACTATAGAACATCACCAACACTCTTACAGTGTAGTCTACCAAACAGGTATAAAACAGTTAAGATCTAAAGCAGCTTTGGCAAAAAGTAAAAACAAACAAACAAAACCGCTTAACAGTAATGACTGCACTATCCACTTTTCTCTTCCAAAGGGCAAGCTGCTTATAACTCTTCCAGATTTTGAAAGTTACTCATCCATCTAAGGAGAGAAAATTGATCAGCCTCCTCCAGCCACAGCTGGGCAGATAGACCAAGGGGCAGCAGGCCACATGAGCAGAGGACAGCAGTTTCCTGCCCAGACAAACAGAGAAGATAGGGGAGGAGAGGAGAAAAACAGGAGGAAAAGGAAAAAAAAAATGGTAACAGAGTTGTTTTTTTAATGCCAGAAATGTAAGAATGCCTTTGTTATAAAATACAGGCATGGATTTTCTGTTTCCGCCACTTGTGATTAGCGAATTATTTTTAAATTTATTAATGAAGTTACACACTTTTCAGGAAGTTACAGCCATTTTCCTGACTATGAAACAAACAAAATATTCCTCACTCTGATTCCATTTCTCCATTGACCTTAGGAAAGCTGAACAAGAGAATGGTCTGGGTTACACATTAACCTATGTGTCTAAGATTGTGTGGGGAGAAGGAACAGTCAGGCATTATTAACTCTGAGGTATTATTTACCTGTGAGACTTGGTTCAGTGTTATTTACTGATGTTTATTTGTACCTTGAAACATTACAAAAGACCAGAAAGTGTTTCCTAAACTGCAGAGAAAAAGTTTTCCAAAAAAAGTATAAATATAGATTTGGACTTAAATGAGGCAGTTTAAATCAATTCTGACAAAAATCTTGTGTGGGTGAGTAAAAATTAACAGAACATGATTCATTGTGGGCATCATATATTCAAATTAATGAAGAGCATAGCCAGGTAGACACAATTATCTTATTCTCTGGTTATTACCTGCATGCTGCAATGTACAGAGGAATTTGAAATGTGTCCTTTATTGCTGCCATGCTGCTCCGGGCACTGGCGTGGGAATTAATGATTCATGCCTCTACATAATAATATATGATTAGCACTGTGAAAGTAATTGAACTCTTTGTTCTAGACAATCCCTTGCAGTGTCAGCAAGAAGCTGGAACAAACTCTGTCATTTAACAGTTATGCTGTGAGAAAAACCTCTGATTCCTGCACAATTAACTTACTAATAATTTTTAGGTTCTCCAGATTAAATGAGAGAATTACTATAATAGACCATGTAAATGTGCATCAGAGAAATAAAGCAATGGAAATGCATTGAATGGGATGGGACATTTAAGAAAATTAATAATTGCTCTCAAATATAATAAGAGACAGGTGTCAGGCTGTTAAAAAGATGATTGTTGTAACTGGAGCAGCTGAGAATGGTAAAAACACAGCTGTTGCAAAGATTAGTTGTATAGTAACAGAGAGTGCATGTTTTGCTATGCACTCTACTAAACTCAGTTTTATTACCATGAGCTCATAAGTTATCTGGAAAGTGAAGTAATAATGATATTGACACCAATTTTATATAATAAAATACTATAACTCAAATCATTTACCATAACTTTGTCTTTGAAATTTCAGAAAACTGGCTTTATTATTTATGAAATGTTTCAATGTTCTTCATTAAATATATGAAATATCTCAATAATCATTTTAAGATAATAAGCAATTGCATTATATTGAATTGAATTAAAAATGATCAAATTTTGAAAGTAATATGTTCTTTTTGAAATTCACTAATTCCAAAAACCCTTTTATTCTGTGAGTTCAAGTCTATCAAAATGTTACTGTGTTCAGTATGATGTGTTGTATTTCTAGTAATTCTGGAAAAGTTGATGAATAAGGACTAAGGACTAGACTATATTTGTGTCAGTCTTGGACTCACACTGACCATTAGGGAAAAAAAGAAAGAAGGAGATATTGCTTTGTAATTATTATCAAATGAATTCTTGTTTGTTATACTACTAGTTAGTTAATGTCCTCATGTATTACATAAAACATAGAAAAGAAAAAAAGAATATCAAAATAGAGACTTGAGTGTATTTATGGCTACCTATAGTATTTATTTTATAGAAGAGTCTATGAATGGAAATGGATACCAGTCACTCATTACACAACTTTATGAAATAAATGTATATTCCTTGATGGCAGGGAACGAGACTTATGCAGTAAAGTCTTTGTTTATAGTATTTTGTTTGGATAAATTATAAAATTTCTCTTTTATACTTCTCTAAGCCAATACCATCTAATGTGAGTTCCAGTCACATTGACAAATGGATGTTAGTTCTACCAAGCATGTGAATTGAATATCAAAATATTAATACACATGAGCTGATAAACTTCTTTGAGAATTGACATCAAATATCATTCTTATGCAACTTTGGAGATTTATGTATGTGTTTAATATGTGACTGATGGCTGGCCAAGGAAGCATTCCTCTGCTTACATTGACCATACACAAGATAGTAACCATTAATTCTTTTATTGATCAGAAAAGTTTTGTTTGTACTTAAATAGATTAAAATAAAGTATTCATCTTTTATTATTAAAGTTAATTTTATACTTCAGAATTCAATTGCTTAATATTTTATTATTTGAGGGTTTTTTTGCCTTGTTAAAACAAGGTGTTGGTGTGTTTTTTGTTTTTGCTGGAGTGACATTGCTATGCAATTAAGCTCCTACTAGTCTTTAATAACCATGAGCCCATTAAATTTGGATCCAAGATTTGATAGACACAAATACTTTCTGGCTGATTTTCTTATAGATTTGTATTTGAATAATCAGAGAATAATGTGAAGTGATAACAAATTATGATAATACTGAACTTTTCTCTTTATAAAGAAAAGGCATTAACTGTGTTAAAAAAAAAAGTTTTGGCCTGACCAGGTGGTGGCACAGTGGATAGAGAGTCAGTTTGGGATGAAGAGGATCCAGGTTCAAAACCCTGAGGTCACTGGCTAGAACGCGGGCTCATCCAGTTTGAGCGTGGTGTCACTGGCTTGAGCATGAAATCATAGACATGACCCCAGTGTCGCTGGTTTGAAGCCCAAGCCACTGGCTTGAGCCCAAGGTTACTGGCTTGAGCAAGGGTCACTGGCTCAGCTGGAGCCCCCCGTCAAGGCACATATGAGAAAGCAATCAATGAACAGCTAAGGTGCCACAATGAAGAATGATGCTTCTCTTCTCTCTCCCTTCCTGCCTGCCAGTTCCTGTCTGTCCTCTCTCTTGCTAAAAAAAAAAAGTTTTGGTTTAACATTTCTACAAGTTTGGCTGAACTTTATTTTCTTATTTTTAAGAGTAGTTACTTCACTAGTATAATCAAAAACCTTAACTAAATTTTACTCATAAGAGACTGGGGTGGAATAATTTAATAAAAAATTACATTGTTGCTGCTAATATAGATGACTATCAAAGGTCTATCTTCAGGTTGACATCAGCATTGTTGTAGCATATTTAATAATAATATACTGTAATCAGTTAACTTTTCCATTATTTCTGTCATTAAAATTATAAAAATAGCTTCTCTGGATTTTTTTTAATCAAAGTAACTACCAGTTGAAAAGATAAGCTAGAATTCTTAAGAAAGTTTATGAATATATAAAGATGTACACAAATAACAAAAATAATTCTAGTTCTAGTGTTATGACAAATCCCAAAGCATAGAAAAGCATAAAGCTGGGTCCTAGAATCCAGAAAATTTAGTATTTTGACTAAATACTATGTCAGCAACAAGGAATGAGGTGAGACATTTTAAAGTCCCTATAGCTCTTTATATGCCCTTGCATTCTTACCTTATTTGAATGTATTTGTTGTTGTTTTTTCTTCCCTTTTCTCCCTTGCTTTCTAACTTATGCCTATTTCCAAAAATGTGCCAGTGACATAAGAGCACTTTATTGTTTTCTCATGGTTCTACATCCTCCAGTGTCCAATAGAAGGTTCACAAATAAGTGTAAATGAATTAATCAGATGAACACCCATAGGTTCAAAGCTAGAGAACAGAAGTTCAAGACAAAGCACAAAACCAAAAGGAAGAAGATGTTGAAAAAGCAGTAGGGAAAATAAATGAGGAACAGCAGAATGTCTAAGCAATAAAGAGGCAAGCAGACAGGCTTCAGGATAGGGGAAGCCATTGGAAAATCAAGACAAGTTGTCATTTATCTCATTCAGTATCCAAATACAGTATTACTCAAGTGCCAGGCAGCACAATGAACACTAGATGATGGAGAAAAATAAAACAAACACCTTTCCTGAACTAGGTTTTTTACCTAGTAGAAAGCATAGTGAAGAAAATAAATATTATGCTGCTTATGTAGACAGTGATAGATGGACAAGGGGTGGGGTGGTCAGTCCAGGTTTCTGTGTATAGATGACATTTATTCTGAGATTTAAAAGGTAAGTGAAAAAGAACAACCATTCAAAGAGTGGGAAGAAATACTTCCTAAGCAAAGTGAGCAAATGCCAAGTCCCCAAGGTGAGAAAATTCTGGGAATGTTCAAGGAACTTGAATTTGAAGCAGATGAGGCTGGAGGAATGAGAGAAAACTGGCAGAAGATGAAGCTTAAGAGGCAGTGGCAAGGTAATGCAGTGTCTTGGAAACCAGGATGAGGGTTTTAATCCAAGTGCAACACTTATTCCAAGTACAGGAAAGGCCATGATCTAATTTAACTTAAAAGGAAGAAAAAAAAAGACAGTACAAGTGGAAAGGCCAGTGGCAAAGCCATAGAAGCATTTCTGGTGTGGGACTACGCCAGCCTCAATTGGAACAATTCCAGTGAAGACAATAAAAAGTAAGCTCTTTGATCTAATAGCCTTTGCTAAAAAATTGGATGGTTAAGCTGAGAGTCAGGAAAGTAATGAACACCAGGGCTTACTTTCAGGTTCCTGGCTTGAGAAACTGGGTAAAAGTTAATGCATTTACCTAGATGGGGAACCCACAAAAGTGAGGAAATACCAAGTTTGAGTGAAAGTATAAATCAGTAGTGTACCTTTAGGTATGTTCATATGAAGATGCCTAATAAATGACTAAATGAACACATCTATATATGAATGTGGAGATCAGAGAAGATGTCTTGGTTGAGATATTAGTTTGAAAATCATGAGCACAATATAGTACTTAAAAGAATGAAAATGAATGGTTTACCCAGAAAGAAAAGAGAAAATAGACAGGCGTGAGCAGAGCAAGAAAGATGGGCCAGCTGCAGAGGGTCACCAGGGCACAGAGCTCTAGGTGCCTAGCAACAGGCAAAACTACAAGCCCTTGCATGACCACTCCCTTAAGCATTAACCCTTAGAAGATGACAGCTAGGCTTCAGCTGTGTTTCAGCTCCAAGCCCAGAGAAGCACCAAAATCAGATGGAGGGAGCGATGCCATGGCAACATTGAGACCAGCTGCACTGACTAATGACCCCTGGTGCCAACCAATCGGTGGAAACCATGAGGAGGCATGCCTAGAAATCTGATGAATACTCTATTAAGATCCTCCCCCGATACCCCAGATAAAATCCTTCAGGAGGGAAGACCCAGTGCGTGCTCTCTTATCTCTTTTCTGGAGTCCCCACACTTCTCTCTTTGGTCCATCAAGGCACATACATATATCTTCCTCTTTCTCCTAAATTCCTTCTACTACTTCTGTCACTTTCTAAATAAACTTTCCCTTAAAATTTCAGTTACTTGGGCCTGAATTCTCTTAAGCTGTATTCAAATACCAAGGTTACTGAACCAAGATCCAGCCTAACTCTTCGCTAATGACTGGTGCCATTTTTACTGCCATTAACAGTACCACAAGCAATTAATTGGAAATGTCAGGACTAGAGGGAAGGAGGTGAGAGAGCAGTAAAGGGTAAAGTGGGTCAAATATATGGTGACAGAAGATGATATGACTTTAGATGGTGGGTACTCAATGCAATAGACTGATTATATATCATAGAAATGTACACCTGAAACCTATATAAATTTATTAAACAATGTTATCCCAATAAATCTAATTTTTTAAAAAAGAGAAGAATACATCACCAACAAAAATAAAGAAATGTGATGACTATTGCTATAAAGACCGCCTTAGATCTTTCCACCTAGGATTAGCTATATGGATGAGGGCATAGTCTTTACATGATCTTCCAGGGGAAATAGGAGATTTATTGCTAACTGACTAGGAGACACATGTGACTGGGAAATAATACCAAGTATTAAGAATTTGAAGTTTCTGTTTTAGTGCCACCAATATAGCTTTTGGTTAAGAAACATGACTCTATCAGAGTCTAAATTTGAAGACTAGTCTGCAACCTGGGCAAAAGGAAACCTTTTCTTATGTAAACGTTTAAGCCACATGTCAGTCATATAAAAAGTCTTAAGATTCCTGGCTGCAATCAAGTAAAATTACTAGTGAAATGTTGATCTTTTGCATTCTAAGTCACCTATCTTTCCCACTCCCTGCTGGACATGATTTTTCCTCCTAGATTAACATCAAATCTCAAGAATGGATGATCTAAAGTAAATTTTGATACAGGAAACAGTGACTGATAACATTTATTTTTGTATAAATAAATTTTTATTAATGTTAATGGGGTGACATCAATAAATCAGGGTACATATATTCAAAGAAAACATGTCCAGGTTATCTTGTCATTCAGTTATGTTGCATACCCAGACTGATAACATTTAAAATATTTCCTTTCCCTAAGGAATTTTGTTTTCAACAAAAATTTGAAAAATTATTGTGACATTGAAAACATTAAAGGCAGAATTAAAGTCTTCAGTGGTGGAATTTCAGGTGATCACATTAAGAAGAGATTAATGAAAAAAAAATAAAAAATAAAAAAAGAAGAGATTAATGAGGGCCAAGGAGGGAAAAGGAGTTCTATACAATAATTGCCAGCATGAACATTTTTAATGAGACCCAGATTTGAAAGCAGAGAATGCAGATTGAACTAACTTGCACACCTTACATATTATATCCCCTTCATCCATTCTAGAATGATGGTATGTACCTTAAGCCAATTGAATTCTGTATAAAGGTAAAAATGAGACATCGATCTCCCTCCCTTCCTTAAAAAAATGTTTGTTTGTTTTTTTCCTTAACCGAAATATATATCTCTCATAGGGTTAAAGTAATACTATGATGTTTAAGGTTTGTTGTATATTTATGTATTTCTTTTTCTCGCTGCAAAAAAGGATGTGAGATTACTTTAAAAATTGCCTTTGACACTTTTCCTCGTAGGAGAAGTAAACCAGCACACACTAGAAAATACTAAGTTGAAAAGTAGAGCAGAGGCCCTATTATGTGAAACACAGTTCAGTTCAAGGCAACACAGACAATAAAGCCATTGGCTGGGGTAAAATTTAACTGACCCTTTCAGGGTTGAAAGAGATCTTTAATCAAAATGTCTTTCTCTTACCAAAGGAAGAACTCTGCACTGAACTGATTTAATAGTAAAACCTACTGAAATAGCTCTCACTGGGGGAACATAAGCTAAAACAAAAACAACAACAATAAAAACCCACTGCAATTGTGGTAAGTAGATTTGTTGAGCTGTATTTCTCTACTTCAAAGAATACCGGAGATAAAAAGGATTTTTTTTAAGTAAAACAAGTGAGATGGAAAAAATTTTTTTAGAAATAATGTTATTCCTTACTCCCATTAAGTTTACTCAGTTTTTATAAACTCTTCTCATCAGACTTTAGATGTCTCTTACATAATATTCAAATAAAAAGGCTCTTTTTGATACAAAAGGTTATTTATGGTTTGCTTTAATACTGAATTTACTACCAATGTCACTGGCCTGCCTTCAGCACTGTTTCCACTAGAGTACTAGTGCAGTAAATGAGTCACAGTAAATAAGATGTTAGGCTGTGCTTCAAGGGAAATGGAATTTTTTTTTCTCTGAAAGTTAAGGAAATGATTTTCAACCTAGTGCACTATTATCTTTCAGTAGATCTGTTTTGTTTTCCAAGTTCTACACTACTTTAGCCACCATCAGATCTGATGCACAGGACTATTAAGGTGGACATGTTAAAGTCAATGGGTGGTTTGAAATAATCCAACAAGGTAAGACCAGTGTGTCTTCTTAATTTCAAAATGAAAAACAACAAAAATTATTTCTACTGATAATTGGGGCTGGGAGCAGATCTGATTGGGGCACAAAGCTTTCATAAAGAAATATTAATGGAAATCATAATTCTGACCCCTCCTCAAATAGTGAAAAGCCAATCAGGAGGCCACATAACAAACCCAGCTCTGTTATTAATTTGTCTTGACTAGAACCACACAGTTAAGTATTCACTGCATGAGTTCAAAGCTCAACAGAAAACTAGACTCAGTGATAACCCAAAAGGAAAGTTGCATAGAAAAGAAAAGGAAAGAAAACAATAAAATATATGGCTTCCTATCACAGAAAGCCACTTTTACTAAAATATGTATATATTGAATTTAATCATAATTTACATGAAAATAATGTGAATTATCAATGAAGCCAAAGTTTGTACTATCTGAATGAATTAAAGTATAAAAATAACTTTTCAGATAATTCTACAAGTGATTATTCCTCTTGCCTGGAATCTGAATTATGGTAAAAGTATTCTGCTCTCTTTTTTTCTTCTCTCTCTGATCATCATAATTATTTTTATATTCTGTTCAACTTTTTACTTTGATAATGAAGATCTTTCCCAATTATCAAATTTTCTCAAGTATTTTTGTGATTCTTAGAAAGCTTATATAAAGCACTGAGTACATAGAACAGAAGGTCATCATTAAAAGTGTACTGCATTATTAATAAGTATAAATACATCGGTTGACTGAACTGTTAAATAAAAGGACAATACCAGTTTAGAGTGGTTTAGATTAGTACTGTGGCTTAGGAAAGAAAGAAAAGAGAAGAAATTCAGAAAATAATTTTACTTGTCTATTAATGGAAAACTGATTTTTTTAAAGTAGTATCGAAGTAATTTTAATGTCAGCATTTCATCTGACTTTTAGATGTTTTCAACATAAAACAACAGTTTCTACACACACACACACACACACACACACACACACACACCCCTTTGTGCATTTATCTTTTGTTAATGCTTTTGTCTTAAGCCCTGCATCTATCTGTTTTAGGCCCATCAGTGAGGTAATTTGGTGGCATGAATTTTCTAGTCATCAAACATAAACAATGTTCACTTAGTATTTCACTCTCTTTATACAAGGAACCTATATTCTGGTCCAGATTAACAGCTTTCCTAAACTAATAACTATAGCTATGACCCACTCACAAGATGAATGGATGTTAGCATAGATGTTAACAACAAAAACAACCATAAAGTGAAAACACTGGTTAAAAAAAAAAAGTTATATGAGCCCTAACCGGTTGGCTCAGCGGTAGAGCGTCGGCCTGGCGTGCAGGAGTCCCAGGTTCGATTGCCGCCCAGGGCACACAGGAGAAGCGCCCATCTGCTTCTCCACCCCTCCCCCTCTCCTTCCTCTCTGTCTCTCTCTTCCCCTCCTGCAGCCAAGGCTCCATTGGAGCAAAGATGGCCGGGGCGCTGGGGATGGCTCTGTGGCCTCTGCCTCAGGCACTAGAATGGCTCTGGATGCAACAGAGCAATGCCCCAGCGGGGCAGAACATCACCCCCTGGTGGGCATGCCGGGTAGATCCCGGTCGGGCGCATGCGGGAGTCTGTCTGACTGCCTCCCCATTTCCAGCTTCGGAAAAATGGGAAAAAAAAAAGTTATATGTCCCTTATAGGTAATTGTTACTGACTTGAGCATTTTTGAAGTTTGTTTTCAGAAAAACCATTTGGCAAAGAATAACTGGAGCAATGATAACTCAAACTCTTTCCTGAAAGCAAAGGGCAAAAGCATTTAACTTAAAACATTCAGTTTCTTACTTTAATTTATGTGTATAAACATGGTCTAGAAGTATAAAGTTTTCCTCATGAGAAAAGCACATTTTAGTTGGAAAATACTTTTAAAAGGTTGAGCAATTAATAGGGCAACCTAGTAGCAGGTAAGGATGACCGAAAAGAAAAGCGTAACTACTGGAGAGTTAGATAAAGCCAAAAACTTAATGGGTTGGTAGTTTCTGAAATGACTCTTTTGAGCAGGTTCACTAGTAGACCCACCACTGTCCTGCCTCATATTATGAAAAGTTGACTAGCATATACCAAATCTCAGCTCAGAAGAACGCTTTTTTGAGATTTATGAGTGTAATTTGATCTGTTATGATTGCCATTTAATTTATGATTTGTGTAGTAAATTTTCTAGCAATGTACAGTAAAATAAAATTATTTTCAAATTATTTTTCATAAAAATGTGGAAAAATATAAAAGTAGGATTGAAATGATACAATGTATAGCATTCTCTGACTTGTGTTCTCCTCACCTTCATTCCCCATGTCTCCTCTGTCCATGGTTGCATGTCATAGCCCATACTGTAGGCATATTGTGCTTTTACTACAGCTTGCTGCTGAAACATCTTTGATCTATGTGCCCACTGTGTTAATGTTCTATATATTTGCATAAGAAATCAAAGATACTAATTTTTTTCTGGAGACATTCAAGAGGCTGAGGTCTTAAGGAAGGCTTTTGTCCAATCTGGCGGTTACAATTAGAGAGCGTTAAAATTTTATAAGGCTGTCCATATTATCACTCTAAGTTCATAATCTACATAATGAGAAAAAAAAAACATGAAACAAACAGCACTAATTAATTTCCTTCAACATGTATCTACTCCATTCTTTTGGTAGTAAAGTCATAAAACCACCAGTCTTATTTTATTTAAAATAATGGCAAGCCTCATTATCTCACTATCTCTGACAATAAAAAGATATTTGAAGATTGGGCCAAATAATAAAGCCATGATACATATTCAAATTTTAATCAGATATCATTATTATACTTGCAAAAGTTGTATGACCACAAAGAGATAAAAATAATATAAAATAAATGCAGGATCTCCTAAATTTTGAAGGATTTTTATAGCTTACAAATGAGAACATTAAAATATTAAGAGTCAAAAAATATAGAATCCAATCAAATAATATGGCATAATATATTATTGGTGGAAGTTTTAGATTTCCAGGAGTAGTCCTGGAAAATAGATTTATATAGCTATTAGGGTTATGCTTCTAAATACAAGAAAATTTTAAACGGGCCTATAATATCACATCATTGTCAAGAAAAAGAGTCCAATGAATGAATACTCTATCAAATTTCTGTGGTCATTATGCAATCATAACCAATGGAGATAATATTACCCAAATTGCTTGGATGATACAATTGTTTATTTAACAAATAAGATTTGTTAAATCTAAGGAAAATATAAAATTAAGTACAGAAAAGCTTAAGAAAATCAAGCATATACTGTTAATATTTTTATATTAGATATCTGGGCTTTGAGTTTCTATGATGTGCAATGTTCAGGAGAATTTGCCCTATTAGAACAGCATTGTAACTTCAATTTAAATGTGTTGTTGAATAATTTATTTCAAACTTATAATTTAAAGTTGAAAACTGTAAGTGAAATACTAATGAAAAGTATTAGACATTAATGTATCTTACAAATATCATTTTAATAAATTTAATAAGTAAAACTATTACTTGAGTACTTGGAAGTTGTTAAATAAGAAAATTACTTTAAAAATATAGTTGACCACATTAAATGAGAATTTCATTTAAAATATTTATTGATTTTTAAGTTTTAATTAGCACCAATAATTAAAATATTACTAAATTCCTTTAGCTTTATAACTATATAAATTCAATTAGGTTAAAAAATAAATATATTTTAAAATGTGTAACTAATTTAGTATTAATTTTAAATAAAAATATCTAAATAATCATTTTGTGCATGTACACACACACACACACGCACACACACACATGCATGAAAATATACTCCTCAAAGGCATATACATACAGCCAGCCCATAGAGGCTCATAAGAGTCAATTCTTAAACTTTCAGGAAGTTTGAAAGCCAGTCACTACATACAGCCATTTTCAAAAATTTAACTATATAAACTTAAAATTAAATAAATTGTTTTAAAAGCAGAGATAGTAGGTAATCAAAATTTATCTCTTCCTAATTATTTTAATGCATGTATGTTCTATTGTTGTTGTCCATGGGGTTATTTACATTGGTATATATTTTTAGTGAAAATACCCTATAATGGTGTTCTACTGATATCTCTTATCAATTCTTCTCAGTGCTGTTACACTGGTACCTTGATATTGGCCATGGCAGAAGCACTTATACCATAGAGACCAAAATATTCAGCAAAACAGGTTGCTGCTCTTTGGGGTGAGAGGGGTAGGGGAGACAGCTTTTAGCCTTTTGAGTAGTGAGTTTCTTTTTCATTCTCACTGACCCCTGGGAGTGAGTTTTCTTTTCTCAAAAAATGAAATTATTCCAGTTACAGTTTTATTAACTTAAAATCATGTTTGTTTGACAACCAATTTATGGAAACAAGAAAAACACACATTTGCTTTTTATAATGTTGCCATACACATTTTTAAAATAAATAGATCATACTCTGGATGGTCAGGAGTCACGAGGACGTACGAGAACATTTGTAGTACTCAAAGGGTTAAACATTTACCAGTATACCATTGTATACCGGGCATAATATATTACTGAAATATATACTACAAACATTTTTTTCATGTTCTTAAAGTACCAAGATTTATTTTTGGACAATGAACCCTCAAAATAATCCCATAGGTCATTTCTAAATGTGTTACCCCACTGTACTCAAAAAGAAGAATGTACTTTGGCAGGCTCAATGAGAAATCAATAAAACACTCTATCATTCAGTCCAGACTTGACTTATTAAATTCCATTCCATTAATTGTTTAAAATAACTGTCAACATATATTTTCAATCATTGGATGAGAGACTAAATTACTTTATGTTTTATTTTATATATTTATATAACATTTAAAAATAGAATTGAAAACATTCTCACAAGAACACACTGAAATAAACACAATAAAAAAGTAAAAAATAAAATAAAAATAATAGTCTCCCCTCCTCTCAGGCTCAGCTTCCTAACAGTTACCTTGTTTCTTAGAAAGATACTTGAAAGAAGAAAGAGAAAGAAAGAAAGAAAGAAAGAAAGAAAGAAAGAAAGAAAGAAAGAAAGAAAGAAAGAGGGAGGGAGGGAGGGAGGGAGGGAGGGAGAGAGAAAGAGAGAAAGAAAGAAAGAAAGAAAGAAAGAAAGAAAGAAAGAAAGGAGAAAGAAAGAAAGAAAGAAAGAAAGAAAGAAAGAAAGAAAGAAAGAAAGAAAGAAAGAAAGACAATGAAACTTTATTTACATGCTCCAGACATTTATTGAACTCCAGGCTTTTACTGGGCTAACTAGAATAATGGGCGGAGAATTGTGCCTATAAAATCTAAGTTGTTTTATGTAAGAAGAGCTACACTTGGAAGAAAATAAAAAATTAGCTGATCTAGAAAAAGTGTGGTAATATACCATATTTTTCATTCCATAAGACGCACCTGACCATAAGACGCACACAGAGTTTTAAGGAGGAAAATAAGAAAAAAATATTCTAAACCAAATGGTGTGTAAAACATTTAACAAGATACCACAATAATAATTCAACAATGTAAACTCAACAGCAGTATTAACAACCCTTAGCACTGTTATTAACAAATGAGAAGAGACTTTAATGTTCAAATACTCTTTAGTTGTCTGGGAATCCACAGCAGCTAAAAAAATGTGAACATTCACTCAATAAGACTCGTGGGGGGAGATGACATCAGAGTAATGGCAGGGTAGGAAGTGATACCAATAAATCTCCCCCAAAACTCAACAAGATCTTCAACCAGAAACAGAAAAACCTATCCTTGGAGCCTCCAGATATTTCGCAATACACCCAAAGGTATGATCAAGTGAAAAATTGGCTAAATATATAACCAAACCCCGAAGGAAATAGGGAGTAAGAAATGCTCTGCCTTCCTCACTAACCTAAACAGGGTGGCTTTCACTGGAAACTGAGAATATAGAAACTAAGGTGGGCAAAGGGGGTGAATAGATCCAGGCCACAGCACAAACGGCCAAACCAGGCTGTGGCACGGAGATCCAAGCCGAGGAAAAACTGTTCCTGTGACAACTCGGGCAATACAGCTAACACTCGCACCAAACCCAGACAAAGAAAGACAAGTGGGGCAGCCATTTTACCCGATCTCCTGGTCAGTGCGCACAGATAGTGGGCGAGAAATTCCTTCCAAAGCCCCGGGAGTGTGCACCCGTGTTGTACCACAGAGGGGCAGAGTCAGGGGACTTTGTGTGGGCCTAAAGCGGAATCTCAGGCTGCCCCAGTGCCTTGAAAAAGCTGCACGTGGGGACGGAGTGAGAGCCAATTCCAACGCTGGAACTTTTCAGTGCGGGTGGGGGGGTTTCACTCAGAGGGCGAGACTTCCAGTCTGACATCTTGGTCTGCGCGCGCAGATAGTGAGCGAGAGATTCCTCCAAGTGCCTCAGCAGTGCCTCCCTGTATTATCTCACAGAGGGGCAGAGTCAGGGGTCTTTGTGTGGGCCTAAAGCGGAATCTCAGGCTGCCCCAGCGCCTTGAAAAAGCCGCACACAGGGACGGAGCAAGAGCCAATTCCAACGCTGGAACTTTGCAGTGCGGGCAGGGGGTTTCACTCAGAGGGCGAGACTTCGGTCTGACATCCTGGTCTGCGCATGCAGATAGTGAGCGAGAGATTACTCAGAGTGCCTCGGCAGTGCCTCCCTGTATTATCTCACAGAGGGGCAGAGTCAGGGGCCTTTGTGTGGGACTAAAGCGGAATCTCAGGCTACCCCAGCGCCTTGAAAAAGCCGCACACGGGGACGGAGCAAGAGCCAATTCCAATGCTGGAACTTTTCAGTGTGGGCGGGGAGGTTTCACTCAGAGGGCAAGACTTCCGGTCTGACATCCTGGTCTGCGGGCACAGATAGTGAACGAGAGTTTCCTCCTAGCGCCCCGGGAGTGGGTGCCCGCCCGTGTTATCGGACAAAGTGGCAGAGCCAGAGGTCTTTGAGTGGGCGGAAGCCCCGGCTAATTATGCTAGCAGCTCTGATTGACTGAGCCTTATCCAGAGCCCTGTGCTGAGTGGGAATAGAGTGGGGAGTTGCCAGCTCTTTGAGCCTCTTACTATCCAGGCAGAGGCAGCAGCAATCCCATAGCTGGATTATCAGACTACTAATTGAGGAAGGAAAGACTAGGAGAGAGGCTCCAGGAACACGGACTCTCTCACTGTCGGAGCCTATAAATGCTGATGAGCCTCGACTGCCAACGAGACTGAAGCACAATACATGACATCGCCATAGAGACTTATCAACTGCAAACCTCTACCTGAGCGTGCCAAAGGGGCAGAACCCGGGGTACAGAGTCACCGACCAGGAAGAGGGAGAGAAAAGAAAAAACAAGAAGATAACCTCTCAAAATCAAGAATAATCTGCAGATTTTATAACCTATCCCATTTTATTATATCTATTCGTTTGTTTCTCTTATCTTCATCCTTGATTTTTTTTTTCTTCCTCCAATTTGGTCGTTTAACTCTCTACCGGTCTTACTCTCTCCTCTCCTTAAACTACACTACCCATAAGTGTTACATCTCCCATTATCTTTTCTTTCCTCTTCCTTTCTCTCTATGAGGGTTGCACTCCAAAACCCTTAACTCTCTCTCCTCTTTTTTCTTTTTTCTTCTTTTAGTGGTTCCCTCTTTTTTTCTCTCTCTCTCTTTTTTTCTCCCTCTATATTAGTTTCTTCCTTTCTTCTTTATGTCTCCTCTCATTCAAACCTCAATAACAAACAAATTATCTTATCTGGGACTCAAACTTATGTTTGTGGCATTTTGGGGGGGTTTTACTTCACCTTTTTAACTCACTAGCAGTGCTCCCATCCCTGGCTCTCCATTTTATCAAGCTCTTGTTCCACTAAATACAATAGTAATTTTTTAATTTGTCCCCCCGTTTTCCTGTTTCCCTCTTATTTCTCTCATCATAACTCTTAGTCAACCAACACCTAAATGCAAATCATTTTATTCTTGATCCAAATTTTTTCCTTATTTGCTTTTTGTGGGTCCATACCCCCTTTTTTATTTTTATTTTATTTTATTTTTTGCCCCTTTATTACTTTTCCCCAATTGAGGCTCTCCATTACAGGCATTGTTTGTTCTATTAAATACAATATAATTCACAGTTCACCACAAGATTTTCTCAAGAAAGAGGGGAGAGGAGAGGAGAGGAGAGGGAAAAAGGAGGGGGGAAATAATTTCCTTTTTTAAAAAAATTTTTAAAGTTTTTTTATTATTTTATTTTTCTTTATTTCATTATTAATTTTAAAAAACAACTTTTTTCGATTTTTTATTTTTTTAACCTTTTATTCTTTATTAAATCTCATTAATACTATCAACAAAACCACCCTCAGATGCCATTAAGGAACAGAAAATCGAATATCATGGATACAAAAGAAAGAGAGGTAACACAGATAGATGAGGAAAAATCTATGGAGAAAAAATTTTAATATATTGAAAACCTTGGAGCTAAATGACAGAGAATTCAAGATAGAAATCCTAAAAATACTCAGAGATATACAAGAAAACACAGAAAGGCAATTTAGGGAGCTCAGAAAACAACTCAATGAACACAAAGAATATATGTCCAAGGAAATTGAAACTATAAAAACAAATCAAACAGAGATGAAAAACTCAATTCATGAGCTGAAAAATGAGGTAACAAGCTTAGCTTATAGAACAGGCCAGATAGAAAAGAGGATTAGTGAAATAGAAGACAAGCAACTTGAGGCACAACAGAGAGAAGAAGAAAGAGACTCAAAAATTAAAAAAATGAGCTAGCCCTAAAAGAATTATCTGACTCCATCAAGAAGAATAACATAAGAATAATAGGTATATCACAGGGAGAAAAGGGAGAAAATGGAATGGAGAACATACTCAAACAAATAATAGATGAGAACTTCCCAAGCCTTTGGAAAGAACTAAAGCCTCAAATTCATGAAGCAAACAGAACTCTGAGTTTTCTTAACCCCAACAAACCTACTCCAAGGCACATCATAATGAAATTGGCACAAACCAACAGCAAAGAAAAAATTCTCAAGGCAGCCAGGGAAAAGAAGAATACAACATATAAAGGAAGGCCCATTAGATTATCATCAGATTTCTCAGCAGAAACTCTACAAGCTAGAAGAGAGTTGACCCCAATATTTAAAGTCCTGAAAGAGAGGAACTTTCAGCCATGAATACTATACCCATCAAAGCTATCCTTCAAATATGAAGGAGAAATAAAAACATTCACAGATACAGAAAAGATGAGGGAATTTATCATCAGAAAACCCCCACTCCAGGAATTACTAAAGGGGGTTTTCCAATCAGATACAAAGAACAAAAAAAAACAAAGCCACAAATGAAAGCTCCAAGAAGAACACAATAAAACCAAATTTAAACTGTAACAACAACAAATAGAAAGGGGGAAGAGGATGGAGATTAACAGTAGCAAAGGACGATGGAGTGCAAAAATACTCACAAAATAGTACGCTACAATAAACAGGGTAGGAATCCTTTTCATTACCTAAAGGTAACCACCATCGAAAAAACCACCACAGAAGCACATGAGATAAAAAAGATAGCAACAGAGGAAAGATGTATGGAATATAACCAAATAAAAACAAAATATAGAAAAACGAAAGAGAAGGATCAAACAAGACACAAAACTAACAGAAAGCAATCTATAAAATGGCAATAGGGAACTCACAAGTGTCAATAATTACACTAAATGTAAACGGATTAAACTCACCAATAAAAAGACACAGAGTAGCAGAATGAATTAAAAAAGAAAATCCAACTGTATGCTTCTTACAGGAAACTCATCTAAGTAACAAGGATAAAAATAAATTCAAATTGAAAGGCTGGAAAACAATACTTCAAGCAAATAACATCCAAAAAAAGCAGGCGTAGCAATACTCATATCTCATAATGCTGACTACAAGACAGGAAAAGTACTCAGAGACAAAAATGGCCATTTCATAATGGCTAAGGGGACACTGAATCAAGAAGACATAACAATTCTTAATATATATGCACCAAACCAAGGAGCACCAAAATATTTAAGACAGCTACTTATTGACCTTAAAACAAAAACTGACAAAAATACAATCATTCTTGGAGACCTCAATACACCGCTGATGGCTCTAGATCGGTCATCCAAACAGAGAATCAACAAAGACATAGTGGCCTTAAACAAAACACTGGAGCACCTGGATATGATAGACATCTACAGGACATTTCATCCCAAAGTGACTGAGTATACATTTTTCTCTAGTGTACATGGATCATTCTCAAGAATTGACCATATGTTGGGCCACAAAAACAACATCAGCAAATTCAGAAAAATTGAAGTTGTACCAAGCATATTTTCTGATCATAAAGCCCTGAAACTAGAATTCAACTGCAAAAAAGTGGAAAAAAATCCCACAAAAATGTGGAAACTAAACAGCATACTTTTAAAAAATGAATGGGTCAAAGAAGAAATAAGTGCAGAGATCAAAAGATATATACAGACTATTGAAAATGACAATATGACATATCAGAATCTATGGGATGCAGCAAAAGCAGTGATAAGAGGGAAGTTCATATCACTTCAGGCATATATGAACAAACAAGAGAGAGCCCAAGTGAACCACTTAACTTCCCACCTTAAGGAACTAGAAAAAGAAGAACAAAGACAACCCAAAACCAGCCGAAGAAAGAAGATAATAAAAATCAGAGCAGAAATAAATGAAATAGAGAATAGTAAAACTATAGAAAAAATTAATAGAACAAAGAGCTGGTTCTTTGAAAAGATCAACAAAATTGACAAACCCTTGGCAAGACTTACCAAGGAAAAAAGAGAAAGAACTCATATAAACAAAATCCAAAATGAAAGAGGAGAAATCACCACGGACACTGTAGATATACAAAGAATTATTGTAGAATACTATGAAAAACTATATGCTACTAAATTCAACAATCTAGAAAAAATGGATAAATTCCTAGAACAATACAACCTTCCTAGACTGAGTCAAGAAGAAGCAGAAAGCCTAAACAGACCTATTAGTAGAGAAGAAATAGAAAAAAACCATTAAAAACCTACCCAAAAATAAAAGTCCAGGCCCAGACGGCTATACCAGTGAATTTTATCAAACATTCAAAGAAGACTTGGTTCCTATTCTCCTCAAAGTCTTCCAAAAAATTGAAGAAGAAACAATACTTCCAAACACATTTTATGAGGCCAACATAACCCTCATACCAAAACTAGGCAAGGATGGCACAAAAAAAGAAAACTACAGACCAATATCTCTAATGAATACAGATGCTAAAATATTAAACAAAATACTAGCAAATCGAATACAACAACATATTAAAAAAATAATACATCATGATCAAGTGGGATTCATCCCAGAATCTCAAGGATGGTTCAACATACGTAAAACGGTTAACGTAATACACCATATCAACAAAACAAAGAACAAAAACCACATGATCTTATCAATAGACGCAGAAAAGGCTTTCGATAAAATACAACATAATTTTATGTTTAAGACTCTCAACAAAATGGGTATAGAAGGAAAATATCTCAACATGATAAAGGCCATATATGATAAACCATCAGCTAACATCATATTAAATGGCACTAAACTGAAGGCTTTCCCCCTTAAATCAGGAACAAGACAGGGTTGTCCACTCTCTCCACTCTTATTTAATGTGGTACTAGAGGTTCTAGCCAGAGCAATCAGACAAGACAAAGAAATAAAAGGCATCCATATCAGAAAAGAAGAAGTAAAGGTATCACTTTTTGCAGATGATATGATTCTATACATCAAAAACAAATTGAAAGACAAGATAACCTGGACTTGTTATCTTTGAATATATGTATCATGATTTATTGATGTCGCCCCATTAAAAAAATAAAATTAAAAAAAATAAAAAATAAAAATAAGACACATGGGCATTTTTCCTCCACTTTTTAGGAAAAAAAGGTGCATCTTATGGAGCAAAAATATGGTAGTATGCTAGAGAGTCAAGAGACATAAGGAAAAGAAATTTGAGAGGTAACTGTCATTGTTAGGAAGAGCAATATATACGAGAGATTTTAGAGATTAATACCAATAATAAGCATTTACTGATTATTAATTATTTAACACGTACTTTCATATGTGGCTTACATGTATGAACTCAAATTAATTTCTCTAAAAATTCTTTAAGATACTAATATAATTTTAGAAACCTCTATTTTACACATGAGAAAACTCTGAAACATTGCTAAAATCAGTTGAAAAATGGCAGTTGAAATTCATATCCAAGTAGTCTGCTTCTTAGCTCACTCATTTAACATTTAGACAGTAGTTTACTTTAAAATATGCTTTTTAGCCATGTTAGAAAAAAAAGACATTTACAGAAAACATCAACAAAGACATTTTAATTTTCAATACTTTGGGGATTAAGATTTGTGTTTCTGTTTTTAGCACATCTGAATTGGCCTCAAAGGAGTAGTTTTATTCAGATTATACAAGCAAAACTAAAAGAATCTGAAAACCAATGTCCTAATAACTGTGACACTCAAGGAAAATTAAAAATAAAGTGAATTGTGCTAATTAAAGTGCTGTAGCTAAAAGCTAAACATATGACAAAATTTTTATTGCAAAGTGGGTTTTTTTGGTTGACAACTTACAGGTATATCAATTTCCACATCAAAAACCTTTACATATGGTCTCATACTCTTCTTTTAATTATGAGAGTTATAAAGAAAAAAACCTCCTAGGATGAATGATATTTAAAAATATAAATTCAAAGTCTGTTTTGTATTAGGAAAGAACTCATGAAAATAAAGCCTAACTTTTCTAGGCATATGCTAACATTGGGAAAACATCCACTTAATTTGCTTGTGGCCAAAAGTTCAGTCTTTTCCCTGTACTCAGAGGTTTATGTGCTAAAAATGCTGTAAATTAATGAAGTGGATACTCCATTTAAGCATTAGCAGCATACTACCAGGAAAAGGCCAGAAGGAAATTAAGAGCTGAACCTGGGCTCAAGAAAAAATAAAAAAGTAGAAGATTCTGATTTTGAAATCTTTGCCTTTTGCATAGTCAACCTCCCCACTCCTAAGTCCTTCTAGCTTCTGTCTATACAGGGGAATGGCATTTCATCAAACTTAAGATATTACCAATTATAAGATGCACCACTGGTTTATATGGGGTAATATTTTTCTAATCAGTTAGTTAAATTAACACAGTGCTTTCTTTTAACTTAGAATTTTTATTTTATACTCGTTGGAAAAAGATTTATATTTCTATATATTGTTTTTCATATCTCTATTGTGCTCATATGAAAAAAGAGAGTAAGAGATAAATTGCTAAAGTAATTCCAAGCCTGACCAGGTGGCTTGGAATTACTTCAGCCTAAGATACAGAGGATCCAGGTTCGAAACCCCAAGGTCACCGGCTTGAGCGTGGGCTCATCCTGCTTGAGCGCAGGGTCGCTGGCTTGAGCATAGGATCATAGACATGACTCCATAGTTGCTGGCTTGAGCCCAAAGATGGCTAGCTTGAAGCCCAAGGTCACTGGCTTGAGCAAGGGATCACTCGCTCTGCTGCACCCTCCCTCTCGTCAAAGCATATATGAGAATGCAATCAATGAACAGTTAAGGTACTGCAACGAAGAATTGATGCTTCTCATCTCTCTCCCTTCCTGTCTGTCTGTCCCTATCTGTTCCTCTCTCTGTCTCTCTCTCTCTGTGTCACAAAAATAAAAAATAAAATAAGGTAATTCCAAAACTTCAGAGGATCTCTTTTAGATCACTTCCAACAAAAAGTTATTGATAATTCTATCTTCCCATAAAATACCGTTCTTGTGCCACCAGAGCATCGGTGATGCCCTTAAAATATGCCCCACTATTATCTTCAGGGTCTTCTTACAAGCTATTGATATTCTACAGGTTTTTTGATGCTGGTGCTTTCTTAAATGATGCTGACAACAGAGGGTTGTAGGTAACAATCAAGACCTTCTGCTATAGAGTGAACGTTTGTGTGCCCTTCTCCAAAATTTATATATTAAAACTTAATTCCAAAAGTACTTGTATTTGAAGGTATGGTTCTTGGGAGGTGATTGGGTCATGAGGATTGAGCCCTTATAGAGCAGGCTCCAGACAGCTTCCTTCCATCATGTAAAGACACAGAAAGAAGACATTTGTCTATGAACCAGGAATTAAGTCTTCACTGGACTTGAGATATACCCGTGCCTTGATCTTGAACTTCCCAGCCTCCAGAACTGGGAGGAATAAGTTTCTGTTGTTCATAACCCACCAAGACTATGATATTTTTGTTATAGCAGCCCAAATCAACTAAGACACTATCCTTTTAAGATCTTTATATAGTTTATGATTGAGATTTTGAGTGCTTTAGTTTTCTTGTCATGCAACCAGAAACAACAGCCAGGTCAAGTATAGTCACACATAGCACATCATCACTTTCATCTGATCAGAGTCCGTTTTAAGATTCCATCAACTGAAAGACATCCCAATTTCAGAAAAGTTAACCTGTAGGAAATGTACAGCTTACAATTAATGACATTAAGTGTTTGAGTTGCTCAATGTTAACTTGGGCAAAGCAAATTATGCATTTTGACACAGTTCTTTAATCATTACAGTGAAACAACTGCTAATGAATTTAAGCTGTTTATGTGACTTTTCCTTCTATATCAACCTGCCTGCCCTCAAAATCCATTACACTGGTGTCCCTTTCATTGCCCTCTATGCTTGGATCTGAAGATATTGTAATGTCAGCAAGTTTGCTTTCCCAATTTTTCCTCCCTCGGGCAGAGTGCACTTCGTAAACCACCTCTCAGAAAAGGATCCAACATTTTTTATAACAAGTAGTAAAACACATACTAAAGTCCTGTTCAATTTAAAGTTTAGGCATACAAACTCCATAATCCTTTCTCTAAGATTTTTTGGACAGAATTCCTTTTTTTTAAGAAAATTAAATTTAACAGAGCAACATTGGTCAACAAGAGTACATAGATTTGGGGCAAACATCTCCACATCATTTGGTCAGTCAATTATGTCATATACCTACCACCCAAAGTCAAATCATCCTCCGTCATCTTATTTTTGTCTCTCTTTATACCCCTTACCCTCCCCTATCATCCTCTCTCTTCCTCCTTCCCCCTCACTCTGGTAACCACTGAACTCTTATTTATGTCCATGAGTCTCAATTTTTTATCCCACCTATGTATGGAATCATACAGTTTTTAGCTTTTTCAGATTTACTTATTTCACTCTGTATGTTATCAAGGTCCATCCATGTTGTCGTAAATGACACTATGTCATCATTTCTTATGGCTGAGTAGAATTCCATAGTATATATGTACCACATCTTCTTTATCCAATCCTCAATCATAGGGCACACTGGTTGTTTACATGTCTTAGCCACTGTGAATAAGGCTACGATGAACATGGGTCTGCGTGTGTCTTTATTTACCAAAGTTTTCGAGTTTTGGCAGTATATATCCAGTAGAGGGATTGCTAATTATCTTTTGACTTGATAAAGATTATATCATTACTTATACCATATACTATGTAACCCTAATAGGGTCTAGAGTGATGAAACACACAAATAATTCTGCCAGAAAATGTTTGAATGGTAATAGTAAAAGGGATGAAGGCTATAAATGGCCTTACTTAAATTTAAGCTTGACTTTGCCATCAAATACGTTACCCAAATTTAGGCCACATATCTGCTTGAGAGTGTACAAAGAAACAGGGCTAGCACTGTTTCCAAACAAGATAAGGGAAACTTCTTTATTAACCTGGATTATATTCTTTAAACTCACCAATTCACTTCTTAATCTTTGTGGGTTTGCATTGGTTCCTCCCACTAGCCAATCAGATCCTTCCTTTAAGCTAGACTGACAGGCCTCTATGGCCACCACCTTGGCTTTTACTATACATGACTTTAAATGGAAGAACAGAAGATATTTCCCTATAGTCTGGGATGAACTGCTTGTACCCTGAGGAGAGGGGAGTATTAATCCATTTAGCTGGGCAATCCCCGGGGTGTCCAGAACTATAAGTGCTATAACTTCCTAGGAAATGGAATGCTATAACTTCTTACTGAAGCAGGTTTCCCAGTTTTGTTAATTTTAATATTTAATTTCTTCTGCTTCTTTCTCTTATTAATATCCAGCTACCTACACTAACAAAAACACAAACCTGAAAAAATGAATGTAGTCGTTTAATTTATATTGAATTTATTTTAACCTTATTTTAATAATTCAAATGCAATTCTGAAAATATTACTATTCCCTAGCACACTTTAAGAATAGTTATCTGAGTTCTATGGGTTTTAAAGAACATAAAAATAAAAAAGTTTACTGTGACTTCATATTGAAAGTGTTATCTTCTCTGTGGAAAAACCCTATAAGTTGAGGCCTCCAGGTTTATTTTGTTATGCTTATACAAGATATAATAAAAGAGATATAAATGTTTCTCATAAAAATAACCTGTTTTGCAAGGCTATGATTTTAGTAAGGAGACCAAAAAATCTGCCCTGACCTACGTCCTTCACCTGAAGAGGGACGTAATTTCAGGAAGAATTTTGAATGCTATGGTATAATATTTATAAAAATAATTTTGCCTCTTTTAGATTTATTTTTGAGAGGAGGAAAAAAGAGAGTGAGAAATATTAACTTATAGTAGCTTCTCTTTAGTTGTTCATTGATTGCTTCTCGTATAGGTCTTAACCGGGCTCCCATGCTGAGCCAGTGATCCCTTGCTCAAGCCAGCAACCCTGGGCTCAATCCAGCGACATTAGGCTTCAAGCTGGTAATCTTGGGATCCTGTTGATGATTCTGCGCTCAAGTTGACGATCTTCGAGTTTCAAACCTGGGACCTCAGCATTCCAGGTCAATGCTCTCTCCACTGTGCCACCACCAATCAGGCTTATAAGAGTATTAACTCTACACTACTGAAGAAAATCAGGATTAATTATCAGAACAAAATAATTTTTATGGAACTGATTACCACTATAAGAAAAGATGTATTGCAACCAAATCAGTTCAAGTCTCTTGAATAGATTAACAAAAAGACGAAGATGAAAGCCTCAGACTGTCTCATGAGCTGTTTGTGTGCCTATTTAAGCATTGCCCTGTTACTTTGGGCTAAGTAACAGCTTTTTTGGCTTATTTTTTTTTCTTTATTGCAATAAAGTTTGTTTCCTCAAAAATGACATTCACATTCACAAAAATAGACTTTTAAATCAAAAAGTTTTTTTGAGGTTTTATTTTCAACTCTTGTCAACACTTCTCCTAATGCTGACTATATTTAGTGGATCTCCCTTTGTAAGTGTGTAACGACCCTTTCAGCTATAACTTTCCCTGTTAATATTAACAGCTAAAGCTTGAAGTGTGATTGTAACTGACTTCACATGCCAAAAATGTTTTATTTTATTTTTTTGAAATGTCAAATGTCTTTAATTGCTGGTTTACACAATGGCTACAGTAATTCCAAGAAAAGCAAGTTTTAAAAAATCATTTAAGAAGTATTACCTAAAGTTATTTTTAAATAAAGTGTTTTTAGGTTATAAATGATCCAATACATGCTAAGTATAGAAAATTTATCACTTCAAAATAATTATTTGAAGCATTTGTGTCTCTTCAGATTTCTTTAAGCAAGTCTTAAAATGGCAAAACATAAAGATTAGTCTTCTGAATGATACCCAAGAAAGAAATCTAAGCAATCCATACATTAATCCAATGGCCACAAAAAAATATTGTATACATGATCATAACCATAGATTAAAAAATTGCATTTGAAAATATTTCTAATGGATGTACTACTCTTATTACATAGTGCTGCCATCCCATACCCTCCAGTATATAATACTTCAGTGATTTTTTAGTAATTCAATTTTACGAGATCTTTGTTTTCCTATTTTTCAATTTCCTCAAGGCCACCACACATGGGAGGGAAAGCTGTCTTTTCAAAAGGTGCAGCTTGTGACTGACACAGAATAGGCAGGTTAGCTTAAGTGGGGCTTATTTTGAGTCCTAGCTTATGGACTTCAAGAGGAAGGGCGGGAATTTAACTATACTCCCATAAACTAACCCAGGTCTTGAGAAGTGCATAAAGTAATAGACTTGGAAGTTCAACTCCCAAGTTTTCCTCATAGAAAGGGTACTATTGTCATTCTTTACTGTATTTAATGCTCCTAACAACACTGACAGTTAAGTTCTGCTATAGTTCTCATGTTACAGAGAGGAGATACTGCGGCACACCCAGTCAATCTTGGGCAAGGGTTTGACTAAAAGCCACTGGTTATTCTATTGACCATACTTCCTTTCCAAACACTGAAGAACTGAAAGATTTATGAATGAGTAAGGGGGCCAAGGCAATGATTATCAGCTGTTTAATGAATAAATAATGGAATATGTGTATGTATGTATATATATATATATATATACACACACACACACATTTATTGAGAGAGAAAATGCATATATATAATAATAATATAGTGATGTTTTGGGTAGAAAATATCAACCTTTAAGAATAAATGCAAGAAAAAGATAAATATAGAAGTTTTAAAACTTTAGAATTAGAAAGATTAATGCTATGATTGTTTATATAGAAGAGAAGACTTTTTTCCTGTAAATGTTCATATGTGAAATAACCTTTCCACAAATATTTAGATCATCCTTCATTACATATAGAGCAATTGATCGCTTTTATTTTCAATTTATTTTTTCTTAAATCTGGCTCACTTTTTCCTTAATATTATAAACTTCACAGATACTAATAACTTAAAAAAAGTTTAAGAACAAGGAAGAAATAAAAAGACTAAGATCTTGAACATTATCTTCAGATTGCATGGATTCAAATCAGCTGTACCTCAGTTTTCTCTCCTATAAAATGGAAATTGATTATTAAGACATCTGATAAACATTATAGTTCTTACATCAAAATAACATGCAGAAGTAATCATTTGAAAGTCTTAAATGGCAACACTGCTTCAATTGTCAATAATTTATACTAGATCTGCATTGTATAATTGAATCAATTTTCCAACAAATAACAAACATATTGATTGCAAGTCTGCTTAAATTTTCAAATAAGACTTTCTTAAATGAGAAGGATACTCTAAGGATACCAATATCTCATGCCTCCTCATCTTTTGAAGATCAAGAGCATGAGATATCTAAACCACTCATGAATCTCCTCATTCAAGTATTAGAAGGTGTGAAACCAGCATAACTCAGTCAAATAGTATCCTTACTGTTACATTATAATGTTACCAAACTACCAGCCCAGGGCTAGGGTCACCCATCACCACAATAGTCGATAAGCAGAGACTGGGTCTGAGAGGGTAACGGGCGTCTTTAAACAAGATTGCCAACAACTTGAGAAGACGGGGCATATGCCAACCCAAAGCCTGATCTCAGTTGTGCAGAGTGATTATATACTTTTTCACGTGAGGTCAGTACAATAGGGGCATGCAGTTAGTCATAAAGTAGGATAGCTGGTTTCCAGCATTGTAAGAGTCTTCAAGTAGCATGGCCAGTTCCCAGGATCATAATTTCTTCTCCATGATGTTACCATCTAATCATGGTCTTCATTGCTTCTTGTGCGCCAGTCATCTATCTCCTCAGGGGTATGGAACTGTCCTGCTTCAGTAGCTCTCCTCAAGGGTGTGGGAGCATCTGGCTTCAGTAATTCTCCTTCATTGGGGAGAAAGGGGATTGCTAAAGACAATCTAGGAAATAGGTTACATATGCTGCACTAGCAATCATAGATATAAAATTGATTGTATACTATATTGATACCCTATCATTAAAAGGGTTACAGGTAAATAAACAACAGAATCATGGCAAGTATTCCCTTTCTTGTGCATCATGAAGTGTGGCTTTTTTGAAAACCTGAAAAGAATAAGATTTATAGGTCCAGCATTTTACCTCTAAAATCCCTGTGTTTGTTAAGACTAGATTAAAGATGATATGGTTAAACAAGCAATGACCAGTATTTCAGGTAAACTTGTTCCAGTAGCTGCCCCAAAGCAGCAGTTAGCATTTAGCCATTCAGAGCAAAAGGCTCTTTGACTGCTCATTTATAACCCCAGGCTGTTAACTGCCTAAAAGGGCCCACAGGGCTGATGATCAAGTACCTCAAAGAATGAAGATATGGCAGATTCCACTCACTCCCAGCTCCTATGGAATCTGGGCGTAGGTTTGCATTGCTGCCATTGCTCACCTGGTTTTGCTTTTGGTGCAGCTAGAACTTTGTCATATGATTAACTAGACTTTCACTTACAGTTATTGTGATGTAGGTGCACATTGCTCTCTGTGATAACTCAAACCTGAGGAAAGTTGAGTTTGTTCTTAGTTAAGCTGTCACTAATAGAGGACTTACTTTAGGTGTTGACGGGAATTTTGGAAATCCTAGGTGTGGTGGAATAATATAATTTCTATGAGGACAGGGACTTTGAGTCATCTATCAATGTCTAGAATAGGGCATAGACAAGTGCTCAGTCAATATCTTAGTGAAGAAATGAGCAAGACAAAGCCATAAAGTTAGCAAATTTAGGCAGGAAAAAGAAGATTTCAGAGTATAGGAGGAAAGGAAGAAAGAAATAGGTACCTATTATGTTAGTATGACAATTTGGTGCCAAAAGGCATAGGATATTAAATATCCAACTAACTCAACACATATTTATTATTCACCATTTGGGGTTATTTTTCTATATTCCACATTTCAGTCATTTTTTTTAACTCCTTAACAATTTGCTATATTTAGATAACATCTAGGTATTCTGGGTTGAAAGACGCTCTATTGGAGTTGAAGAAAAGTGTTTTAAATGCTTTAATCTACTTTCAGAGAACTTACCATCAAGAAAGAAGATATAGGCCCTGACCGGTTGGCTCAGAGGTAGAGCGTCGGCCTGGCGTGCGGGGGACCTGGATTCGATTCCCGGCCAGGGCACATAGGAGAAGCGCTCATTTGCTTCTCCACCTCCACCCCTCCTTCCTCTCTGTCTCTCTCTTCCCCTCCCGCAGCCAAGGCTCCATTGGAGCAAAGATGGCCCGGGCGCTGGGGATGGCTCCTTGGCCTCTGCCCCAGGCACTAGAGTGGCTCAGGTTGCGGCAGAGTGATGCCCCGGAGGGGCAGAGCATCGCCCCCTGGTGAGCAGAGCATCGCCCCTGGTGGGCATGCCGGGTGGATCCTGGTCGGGCGCATGCGGGAGTCTGTCTGACTGTCTCTCCCCGTTTCCAGCTTCAGAAAGAAAATCAAAAAATAAATCAAAAAATAAATAAATAAATAAATAAAAAAGAAAGAAGATATAATATAAGAAATCAAGATAACATAGCTACGTGCTATTCTACTAGCTCTCTGCAAAATGCTCTGAGAAAACCCTACAAAGTTTGGGAGAGGCCATGGGAGAAGCATGTCTCTGAGCATGTCAGGGTGAAGAGAGGCTTTCTCAGAAAAGCCCAGAATGTAGGTTGTCTCCTGCCTGCCACTGTGGTTATGAAGGTCATACCTCACAAAAAGGAATCTAGCCAAGGGATCATGAACACTCAACTTCTTTCTCTGTCCATCACAAGACTGTATCAGCCTAAAGTAGAAATATATTTTTTTAAATCATTTTTTCCTAGATTGAGAAAAAATGGCTTTTGAGGAGCTCAATCTGCCTGAAAGAGACCCCCTTTTCTAATCTATCTTTATGAAGGGGAATCTTTTATTCTGTTTTATTTTATTGGGTGTACATAGATTCTAGTGTCCCCTGAATACTTCCCTCCTCCCTCATGTCCCCACCACATCCCACTTGCCCTCCTCCTCACAACATCCTCAACCCCGGTTTCACTTTTCTGCTCTCATCCGATCCTATCATCCCCTTTCCCTCTGGACCCTTTGATCCCACTTTTGTCTCTATTCTGCTCCTCAGTTCATATTGTTCATTGGATTCCTCAAATGAGTGATGTCATATGGTATTTTTCTTTCTCTGCCTGACTTATTTCACTTGACATAATAGATTTCAGGTCCATCCATGTTGTCGCAAAAAGTAAAATTTCCTTCTTTTTCATGGTCCCATAGTATTCCATTGTGTATATGTACCACTGCTTTTTAATCCACTCATCCACTGCAGACAATTGGGCTGTTACCATATCTTCACTATTGTAAACAATGCTGCCATAAACATGGGGGTGCATTTCTTCTTTTGAATCATTACTTGGGATATATTCCAAAAAGTGAGATGCCTGGGTCAAAAGGCAGTTCCATTTTTATTTTTTTGAGGAATCTCCATACCATGTTCCACAGTGGCTACACCAGTCTGCATTCCCACCAGCAGTGCAGGAGGGTTCCCTTTTCTCCATATCCTCGCCAGCACTTATTATGTGCTGTTTTGTTAATGAGCACCATTCTGACTGGTGTGAGGCAATATCTCATTGTGGTTTTAATTTGCATTTCTCTAATGATTAGTGATGTTGAACATTTTTTTATATGCTTATTGGTCACCTGTATGTCATCTCTGCATAAGTGTCTATTCATTACTTTTGCCCATTTTTTTATTGGACTGTTTATCTTCCTAGTGTTGAGTTTTAAAAGTTCTCTATAAATGTTGGTTATTAACCCCTTACCAGACATATTGTCAAACATGTTCTCCCACTGTGTGGTTTGCATTTTTATTTTGTTCATATTGTCTTTAGCTGTGCAAAAACTTTTTAGTTTGATATAGTCCCATTTGTTTATCCTGTCCTTTATTTCCCTTGCCCGTGGAGATAAATCAGCAAACATATTGCTGCGAGTGATTTCGGAGAGCTTATTGCCTATGTTTTCCTCTAGGATGCTTATGGTTTCATGACTTACATTTAAGTCTTTTATCCATTTTGAGTTTATTTTTGTGAGTGGTGTAAGCTGGTGGTCTAGTTTCATTTTTTTGCAGGTAGCTGTCCAATTTTCCCAACACCATTGGTTAAAGAGACTGGCTTTATTCCATTGTATGATCTTACATCCTTTGTCAAATATCAGTTGTCCATAAAGGTGTAGGTTTATTTCTGGATTCTCTGTTCTGTTCCATTGATCTCTATGCCTGTTCTTATGCCAGTACCAAGCTGTTTTGAGCACAATGGCCTTATAGTATAACTCGATATCAAGAGTGTGATACCACCCACTTTATTCTTCTTTTTCAGAACTGCTGAGGCTATTGGTGTTCTCTTTTGGTTTCATATGAATTTTTGGAATATTTGTTATTTATCTTGAAGTATGTCATTGGTATTTTAATAAAAATTGAATTGAATTTATAAATTACTTTGGGTAATATAAAAATTTTAATGATGTTTATTCTTCCTATCCATGAACACAGTATATGCTTCCACTTGTTTGTATCTTCCTTGATTTCTTTTATCAATGATTTATAATTTTCCAAGTACAAGTCTTTAACCTCCTTGATTAAATTTACTCCTATGTACTTTATTTTTTTTGTTGTTGTTGCAATAGTGAAGGGGATTGTTTTCTTAATTTCTCTTTCAGACAGATCATTGGTGGTGTATAAAAATGTCTCTGATTTCTGAGTATTAATTTTATATTCTGCCACCTTGCTGAATTCATTTATCAGGTCCAGTAGTTTTTTGACTGAAACTTTATGATTTCCTATGTACAGTTTCATATCACCAGCAAATAATGATAGTTTTATTTCTTCTTTTCCAATTTCATTGAATGCCTTTTATTTCTTCTTTTTGTCTGACTGCTGTGGTTAGGCATTCCAGAACTGTGTTGAATAAGAGTGGTGAAAGGAGGCACCACTGTCTTGTTCCTGATCTTAAGGGGATTGCTTTTAATTTTTGCCCATTGAGTATAATGTTGGCTGTGAGTCTCTCATAGATGGTCTTTATCATGTTGAGATATGCTCCTTGTGTTACCACTTTTTGAGAGTTTTGATCATAAATGGGTGCTGGATTTTTATCAATTGCTTTTTCTGCATCTATTGATATTATCATGTGGTTTTTCTCCTTCCTTTTTTGTGATGAATCAAATTGATTGATTTGTGAATGTTGTACCAGCCTTGCCTCTCCAGAATAAATCCCACTTGATCATGATGTATGATTATTTTCATGTACTGCTGTATCCAGTTTGCTATTATTTTGTTGAGAATTTTAGCATCTAAATTCATCAGGGATATTGGCCTATAGTTTTCTTTCTTTGTGTTGTCTTTGCCTGGTTGTGGAATCAGAATTATGCTTACCTCATAAAAAGAACTTGGAAGTTTTCCCTCCTCTTGAATTTTTTGAAATAGTTTGAGAAGAATAGGAGTTAGTTCTTCTTTGAATGTTTGGTAGATTTAGCCTGTGAAGCCATCTGGTTCAGAGCTTTTGTTTGTTGGGATTTTTTTGATAACTGTTTCTGTCTCATTTGTTGTAATCAGTCTATTTAGATTTTCTGATTCTTCCAGATCAATTTTTGAAAGATTATATTTTTCAAGGAATTTAACAGTTTTACCTAGGTTGTCTAATTTTTTGGCATACAGTTCTTCATAGCATTTTCTTACAATCATTTGTATTTCTACTGTGTCAAGTGTTAATTCTACACTCTCATTTCTGATTTTATTTATTTGAATCCTCTCTCTTTTTTTCTTGGTGAGTCTGGCTAAGGGCTCATCAATCTTGTTTACCTGCTCAAAGAACCAGCTCTTAGTTTCATCGATCTTCTGCATTTTTTTTTTAATCTCTATGTCATTTATTTCCACTCTGATCTTTATTATTTCCTTCCTTCTACTTCCTCTGGGCTTTACTTGCTGTTCTTTTTAGTTCTTTTAGTTGCACAGTTAAGTTGTTTATTTGAGCTTTTTCTAGCTTCTTAATGTATGCCTGTAATGTTATGAACTTCCCTCTCCGGACTGCTTTTACTATGTCCCATAGATTTTGAGTTGTTGTATGCTCATTTCATTTGTTTCAAGAAAATTTTTTATTTCTTCCTTGATCTTATTGTTGACCCATTCATATTTAGTAACATACTGTTTAGTTTCTAAGTGTTTGAGTGTTTTTTAGTTTTTCTGTTGTAGTTGATTTCTAATTTCATTACATTGTGGTCAGAGAAGATACTTGCTATGATTTTAATCTTAAATTTGTTGAGACTCGTTTTATGCCCTAATATGTGGTCTATCCTAGAGAATGTACTGTGAGCACTTGAAAAGCATGTATATTCTGCTGCTTTAGGATGAAAGATTCTGAAGATATTTATTAAATTCAGTTTATTGAGTGTATCCCTTAATTCTGCTGTTTCTTTGTTAATTTTCTTTCTTGAGGACCTATCCATTGATGTCAGTGGGGTACTGAAATCCCCTACTATTATAGTATTGCTGTTGATCTCACCCTTTATGTCCATCAAAGTCTGCTTTATATATTTAGGTGCTCCTATGTTAGGTACATAGATATTTATAATAATTATCTCTTCCTGTAGGATTGTTCCCTTTATCATTATGTAGTGACCTTCTTTATCCCTAATTATAGCCTTTGTTTTAAAGTCTATTTTGTCGGATATAAGTATTGCTATCCCAGCTTTTTTTTTCATTTTCATTTCCATGAAATATTTTTTTCCAGCCTTTTACTTTCGGTTTATATGTATCTTTTGTTTTCAGGTGGGTCTCTTGTAGACAGCATATGTACGAGTCCTGTTTTCTTATTCATTCAGCTATCTTATGTCTTTTGATTGGAGCATTTAATCCATTTACATTTAATGTTATTATTACTGATATGTAGTAGTTCATAGCTATTATTTTCCTTTAAATCTACATTCCTCTTTTACTACATCCCCCCCCCCACTTTGGTCTGTCTACCACAGGTCTCTTAACATTTCTTTCAGCATTGGTTTGGTTGTGATGAATTCCTTAAGTGTGTTTTTTGTTTTTTGGGGGGAGGGGGTTGTTGTTTTATTGTCTAGGAAACTTTTTATTTCTCCTTCAATCTTAAATGATAGCCTTGCTGGATAAAGAAGTCTTGGTTGTAGGTTCTATTTCTGCATTCCTTTGAATATTTCTTGCCATTCCTTTCTGGCCTCAAGTGTTTCTGTTGAAAAGTTGGATGTCATCCTTATGTGGGTTCCTTTGTAATTGATTGACTATTTTTCTCTTGCAGCTTTTAGTATTCTTTCTTTATCTCTTAGGTTTAATATTTTGATTATGATGTGACTTGGTGTGAGTCTCTTTGGGTTCTTTTTAAATGGGGTTCTCTCCGCTTCTTGAACCTGTGTGACTCTTTTCTGCATCAATTTAGGAAAATTTTAAGCTATAATTTCTTCAATCAGGTCCTCTATTTCTTGTTCTTTCTCTTCTTCTGGAACCCCTATTATGCATATATTGTTTCTCTTCATGTTGTCACAGAGCTCTCTTAGAGTTTCCTCAGACTTTTTGAAACGTTTTTCTTTTTCTTGTTTTGCTTCCGTGCTTTTGCTTATCTTGTCCTCTAAGTCACTGATTTGAGCCTCTCCTTCATCCAGCCTACTTTTAATTCCTTCTAGTGTAGTCTTCATTTCTGATATCGTTTGTCATTTTTGTCTGATTCTTTTTTATGATTTCAATGTCCTTTTTGATGCTTGTTATCTCTTTATTTAGGTGTTCAATATGTCCATCCATTGTTGCTCTAAGATCTTTGAGCATCCTAACAATAATTATTTTAAACTCTTTATCCAGTAATTTGGTTATTTCCATCTCACTCAGTTCTTTTTCTGGGGATTTCTCTTGTTGATTCACTTGGATTTCATTTCTTTGTCTTCCCATTTTGTCTGTGTATACACTTTTCCTTTGCGTGTGTTGTTTATGTAGTTAGCTGGGTCTAGGGTTGCTATTTTCTGCCTTCATTTTTCAATTGTGTTGTTTCTAAGTCTTCTTGGGTTGGCATCAGCTGTTGTTTGTAATCTGCTGTGGACTACTTATCTGCTATCACTATTCTTTTTGCTATTTGTGTTGGTGTTTTCTGTGTCTCAGTTGGGAGAGGTGTGAGGAGCCCTTCCTTAACCTACCACTCTAAGAAGATTTGTTAGGTCCTGAACTGATATTCTCCATATCTGGCTGCTGGATATGCCTGCCCTGGACCTCCCTGTCCAGAACCTGGCACAGATCGGTAGGGGTCACTGCTATGACTGGCTCTTATCAACCTTTTTGGAGCTACAGATGATCCAGATCTTGTGGCTGCCTCTTTTGGGCCCAGGTGCCATTGTAAATATCAGCTGCACACCTAGGCAAGCTTTTATCTACACTTGGCCTGGGGGAAGTTTCTATAAAAGTTCAAGTTCCCCTCAAATCCACTTTCTGCTACCTCTTATTGATGGCTACTTATTGGCTCAGTACTGTAATTCAGTGATTAGGTATGGTATTGGATGTGGTTTGCCCCTTAGCCTCAGATGTCTTGTTATCCAGACATTTTATTTTATTTTGGGGTTTTTTTTTCTTCTTTTTCAGCACTCAGAATGGTGTTGCCTCAGGAGTCCAGTAGGTGTGGCCTCTGTGCTCTTGATGTGTGGTCTGTCCCCTGGCCCTCCACTGCTGCTGTTGCCACCTCGGGCATTTGGGCTCTGGTGCTGCCAGTACCAGCCTGCCTCCACAGCTGCCATGTTCCACTGCTCCTGCTGGGCCCACACACTCTTGCTCAGACCACCCCCGAGGTCGCCTGGGCCCCAGCTGCCAGCAAGGGCAGGCTCATGCTACAGGCCGGATTGTGTTCAAGCTCAGACCTCCACAGTAGCCTTCTGCCACTTCTGCCTACCCTACGGCACCTGTTTGGACTGGTTTCACTGTCATCTAGGCCTCAGCCACTGTCAGGGGCAGGGCAATGCCGCAGGTGTGATTGTGCTGGAGCTCAGAACTCTGCAGCAGCTGTCGCGTCCTCTGATTCCACTGGTGGGCCCATGCGCAGCCACATGAACCACCTCCACTGTCATCCAGGCCCCTTCTGCCTCTAAGGTACATCTGCCTACTCCGTGGCCATCTTGTCTTGGCTATGAAGGAGAATCTATATTCTAATTTTCACAGACACTGTTGAGCCACACACCATGCATTATGAACATGATTTCTTGCTAAGCGGGTTTTAATTTCCTTCTCTTTTCTCAACTTTCCTTCCCATTATTATAAAGTAATGGGGATACATAACTTGGGGTGGGAGGGTAAAGCAGCTCTAATCATGGATCTCATAAATACAGTAGCCTCCCTTCACTATTATTCTTACCTACTCTCTGCTATAGAGATAGAATAATGGCTCTGTTCCCAAAGATGTCCATGTTCTAATCCTCAGAAATTGTGAATATGTTCTGTTATGTGACAAAGGGGAATTATGGTTGCAGATGGAATTAATATTGCTAATAGACTGGTCTTAAAATAGAGAGAGTATTCTGTAATATCCAGGTTAAGTCCCATATAACTAGGAGTTTCCTTTAAAGTGGAAGAAGGAAGAGAAAGAAGTCAAAATGATGTGATGCGATGCAATGTGATGTGAAAAAGGACTGAACACCACATATCTCCTCTGGAGGAAGGGACCAGAAGTCATGGATTGCAGATAGCTTCTAGAAGCTGGGAGAGGGTAGGAAGTGGATTATCACCCAGAGCCTCCAGCAGGAGAGCTGCCATGCCAGAACCATAATTTTTAGCACAGTGAGACTAATGTCAGACCTATAGAACTCTAAAATATTAAATTTCTTTTGTTTTAAGCCACAACATTTGTGCTATTTTGTGAAAGCAGAAATGGATAATAAAAACACCCTCTTTCTAGAGGTCCCAGAGACCTCCATGTTTTGACTCTTTTTGTTTCCAGGATGCTACTCTTTCTTGGTCCTGTATTGCTTATTGTTTCTTCACAATCTCTTTTGTTAACTTCTCTTTATATATCTAAAAATTGTTTCTTCCCCAGGTTACTCATTTAGTTCTCTCTTCTCATGCTACAGGAATCACAAATATGCTGAATATGGCCAATATTTAGCTTGCTGATTTTTTTTTCTTATGCAGTGTTTTCCACAAGGCAAGCTGAAATGAATTTGGTGGAGATGTGTCCTCTAGTTATCCCCATAATTAATACTATTCCATATTGTATTTCACCTGTATCCTTTCCCTGATTCACATTATATATTTTGTTTTTAAAAGTTTGAGTTGAAACATTAATGTGTGTTAAGATATTACACTAAAAAGGATTCTTAGCTCAAACAAGTTTAGGAAATGCCAAGTTAGACAAAGTAAGGTAGATTGTTATATGCCAGGAATTGAGTGCCTTGATGATGCTAATCATCCCATATTTATGTACATACGTCTGTATAGAATTGTACAGAGCATATAGCTGCATATAGCACCAACATCTCCCAACCTAATGTCCCAATGGAACTAGTGGAACATCTTATAGGTGAAATGTTCCAAATATATACACTGAGATATATTTTCACTACACTCTTTCCATCTGATCTTATTACTACAACCATTACCCATATCTTGAAGTTTCCCAAAGCTATAAACATAATAAATCAAACATTTATAAAACATGTGTCACATACTATTGTAAGCACTTTTACACATGTAAGCTGATTGACAATATTGATATAACGGGCACTATTCTTATCCTTATTTTACAGGTGAAGAAACTGAGACCTAAGGAACTTGTTATATGTGCAATGTCACACAACTAGAAAGTGACAAAGCTGGAATTTTAACTCATTCCACAGTCTGTGTGCTGAACGCTCACCTACATCTAGCACTCACCCTGCTCTAGAGCTGGAGCAGTGAGATTAATATGAGAAAATACTTTCTACCAGAAATGGTTGAAATATAAAGCATCTCAGACTGGGTTAAACTCACTGCTCCTAGAGATGTTGAGGAAGAGGTAGGAGGACTTTTTTATCAAGGAATTTTATGGGAGACACAAATATTAAAGACATCTAATCAACCAAAATGTCTTTCCAAATATGATATTCTAAAAGGATAAGAGAGTCTTTTCTGGCTGAGTAAGTAACATGAGCAAAGGTGAGAAATGTGACCAACCTGGCTTTTATGACAAATTTATGGAGAAGAGTAGTTGCAAGCCATGCTGCACAGGTTGGCCAGAATCAGATGGTGGGAAGCCTCATACATCAGAAAAATAAGGGTTTAATTTTGATCTTTTAAGTGATCAGAAGCCCTGAAAAGTGTCTCATTAGGTAAGTTATAAGAGTCATATATATATGGTTTATATATATAAAGTGATTTAAAGGAAATTAATCAGACAATAGACTTGATCCATTGAGTGATGATTCAAATCAGTCCTCTTTTGCATACTCTCTTTCTTCTTCTCTCCACTAGGTGGCACACTAGAGCTCAAAATCAAGTCTCTTGTAAAGGCTCTTTTTCAAGCCTTTATTGGAAGATGACTTGTATGAAGATATTTGATATGATATGAACATATCAAAAAATACTTACTGCCATTTCCTAAGATGCTTCTTAATTCACAGTGGAGTTTTTTTTCCAGTAGTTAATTTTCAGATTAACTGGCTGTAACGTTCTGAGGAAAAGCTTCTGGGACCATGCCATTTCAGAGTACTGCTATAGACCAAAAAAAATAACATCCTGCAGAAATTGCTAACGGACAGGTGAAAGTTGACACAGTGTAATTTATTTAACTTGTGATGACTTCAGTAAGGGGGAAACTTTTCTAATTCACAAGACAGGAAAACTTTTAAGGTGGTCAGTTGAATTACCTCCTAGACATCTCTAGTTAGAGTGTAGAAGAGGTGAAAGCCTGATCTAATTTATTATCTAATGCTTCAGAAAAGAAATATGAAAGCCAGTATCTCATTTCTTTCTGAATGCTTTTTCTCAGTGCAAACTAGTTTACACAGTTCCTCCTCGACATATTTCTTAATTGAAACTTCTTTTCTTCATGCCACAGTTCTGTTTTTGTTTTGTCTTTTAAAATAAGTTTCCAATTTGTTGGAAAGGTAGTGTTCTCACCAATCTACATAAAAAGCAATAATTTCTGGTCTCATGTAAATATGTATGTAGTGACAAAAGTATTCATAAATCAAGATTCCATTTTAAATATCTAAGACTAATTCATATGATTCTAAAAATCAAAAGGCCAATGGCATATCACCCAAATCACAGGTAAGTGAGCACATGGCACTTTTCCCTAAATCCTTCAAACTGAAATTTGAGAAGGAAACACAAAGTTAGTGAGTGTGTTACAAAGGAGGTACTGTTTAAAGATAAATAGGCTTTTGTCTAAATACTATAGTCTCAATTTTTCTCCAATTATAAAGAAAAGGAAAAGAAGATGTAAGGACTCTACTTAATTTTGTTTATTTGAAATGTTTATGCTTTAGTTTTTTAAATCTACCTCTTCTAAAATGGACAGTAGAAGAGAGAGGTTAAAGTAGATGAAAGACATATGGACTTGGATAAATAATTAATGGCCTGGAGTAATTAGCTGGAGGATGATTAATCATTAATTCGTCTTAGTCATCAAAAGCATTTAAGCCTACTCACAAAATAGTGCATTAATTATGAGTGTATGTATGTATATATTTTTCAAAATGGAAATTAATATATGATGAGGGTCAGCACTTTAAAAAATTAAAATGTGGAAAAAGTCTGGTCCACTCTTTGTCTGTTAAAAATAAATGGAATTTTACTCTGATTTATTTTACCAAAACAAAACAAAAAAAAAGTTGTATAACTTCTATGTGTATGTACAACAAAGAAGCCAAACATCTTGTTTTAGGAGACAAAGTAGTTCGATAGTTCTGTCCTTCTTTAAGGACTTCCTCCAGGAGAGAAAAAAAAAAGTAAAACAGAAATACTTCATTATTAAAGTATCTGGTGAATAATTAGGAATCTTTCTGAAGCCTTAAGAAGAAAAAAATGTCCTTAACATAATGCTAAGTTTTGCAATTTATGACTGTGTTCTTCAATGTGGTGTTTTCCCATACAATTTTATTACAAGCTTTAAATTATACTTCCTGAGGAAAGGTCTGTCTTTAAACTTTTAGGTCAGAATTGTTCAGATCTTTTCACACTGAATCAATCAGGTTTAAAGCTGAAAAAATCCTTGGCAGCCTTGTAAATCTTTCAAAAGATGTTATCCAATTACCCTTCATGGGCCATGGGATTCTATAGCATCACTGTTTCTTTCTCTACGAGGAATTAGTGCTCATGAGAGGTTAGAAACCAATGGAGTTGAAAAGTAAGGTTCTGCATTTTTCCTCCAGTTCACATGGCATAGATATAGCTGCAGCTACTAATATATTATGGAATCTACCACAGATTTTCTGACCTAAACAGTGGCCTGGGCATCACTGAAGTTTTAATTTTTTTAAATTAGCAAAAACACAAAACAAAACCAAAAAATGTTAACACCAGATTGTTTTCTGTTACAAAATTTATTTTGTACCTGCATTAAAAATATAGCATAAAGATATAACCCAAATAGAAAGCACAAAAGGTCACTATTGCTCTTAGTTATTTTTTCAAGTAGAACAATTCAATAAGTACACGTGGGATGGAAAAAGAAAATAACTAAGAAGATAAATGCACTTCTTTGGTTTGGGTTTTAATCTTCTAAAAATGTGCTTATTTTCCATTTAAAAAACACATATTAATCTCAGTTCTTCCTCCTCTAGGATGCCAATATAGAATGCTAAGAAAAGGCTAAAGAGACATTCAATTTATATAAAAGCCTATTTCATGCCACTTGGTTTCAAGGGAAAAAAAATAATCATGGGCAGAATCATTCTGAAATAATTTTTCAAAGAAAAATGTAAGCATGCCATACAAATTCCTTCACAGAAGTTAAAAAAAGCACTGCTCTCCTTTGTGATATAAAAAGCCTAATGGAGGTTATGAGATTCCACCTGCACCTTTGACCTCAAGGCCTCTGGAGTCATTCACTTGTCATGACCTTTGACCTTTGGCAAATTACAATCCTGGCTGTTTGGCTTGAGTTTTACTACTTATAACCAAAGGTCTTTCCCTCTCTGGAATACATGAGCAGAAGTCATATAAATGTTAGAAAATAGTGTGTCAACCAACAATCTGGCAAAAGAGAAGTATCAAAACAAAAACAAAAACACAAATCATAAAGGAAAACGCTGTAACATCCAAAGGTTCTTCCAGTGGAGCAGATTGATTTTAAGAACTACAGCATGAACACTTGGCCACATGTTGGCTCTTTGAAAATCTTTGTTTTCTTTGATTTACAGCGTGATGTTGCAAGAGGTAAGAAGGTCAGTGCTTTTATAAATTGTGCCTCTGGTTCTTTGCAGGCCAGTCATTAAAAACGGCAGACATCACCCTTGCAACTGTGTATTCATCAACACTTCCTTTTATCTAGATTGCTTCTGTCTCCAAAGAAATGCAATTTCTCTTATCAGGATTGTGAGTGAAAGGTGATTATGTGTAAACATTGGGAGTAAAATGTAGTATTGGCGCCAACTCAAGGACAGAGGAGGAAGCCAGACAGTTCACAGTTTTAAAAATTTATATGAGTCTTCTGGATTGAATATTCAATTACTTAATATACAATTCTAAGTTCCAAATATTTCTTAGCCTTTGTGATATCTAATACACACTGCTGATTGGTAACAATCAAATGACTTGAGTTGTCACAAGCTTTCCTTTCTAATGTTCTAGACAAGCGATTTTCCACCTTTTTCATCTCATGGCATGCATAAACTAATTACTAAAATTCTGTGGCACACCAGTAAATATCATTTTTGACAATTGTAAAGCCAGTAGCCACAGCCACCATCACAGCCGCCTGGCCCATGCAGGTTCACATTTGATTCGGACGGACGGTAATGAAACAATGGAGTCAAGAACTGGTGGGCCATCATCTTTATCCTAGCTTGCACCCAAGTGAGCAAGAAATACACACAGTGGGAAAACACTTCCCTTTTCATTCAGGGATCCCAAAGCTACTGACTTATCCGAGTTTCATAGAATCAGAGGTTTCTACCTTACTAGCCGTATTTACCTCTGTTCCCATCTCCTTCTCTCTTCACAAACTCTGTACAAACTGGCTTCTCCTTCAGCATTCCACCATCTTGGCTGCTTCTCCTCTCCTCCACGTGGCCTTTCTCTGCTCTCCTCTCTAATGCTAATCTCAGGAACCGAGAGAGCAAACTCCCGGTCTGCCCCACTTTATAGTGTAGAAATGAAAACCTTTAATCCAATATACAAACGAGGAAGTCTCTGATACAAAGTCAATTATCTGAGGTATAATGGGATTTCTCATGAGAGTGCACGACCACATCATGCAATCAGTCAAGGGTGTAGGGAAAAGCTTAGTCTTAAACCTAAGCCTTAGACCAGGGGTCCCCAAACTACAGCCCGCGGGGCACATGTGGTCCCCTGAGGCCATTTATCCGGCCCTCGCAGCACTTCCAGAAGGGGCACCTCTTTCATCGGTGGTCAGTGAGAGGAGCATAGTTCCCTTTGAAATACTGGTCAGTTTGTTGATTTAAATTTACTTGTTCTTTATTTTAAATATTGTATTTGTTCCCTGTTGGTCAAATAAGTTTGTAAATATGATATATATGTTTGCTCGCTTGTAACTTATACTGGGTGTGGGGGACAGGCTATAAGCAGGCCAGGTCATTGTAGCCTAAGGTTTGGTTTTGGGACTAAGCTTTTCCCCACACCCTTGACTGATTGTATGATCTGGGTGGTACACTCTCATGAGGAATCCAATTATGCCTTGGATAAGTGACTTTGTATCAGAGACTTCCTTGTTTGTATATTGGATTAAGGGATTTTGGTTTTCTACACTATAAAGTGGGACAGACCAGGAGCTTGGACACACAGTTCCTGCTATCACAATTGCAGGGGCTTCCCTGATCCCTTGCCCTTCATGGGAATAGTTGGTTTTCTGCTTTTCCCTTGTCTTCTTTTGTGGTTTGCCTGTCTTGGTGAGACACCAATAAATAGGATGGCCCCCCATTCTCTGACTCCGCCATTTCTTTATCGTCTGCCAGAATCCAATGGGAACCTGCATGTGAATAGCCACGATGGCGGCTCCTGGCCTTACATTCCCATTTTGTTTTTTACTTTAAAATAAGATATGTGCAGTGTGCATAGGGATTTGTTCATAGTTTATTTTTTATAGTCCGGCCCTCCAACGGTCTGAGGGACAGTGAACTGGCCCCCTATGTAAAAAGTTTGGGAACCCCTGCCTTAGACTATAACGATCCTGTTTACTTACAGCCTGTCCCCCACACCCAATGCAAACTATAAGCAATTAAACATATATCATATTTAAAAACTTATTTGGCCAACAACAATCTAACAAAAAAATGTATAATTTTGATTCATACACACTAGGTGGTTATTGTTGTGTTGGTTGTTGTCATTTTTTTATTTGACAATCTAAGGGAAAAGAGGTCAGTGCCCCTGACTATTTAGTCAGGTGTTGTATGTTTTAAAAATTCTTGCAGCACACCAGTGTGCCATGGCACAGTGGTTGAAAATTGCTGCTCTGGATTGTGTGCTTGCTCACTTGTTTTAAGGAGATAATAGAGGAGAAAAAGCTTGAAGACAGTGATTAATAAAAGTAGGTAGTGAGCTTAACATAGCAAAGAGAGATGTATAGTTTTTCACCAAGATGAGCACAAGTAGAATCTTTCAAATTATAATACTCTAGGATTTGAATACTTAAGAAAAACTTTTATGGCTGTTTATTTCCCAGACAGCACGGGGATTCTTATTTTTTCTGTTTGCAGAAAGATAGAAGTATTTAAATATTTATTTAAGGGACAGCCTTTACTTGTAGGTATTTCCTGTGGCTTTGTAGCATTTATTCAAAATCCACTTTTTTTTTCCTGATAGTTTAAGGATCAAAAGAAGTGCTTGCTACTTTGAAAATACAGTGAACGCTGGTACATTGATAAAGTTAGTTGTAGGTCAACCCATCTGCCTAATTCAATCAGGATTTATTAGGAAAATTAAGGATTTGATAACTCAAACAAGTCTGTTTCAAACTTTTCCAACAAAAAATTTTTCAATATTTGAAATCCATTTTAAAGAGAGTTGGAAACAAATCTCTTTTTAAAATCTTCATACAAGTCTTTTTGTAGAAGTGTATCCGTAACCTACCATTTTATGACCTCTAGAAAGAAAGTATTAAATAAAAAAGTGCCCAACTGTTAAAATATTAATTATCCTTTTTGAGTTAGAGGGAGGGTAAATTGAAAGGGCTGCAAACTTTAGAGTGAAGACTCTGCTATCTAAATGTCCTATGACTTACTACGTGACAGACTGTGCTGTATGAAGATCTTTTTACTAAGTTTTACATCAATCAATGAAATACCAAAAACTGCCTACAGCAGTCAGGATCCCTTCCCCTCAGATCTTACCGGAGGGATTCTGACTTCAAATTAAAACTCTCAGAGTTCACTTTTCATTACCTTTCTACTGGAATGTTTATGACTTCCTATGGAGCTAGCCTTCAATAATACTTAACCATATGGAAATTTGGGGGAGTTTGTTGCATTCTTAGCTGAAAATGTTTTTAGGTTGGAAAGTTAAGTCAATAGAAAATAAATTGAGTCCTTAATTTCACAGGAATCTGTAACACATCATTTGAATAAGCTAAAATGAAAAAATGAACATTATCCATGTTTTAATATTTTTTCTTATGTTAAGTCATTTGAATAATGCTGCTGTTCACTTTCTCCTTCTTCCTGCAGGATGCTGTCCAGGATTTTTATAGTTACGATTTAAAAATAATAACACTATAGGTCTGGCCAGATGGCTCTGTTGGTTAAGGGCATCATCCCAAAGTACAGAGGTTGCTGGTTTGATCCCCTGTCAGGACATATACAGGAACAGATTGATGTTATTGTGCGTGTGTGTCTCTCTCTCTTTCTCTCTCCCTGCCTATCTCACTAAAATCAATAAATTTTTTAAAAATGTTTTTAAATAAATTTTAAAAAATAAAATAACATTGTAAAAGATTAAAAAATTACTAATGTTTTACAAGGTTAATATTGACAGCACTATTTTTTAAGACCCTTTGATTGTAATGTGTATTGACTATAGACTTCCTCTAGAGTAAGATTTTTTTTTTTTTTGCATTTTTCTGAAGCTGGAAACAGGGAGAGACAGTCAGACAGACTCCCGCATGCGCCCGACCGGGATCCACCCGGCACGCCCACCAGGGGGCGATGCTCTGCCCATCCTGGGCGTCGCCATGTTGCGACCCTCCTGGGTGTCGCCATGTTGCAACCAGCGCCACTCTAGCGCCTGGGGCAGAGGCCACAGAGCCATCCCCAGCGCCCGGGCCATCTTTGCTCCAATGGAGCCTTGGCTGCGGGAGGGGAAGAGAGAGACAGAGAGGAAGGCGCGGCGGAGGGGTGGAGAAGCAAATGGGCGCTTCTCCTATGTGCCCTGGCCGGGAATCGAACCCGGGTCCTCCGCACGCTAGGCCGACGCTCTACCGCTGAGCCAACCGGCCAGGGCAAGATGTTTTTGAAATGCAAAGAACACTCACTGGTTTCCTCTTCTACCACCTCACCTCAACTATTCACCCCAGTCCTGCTTAAAACATTTTTCTGACTATCCATTCAAATAAAGCACATTTTCTCAACCTAATTATTACTGAAAATATATATGGGATATTTCTTAGTTGCTGGGAACTGCCTTTTTCATTTCAAAAGGTTTAACCTGCTCTCTACCTTCTAGATGCAAGAATCACCCTTCCCAAGTGGTGACAACCAAATATGTCTCCAGATGTTATCAAATATCTCCAAACTACACCCAAATGAGAACCAGTGAGACATAGATTAAAATTCTTCGGAAGTATCCTCATGATGTTTTTCCACTTACCAAAATCTGTATTAGTCAGAGTGCTTCAGACAAACAGAACCTATAGGGCGTGTAATATACATAGAAAGAAATTTATTATAAGGATTGGGTCACAAAATGAATGAGGCTGGGAAGTCCAAGTCTGCATGGGCAGGCTGGGGACCCAGAAGAGTGACAGTACAAGTGAAGTCCAGGCAGACAGCAAGAGAATTCACTGCCCTCAGCCATCCCTCTCAACAATCCCTAGGTCCCAGACACACAGTCCTTTCCTTGCCCCTGGCTCTTGTCCCAACTCTGAATACTGGGAAATGCATAACATGGATAATGAGCATTTTGTAAATGGACACTGCCTGTTTGGGAATTTAATAACTTAAGAAAAAGAAGGTATGCCAATGATAAATTTATTTCCTCTGAGCTTTGAATTCATAATTCATTGTCCTGCTTGATATACTAGAGTTGGAACCCTTGAGGATTTCTCCTTTGCCATCTGAAACCATGTTAAGTTTTGTTAGTAAAAGAAGCAAGCGACAGTGCCAGAAAGAGACTTTACTTGAGTTGGTTGCTTCCTCTCATCTGGTTCCTAGGGTGTAGTTCCTGAAAGCATATGCACAGGAGGTCTAGTGATACACACCCTCCAGTAAGTTTTGCCTGGGACCTTAGTGGAAGGCGATCTGAATGACAGTCCTTACCCCGGTTTCCCCTGCCCGCTGGCTGTGACCAGATTTGACCTGCAGTGATCTAGTGAACTTCTCTGCCACCCAGTGGGCCCAGCCACACCTCTCCAGTGAAGTCTTAATCTCAGCGTTAGAGACAAGGCCCCCTTCTTAATGCACTGCTATATTGAGTACTGTCTCTCAGGCCTAGGGTAACCTTGGAGTTCTCTTTTAACCCCTTTTTAGCCACTCATCTGCTACCATTTAATAATTCTTATATTAAATTCCTTTTTCAAATTACTAGATTCTGTTTTTTTCCTGGATGCTGTCTGATACAGTTGATCAGTGAATAAAATGTTAGAATACATACACACAAACACAAGCACCCAGTCTTACTTCAATAATATTTTCCCTTTCTAAGATGAAAAATATTAGCAAGAGGAGCTTTTTAAGGACCTACTATAATGATCAGACTCCATGAAACAGAGATTTTGCTGGATGCAGTCCAGAAGGTCACCCAGGCCCCCATTTTCCAGGTGAAGCATATTGGTCATGAGAGGTTACGTGACTTCGTTTACAGAGTGGCAGAGTGGATGGGAGGAGGCCCAGGGGCCTGACAGAAGGCAGCTCCTCCTGAAACGCCCCCAGCCCAAAGGGAGGATGCTCCCCAGAGCTTCACCAGATAGATGACTCACTGACTTTTTTATGAGGACTCAAGGGAGGGGGAAATTTCTCTCAAGTCTAGTACTGGGAATAATTATGCTTCTTCTGACTAACTACTATTGATTGAGCTCATGGATAATGGGAATCATGGAACCATTTAGGAGAGTGACCAGAAACTGGAGAGCAAAGAGATGGCTCTCTCCTGACCAGGGGTGCAGCACCTCAGGACACTCACACTTCTGGCTTAACCTCAGTTGTTTTCTACCTGGCTTTTCCCTTTGCCCTGATTGCCTCACATACTTTGTTGTTATCCTATTATACATCAGACACTTTAAAACATCCACTTTGGAATAGATTGCCTATAAACAAAATGTTGAAGCTCAAGTCTTAAGTTTTCCTTATGCTGAGTTCAATGTTCTCTTCATTACACTGTTTGCTGACAATGGAAAAGATTTAATATGATACTTACATCCACCCAAGAATTGGTGCACCTCACATGCCTATTAGCAATTTGTTCGAACATTTCAAAATCTGTCCTGCCACTTACTTACCTCATTAATATGTTTAATAAATTTTTAATGTCGTATCCAAATAAGAAATATTATGCCTGACCAGGTGGTGACGCAATGGATAGAGCGTCGGACTGGGTTGCGGAGGACCAGGTTCGAGACCCCGAGGTCGCCAGTTGAGTGCGGGCTCATCTGGTTTGAGCAAAGCTCACCAGCTTAGACCCAAGGTCACTGGCTCAAGCAAGGGGTTACTTGGTCTGCTTGTAGCCCCTTGGTCAAGGCACATATGAGAAAGCAATCAATGAACAACTAAGGTGTCGCAAAGAAATATTGTTAGACTCCTTAGCAAATCTTTCAATGCAAAGTCAACCAAATTGATAAGGCTTAACGATAGCAAAGCTGACCATGAGTTCAGAAAGTATCATCTTTTATTTTTTTCTTATCTGTTCATTGAATTATAGTGTCAAAATTGGTTTGTTTTGAGGATGGGCATTTAGCAAATAAAAAGTAAGATTTATGGGGAAAAATTTTTTTATTTTTCTTTACTTTTGCACTCTTATTTTTTTTTTCTTGCTGAATAAGCACCTTTCTTCTTGTGTGTCCCCCTAGGATGATGAGACATGGCCAAAAGCATATTTCCACCTGAATTCCCGCATGTCTTCATGCTTCTGAGGCGCAGCTTCTACCCTTAACTATTTATCATGGGCAGTGACTCCGACTTTGGAGGGACACATTCATTAATACTTTTGAATACCTCCTCAGAGCTCCTACCCAAAGTGGCATAGGGTGGAAACAAGGAAGCAATCACAGAAAATGCAGTAACTGCAACTGTGGAGGAGTGAAACTGCATACCCTTCCCGCTTTTCACCTCATTATTCCTCCAAAGAGAAAAAGGTTTTGTTTCTCTGTACTGAAGCTGGAAAACGGTGTACCTTTGGCTTTATCTGATTTGAGAGAAATAATTCTAAAATAATGTGTTTTTTTGTTTATTTACCTTTACTTCAGAGAAACCTAGGCACTTAATGCCATTGGTAAATATTTGTTCTTTTCTTTAAGTGGCTAAGTGAGAATTTCCCAAAGCTTTTATGCAAATATACCTGGTATTAAAGAACAAAAATGAGTAAATTTAAAGATTTAATTGGCTTTATTGAACAATTCATGAATTGGTAAGCATCTCATCTAGTAAATAAAAACGTGTCCAGAAAATTTGTGCACAAGGAAAGGTTTTTACAGGCAGAAACAGGTCAGTCAGACAAGGAAGTTATCAGCAAAAAAAAAAGGATTGTTTTAGGCAAGGGCATCTTTTTTTTGCAGGGAAAGGCATCAAGGGTCTTATCAGGAAGATTATCTGACTAATGTTGATCAGGAAATTCCAGACCTATTGATTTAAGGTCACATTCCTGGAGGGGCTGAACCTGCAATTAGCCTAGGTTCAGTTGTCATAAACTTTAGCTAAGGTGACTCCATTTTGGACCTGTGATTTTTCTCTTTAACAGTGGTAACCTTTGGCTTCAGTGAAACAATGTCAGGTAAATTGACTTGCAGACCAACCTGAGGGAGTGGAGGAGAATTCTAGGAAATAGACTGCAGAAACAAATGTGCTAAATAAGAAAAGAAAATGAACCAATAAGGAGCCAATGCATCTGATCTCCTCTTGATGCAATCAGTCTAAGACAAAGCCTTTCCTGCAGTCTCTTATTTAATTCTAAGCATGGTTCACAGATAAATGGGCCAGAGTCCTTTTAAAAAAATCAAAATTTTCATTTATTTCAGAAAATGTAAGATCAATTTTCTATGTGATTCAATTGACATATTGGGTTAATGCCTTTCATGCCTTCAGATATATTTTTGTGCCTATTTCTATTACCCAAGTCTTTGATCTTCAAAGCTAAAGTTTTCGTTTCTCTAAGGGCTCTTCTGGAATGAATAGCTCAACTGAATCAATGAGGAACAAAGTCTTATCTTTGGACACCCTGTTGTTCATGTAACTGAGCTAATGGAAATCAAAATAGAACAAAGAATTAGGAAAGGCATATTTCAAATACAATATTCAATCACTTAATATTTATTAAAAGAGGCTATTAGATTTTCAGGTATATATCAACCAGTCTTAAAAGTGGATTGTTTTTGCTTGACCAAGTAGTGGCCCAGGTTGGAAACCATGAGGTCGCCAGCTTGAGTGTGGGCTCATCCACCTTGACCACAGGCTTACCAGCTTGAGCATGGGGTTGCTGGCTTAAACGTGGGGTCACTGGCTTGAACATGGGATCATAAACATGACCTCATGGTCGGTGGCTTGAGCTGAAAGGTCACTGGCTTGAAGCTCAAGATCACTATGTTATGCCTAAGGTCGCTGGCTTGAGCAAGGGATCACTCGCTCTGCTATAGCCCCCAGTCAAGGCATATATGAAAAAGCAATCAATGAACAACTAAGGTGCTGAATGAAGAAGTAATGCTTCTCATTTATCTCCCTTCCTGCCTGTCTGTCTCTATCTGTCCCACTCTCTGTCTCTTTCTTTGTCTCTGTCACAAAAAGAAAAAGTGAGTTGTTTTTTAACTTATTTGTAGGGAAATATGCTTATGTTTTTCAGTGTTATCAATTATATAAAAATTTCTGATAAGCACTTTTAAGACATTTTAACAAAATAATCTGTGCCAGCATCGGCCTGGCGTGCAGGAGTCCCGGGTTCGATTCCTGGCCAGGGCACACAGGAGAAGCACCCATCTGCTTCTCCACCTCTCCCCCTCTCCTTCCTCTCTGTCTCCCTCTTCCCCTCCTGCAGCCAAGTCTCCATGGAGCAAAGATTGCCCGGGAGCTGAGGATGGCTCTGTGGCCTCTGCCTCAGGCACTAGAATGGCTCTGATTGCGTCAGAGCATCGCCCCCTGGTGGGCATGCTGGGTGGATCCCGGTTGGGCACATGCAGGAGTCTGTCTGACTGCCTCCTCATTTCCAACTTCAGAAAAATACAAAACAAACAAACAAACAAAATAATCTGTGCCTAAAGTGTATAATCCTTTGCTTAAAGAAAGCACCTACATTGAAAGTGTAAGTTCCTCTGGCATAGTGATATAAGATCAGACAGTATATAGCAAAAACAGAGCTTTCTAGATACTGTGCACAAAGTGTCTGGGAGCCAAAAAAAGCTATGTTGGAATATGCCACAGTTACATCTGCTTTTGCCCTGAGTTACCAGCTCACTTCTCATAAGATGTGGAAATAGAATAATTAAATCTGGACCCCAGATTTCATTGACATTAGGGAGTCACTAGGGAGTGTTTCATTGACATTAACAGTAGCATTGACCCTTCAGGATGTAGTACCTGAGCTTCCCCTTCATGACCACCTTAATGATAAGTTCCTCATGAGCCATTTGCAGGATAATATGGTCGACTAATACAAAGAAATGTATGGTTTGCACAGTACTTAGTAATATAAATATGACAATTTCTGCTATTGTTAACTCTTGCAGAAATACAATGGAAATAAGACATCATCGAAAAAGCTATGGCTTAAGTGTGCTTAGTTTGGGATGAAGGTAGAGAGATAAGGATTGGTGCGGTTAAAAATAAATGATTCTGTTGCCATGGTTTCCTTCTTTACAAATTTTTTTTGGCACAAATTGCTGTTGTTGTGTTTAATTTTAGATTCATGCAGATTTTTCACAAATGAGGATTCCTATACATCTGAGAAATAGTTTTTAAAAAGTGTAGAAAAATGTTTTTGACAGGCTGGTTTGAATAGTTCTGAGCAAAATAACCTGCAGGTTTCTGGCTTTAGACAACTACCAAAAGCAAGTGAATCAAGAGAATGAGAACATGAAAATTGTCAGACTACATTTAAATTTCTGATTAAAGCATGAGTTCATATAACTTCAAATTTTAAGCGCATATTGAATATTGGGGACTGCATCTCAGAACCATAGGAAGACAGGTGCCTCTTCTATGGAGTAGCTTTCCTGACAACCAACCCATAAAGATTCATAGTTATCAAATGTTAACTTAGGTAATTATGCATTTATTAATATCAAAGGGTCTAATTGTGTTTTCAAAATCTATTATCACAAATGCAATTCATTTTGCTTGAATAGGGTGTCAGAATTACTAATAATGCTCTGAAATAATTGCTTCACTTTTTAAAAATAGATATTTCAAATTAGAAAAAAATGAATGGAAAGTAAGAGTTGACTTTACTAAAGGATCTTTTTAAAATTTATTACAAGATTGTGTTAAAAGTAAAATCTCAAGCCACAGTTAAAATAGGATATAACTTTTTAAAAAAGGAAAGAATCAAATTACTTCAGCAGAAATTAATTATAATATAGTTGCTATATAAATAGTGAATACTAAAATATTGGTAAGTACTTGTTTAAAAAGTATAATTGATGGTTAAAAGATTCACAGTAGTTTGAATTTTCTTTTCACTGTGTTTTACCTTTCTAAAAATTTTGAGGCTAATCTTAAAAATCTAACAAAATTAAAAGTTCAGAAATTAAAATATATTAATTTAATATAGTAAGAGAGTATATCCAAATTGAAATGAGATGAGCAAATTATATTTTCCTTATAAATTTAACTTTCTATCAGTCTGCCTTTTATAGTTATTAATCAACTATTTTTGTTAAATGTACATTTAGTGTTTTAGTTGCACAATTTCACATTTTCCTTTTTCTTTAAAAATAACCTTGAAAACACAGAAAATAAAAAGTGGTTCTTGCAGTATTTTAGACTAATTAAAGTTGAGACAGAAGTTCGTGGCATTTCTCTTGATTTATTCTACATTTAAATTTATATGTGCAAATTTGAAGGGTTTTGGGGTATGTGTGTATTTGGGGAAGGTGGAAAAGGGTTTGATTATTAAGATATTTCAACTAATAGCATAAACATTGCTCAAGGTGATGGAATAATTACACCAATCTTCATTTTTCTCTGTAAGTATGAGGAAATTGTTTCACCTTTTTTTAATATTTCTACAAAAAATCCACCCCAAAAATGTAAAAATTTGGAGGTTTGAAATTTCTATGCATAGACCAGAGCTGCTCCTTAGGTTAAATTTTATCAAACATCTGCTCTTCTTAGGTAGGTGGGAATGGTCAAGGACAGAATTCTTTGATTTACTTTGAGCTTTGTTTATGGCTCAGTTGGAAGAATAGCTGACCAGATTTTTCCTGATGGTAGGTTGTTTCTACTGTGAAGCTAACAATCTCATGGGACTTTGAATTATTACACAACCCCAAGAAATCTATGGCTATTCAGTCATTTGGCTTTACCATTGGAACTCAGGGTAGATATCTCTTGCTGTGGTAGATTAGTAATACTGGTCTCTCTTTCAAGTACAACTCAACAAACTTTAAAAAAATACTCTTTAAGATTCTGTTTGAAGGCTTTGGAGAGCTATCAGGGCAGCCAGACTTAAGAAGTCAAGATCCCGAATGGAAGAAAAACTCACATATTCTGCTACTTTTTCCTTAAACTATCTACTTTTCCTAAGGAACACAGATAAGTAAGGCTGAAAAGTTTAGGGGAATGTGGATGTGAAGAGGCAGAAAAGCTGAGTAGAGTTTTCCACAGTCTCATAAGACCAAGGAACAATAATTGGAGTCTAGAACCTGAGGTACAAACTCCTGGAAAGAAAGTCAGCACAGAAAATAAAACAGAAAACGCAACAACCTGAGATCAGACCTAGAGAAAAAATAAATGACAGATGCAAATACAAGACAGATCATGAAATTATGAGGCACAGACTACAACAACTCAGAAAAAGATTAAACAAAATGAAGAGTGTTATTAGTAGACTAAATGTTTGTGTTCTCCCAAAATTCATATGTTGAAACCTAATACCCACTATGACAGTAATAGGAGGTGGAGCCTTTGGGAAGTGATTAGGTCATGAGAGCTTCTATAAGTGCCCTTATAAGAAAGACGCCAGAGAGCAACTTTGCCCCTTCTGCCACATGACGACACAAGGAGAAGATAACCATCTATGAAACAGTAAACAGCCCTCACCAGACACCAAATCTTTCCAAACATTGATCTTGGCTTTCCCAGCCCCCCAAACTGTCACTACTCTTTATTAGTCACACAGTCTACAGTATTTTGTTATAGCAGGCTGAAGTGACTAAGACAAAAAGAAAACTGAAATTTATTCCAAGAAAGAATCAAATGAGATCTCTAGCACTGAAAATAATGATAAACTAAAATTAAGAATGCGGTTGATAAGCGTCATAATAGATTAGACACAACTGAAGAAAAATGACATAGAAAATAACATCCAAGGAAAAAATGTTTAGATTAAACTTTAGGGAGCCACGCTAGAAAATAGAGAAAAAAGAATAAGTGAATACAAATAAGATGTCAAAATTTAACATAATCTGACTAGAGCCCCAAAAGGGAAAACATTGCAGCAGGCAACGGCCCACAAATGGAGGATAATAGATGTCCAGACAACTCGATGGAGGAAAAGAATTTATTAGTAGCCGGCAGAGCACAGGAGGATAGTAGCATCAAAGCATGAGCTCCCTAAAGTTAGTTTTTCTGAATCTTATATACCTTTACAGTTTTAGTTTTCATATGACAGGTGCCTTAGTTCTTTGACTTCTTTGTCTGCAGACCTACATGACTTTTGTGTCTCTGGGAGGGGAGGGAGGAAAAGGGAAAGTTTAGACTGTCTGTCCTTGACTATTAACATATTCCATTTTCCTTGCTGGTGTTGCAAGTTTATTTCAAGGAACTGATAAAGGGGCCACAGCTGTGGTTTGCTACTTTTCAAGCTTTCTCAGTCATCCCTTCCTCCCTCAGTCTGAAACCCTGAGGTCATTGGCTTGAGCATAAGATCACAGATAGTGCAGGCCCCCTCTCCTACATTCTTCTGGTTTTTCTTCTCTCAACATGGAGCAAAAGAGTCAATGTTTAAAGATATTGACTCTTCAAATCTAATAAAAGGCAAACCGCATTTCAAAAATCAATATGAATCTCAAATATGATAAAGAAAAATACATATAAGCAAATCACTAAAATTCATTGAAATAAAAGAAAGAGATAACCTTCAAAGCAGCTACAGAAAAGTTATAAGCTTTTACTTTCAAGGAGCAAAATAATCTCCATGGCAAATTTTTCAATAGAAATCAATGAACTCAGAAAACAATAAAATTACATCTTTTAAGTTAAAGGAGAAAACCTAGAAATCTATACTAAGTGAAAATATTCTTCTAAAAGATATTTCTAGGAAAACTAAAGCTATAACAAATTGTTAATAGCGCTACATAAAAGAAATATTGAGAATATTTTTTAAGCAAAAAGAAAACTGTAACAGATGAAAGAAAGTACAGAAATGCAAAAAAAAAAAAAAAAAGAATAAATGAAATCTAAAATGTGTGGGTAAATCCAAATCAAATATTCATATGAAAAAGAGACATAGAAAAGGAAGAGCAAATAGAAACAATGAAGAGGATGAAAAATTAAATGTCAAATATATCAGTAAATATAAATGGCCTGATAGAGGTACATAACAGTTCAATGGCTTTTACTTTTTAACCATTGCTTATAAAGTTAAATATATATCTATCTTATGACCCAGAAGTTTCACCCTGTATTTCTCCCTAAAGAAACAGAAATATATGTATATATAAATGCTTATAACAGCTTTGTTCATAATATACAAAACTAGAAACAATTTTATGTCAACAGAAAATAGTTATACAATGTAATTCTACAAAACAATAAAAATGAGTATGCTACTGATACGTGTTAAACATGTATCACATATATCTTGTAATGCAAAGTCAAGTTTATAGGCAATATAATTCATTTATATGAAGTACATAATTAATCAAATCTATGGCACTAACCCAGAAAAAGGTTTTTCTATTGGGGTAGAGACTGCCTATAAAGTGCCAATGGAATTTTCTGGGATGATGCAAATGTTTTATATTTTGATTAAAGTGTTGCTTACATGGGTGTTTACATTTGTAAAAACTCATACAATTAAGATACATCTCACTAAATGTCAATTTCACTTTAATATTAAATTAAAAATAAACAACAAAACCACATACACAAATGTAAAACACTTTAAAATAAAAAACATTCCCTGGCTGGTGGCTCAGTGAAGAGAGTGTTGGTCTGGCATATGAACATCCCAAGTTTGATTCCTAGTCAGAACACACAGCAGAAGTGACCATCTACTTCTCTCCTCCTCCCTGTCCCCATTCTCTCCCTCTTCCTCTCCTGCAGCCAGTGGCTTGATTCATTTAAATGTAGTCCCACAGTATGGAGGATATCTGCATAGGAACATGACAGCCTCGGGTGCTAAAAATAGCTCAGTACTCAAACATTGGCCCCAGATGGGGTTGTTGAGACAATCCCAGTTGAAATGCATGCAGGAGTCTGCCTCACTATCTCCTCTCCTCTCACCAAAAAAAGAGAAAGCACTACCAGACAGGATTTTAAAAATCCAAAATAAATGCTGCTTACAAGACACATTTATAAAGATGCACAAAAGGACAAAGAAAGGTTGAAAGTTAAAGCATGGGCCCTGGCCGGTTGGCTCAGCGGTTGAGCGTCGGCCTAGCGTGCGGAGGACCAGGGTTCGATTCCCGGCCAGGGCACACAGGAGAAGCGCACATTTGCTTCTCCACCCCTCCGCCGCGCCTTCCTCTCTGTCTCTCTCTTCCCCTCCCACAGCCAAGGCTCCATTGGAGCAAAGATGGCCCGGGCACTGGGCATGGCTCTGTGGCCTCTGCCTCAGGCGCTAGAGTGGCTCTGGTCGCAATATGGCGACGCCCAGGATGGGCAGAGCATCGCCCCCTGGTGGGCAGAGCGTCGCCCCTGGTGGGTGTGCCGGGTGAATCCCGGTCGGGCGCATGCGGGAGTCTGTCTGACTGTCTCTCCCTGTTTCCAGCTTCAGAAAAAAAAAAAAAAAAAAAAAAAAAAAAGAAAGTTAAAGCATGAAAATAGATATTCCATACAAACATTAATCCAAAAAACCTAGCACATATCAATTACTATCAGACAAAGTAGAATTCAAGGGGAGAAGAACGACTGGACATTAAAAGAGACAGTCTTTCATATTTCTCCACAACTCTAAATTTATATGCATATAATACTATATACCTCAAATATATATACTGCAGAAATTGCCGCATTATAAAAATAAGTAGAAATATCACAGTAAGAGATTTTAAATACCTACCTCAACAATGGAAAAATAATCAGACAAAAAAAATCATTAAGGTTATAAAAGATTCAAACACTTATAATACTCTTCACCTAATGGACCTAATATACAACAAAGCACCAACAACTGAAAAATGTGCGTTCTTTTTCAAGTAAACATTGAGTGGTTACCATAGTTTGCCACATGTGGGTCCATAAAGCAAACTGCAACAAATTTCAAAGGATTTTAATCAGATAGAATATTTTCTCTAACTATAAAGAACGAAATCAATAATAATCAAATCACTATAAAACCACCGTAACTTAGAAATTAAGTAATACATCATTAAAAAATAAAAAGAACAGAACTCTTACATACAAACAAAGGGAGTCTAAATTAATACCATCCCTTTTGAAAACTGGTCGTACTAATGCAGCTGAAAATATACATGTCCATCAATGCAGCAATTTCATTCTTAAGAATGTATCCAAAAAAAAATGCAGACATATGTCATCAAAATGCATGTCCAAAATGTTATTGGCAACACACTTTATAATATCCCTAAACTGGTTAACATTCTCCTTGAATGGTCATCATATCATTATAATGGATGATGTTGTCATTTCATAATATTCATTCAATATATTCCATGTGAAAATGAATGAATTATCAAGATATGCAACAACTTTGATAATTATCAATTTTGAATAAATAACACAAAAATAGTATTCACTCTTTTGGATTCTGCCTATATAACATTCCTCTATAAAAATTATGTTGATGGATTTAAGGATAGTAATTACTTTGGGGGAAGAAGTAAATTGTTAATGACTGTAAGAAGGCAAAAGAGGGTTCTGAGGTAGTGGTAATATTTTATTTCCTAACCTGGAATATGAGTAACCAATTTGTTCATTTTCTGAAAATTCATCAAGTTTTGAAAGTAGGATTTATACAACATATATATATATGTTCATCGTCAAGCAATGGTCATTGGGTGCCAATTCAACACCAACAGGAATTCCCAATTCAGGTGAAGTGAAGAAAGAAATTTACTCAGTGCAAAACAGCTCAATTGTGAATAAAGAATGGATGTGAAAAAAGCACAGCTGAAATGGAAGTCCTAAAGCCAGTTGTCCCATTGATCAGCCTCCTTGTAGCTAGACAGCTTCACTCTACTCCTCTATGGCCTGCTACTTGCCAGTCTGCTTTGCATTGTGCTGATCTTTTCTACTATGCTTTCATCAGTGTTTCAGATCATCCAGGAAAGCTCAGTCTTAGGTGGAAAGAGAAAATGCACTATGAGTCAGAGAAGAGCTGGCTTATACAAACAGAGGTCCCCATTCCTGGTCCCTGATTGGTCTTAAAGGTGCTGTCCTGATTGGTCAGAATAGAGTTGCCCAGGTTGGTCAGAGCTGCAAAGTTCCAATTGGATGTGGAAAACCTGACCTATGGTGGCCCAGTGGATAAAGTGTTGACCTGGAACGCTGAGGTTACTGGTTCGAAATTCTGGGCTTGCCTGGTCAAGGCACATACAGAAGTTGATGTTTCCTGCTCTTCCCCCTACCTCTCACTCTCCTCTCTAAAAATGAATAAATTCAAAACAAAACAATTGAATGTTGAAAGCCTCAGTCTTATTGGTTGAGATACAATTCTAAGACCTCATTTAGAAGGGCTGGCTCAAGTGGCAAAAACACAGTGCAGGCAGGCAGTTCAGTGCAAACTTCTCCTTGAGGCAGTTTGTAAGAGGCTCTTGTGTAGAAATGGCTGCTAAGCTGCTTTGTTTGTTCCTGCCTTTTAATTTGAGCCCAGTTAGCCACTCAGAGTCCTTCTTAGTAGCTGTCTTCTTTCTCAGGGTTCACTGTATATAAACTAAAAATTTGACTTAAAAACATGAGGCAAAATCTTTTCAATATCTTCAGTAATGGCAAATATTCTCTTCTTTGGGAATTTGACTGAACTTTCAGAAAAAATTCAAAGATAACTTTGAAGCTGTCTGATGAACAATGTGGGTGATTAAACCAATGAAGGGTGGTCTGACCCAAAGGAAAGACAGTTGTAACATTATAAGATTGAAGCTTTTACAAGGCACAGAAAGTGTTAATAATATTATTTCAAAAGAGGATTTTCAAAAATTATAATGAATGGAAAACCAGTAGGAATAAGTATATGAAACCGTGCTATTTGTTCACATAGGTGTGTGTGCATATATTTAACCATATTTTCCTAAATAGCTTCTCATTTTGACAACTCCAACAATCTGGTGCAGAAAGGATTACAATTACTTTGAGAAGGCAGGTGTTATCCTGTCACTTTAATTTATTATAATGATTATTTTTTTGGAAGAGATAGATGGAGACTGGTAGGATATGCAGGCAGTGGGAAAGCAATAGAGGCTGAAGTTTTTTGAGGTCGTCTGATTCCTGCCCCCTTTCTAGTCCTTTGCATTCTGGAAAGTAATAATGGTATCTGTATCTCTTTTTATCTTTGAGCTGTTTCCTTATTCACATTACTCTATGGAGGATGCAGCATGTCAAGCTTCTGATCTCATATTAAGCTAATAAACATTTCTTTAGTATTTGCAGGGAAATGATTTTAATGTTTTAAGATCTAGCAATTTTGTATCTTGGTTTATGTCATCCATGCAAAACAAAGTCAATATAAAAATTTTAAAAATCAATATTATTCTTGTGCCATTGCTTCTACTACCTTATAAAATCAAGCTTTTGTGTTTTAGTGAGTCTACCTGATTCCATTATTTTATCATGAATTGTGAAGCTATTTAAATTCAAGTATAGCATTCCTCTCTTAAAGTGTGCTAACAGCTTTACTAGTGTTTACATGATATTCCAAGCTACTTTTGATGAATTACTCTGTCCTCAGAGAATTAACTTGGAACACAGAGAAGTAACTTGCTTCCTTGTACAATGAATTTTACATAGTACATAATCAACAAAGATTTTTAGGATGCATTAATGAATGAACAATTAATGATGCAGTACTTTGATTAGAGGAGAGGCTCAGAGCATCTCATGACTTCAGGATCATACCTTGGACATAAGGGTATTTTTTTTTTCCTCAGCCTTTTTGAATAACTTATGCAGTACAAGGGAATGTCAGGAATGTTTCTGGTGCTACATGTTTAAACATATGTGGATAATTCTTATTTTTACTGTTAATTTGAGTTTTGTAGCTTTTTGATGTTGTATTTTATTTTTTCATTGCATAAAATCCACATGACATGTAGAAAAAAATAGCTAATAGATATACCCAGAGCCAATTGGCTGATAAATAATGTTAGTTTGGATATCTTATTATAAATGGGGAAGACAACTATTCTTTGTTCACTTTTCTTGTCCTATGTTTATAGTTGTTGAGTTTTTAAAAAATGATAACATATACATTTATATGCAAAGAGACTCTGGCTAGACTATTTTTTACAGAAGCAAGAGACTGCTTATATTCCAGTATTTTGTTTTTTTCCAACTTCAGTGTATCAGTCTCAACAAGAAAGAGATGGCTAACTCAAAAAAGTATGAAGAGAATTTTTAAACAGCTTTGGGCAGGGATAAAATGGAACACCCATACAAACAAAACACACAGTTCCTATATAACCTAGCAACTGTATATTTAGGCATTTTTCACAAACAAATAAAGGCTTATGGTCACACAAAAACCTGTACATGAATGTTCATAGACGCCCTATTCCTAGAAGACAGAGAAAGGTAGAGAATTGACTTGAGCAGCAGGGGACAAATAGAGACACCTGCACATCTCTGCCATATGCAAATACTTTCTTCTAAATTTTCCCAGAGCAAGATTTGTCTTTTAAAAGTAATTATCTTTCTGACATTTTCACTCCATTTGTGTTCCATTGTCTATGTAAGCTTCTGCCTGGCTGGTTTTATAATTAGTATTATTTTATTTGTTGTGAACATGTGGTTCTAGTTTTTGTTTGGTAAATGTTTCATTTTTAAAATTTTAATCTTAAGTATTTATTAAGTCCTCAAACTAAGCAAGGTACTGTGGTAAATCTTACTAGAGATACAATTAATAATAGGTCAAGTGGGGGGAGGGGGTGTTCCCTGACCTCAAAGTTATTCATAGTCCTGTGCAGAAGATAGAAAACACCAGTACATAGAAAAAAACGGAAAGGGAGAGAGTGCTCTGTCTTTAATCATATGTGAAATTCTAAACTGAAATATTGATGTCATTACACGAATAGCTTTAAAATTTCATCATGCTTTTGCAGATGTTTGTGGTGCATTGAAATGAGAGATGTGATACTTCTGAATCTCACCCCAGGAATGTAGTTAATGGAGTCCTGAGATGGCTTTTCATTTTGGAGGCAAATTGGGTTTTCTTCCACTTTCTGTCATCTTCCTACAGAAAAGCAAGATGGCTCTCGCTGCAGCCATCCTTTTCCCTCTTTCCTTCACAGGATGCAACTCTCTGGACTACATCAATCTTTCAGCCTAACCCCTGACTAAATCTTCTACTATTTTCCTGCCACATCACAACATTTGAAAAGAAACAAACTTACAATTTGATTATTGTGTTTAACAAGGTAGAAAAGTTTATGCCTACCATCTATCAATTCTGATATGTAGGCCACACAGGACATCAATGTGACATGAAAGCATACTTTTTTCATTTAAATTACAATTTTTTTGTATAGAAGGAAAGATTCAACTGGGATTGTTCTAAATGAAATAAATATGTTATAATCAACTTTGCAGTATTTCTATCTGTGAAAATAAAAACAGATCTGCATATCTTGTAAAATATATATTAGGTTGTTTTTCTTTAAAACTGTTTCCTTGCATTTATCACCAGCAAAAATAAAAAGTGATAACTTATTCTAAAGGCTGGAACTAAGCAAGAACTCCTTATTTATGTATCAAGAAGCCAATGCCATTGTTCTTTGCACTTACTTTTCTTGCACAATAATTTTTAATTTTTCTGTCACTTTTAAAGAAACAAAAAGTATCTGACTTATAATCAACATGACTTGCTCATTTTGCAATAATGATTTGGTTTAAATAATTTATGCAATGTGAAGATGTCAAAAACAGTTCAAATTCTATTTTTCTAAAATAGACTTGCTTTGTAATGAAATCTAAATAGTACACATATTTTGAGCCTATTAATCTTTAATAAACACAGTGGATATTTTTATCATATATCTCATATAGTATCATATAGTATCTCTGAAGAATAATACCACTACTCTACTTTTTAAAAGTATCTTTATTTTTTAAAAGTTTGTATATATTTTATCTCATTTTATCCTAATTCAATGGCAGTAGAAATCCATCATGCAAATGAAGAACTGAGAAAGAGTCAAATGGTTTGTTCAAAGTGACATCCGCACAAGGGGCTGACTATGCCTGATCCTAATTCCCTAACCTCTACCACAGTTCACTCTTGGTCACCATACCACTAAAATAGCCAACATATCTTGAGCAATAGAGACTTAAAAGCTCCTCTCTCCTTCTGCAATCCTTGGAGTGGTGGTCACTGATGCTCTGAAGATGGCTTTGCAGACATAGTTTAAAATTAGAAGACTCGAGATGTAACTAGGAAGGGGTTTGGCTTGTTTTCTGGAAAAAAAAGGAAGTAAAGAAGATTCTTCCTAGCAGTACACTAAACTTTTCACTCCAAAATGACAACTTTCTAAAGGATATAAATAACCTCTGGCATCCTGCATTTAATTCCATGTGAAAAGTAGTGCCCCCCAGAGGAGTGCGCCACAGCCGGACTGCTGGGGCAAGGATAGATGGGAGGAAGAGAACGGGCAGCCGGGGACAAAGCCAGATGCAGATGGTGAAGACACTGGGGTGGATGAGAAAAGGGTACAGTTTAAAGAAAAAGGGGAACTTACAAAGATTTGCTACAAAGAATAGAAAGCCCTCATAGTGATACTCCTTGCAGATGAAGTCATCACAGCAGCCTGTGTAAACCCTCCAAAATAAAAGGAGGAAAAAGTCTGGAAGGGTAAGGCTGAGATAAAACCTGTTTGTGACTAACTTGCAAGTGAGGAAGAACAGGAAACTTTATGTCTTCTACCAAACAGCTTATCTGTAAACAACTCAACTGAAATGTTTAATCAATTCTTCAGTCAATGTCCATTGTACTCAATGTTCCCTTTTTTGTTACAAATCCCACACAAGTAACCTCAATCTGTTACCCCTTGCGAAACTGTTGATTGTGGGTGGCCACTGAAACAAAGAAGCAGCAAATCCTTTTCAAGGAAGAAAAGTAAAACGTAGCATCAAGCCCAGTGTTTTGGGAACTGGAGACTTTGGAGATGACTTGGTTGCCTGCTCCAGGCTCCTTTATCTCTTTAGTCTCAAATTAGGAAGAAAAACCTGTTCTCCCTGACTGCATTCCTTTTCAAAAATGTTCCTTTCTCATACCCAGATGGTGCCCTTTGAACTTAAAAGCTAAAGAACTTTGTTCTCCACTGTAAATTGTCCCCACAGCCATGTTGCTTTTCCATTTAGCTGCCAAGCTGGGGAGAACTGGCAGTTATACTGGACAATTAGCACTTTGAAATATTATACCACCACATATGTAACAGGTTAGCACAGTGCCTGGACAGGAGAGCTCCACAAATGTTAGTGCCTTCCTCCCTTCTGGGCACTGAACTAGGCAAGGGCTATCTGCACTTCTAGCACTGAGATGGGGGGGGGGGGGGCAGTTCGTGTTTAGTGTCCTTGAAGGATCTAGATAGACACAGAAGAAAGGAAAAAATATGAAGGAATGTTTCTGGATCCTTATTTAAAAACTTGGTTTTAGATTTATGTAGGTCATTAAGCAAAGCCTAAAAAAAAAAATCAAGGGAGAACAAGACAACAGAAAATGGATATATTAATATTGAAACCCCTGAAAACAATCACCTTTACTTCTGCTTGTAAAACAATTCATCTTTTATAATCTCATAACCCAAAGTATTACAATCACGAACCAAAGACCTTGGTGGACTGCCTCTATTAATAATTAGAGATGGTTTTAAGTTTTCCCTTAACATTTTATTTAGTGCAATACAAAATGTTATCACATAGACAAAATAAACAATAGCAGGGCTGTTATTTATATAATCTGTGAAAACAAGCACTAACCCACTCCTTTAGTCCCTGAATAAAACCAGACATATGGTGGGTATTAAAAAGCAAATGTAGTCTATCCCAACTTTGTAAAAGTTTGTTTGGTTTTTCATGGAATCTCTCACTTAAAGAAAATTTCTGTTTTAGTTTTATTTTATGAGATAAATTCTTTAAAACTCTGCCCAATTCTTTAAAAAAAATCCTTAACTCCAGAGGAAAGTCACTCCTAAAAGTATTTGGATGAACCTATTAATAATATGGCAATTTAGCCAGCTAAGAAGTAAGTGGGCCTTCCTAGTTAGTGCCCATAATGGTTTCCTGACCAAAAGAGAAAATAACCTAGCTTTGCCCTAAGGTTATAGGAGAAATTTGACCCGTTGTTTAAATAGGATACACATTATCCAGATTGTTATACAGGAAAAAAATTGCATTGGATTTGGTTGAGCTTTCAGATTTTGATAAAAAAAAAAAAAAGACTAGACCAGGAGACAGAAATTGAATTACTCATAGATATTTTAACTTGAACAATACCTCTGTGATTCTCTCTTTCCTCATCTACAAAATGGGATTAAAGGGTCTGTTGTGCCTAACTTTATGAGAGAATTTCACAGTTAATCAGATCTACATTATTATTCACAGTAATATAGTATTCATTTAACATATTTTGAGAAGTCTTCCTTCCAAAAGGCTTTTATTACATCTGAATATTTATTATTATTAGGTGAGCCCCAAATCTCTGGTGTTTCCAGAAAGCGTAAGAAAGGTGAAATCTCAGGTACTACAAGCTTCCCTTTCTTCCTCTGACCTCAAGCCCTTAGTTCTGGAAGTCCTGCCTAATCTCTCCATGCAAACTGCTTGATCTCACTTGGGGTAGGGAAAAAGATGCTTCTCAATTTAGTCTAAGTGGATTTAACATATGGCATCTTCCATTCCAGGGTCAAAAGGTCCCAGTGTTTCTGGAAAACGGAAAACAGACTTTGCTGGGCAATGGAAATCGGAGAAGTCAGACCTTCACCTATTTGCAGAAAAACAGTGACCTGGGGATTTGCTTTTTATAAGCTACATTTCCAAAAGAATGCTATGCCCTAATGCTAAAAGGCATCTTGCTTTAAGCCTTTGAGATACTTCCCTGATGGCATCTAAGACATATTAAATAATTTGGCAACTGGTCCATGTGCCAAATGGACTCTGCTCTAAGAGGCTTGGACCTGGCAAATTATCCTTATTGGATTTTAGGATAAAAATAAATAGAAGCACAAGCAGGGTTAGAATGGAGATTTTCTTTTCAACTGGCACAAGGTCAAAGTGAATAAAAAGGCAAAATAAGAATAAGAAAAAACTAGAACAAGGAAATTGGATAAGAATTTTAAATTAGGAACAATTTTTAATAAAGATCATGATTAAAATCTCATAAGTTTCCTAATAACAAAGATATACCTTAGTTTTTAGGGAGGATGGGTGGCTTTGTATGAGCAAATGACAGCCATGTGTATTTCTGTGACCGTTAAATACCAATAACTAAGAAACAGATATATCTGTCATATTTTCTTAATGCTTAGGAAAGGCCTAAGGATTCAAAAAGACATAGAACATAGTTTCATGTCTGTCGTGGGATGCCTATAATTACATTCTTAGAAAAATTTTTTCCCCTAGTTGCACTGAAGGCATAAAAAGAGTCCAGAAAAAGACCAGTTTTAGAGACAGAACTAGAGTGGTGTAAAATCCAAAATGAAGGTGTACATTTAATTCTGCACACTAAAACAAGTGCAGTGAGCTCCATTATAAACTATGTGAACACTGCCATCTAATGTATTGCTTAAAGTCAGCAAGTACTTTGGGAAATTATGCTGGGAAGCAAGAGAAACTGAAAATTACTACTAGGGACACTGTTTTCAGAATTTTACTTTAGATTGAATTGAATATAGCATTTCAGCAAATCATGGCTCTTGTGCCTTTTTTTTTTCCCGAGCACACCAACAGTGTTTATTTTCTGAATACTGCTACCCTTATCTTTTCTCATTTTCAAAAATTAGATTTTTTTTTATTTTACCAGTATGGTGTAGCAAAGAGTATTTAAATAAGAATTTTTCTAGGCTCTGGCCAGTTGGCTCAGTGGTAGGGCATTGGCTGGTGTGTGGATATCCCAAGTTCGATTTCTGGTCAGGGCACACAGGAGAAGCAACCATCTGCTCCTTTACCTCTCTCTCTCTCTCTCTCTCCCTCTCTGTCTGTCTCTTCCTCTACCCCCTCCCATAGCCATGGCTCCATTAGTTCCAGCAAGTTCAGGGAGAAGGGCTCACTGAAGATCCCTTTGTGGCCTTGGGGTCTCGGGTGCTAAAATAGCTTGGTTGCCAAGCAACAGCCTAAGATAGCAGAGCATCACCCCATAGGATGCTTGCCAGGTGGATCCCAATCAGGGCACATGCGGAAGTCTGTCTCTCTGCCTCCCATACTCTCACTTAGGAAGGGAGGGAAGGAAGGATGGAGCGAGAGAGGGAGGGATGGAGGGAAGGAGGGAGGGAGAAAGGGAGGCAGGGAGGCAGGAGGGAAGGAGAGAAGGAAGGAAGGAAGGAAGGAAGGAAGGAAGGAAGGAAGGAAGGAAGGAAGGAAGGAAGGAAGGAAGGAAGGAAGGAAGGAAGGAAGGAAGGAATTTTCTATCTGATGACTATTTTGGCACTTGGAGAAAATAGGTAATCAAAATCTTTCAATTCAAAAAATTCAAAGACCTGGAAAAAATCCAACAGTGTGTTGTACTCAATGTGGGATGTGATTAAAATGTCAGATACTGTGTTAGCAGGTATCAGTCCTGTATCTGCTATGGCCATTTCCATTGCTTCATGACTATTTACAAAAAGTTTTGAAAAATTGTTAATCACAGACTAAGTAAAAGAAGCACCTCTCTCTCTCTTTCTCTCTCTCTCCCTCTCTCTGTCTCTCTCTCACACACACATACATACACACACACACACACACACACAATACATATTTGGGAAATACCTGAAGATGTATGAACCACTTTTTTTTTTCTTTCATTTTTTTTTTTCCTGAAGCTGGAAACGGGGAGAGACAGTCAGACAGACTCCCGCATGCGCCCTACTGGGATCCACCCGGCACGCCCACCAGGGGCAACGCTCTGCCCCTCTGGGGCGTCGCTCTGCTGCGACCAGAGCCACTCTAGCGCCTGGGGCAGAGGCCAAGGAGCCATCCCCAGTGCCCGGGCCATCTTTGCTCCAATGGAGCCCTGGCTGCCGGGGGGGGGGAGGGGACAGAGAGGAAGGGGGGGTGGAGAAGCAAATGGGCGCTTCTCCTATGTGCCCTGGCCAGGAATCGAACCCGGGTCCCCCGCACGCCAGGCCGACGCTCTACCGCTGAGCCAACCAGCCAGGGTCTGAACCACTTCTTAAAGCGGCATTTTATTAAATGACTTTACTAAAACTTCAAATGAGTCTGACAAAATCATTTACATAAAATCTATAAGCAAGTAAGTTAAAAATAATCCTGTATTCTTTAGTATAGCTGTCTGAAAATGGCTGATGGTTATCTTGCTGCAACAATCCCCACCTTGGTAAACTGCAAATTGCCCTTACAAACAAAGGATGAGTAATGGGCCAAAGGAGAGATGGTGCAGTAAATATGATAAGTTTGGGGAAAGTGTGCAGCTGTAAACCTTTTCAGCTTCAGCTGAAATCAGTCCTTCATATTAGCAGGAGATACATAAGGGTCAAGAATTTAATGGCAGGTGTTTACATTGACAATGGTAAAATGTTTAGAAAATGATTAATTGTGTGCATTTCATTAATTCACTCAGTTTGCTGAGCTGAGACCAGTGAGGAAAGAAAAGATCAATGACATGATGTCCCTGTGTTTTAAAACTTACACACCAGTAGAAGAAAGAACACAATTCACAAATACATAAACTATAACAGGCTTTGAAAAGATGTTAGTATTTAGCAGAGTAGGTGCCCAGTAATTTTTTGTAATGTTTGGATGTGTGGATAATTATTTGGATAAATGAATAAATAAGTAAATTATGAATTAGGGCCATAAGAAGTTATAGGAATTCAAAAGATACAAATTATTTCTGTTAATTTTGAGAAGCTGAGAGGTAGAAAAAAGATACAGGAGTTTAAGAAAGATTACAAAGCAGAGTTGGTTTTAAGCAGCACACTGAATGATTGGCAATATAAGTCCAAGTAGGGATGATAGTTAGAAAAGTCATGTAAGCAAAAGAAATAATAAAGGCTTCAAAACAGGCATTTATTCTGGATAAATGTATTTCTATTTGCCTAAATAATAGATGATATTTAAAAGGAGGGACTCTTCCGCCTCACACCAAATACAAAAATTAGCTCAAATCTTTTGAGCTAAAACTACAAAACACTTAACATTAAAACAAAAAATGTATAACACTTGGAAGAAAGCACAGTGATAAATCTTTATGACATTAGACTTGCAATGGACTCTTAGATGTAAGAACAAAGCATGACAACAAAATTAAGAATAGATAACTCGGGCTTCAGTAAAATAAAAACGTTTGTGCCTCAAAGGATATTATCACGAAAATGAAAAACAATTTACAGAATGGGAAAAAATAACTTGAAAATCATGAATCTAGCAAGAGTCTGGTATCCTGAATATACAAAGAACTCCTGGAACTCAACACAAGGACAAACAACACAATTAAAAAATGGACAAGGGACTTAAATAGACATCTCTCCAAACCACATGAAAAAATGCTCAATATGTTGAGCCATTAGGGAATGAATGTAAATTAAAACTACAATGAGATACTAGTTCACACCCACCAAGACGACTATAATAATAATAAAAAACAAACAAAACAAAATGCTGTGGCTGGCTAGCTTGGCCAGTTAGAGCATTGTCTCAAAATGATAAGGTTGCAGGTTCAATCCCCTGTCAAAGCATACATGGGAAGCAACCAATGAATATACAACTAAGTGGGACAACAAATGAATGCTTCCCTTCCCTCTCCCTTCTTTTCTCTGTCTCTCTAAAAATAAATCAATAAATTTTTAAAAAATCAAGCCCTAGCCAAATAGCTGGGTTGGTTGGAGCATCGTCCTGAAGCACAGAAGTTGTCAGTTCCATCCCCAGTCAGGGCATAAACAAAAACATCTCGATTTTTCTTTCTTTCTGTCTTTCTTCCTGACTCTCTCAATATATATAAGTAAATAAATAATAAACAAACAAATAAATAAATAATAAAAATATAAGTGTTGGCAAAGAAATGGAGAAACTGGCACCCTCATACATTGCAATAGACATGTAAAATCGTTCAGCTACTATGGAAGATATTTTGGCAGTTACTCAAAAAATTAAACGTAGAAATTACACATACCTCCCAAATTTTACTCCTAGGTATATATCCAAAAGATATGAAAACAGGTACTCAAACAACTACTTATACATGATTGTCCATAGAAACACTATTCACAATAGCAAAAAAGAACCCAAATGACCATCAGTAGATGAATGCATAAATAAAATGTAGCATATTTATACAATGCAATATTAGTTGGCCATGTAAAGGAATGAAATACTGATACATGCTATAACATTAATGAAACTCTTAAACATTATGCTGAGTGAAAAAAGCTAGACACAAAGATTACATATGGTATGATTTTACATATATGAAAGACCCAAAGAGTTAAATGCATGGAGCAAGAAAGTAGATTGATGGTTGCCAGAACTAAAAGGGAGTGGGGGACGGGGAAGTGACTGCTTAATAGTCACTTCATCACTTGGAGTGATGAAGATATTTTGGAAATAGAAAAAGAAGTGGTGATTGCACAACACTGTGAATGTACCAAATGCCACTGGTCACTATAAAATGGTTAATTTTATGTTGTGTAACTTTCACCTCAATAAAAATAAATATTAAGAAAAGAAGAGAGAAGATTACAAAACGTAAAGGTAAGTTGGATAATTTTATTCACGGTCAATTAGAGGAGCATGCAGGGAAGAGTCACTCACTATAGCTCTCGATTACAAGAACACATATGCTAAGGAAAGTCTGAAGTAACTTCAATGTGGTAGAAATTGGATGAAATGACAGGAAGCTACCTGTTCATTATTTAAAGCCTATTATTGTATGATTTCACAAATAAGTGGGACATAAAACTGAGACTCATGGGCATAAATTAAAATGAAGTGGTTCCCAGGAGAAGGGGGATGTAGGGGAGAAAGTGGAAGGAAGGGTGTAAAGAGAGACAAATATAAGGGGATGGAAAATAATTTGACTTTGAGTGATGGGTATACAACATAACCAACAGTTCAAATGCTACAGAAGTGTTTATCTGAAACCTATGTACTATTGATCCTATTGAAACCTATTGATCAATATCACCTTGTTAAATTTAATTTTCTAAATAAAATAAAATATTTTTGCAGGAGTTTACAAAAGTTTAAATGATGCTGGTGGCTACAATGGCATGGAAATGCCAGATTAGATGTTAGGTATTGAAAAGTAGTGAGATACTCAAATCAACTTATTTAATCCATGTATAGAAAGGGTAAAATTTGCAAAGAATGGTTCTAGGTATTTTTCCTTATACTGAATTATATGGCCTAAATTCATGGAAAAATACAAGTGGAATGTCTCACTGGGAAGCAGTTCAGACAGTTATTCCATTCACTCCTGTGCACAAAGCGTATGAAAGACTGATCACAACTGTAGTCCTACTTTAGTATACCTCTCTGAAAGTTTCAGTCCTTTTACTCAATTTCTTCTCTGTGGAGAACAAAATATCCACTTAGCAAGTATTTATTGAACACATACCATGTGCCAGGCACAATGATGGACACTGAGTTCATGAAGGTGTTCAGGTTGAGCTTACAGTCTAGGAAAAGATAAGTAAACAGAAAATAATGCAATTAAAAGGTGAGGATGAGGTTAAGTATAGTCAACATCAGACATGGAAAAAGTTACCCGCAACAGTTTTGGATAATGTGGAGTGGGAATGGGGTTAGACTCTGTAAATGTTTCTTTGAAGGAAATCATAGCTGCAACCCAGAGGGACAAGACCTATCACACCGAGGAGGGCAAGGTTGTAAGCAGAAAAACCACCAAGCTTTCTGTTCAGGTATCTGAGAATTTGTGTGAGAAAGGTTTATAAGTCAGTGAGCCTACCATTACTGGGGAAGAAAATAATTGTTTTTACCTAAAAACTGACAGGCAGATTTTGTCTTGCAGGTGAAAGAAGTTATATTTATGTCAACTAAAATGACAAGCTTCCATTTTCAGGCCTTACAGCTTCTGGCCCTTGGACTCTTAGCAGGGATTCTAGACTGGACACCAGGTTTAGGGAGTCCTCACTTGTTACTGTCCCATAAAAAGTCCTCCCCGTGATGGACTATAATTAAGCCACAACGAAAGGGAAATCGTGCCATTTGAAACAACCTGGATGAACCTGGAAACTATTACACTGTGAAATAAGCCAGATACAGAAAGACCAATATACGATATGATCTCACTAATCTAAAAATGTTGAGCTCACAGAACTAGAGATTAGAACAGTGGTTGCCAGGGGCTGGGTATTGAGGAAAATGAAGAGATGTTGGTCAAAGAACGCAAACTTTCAGTTATAATATCAGTAAGTTCTGCAAATATAATGTACAGCATGATGACCGTAGTTAATAATATTGTATTGTATATTTGGAATTTGTTAAAAGTGTAGAACTTAAGTGCTCTCACCAAACATACACAAAATGGTAACTATGTGAGGGGATGGTTATGTTAATAAACTTGATTTTGGTAATATACATTTCACAATGTATATGTATATTAAATCTTCATACAAATAGATAAAATTTTTACTTATCAGTTGTCCCTTAATAAAACTGGAAAATTTTTTTAAATCCTCCCCGATCCATCCTCTAATTCTCACTCCCCATGTTGTTCGGTGATATCAAACTTGCACAAGGACTTTTATCTGGTCCCCTTCGATGGTTATATCTGATTAGGTCGCTATCCTTTCATCATGTTAGTTTGCTTTTAATGTTTTAACTAATATGAACTGATGGGTCGCTGGTGCCAATTCAATGGCAACAGGAACCCCCAATTTGGGCTGTGGTGAAGAAGGAAACTTTATTCAGTACAAAACAGCTCCACTGTGGTAAGCACAGCTGTGAAAACAGAGCAGCTGTAGAACAGCGCAATTATGATACAGCATGGCTATAAGGCACCCCTGAGGCCAGACCTCTTTCTGAGTAGACAGTTATGCTGTGCTTGGCTCCTGGCTGGTCTGTTCTTCTCTGCTCCGTGCTGGTCTGTTTTGTCCAGTTTGCTTTGCACTGGTGATGGTCTGTTCCCCTCTGCTCTGCCATCCATGTTCCAGCTCAACTGGGAAATGCAGCCTTCACTCTTCAGTGGAAAGGGAAAATGGGCTCTTCGAGCCAGAGGGAAACTGGCTTATATGGACAGAAGTCCCTGCCCCAAGTCACTGACTGGTTCATCCTTGTGCAAATGCGGACCACAAATCCTCACAATTTGATTGGTCCAAAAGGCACCATTCTGATCTATCAGAATACAGCCACTCTGATTGGTCAGAGCTGCACAGCTCCTATAGGATGTAGAAAGCCTGTTAAAATAGGATTCCAGGACCTCCTACATTAGGGTAGTCAACCTTTTTATACCTACCGCCCACTTTTGTATCTCTGTTAGTAGTAAAATTTTCTAACCGCCCACCGGTTCCACAGTAATGGTGATTTATAAAGTAAGGAAGTAACTTTATAAAATTTATAAAGCAGAGTTACAGCAAGTTAAAGCATATAATAATAATTACTTACCAAGTACTTTATGTTAGATTTTTGCTGTTTGGCAGAATAAATCTTTATAAAATAACTTACTATAGTTAAATCTATCTTTTTATTTATACTTTGGTTGCTCTACTACCGCCCACCATGAAAGCTGGAATGCTCGCTAGTGGGCGGTAGGGACCAGGTTGACTACCACTGTCCTACATAAAGACTGGCTCAGAAGGCAGAGATGTAGAGCAGGCAGGCAGTTCAGTGCAGGCTTCTCTGTGAAGTACAGTTTGCATGAGAAGGTCCTGTGCATTAATGGCTGCTAGGCTCTGTTTTTTGTTTGTTTTTAACTTGAGCCCAGTTAGCCATCAGGAGCCCTTCTGAGTAGATGCTGTTTTTCCCCATTCAGGATTTACACTATGAATAATGTTTTTGCTTTTTTCATATTTTACTTTTAAATGAGAAATAGAAAACATAATAACATGTTGAATGTGCTGAACAATTCTCAGTTCATACAAATTAATCATTTCCTCCTAAGGGTTTTTTTTTTATTTGTTTGTTTGTTTTGGCCAAGTCCCTCAAAAAATCGCAATCTACATTAGAGGAGAAATACTATGTTTAAAACATCTAAAAGACTTCTTTCAGAAAGATAGTCAAGTAACTTATTCTGGGGAAGACCTTATCCATGCCAGGCCTTTGATAGATTTTCACTTAGTGTCCATCTAACCACTCCACTGGCAGCTACAAAACTGGCTTTTATGGTATTAACTATATATTTATTTACTTCTTTGCAGACATATAACTTAAGTTGGTAGTAACCACCATCTCCTAATTTACATGTTGATTACAGATGGTTTTTCTGCTGTCATTTATTATTATTATTATTATTTTTTAGGTGAGAAGAGAGGAGCTAGTGAGACAGACTCTCATGTGTGCCCCAACTGGGATCCACCTGGCAACCCCATCTTGGGCCAATGTTTGAGTACCAAGCTATTTTTAGTACCTGAGGCTGATGCAATCTGGCCTACTGAACTATCTTCAGCACCTGGGGCCCTGCTCAAACCAATGGAGCCACTGGCTATGGGGCAGGAAGAGAGATTGAAGGAGAGAAAGTGGAGAAGAAACAGGTGGTCACTTCTTCTCTGTGTTCTGACTGGGAATTGGACCCAGGATGTCCATATGCCAAGCTGATGCTCTATCCACTGAGCCACTGGCCAGGGCCTGTCATTTTTATATGTATGGTTTTATAGAGAAGGTATAGGGAGACTCAGATGTAAATATCCTCATTATCCTTCAGGAATCTACCTGTTTTTAAAAATATGATAAAATTTCTATTCTAAGTTTTAACCCTGAACTGAGTGATGAATGCTTCATTCTGAATTGACTTATAAATGTCCAGCATTCAAATGTAGCAACATTAAACCAAAATATTTATTTCAATACTACTATAAGCAACTTGTTGACTTTCTGAGGTAGTGGCAATACACCATTACTACTCAGAGACTTTTATGATTATTGATCAGCTGCTTCATAATGTAATGGGTTAGCTTAGAATAAAATAGCCATTCTTACTTCTCAAGTAGAAGTTTTATTTTTGGTACCTCCTAAAGGTGAAAATTTATCTCAACCAAAATGTAAGTGGAAAAAAATATATTATTTCAAATGCTTTAAAAAATAATTCTCATCAACTTTGTTTTTTTTTAATACCTTTACATTTCTCTTCATTCTTCTTCTATCCTAATTCTTTAAGAGACCCATACTTCTTCACTTGCAACCACTATAGCTCTCCAGTCTAGATATTAGAAATTCCAGTTGGGAACGTGTTTATTTCCATGAAATTTATTTACATTTTAAAAATATTTCAAATTGTTCTCAATCATAAAGAGATGAACAAACCTGTTATATTAAGAATTTTTGGCCACTGTTATATGTTATATATTTGATGTCATAAACATGAATGTAAAAAGCAGACTACAGCCTATCTACTCATCATCTATAGGGAAATAATTTCCATTACATGAATATTCCCACTAAGAAATTTACAACCTAAAGATACTTAGTCACATTTCTGTTAGGTGTTTGAAAATTCTTTTATATTTTTGCAATTGACTAATTAATGATCTTGGAAAAAAATACCTTGAACCCTACTTACCTCATTTTAGATGATGTTATTCACTTAAGGGCTATATATATTTATACTTACTGAGCAGTAACAGACATTTCAGCATATTTCAGCATTGCAAAGATGGGGGCTGGGAGGTGGGCAGGGGAATAGAAGATCCTGTGCTTCTCCCTGCTTTTCTTTTCATTGAACCGATCCTCTCTTTGCTATAGCTGTTCTAGTGTCTCCTATTCTGCTTCTTCAGTTGACCAGTTTATTTCCCCAAAATATTAGCTATGTAGTAACAATTACAACCCCAATACTTCTAGGCCACCCTTATTCTCCTTTAGAGTTTCTCCCTGCTCTGATCTATTTTGGGAAAGAGAAACTGTCTTATTTTAGTTACTGAGTTATATCCCTTCTGAAGTTGATTTCTTTATCCCATCTGATACCTACTCTCTTATTTGGCAATCACTCCTGCCCATTCACACCTCAGAGTCATTAAATCAAAGGGATGTGTAACATACTTTACTGAAGGCTTGGATAAAACCACTTAAAATTAAATATTAGACATTCCATCCCTAAAAGTCCCTCAACCATCGCCATCTCTAGATAATGTTTACCCATCTACTTGGGCAACCTCCTACATATTGCAAAACCTCATTTGTTCCGCTCACTTCTTCTGGGCAGCTCCCATCATTCAATTTCCCTTCATTTTTTTTTTTTTGCAGCCAATTTACCAATCTTCTGTTTTGTTGTCTCTTTTAAAAATCATATAAGCATTAGCTTATAAGGTCAGACTATTCAATATGTTCTTAAAGAAAAGTCTCCAGAGAAAAATCATTCCACTTCTTTTTTCTTTTCTTTTGGGAGAGACAGAGAGAGTGACAGACAGGAAGGGAGAGAGATGAGAAACATCAATTCTTCCTTGTGGTTCCTTAGTTGTTCATTGATTGCTTTCTCATATGTGCCTTGACCTGGAGGCTACAGCAGACCGAGTGACTCCTTGCTTGAGCCAGTGACCTTGGGCTCAGGCTGGTGAGCCTTGCTCAAACCAGATGAGCTCACGCTCAAGCTGGCGACCTCGGGGTCTCGAACCTGGGTCCTCCATATCCCAGCCTGACACTCTATCCACTGCGCCACTGCCTGGTCAGGCTCATTCTGCTTCTTTAGAGACAAAAGCAGCTATGTTATTCATGGTTTGAAGTAGCATATTTTTCTTCTTTGTTAATTTTATTCAAAAAGAGCTAATGTCAGAGTCATAACCAAAGATAGTCTATGAATACCCCGAAGCTTTAGAAGTGCTGTTGTAAGAGAAAAGTCTTAGAACAACTCAATCTAGGTCATAGAAGATACAAGAGTGATAAAAAAATTTAAATACTCATTTTCTGTTTAGATATAAACTAGTTCAGAGATTTTAAAAAGGCAACTTTTTTTTCTATTACTAAATTTGAGTAGTGCACAACCTTTAAGTTGACTGTGACTGAGTCATTAATTGAACAGCATGCTAAATAAATTAAATAGCAAATGCCTTTCAAAGTACAAGGAAATCATAGTTATGATTAGGGAAGCTGAGGTGCAGAACACCCAGAGAGAGAAAGCTGACAGAAATATTAAAGACTCCACATGTGGCCCACCTGGCTGGGAAAGAAATCTGGAGAAGCAGTCAAATTAATAAATCAGACAAGTAGATCTAAACGCAAGTTTGAGAGTGAGGTAAATGTAATGGAATTAGAAAGAAGAAAAATAAAAATAAAAACCTTTCATATAACATGACCAAGATTTTGAAGGAACTCCAAAGTAAGATAACAACAATCAACAATTAAGGAAAAGACCTATATGTATCAAGCATCTGTATATTTCTGTATATAATTGGTCTGTTTATAATCTGTTCTAAAGTATAACAGTCAGTATCAATATGGGTTTCTAATGGCAAGCAACAGAAATCAACTCAAATTTAAATAACAACAACAAAATTACTAAAGGGTATCCAGTATCTCAAAGACTTGGTTGGAGGAGGCCAGCTAGAGATTAAGTCTCAGAACTAGATGCACACAAGAAGAAGTAGCTCAAGTGCCTCCAGTGAACAGCTGATTAGGGTGCACTCTTATTGACAGCACTCTCAGTGGGCAATCATCCTTGTGGAAAATTTCTCACAGTCACTTTTTCCCTGAAGATTCAAAGTCCTAGACAAAAACATCTCCTTGTCTAAGCATGAGCATGAGTCACATGATCACTCCTAGGGAGAGGGAGATTGCAAATTGCCATGCCTTTTACCACAGCTGACTAATGGGGGATTTCTTCAAAGACAGAAGCTTCTTTTCAACTCTCCCCAAAAATAAGACACAAAATGATCTCTGTAAAAACTGAACGTTTGGTAGTGCTATCAATCTAACCAGGTTAAATTAATAAATGAAAATAGCTAGAATTTAGTTTTCCTGATTTCTCTTTCCCTCATGAAAAAGGAGGAGAGGAAGGAGATTGTAGCAGGGGCAATAACGTGTGAGGGCTAAGAGTGAAGGCTCTGAAGTTCATGATTTAAATCTGTTATAACATTTACTATCTTTGAACTTGGATATGTTTGTTACAGCTTCAAACTGATGGTAGCTTAAATGGAAATTAAAATGTTATATTCATCTCATTGAGTTATTCTGAGAACAAAACAAAAAACTTTGTATCACTTGCTTATTATGTTGCCTGGAAGATGAGGAAGTGCTCATAAAACAGCAGCATCTCTTACCACTCAAACTCCCCTTGCCCTTCTCACTATGATGCCTCTCACAAATGCCTTGCAAGGGTAGCTCTGAGAGAGTTCTTCATCTTTTGATTCCTACTCTTCTCAGAGCTGAGGAAAATCCTGATGTAAGCCTTCTGCACCTAGTTGTCTTGACTGCTATTCTGACTTTCTGGTTTATCTCCTTTTATCTGGAGTCCCAATATCCAGCTGCTACCTTGTGAAAAAAAGAAATTCTATCTTTGTCTGTATTATTGTGTTCCATATTGGATTTTTTTTTTAAAGTAGCCTAACCAGGCAGTGGCGCTGTGGAGAGATCATCGCTCTGTGATGCTGAGGACCCAGGTTTGAAACCCTGAGGTCACCAGCTTGAGAGTGAGCATGGCCTCACCAGCTTGAGCACAGAGTCACCGGCTTGAGCATGGGATCATAGATGTGACTCATGGTCACTGTTTGAACCCAAAGGTCACGGGCTTGAAACCAAAGTCGCTAGCTTGAGCCCAAGGTCACTGGCTTGAGCAAGGGGTCACTGGTTTGGCTGGAGCCCCCTGGTCAAGACATATACAAGAAGTAATCAATGAACAACTAAAGTGCTATAACTACAAGTTGATGCTTCTCATCTCTTTCCCTTCCTGTCTGTCTATCCCTGGCTGTCTCTCTCTCCCCAACCCTTGCTTAAAACAAAACAAAACAAAAAAAACAGCCCTTTCTAAGACTAGAGCCCTACTTTTATATTGCTAACTACTTGGCAACCAATCTTTAGTTCTCTAGTAGCTGGATCCCACTATCATGAATATGAGTGTGAAAGCCAGACCATATTGGCTTTGAATCAAGCTCTATCACGCAATTGCGTGATCTTAGGCAAGTTACTTAACTTCTCTGGACCTCATTGGAATTATCTGTATAATGAAGGTGCTAAAAATATCTGGCACATGAAAATACCTTTTATTATTATCTCATTGACTATTCTGAACTATGACTAGGAAGAAGCTTGTGGTAATAGAAAAGATTCTACAACTGGCCCTGATTTTCTCATGAAGGGTTTCAGTAAGAATAAAAGATGTGAAAGTCACAAACTCTGTAAAAGATTAAGATCTTTCCACTCAGGAACCTAATAAAATTATCGTAAGACCATTGGGGCTGAGAGCTTTCCTCCATTCACCTCAACCAGGAATCTGTGGATCAAAATGGAAAGTGCAAACACAAGGAGGCAGTAAACAGAACAACATTAAAGTAGGTATTGGATCCAATCACAAGACTGCAGTCAGTCCCTTCCAGTCTCTGGGACATGTTTTATACAAGGAACTGGTCCCAACCCCATATGTACAATGGAATCATTTGCAGAGGTTTCCAAAAACATTCATCTCCAGGCCCAATCCCCTAAAGTTAACTGTACACATTGGTTGAAAGAAGAAAAGAAATGTATTTTAAAACATAATCTTGCTTTATAAAGAAAGGGAGAGAGAAAAGAATTGCTGTTCTGGGAAGTTACTAACTGAGGTCATACAGGTCATTTCTCTGTTCCTAGACATGTCCTGAAATCTGTGCAAAAATGACAAAACCCCTAGGTAAGTTCTTGTTAGTTCTGTTGTTCCTATGCTCTAACACAGGGGTCCCCAAACTACGGCCCGCAGGCTGCATGTGGCCCCCTGAGGCCATTTATCTGGCCCCCGCTGCACTTCTGGAAGGGGCACCTCTTTTATTGGTGGTCAGTGAGAAGTACTGTATGTGGCGGTGCCACAAAGCGCGGCATTGCTCACGTACAGTACTACTTCCGGTGACGCAGGACATATGCATCACAGCTCCAGAAGCACGTCATATCACGTTACAGCTAGCAGTGACAAATATGGAACCGGACATTGACCATCTCATTAGCCCATAATTCCCATTGAAATACTGGTCAGTTTGTTGATTTAAATTTACTTGTTCTTTATTTTAAATATTGTATTTGTTCCCGTTTTGTTTTTTTTAATTTAAAATAAGATATGTGCAGTGTGCATAGGGATTTGTTCATAGTATTTTTTATGGTCCAGCCCTCCAACAGTCTGAGGGACAGTGAACTGGCCCCCTGTGTAAAAAGTTTGGGGACCCCTGCTCTAACAGCTCAAAACCTTTACAATCAAGAAACTCTTAATAGAGTTTAATCTGAATCCCTCCTGTTGAAAGCTAAATCCCATCAGCTTTTAGCTTAAAGTAGACAAGACCTGCTACAAAATTCAGATTTTACCATTCTCTGTCCTTGAAGTGTCACTTCAGTTACATAAGTGAGTTCCTTTGATGCTTAATAAAATTGATTTGTCACTTCTACTGGACTGTAGTGTGAATCAATTCACAAGCAAGTCAGGGCAGTACCCTTCTTGTTTCCTAAACCAGATTTTGTTTTAAGAGTGAGCATCTCTGGCTCATTATGGGGATGAGATGGCAGGATCCAGGTTTCGGCCTCTACAAAGAGCCTTTGGACACAAGCACGTGATAGTAGATAGATGTTACTAAACCTTTCTGCCAATTCCAAGAAATGAAAAATGAGCCTTTGGTGGTATTTAATCTTACTGAGCATCTAGTATATGGTTTATTTGCTTGTTTGTTGCTGAGCTTTGTGAGTTTTTTAAATATTTTGGATCTTAACCTTTTATCAGAGCTGTTGTTTGCAATTATCATCTTCCATTTAGTTGGCTGCCTATTTGTTTTATTGTCAGCTTCTTTTGCTGAACAGAAGCTTTTTAGTTTGACATAGTCCCATTCATTTATTTTTGCCTTTACTTCTCTTGCCTTTGAGGTCAAAGTCATAAATTGTTCTCTACAACCAAGGTCCATGAGTTTACTGCCTATGTTTTCTTCCATGTAATTTATAATTTTAGGTCTTTGATCCATTTTGAATTAATTTTTGTGCAGGAAGACAAACTCTAGTCAAGTTTCATTCGTTTGCTGTGACTTTCTAGTTTTCCCAGCATTATTTAATGAAGAAGCTTTCTTTTCTCCACTGTATGTTTTTGGTTCCTTTGTTGAAGATGATTTCCCCGTATACAGTGTGTCCGTAAAGTCATGGTGCACTTTTGACCTCTCACAGGAAAGCAACAAAAGACAATAGAAATGTGAAATCTGCACCAAATAAAAGAAAAACTCTCCTAGTTTCATACCTATTCAGTGCAGTTTGATGTGGGCTCACACACAGATTTTTTAGGGCTCCTTAAGTAGATATCCCGTATGGCTTCTACAGACTCGTCACTGACTGATGGCCTACCAGAACAGGGTTTCTCCACCAAACTGCCAGTTTCCTTCAACTGCTTATCCCACCGAGTAATGTTATTCCTATGTGGTGGCGCTTTGTTATAAATGCGCCGATATTCACGGTGCACTCTGGTCACGGATTCGAATTTAACGAGCCACAAAACACACTGAACTTTCCTCTGTACTGTCCACATCTCTACTGGCATGGCCATGGGCTGCTCCGCTGTATAGACAGTGTTACATCATCATCTGCACATGTGCACATGCTGCCATATCATCCTACAGAAACAGGCAGGGTTTTCCTTTTATTTGGTGCAGATTTCACATTTCTATCATTTTTTGTTGCTTTCCTATGACTGGTCAAAAGTGCACCATGATTTTATGGACACACTGTATATGTGGTTTTATTTCTGGACTCTCGATTCTGTTCCATTGGTCTGTGTGTCTGTTTTTCTACCAATACCATGCTGTTTTGATTGTGGCTCTGTAGTAGAATTTGAAGTCAGGTATTATGATGCCTGAAGCTTTGTTCTTTTTCCTCAGGATTGCTTTGGCTATTTGGGTTTTTTTATGGTTCCATACAAACCTGGTGATTTTTTGTTCCATTTCTTTAAAAAATGACATTGGAATTTTGATAGTAATTGCATTATTTGTTTATTGCTTCTGTAAATTGACCATTTTAACTATGTTTATTCTTCCTGTCCAAGAACATGGGATATTTTTCCATTTCCTTGTTTCTTTTTCAGTTTTTTTAATAATGCTTTGTAGTTTTTAGTGCATAGATCCTTTACATTCTTTGTTAAGTTTATTCCTAGGTATTTTATTATTATTTTTGTTGTTGTTACAACTGTAAAAGGGATTATTTTTTTTAGTTCATTTTTTAAAGTTTCATTGTTGGCATATAAGCAAGAAATAGACTTCTGTATACTGATTTTCTATCCGGTTACCTTACTGTACTGGTTTATTGTTTCTGATAGTCTTTCTGTGGAGTCTTTGGGTTTTCTATGTACAAGATCATGTCATCTGCAAAAAGTGAAACCTTTACTTCTTTTTATCCAATATAAATGCCTTTTAGTTCTTTCTGTTGTCTGATTGCTCTGACTAAAACTTCCAGCACTATATTCAGTAAGAATGGAGAGACTGGGCAACCTTGTTTTGTTCCTAATTTTAGAGTAAAAGTTTTCAATTTTTTACCATTTAGTATGATATTAGCTGATGGTTTGTCATATATAGCCTTTATTATGTTGAGGTACTTTCCTTTTATTCTGCTTTTATTGAATATCTATTGATATTCAATGTCTTCTCTGCATCTATTGATAAGATCATATGAATTTTATTCTTTGCTTTTTGATGTGGTGTATTATGTTGATTAATTTACATATGTTGAACCATGCTTGTGCTCCTAGAAGGAATTCCACTTGACTGTCATGTACTATTTTTTTTAATGTGTAGTTGTATTCAATTTGCTAGTATTTTGTTTAGGATTTTTGCATCTGTATTCATTAGAGATATTGGTCTGTAGTTTTCTCTTTTTGTGTTGTCCTTGACAGATTTTGGTGTGAGGATTATGAGGGCTTATAAAAATGTATTAGGAAGTATTGCTTCTTCTTCTATTTTTTGGAAGACTTTGAGAAGGAAAGGAACCATATCTTTGAATGTTTGGTATAATTCACTAGTGTAGCCATCTGGTCCTGGACTGTTATTTTGGGGGAGGTTTTTGATAGTTGTTTTTATTTCCTCCCTGCTTATGGGTCTATTTAGGTTTTACACTTTTTCATGACTCAGTCTAGTAAGATTGTTTAGTTCTAGGAATTTATACATTTCTTCTAGATTGTTGAATTTGGTGCCATATACACTGCTGACAAAAATTAGGGGATCAGTGATTGTGCATATACTTCAGTGCTTTCAATCTTTTGTATAGTGCATTGTCACCAATGAAATAAAAGTTGGTTCTGCATCTCACTTGCATAATCAAACAACTTTCTTTGACTTATTGTTTTCTGATGTTCTTGTTTAATAAAAAAATCAAATGCTTCTTTTTTATCATGTTCATTTTGAAATATCCCCTAATTTTTGTGAGCAGTGTATTTGATTTATTTTTCCTTGTTGGCATGAGAGGGTGGTATTGTTAAGAACTCTAACAAGAGAACTAAAAAATGAAAAGTTATAATTGAAAAAATACAGTGAAAAAAGAAAAATTCTGAAAATATTAAGTAGAAAGATAAACTTAAGAAAACGAAGAGCAAGAGCTGAGAACAAGAAAAAAATGAAAAGAAATCAAAACAAACAAAACACTACAATAAAATAAGAGTAAAAATATAATAATTTGAAGAAAAATGAAATTCTTTTTTTTTTTTGTATTTTTCTGAAGCTGGAAACAGGGAGAGACAGTCAGACAGACTCCCACATGTGCCTGACTGGGGTCCACCTGGCATGCCCACCAGGGGCGATGCTCTGCCCACCAGGGGGCGATGCTCTGCCCCTCCGGGGCGTCGCTCTGCCGCGACCAGAGCCACTCTAGCACCTGGGGCAGAGGCCAAGGAGCCATCCCCAGCGCCCAGGCCATCTTTGCTCCAATGGAGCCTTGGTTGCGGGAGGGGAAGAAAGAGACAGAGAGGAAGGGGGGGTTGAAGCAAATGGGCGCTTCTCCTATGTGCCCTGGCCAGGAATCGAACCCGGGTCCCCCGCACGCCAGGCCGATGCTCTACCGCTGAGCCAACTGGCCAGGGCTGAAAAATGAAATTCATATGAGAAAAAGAAAAGGGAAGAAAGAAAAAGAGTTAAAGAAAAAGTATCAAAAATAAAACATAGAAAATAATAATAAAAAATGTGAAAATATGAATAATAAAATTCAAATGGGAAAAAGAAAAAGAAGAAAAAACAAGATAAAAAAATTTTGTTTTCAGTTTTGAGTGGTTAATTATTTTCTATTAGGTGTCATTGTACTGCAAGTTTTGGCTCTGTGAAATTCTTGGGCAGAACTCTACTGAAGCATTGTTTTTATAATGATGTACACAGGGCCACAGTTGTGTTGGTAGGTGGGACACATTGTCAGGGCTTTAGAGTTTCAGCTTTATGCCATTGCAGTTTTATGGCTCTAGCATTGGTGGTTTCAGGTCTTCTAGCACTCTTCCCGTGTCTCAACACACCAGGGGATCAGACGCAGAGCACCTCTGCCTCTCAGGGGAGAGAGTGGCTTCAGAGAGTCAGCTGGGGGGGGGGGTGCGCCATGATCATTCTTCATACCACAAGGGGAGGGAGGTAGATCCTCGAGGCTTTCGGGGGGACACACACTTTGGTCCTCTCCAACACTGCATAGAGTGCGGGCCATGGGTAGAGAGTGGGCTGCATGCTGTGGGCCAAGTCTGCTTGAGCACCACACCAGCCACATTCCATGGGCTAAGCACATGCAAATCAAGTGTGCCTAAGCACTGCGTGAGCTAAACTCTGTGGGCTAAGCAGCACTGATCAACTAAGCATTGTAGCTTGTGTGAGTGTGGATATACCGGCCAATCATAAATGGAGCCCCAGCAATGTGGGAAGACCAAGGGAGCCTGGGCTGAGACCCTGTGCTTGGTTGCACCTGCCTTAATTCGGCTCCTTCCCCTCTGCCTCTCCCAGCTCAAAATAAAACCCAAGCCAAATAGGCTTCCCTCCCTCAGTCCAGCAAGAAAAGAGAAAAATTCAGTCCTCCAATTTCTCTCCTTTCCACAGTCCATTGCAAAAGCATTTTATCTTCCACCCTTGTTTTCAACCCAACAACTTTCAGTCCCTTTGCTACACAGATCTTTCAGGTGCATCTGCAAGAATGGCTGGGGTTTCTTCACCGTGTTATAGTTGCTCAATTTGTTGAAATTTTAAGGGGAGAGACCAGGAGTATCTTTCATGCCGTCATTTCTCTGATGTCACTCTCTCCCAAAAACCACTTACTATTCTTTTGTATTGGATCACAGACCACCTAAAATTAATCCTCCAGTAAGCTACTGGTTCTATGGAGTGTATGTATGTGTATAAGCACATATATGGGTATCTATGTGTAAAAAATGTAATTTACTGGTTTAGTGGTTATGGTAGAGAGAGGCAAGTGATTAACTGAATTGTAGGAATAGCACACATTCATCCCATTCACTTACATTAATCAATACCATTCATTTTAATTCCATAAGCACATTTTAAAAAGGGCATAGTACATGCTTGATAGTGTGAACTAAGTTGCTAAGAGGATATAAAGAAAAGATGACAGAGTCCCAGCACTCAGAACTCTTTGTTGTAGTTAAAAACCACCATGAGATAGAGAACTAAACAATATAAGAAGTTGTTCATTAAAGTGCTAAGTTAAAAATAAACTTAAGTACCAAAATGTATACAGTAGTACCTTGAGATATGAATTTAATTCATTCTGTAACCAAGCTCATAAGTCAGTCAACTCGTATATCAAACTGCCTATACTGGACCCATGCACCAATCCACCAACTAGAGGCAGCTTCCCGAATCACAACTCGTATCTTGGAATTTCGCTCAGATCTTGAACAAAAATACAGATCAAGTCACAGCCCATGTCTTAAAAAATTCATATGTAAGTCTGTTTGTATCTCAAGGTGCCATTGTACTAGATAACTTCAGGATTAATTAAGGGGAAGGAAAAAGTTGGACCATTATCAAGAAAGGCTTCATGAGGGAATATTAAAAGCTGCTAGAGACAGGAGATAAGCACAGGGTATTTAAAGGTAACAGTGAAAAGGGTGTGAATTTCTTTTCCCTTTTATCCCAGACCTCTTAGGAATTGGCCTGAGCAAAGCACTTAAGTCAGAAATTCATTTGATTATTTATTCATTAGATAAGTAAACCTAACGTATGCCAGATTTCTGGTGGGAATAGAAATAAGCATGATGTGTACAGGAAATAAAGATGAAGCTTACTTGCTGGAACTGAAGTTGGATAGGGAGTTGTAAGAAAAAGGATGCAGAGGTAGGGTGGGGTCAAATTCGGGACACCTGAAAGGTGCTCACCCCTGCCTGCGGTGCTGAGGTTTGCAACCCAGTCACGGCGCATAAACCCACCTGTGGGGGCAGGGTGAAGGCTGAGGTTGCTGGGGCTTGTAGACCCAGGCATATGATCACAACCCCTCCCATGGAGGAGAGGCAGAAACTGCAGCAACAGCCCCACTAGGCTGGCATTGGCAATGCCCATACCCGAACACCCTAGGAAGCAATGCCAGAGGGGGTGGTGTGCCTGCAAGAAGACCACACCTAGGGAACACAGAGGCCACACCAATAGGACTCCAGTGGCCAAAACCTTCTTATACACAGATAAGGAGGGAAAGCAGAGAAATGTAACACAAATGAATCAAGAGAAATCTCCAGGAAAGGACTTGAATAAGTCATATTAACCAAATTACAGTATGAAGAGTTTAAAATAATGATTGGTAGGATGCTCAAAGATCTTAGAACAACAATAGATGGTCATTATGAACACCTAAATAAAGAGATAGCAAATATAAAAAGGACATTAAAATAATAAAAAAGAATCAGTCAGAAAGGACAAATACAATATCAGATATGAAGGAATTAAAATGGAAGGAATTAAAAGCAGGATGGATGAAGCTGAGGACTGAATCAGCAAGTTAGAGGATGAGAAAAATGAAGGCATGGAGGCAGAGCAGAAAAAATAAAAGAGACTCAAAAAGTCTAAGGAAACTCTAAAAGAACTCTGTGAAAACATGAAGAAAAATAGCATCTGCATCATAGAAAACTAACATCTTTTTCCTAAAGAAGAAGAGAAAGAACAAGAAATAGAGACTTTGTTCAATCATATCATAACTGAAAAATTCCGTAAATTAATGCAGGAAAAAGTCTCACTAGTTCAAGAAGCACAGAGAACTCCATTCAAGAGAAACTCAGAAATCTACACCAAGACACATCATAATTAAAATACCAAAAACTAAGTGATAAAGAGAAAATATTAAAAGCTGCTAGAGAAAAAAAGGCTATCACCTATAAAGGAGTCCCCATAAGAATGACTTCTGACTTCTCAACAGAAATACTTGAGGCCAGAAGGGAATGGTAAGAAATATTCCAAGTAATGCAGAACAAGAGCCTACAACCAAGACTACTTTATACAGCAAGGCTATTGTTTAAAATTGAAGGAGAAATAAAAAGCTTCCAAAACAAAAAAATTACTCAAGGAATTCACTACAACCAAACCAATGCTGCAAGAAATGATAAGGGGCCTGTTGTAAACAGGTCAAAAGGGAAAAAGAATATAGAAAAAAAGAAATAAATAAAAAGCTTTAAAGAATTAAATGGCAATAAACAACTACATATCAATAATAACCTTAAATGTAAATGGATTAAATGATCTAATCTAAAGACATAGGGTAGCTATGTGGATAAGAAAACAGGACCCATACATATGCTGTCTAAGAGACACCTTAAAACAAGAAAGGCACATAGACTGAAGGTAAAGGATGGAAAAATATATTTCACGTAAATGGAAATGAAAACAAAGGCGGGGTAGCAATACTTATATCAGACAAAATGGACTTTAAAACAAAGGCTATAGTAAGAGATAAAGAAGGTCACTATATAATGATAAAGGGAGCAATCCAACAGGAAGATATAAACATTATAAATATCTACGCACCTATTATAGGAGCACCTAAATATATAAAGCAGGCTTTGATGGGTATAAAGGGAGAGATCAACAGCAATACTCTAATAGTAGGGGATTTCAATACCACACTAACATCACTAGATAGATCCTCAAGAGAGAAAATTAACAAAGAAATAGCAGATTTAAAGGACACACTAGATCAACTGGATTTAATAAATATCTTCAGAACCTTTCACCCTAAAGCAGAAGAATATACATTTTTTTCAAGTGCTCATGGTGCATTTTCTAGGATAGGCCACATGTTAGGGCACAAAAATGGTCTCAACAAATTTAAGAAGATTGCAATCATATCAAGCATTTTCTCTGAATTTATGGGACACAGCAAAAGCAGTCCTGAGAAGGAAGTTCATAACATTAAGGCATACCTTAAGAAGCTTAAAAAAAAAAAAAAAAAAAAAAGCTTAAATAAACAACCTGACTCTGCATCTAAAAGAACTAGAAAAAGAACAGCAAGTAAAGCCCAGAGGTAGTAGAAGGAAGAAAATAATAAAGATCAAAGTGAAAATAAATGACATAGTGGCTAAAGAAACAATACAGAGGATCAAGGAAACCAGGAGCTGGTTCTTTGAAAAGGTAAACAAGATCAATGAACCTATAACCAGACTCACAAAGAAAAAAAGAGAGAGGACTCAAATAATAAAATTAGAAATGAGAGTGGAGAAATAACAACTGACACAAAAGAAATACAAATATTGTAAGAAAATACTATGAAGAATTGTACATCAAAAAAACTAGACAACCTGGATGAAATGGACAAATTCCTTGAAACATATAATCTTCCAAAAATTAATCTGGAAGAATCAGAAAACCTAAACAGACCAATTACAGCAAATGAGATCAAAACAGTTATCAAAAAACTCCCAAAAAGAAAAGTCCTGGGCCTGATGGCTTCACGAGTGAATTCTTCCAAATATTCAAAGAAGAACTAACTTCTGTCCTTCTCAAGCTATTTCAAAAAATTCAAGAGAAAGGAAGTCTTCCAAGCTCTTTTTATGAGGCAAGCATAATTCTGATTCCAAAACCAGGCAAATCAACACAAAGAAAGAAAATTATAGGCCTATATCCCTGATGAATTTAGATGCTAAAAACCTCAACAAAATATTAGCAAACAGGATCCAGCAATATATGAAAAAAAATCATGCATCATGATCAAGTGGGATTTATTTGGGGGAGGCAAAGCTGGTACAATATTTGCAAATCAATCAATGTCATTCATCACATAAAGAAAAGAAAGGAGAAAGGATTGGAAAAAATTCTGAATCAAACCCAAGGACTCAAGAACTCAGAAGCAGATATGCGAGGTACAAAGATATGTTGTAAAAATAAAAATATAAAGTCTATATTTTGGAAAAAAAAATTCTGGACACCCTGAGAGACAGAAATGGGATGGCCCATGAGAAACTGCTCTAAACTCTTGAAGAAGAGAAAGAAAGGTACAATGAAAGTGATATTAGAAATACTGCTGCAGGAGCAGTGCTTGGGCTCCTTGGTGCCAGCCCAATACACAGGTATACATATGCACTCCCCCATTTATCCATTCATATGTGTGTTATGTAGATATACACACATATATATATGAGAGAAATATTTTACTTATCTGAAGAACTCATTTGGCCATGCTAAATCTTCAAGAAAAATACTATTTGGATATGGCAATGGATACTCTGGAAAGCAGAAATAGAGTCAATAATCCTCAATCTGGTTTTCAGTTAATATCGGATACCCCTGGTCTAGGCATTTCTGGGGAATGTTCTCTAATCTCATCATCCATAATCTAAATATGGTTTTCCATTACCAGTAAACAGAATATCAGGAAGTTTTCTACCTGCACCCAGAAATCCATGTAGTTAGCTAAAAATGGGATTTTTTTTTGCACTAGAAATATACAGCAACAGATAAGAAAGCAAAATCTTTTCAACAAAATAAAAGAAACTCAAATGGCTTTGTGCTTCACAGCTACTAAAGAGGCACAGAGATCAAATCTTGTTTCCCTACTGTCAGACCTACGGTCTCATTCTCTAAGGAATTCATGACACCAGAGTTAATTAGAATAAATCTACCCTAAATTGCAATTGCCTTCATTAAATGACAGAAAAACATATTATAGACTTTCTCTCAGGGCAGGGGGAGTAAATATTGCCAAAGAATAACTTTAGTTTTAGAATACTTGGAAGAATTCCATGCAGCGGCAAACATAATTTCGCTAAAGTTGCATGAAAACATTATATACCTAAACAACTATAAATCTTTGCTTGTAAAAATAAGCACAGGATTCCTAATGAATAAAAACAAAGTTTAAATCTATATCCAGTATTGGGTTGGCTGCTAACGGATTTGGTCTAAATCTTGCTTTATTACCCTCTTACTCAGCTCCAGACCATGCCACTTGCTTTTCCCCATTATGAGTTTATCAGAAATGAAAGCAGGCCCTGGCAGGTTGGCTCAGCAGTAGAGCGTTGGCCCAGTGTGTGGAAGTCCTAGGTTTGATTCCCAGCCAGAGCACACAGGAGAAGTGCCCATATGCTTCTCCATCCTTCCCCCTCTCCTTTCTCTCTATCTCTCTTTTCCCCACCTGCAGCCAGGGCTCCATTGGAGCAAAGCTGGCCCGGGTGCTGAGGATGGCTCCATGACCTCCACCTCAGGCACTAAAATGGCTTTGATTGCAGCAGAGCAATACCCCAGACGGGCAGAGCATCACCCCCTGGTGGGCATGCCAGGTGGAACCCGGTTAGGCGCATGCCAGAGTCTATCTGTCTGGTTCCTCCCCTCTTTCTCACTTCAGAAAAATACAAAAAAGAAAGAAAGAAAGAAAGAAAGAAAGAAAGAAAGAAAGAAAGAAAGAGAGAGAGAGAGAGAGAGAGAGAGAGAGAGAGAGAAAGAAAGAAAGAAAGAAAGAAAGAAAGAAAGAAAGAAAGAAAGAAAGAAAGAAAGAAGCTATCCCTCCCCACCATCATCCCTAAACGAACAAGATATATTATTACTCTTAACCTAACTTGCCAATTGACACACTAGGAGCTTCAGTGGAGATAAAAGGGGCCTGAGATTTCACAGCGTGGCCGATGCCCCTAAGCTCATTCTGCTCTTGCCTGCTGTTGCACAGGGGCAGACAGGGGAGTACAGTAACTCTGGATACACAAATTCATTGTAGCCAATCCAACCATTTCTCTGGTTTAGTATTAATAGTTTCTGAAGAAATGGAAGCTGTCCCTACAAATGATCTCTCATCTGTTTTTACCAGTCATCCCAAGCTTCTTATACAGTTGTTCTTCCAACTGCTCCTATATGAAGGGGGCAGCAAAGTCAGCTATGGAATAGCAAAGTAAAGTATTGGCTTTTGTTTTTTACAACTTTGACAGGAAATACGGGAAGCAAGAAGTTTGGGTGATCAAACAATAGAGTGTTTTTGAGCAATACTATACTCCTGTGCTTGTTCTCATGCTGACACATTGGCTGGTATTACTTTATTCTGAAATACACAATCATCTCCCTCCTTTTAAAGCAGAGAGGATGGGAAAACCTAGCCATGTGCAATGAGGGATGCCCCATTTATCAGTATTTACTTGCACTGGTGTGTTAATACATTAGACCTAACCTGATTTAACAGATTACAGCAAAATTTACAAATAAACATAGTGCATATTAATTGTTTACATCATAGATCATACACAGTACCAGTTAGTAAGTTCTACATTCCACTGTCTTCAGTGAAGATTGTTGCAGACCTGGCAGGATAGCTTGGTTGCTTAGAGCTTCATCCTGATGTACAGAGGTCTCTATTTCAATCCCTGGTCAGAGAATATACAGGAATAGATCTGTGGTCCTCTCTCTCTCTTTCTCTTTCTCTCTTTAAAAAAAAATTGTTGCAGCATTCATCAGGAAGACATGTGTAATGCTGACGACTGAGGTCAGGCAGATTCACAGTGGATTCGGGCAGATGGTAGGGAAACTGCAGAGCCAGAAAGCATTGGGCCGTTCCCATTTACTAGAGTCTTGCAAATGAAAGACAGACAAGCAAACAGGCAGAGGAAACCGCTTCTCATGGCAGCAAGTGAACAAACAGCCAAACGGCCCCTCACAATGGCAGCCAGGCAATCCGCATTCTGCCATCTGCACCCGTAGCCTTACACAGACTATACACATGGTGCTGCCATGTGCTCATGTACAATACTAATCAGGCAATGTACAAGTGAGCAAGCCTAACACAGCTGTTTTCCCAACAATCGTCCCTTTAGGGTTGCTCACCTCACAAACTACACAACAGGCATCTTCTGCGACAGTCCTTATGCGAGTAGTGAGGTACACTACAACACAGAAATAGCACAGACTACAGCAACCAAATTAAAAAGGCACACACTATACCAAAAATGACATTATTTACAAAGGTGCCCTTCACAATGTCTCCATGAGCACTCTGCCCAGGGAGTTAACTGGAGGCCCACCTGTGGTCCCCTACCCCACTGTAGGTTGGAGGGCCTCTATAGTCCAGGCTATGTCCATTGAAGCCATAAAGTGTCGTTGGTGCATCTCTACAACTGTATGGGAGCAGCTGTTCCAGTGCAAGAGGGCCTCCACAGGTGCCACAGCCCCCCCATCAAGATCTCTTGTAGTACTGTAGTCCACAAGCAGCATGTCCATTTACCAAGGGAGCTGGCGCCCCCCTCTGGCCGCAGTCTAAGAGTCCATTACACTGCTCAATGATTAATCCACAATAGAGGGCCCAGTTGTCTGTGCAAATCACCAAGATAAAGGTACATTGCAGGCAACTAGCCCTACAGCTCTTTATTAATGGCTCTCAGCACCTTTCTATAAGTGCTCTATCCACTGCAACAAGCCCCATCCAAACCCCACAGCAACCTTACAGGGCTTGGCAAGGTCGAACACATTCAAGCCCTGTGCCACCTCAACAGTTCTCTTAGCTGCAAAAAAATCAAAACAAAAAGAAAAACAAAAAAACTAAAAAAGGACCTATTTTCTTCTAACACCAACACCTACTGCACATTAGAAGGGCGCCAGTGGCTAGCCAGTTCCACTTGATGCCTCCAGTCCCCGGCCATCCCTGTTTGACAGGTCCCTTGGCCCTCCCCCTATTCAAACTGGAACAATGGATCTTAGGGATCCTTCTCTCCTGCAGCTGACTCCATCATATAATTTTATAACTGTGCTGTCCGCACACCAACCATTTTATTGGTAGCTGCTGGTACCGTTTGTCTCAGAGGCTGGAATCTCTGTTCTGGTTTAAGCTGCCACCAAAGCTCTAAAAGAATATTATGAAACTTGCTATCTAATTTCTCCCTATCTGTCTGGCTGCAATGAAATCTGCCCACATCTGTATTCAGGTAAACTTTACAGACCCGTTTCTCTTGTTAGTTGGGGGGGGGGGAGGCAGCATGGGCAGCAGCCCTCACAGCTTTATACTTTCATGCTGTTTCCACCTTGTCCAAATCTGCTACTACCCGTGTAACTGCATTGACGGGCTGCCCCACATAGAGGCCCAAGATAGCCACTAGTGACGTAAAAAGGGCTGACATGGAGCTACAGAGAATAAGGTCCCTCATGCCTGCCGTAAGCACTTCCACATCTGGCCCACAGTACCTCAGGTTGAAATCAACATTCTTCATACCTAGTTCCTAGAAAACCTGCTGGAGCTCTGTATGTGACTGCCACCAACTCACTGCCCCTAGCAAGTTTCCAGCATTCACAGCCATCACCCATTCTAATAGGGTATGGTTTCCTGGGTTGTCATGTCAGTTCTGAAAATGCTGCCTCAAAGAGGAATGCATGGTAATGGTGGCAAATTTCTCCATTTCTGTTCCAGAGAGCATGATGCCATTCATACCTATGTCCCACAACTGCAGCAACCAAGCTGCCAAAGACTTGGTGGATTTCTGCCTAAATTTTGCCCCCAACTCCATCAGCTTTGTTTGGGTGTAGGGCTAGACTACAGAGTGCTTAACTTCCTACAGAGGGGGTTGTACCTGCCCCTCAGGTACTCTTGGCTGCTGGGTTTTTACTTTCTTGTGACCGTTGGCTGGGATCTAAGTCTGCCAATGGCAGTAACAGCCCAAACCTTCTCTTCCTCAGAAGAGTCGGAAACAACGACAATCACTGACTCAGAACCACTCCACCAGCACAAACCCAGCTCCTTCTTCAGCACCCACTTCAGCTCTTGTGGCTGCTGGCTCTCAGCCTAAAGCTGAAACTAGAGCTCTTGAACCCACAGTTGTTTCTCTAAGAACTGTCGATGCCAACGTTCTGCTTCTAGAGCAAATTCAACTCATAAACCCAGTTAGTCTCCTTTTCTAGCAACTGTTGCAGTTCCTGCCACTGTTAGCACTTATCCTGGAGCTTTTGACCTCGGGAAGTCTCTCACACAGAGCTCTTCTTTTCTTCTCACAGGGCTGTAAACAACACCCAGACCACAGCCCTCAAAAGGACTGCCACAGGGAACCAGTTTTCATGGCAGCAAGTGAATGAATAGCAAAACAGCCTCTCACAATGGCCACGCAATCCACAATTCCCCATCCACCCTGAGGGCAAGCACCCATAGCCTTACATGGACTCTACACACATGGTGTGCACATGCTCATGCACTAATCAGGGAAAGTACAAGCAAACAAGTCTAACATAGCTGTTTTCCCAATAGCAGTCTGAGCCAAAGGTGGACTATTAGTTCCCCATACCCAGAAGGCAAATGGACAAGAATTAATAACATAAAAGCATATAATAAACAGCCATAAACTGGACCTTATAAGGAATAGTAAAAAAAAAATCATACCCCTAAAGTTTTGCCCTTTTTCCTAATTGAGGAAAACAGAATACATTTGACCCTTGAACAATGAAGCCAGATGGGGGTTGGTTAGAGGTGCCAACAATCTTCTGCCCAGTAAGAAATCTCCAGGTAACTTTTGACTCCCCCAAAACTCAGTCATCCATTGGTATCAGTGGGGGATTGTTTCCAAGACTCCCAAGGATACCAAAATTCACAGGTGCTCAAATTCCTTATATAAAATTATATTGAACAATGCCTATAGTCAGCACTCCTTATCTGTGGATTCCTAATTGTGAATGCAAAACCTAAAGATATAGAGAGTCAAAGTCTATTTATTTGTGCTAGAACTAAATGACACCTCAATAAAGGTTTCTTGGATATCAGGGAAAAGGTGGCTGAAGAAGTAGAGGTGCAGGTGGGATGAATATTAGGCCCACCTGAAAATACCATTGTTAATGAGACCACTTCTGCTTGAATGTCCTTCTCCCTTCTTTAGCCTCTCTCTGGTTTATTTGCCTAAAAGACAAGCCCTCCTTCTTTTCAGAGTAGCCCCCAATATGAGGCTATATCTGTCCCAATTCCCATTTTCTCAGGATAATCAAATCAATCAAACTTTATCCCTATTAGTGTGACAGTGTGTGTACCTTCTAATGGGAAAATATCTTAAACAGATGGTTCTAATGGTGTTATTTGCCAGCACTGTGACATGGGTTTCAGATCTGGTAGAAGATGAGAATCACTTGAGAATGACACCAAAGTAGATTTTAAAAGATAGCAAAAAGGCCAGGTCCTATGCCAAACCAATTTCCTCAGAATGTCTGGCAGTGGGGCTGGGGCAAATTTTTGTTGTTTGTGTTTTAAAACTTCAGGGTGATTCTGATACTAATGTTCAATGAGGAGTGGAAATCAATCCCTAGGACAGTGGTTCTCAAAGTATGGTCCCCAGAGTACCATTAAGATCGAATGCAGATTCTCAGGCCCCACCCCAATCCTACAGAATCAGGAATTCCAAAGGTGGGACCCAAGCCTCTGTTTCAGAAATACCTTCAGGTGATTCTGACACACACAGTCAAGTTTAAGAGCCACTGCATTAAAACAGTCATTCCTGTGCCCAGGCACTTGGCCTATCAAGATGAAATGATGATTTTTAAAATCTAATTTGGTGTGGGAAATATCATTAGGAAAGATTAATAACATATAAAAGTTCAGAGAAATAAACTATTAACCCTCCTTGTGGGAATGCTTTTTACACACCCTTTCAGTAACCTCTCAAATAATAATGTGGTTCTATCATTTGACCTTGGCCACGGACAAGACAATGTCAGAGTAGCCACCACAAACTGGCAATTTTAAGCCCAAATATCCTGCTTACTTTTTCTGATGAAAGATCTGCTACTCCAGTTACATAGAATGAGAGCAACATTAAGAGGAATAATTGGAAAGTTGCATTTCCTTCTGTGTGAAGCACTGATATCTGCTCCACGGCACTGCACTTCCAACATATTTCCCAGGAGTTAACCCTGGGAAGTTTTGCCAAAATTAATGGCTCTGGCTGAGCACTGAGCAAGGCACCCGTGCTCAATCGAGGCCAGATTCCAAAACACACACACACACACACACACACACACACACGCACACGCACACACACGCACACACTCCAACATACACACATTCCAATACATATACACATACACACAGATTTCAACACACAAACACACACACACCACACCACCCCCATCCTCCATCGCCGATCTTTGAGGCTAGGGGCTTATTTTTCGCGCAGCCCAGCTTTCCCACGAAATCCAGAAGAAAGAATGGATACAACTGAGAAGCCAAAAGAAGGAAAAGGGCTGATCTCCGCTGCTTTACAACAAGCAGCTTCCGGGTGATCGCGCCACTTCCCTGGGCCCGGCTGTGGCGCCGCGGGTACGTCCTACGCGAGGGCGCACTGACTTCCCCTGCTCCGCCGATACAACGCTATGACTGACCCAAGTACAAGAAACGACGGACTTTCGGCGTTTAGGACTTGATACACCCCGCTGCCAACGTGGGGAAACAACTGGCTGCGGCTCGCGGTTCCCGCTCGCAAGAGTTGGCCGCCCTCTAACTCCGATTTGCCGTTGGGACGCGCTGCCCCGAGCGCAGGGAAGCAGGGCGCAGGGCGGGGACGCGGGGCTGCTGGCAACTCTCGCCTTCCGTTTTCTGACCCACGCCTTACCCCTTACTTGTTCTTCCCTCCGTTCTTCCTCTTTTTCTGGACCTTTCTGCAGCCTGCCTCCCAAACAGTGTCGTAACAGTGGGTGGGAGTCGCTGGCCTGATGGGCTCTTGACCTTGCATGTTCCTGAAAGCGCCATCCAAATATACTATAGTTGATAAAAGCCAAGGCAAAGGACAAAGCTACTGGAGAAAATCAACAGCAATTATTTTTGCAATCTCCCACTTCAACCTGCACACCTGGAAACAGAGTCCAAGAGAGTCACGAACTCAGGCAAATTCTCAAATAGACTAAATAAATGCCTAGTTAGATTCTTGAGGAAAGAGTACTCAGGACAGGATCTTTGGGGAGAATGGGGGGGGCAGAAAGGCACAGAACAATAAATGTTCAGCCCTGACGTCTATAATGATCACCTAGGAAACATGGAGGTGTGATGGAAAGGGGTGTGTGCGTGTGTGTGTGTGTGTGTGTGTGTGTGTGTGTGTATGTTTACACCAAATACTGGGGTTGGGGCTTAGCTATGGATTCATTTAAAAAGGTGAAAACTATTCTTATGTTCTGGGATGGGCCTGGACATAAATTAGGGGGTTTTGTTTCTATATGATTATTTAAGTTCCTTGAGTGATTCAGAACTGCTCACCTAAAGTACTTTTCAGAATGTGGCTTCCGGACCAGCAGCAGCAGCAACTTGGGAGCTTTGTAGAAATGCAAAATCTCAGGTCCCACCCCAGATGGACTGAACCTAAAGCTCTGGAGGCAAGGCCCAGTAATCTGTATTTCAACAAGGCTTCCAGAGTATTCAGTACATGCTAACCTGAGGACCATTAGGAGTTGGCTGACCCGTACTGCCCATAAAGCTAAGAATGATCTGAATATTTTTAAAAGGCTATACAAAAAATAAACTATGTGATAGACCTCTATGGCCTACAAAGCCAAAATATTTACTATACTGCCCCATACAGAAAAGGACACCATTCTAAACTAAAGGATTATATGATGGGAAACTCTGTGGACTTACCAGACACTGGCAGTGTGCGGGCACTGAGAAATTTTGTGAAATACAGATAACCCTCTGTATTTTGAGGTTCCACATCTGCAGATTTAACCAACAGTGGATAGAAAACATTTGGGGAAAAAAATTCCAGAAAGTTGCACCCTAAACAATACAGTATAACAGCTATTTGCATAGTGTTCAAATTTTATTAGGTATTTTAAGTAATCTAGAGATGATTTAAAGTATGACTATGCCATCTCATATGAGAGACTTGAGCATACTCTGACTTTGGTATTCAAAGAGGGTCCTGGAACCAGTCCCCCTTGCATACTAAGGGGCAACTACAGTGAGGTGCTGGAGAGTGCAGGGCAAGACAGGATAGGAAAATGTCAAGAGTAGAGAGAGGAAAATAACTTTGATTCTCATTCATGTGAAAGACCAGGTTTACTTAAAGGATGTGCAAAACCCAATGAAGTTCTAAGTAAGATTTTCCTTTTTTGAAAACATATTATTATTAGCCTCAAACAAGCAGGTATGTAGAATGGTCTTATATATGGTATATGTGAAAGAACAGCAGTCTTCCAGTGGAATCTGAAGTCAGCTAGTTCCATTTTCAGTGCCCACTCATTAGCTCTGTGTCTACACAGGCTGCTTGTGTGTAGGATGGTTTTCCCTAAGTTGCTGGAGAAAATAGAAGCCATATTTATCTTCATATTTATCACCTGAAGTACTGTAATAGGTATGCAGGAGGTCCCTAAATGTGTATGTACTCAATAAAAGTGTTTTATCTTTTAAATACTCATATGTGGTTCTCTGAGATATGACTGCCTGATAGGGAGGAGGCTGAGGGAATAAACACTCTGGGGCATCCGAAAGAGTGAACGTTTTACATATGTATATAATTTTAAAGGAAATAATGTTTGTTTTTTGAAACAACAGTGTATCCCTGTATAAAATAGGGGAATATCTTTAACCAGTCAGAATAAACATTTCATTGGAGAATTTATTGTTGGTTACTGTTATTAGTGTTATTTCTTCACCAAAAGAGTCACCTTCCTATTCACCACTATTCATAAGATTAAAACAGTAAATGTGTATGCTTAGATTTCTATTTTAAAGGCCAGAATTATAGCATCCATTTCTATTGAGAGATGCTATTTCTAGGTACTGGCTGACAGCCATTACTAATACCAGTTGGCTGTGGTGAGGCTAAAAATGAATTCTATTAAAGGAAAAAACTTTTAAATAACAGCTATGTTCACAACTCGCTCTCCATTTAGCATCAAAGCTGTTTTAAAATATGTGATTCTTTTAATCCAGAATTAATGTAAAATTATTGCATTTCAGCACAGTATTATATATTTTAATAAGAAGCTATTTTTTTCTTTCAAAATGTCATACTGTAATTTTGGGGAACGACACTCATTTCAAGGTTGGGTAGCCTTTCTCTGAAAAAGAAAAAAAAATGTCATTGATTCAAAAGCAAATGTTTGTTTCCTCAAACTTAATCCCATTAAATTTAATGGCCATGTTTCAAGGTCATTTCCTGCCACCCACTTGCCTTACTTGTCATTAAATTCATAACAGGTGTAGCAACACCAGCATAATCTACTACAGTGAAACCTTGGTATTTTTAAGAACTAGAAAGTCAGCATTGTCGAGTGTAGGGTACCTAGGTAAATCCAGTTAGAAGAAGCTATCACACAAAGTCTCATTTATGTAACTAAAAACACATCTTTAACTTGTGTCTCTAACACAGTGATTTTTAAAAATTTACTGAATGACAGTATCACTTCATGAAAATAATATGAATGCATGAAAGTGTATATTGAAGACGTCCAAGAGGTTGAAGTACATATAGATGCTGAAATAACATATTTAGAACACTACCAAATAGCAAAAGTCACCATCACCAGAAAGGCCATCATTTTATTAAAGACACACAAATACCATATAAAAGTTTTGCTTCCCAGGCCCTGGCCAGTTGGCTCAGTGCTAGAGTGTCAGCCCGACATGTGGATATCCTGGGTTCAATTTCTGGTCAGGGCACACAGGAGAAGCAACCATCTGCTTCTCCACATCTCCTCCTCCACCTTCTTTCTCTCTCTCTCTCTCCACCTCCTACAATCATAGATTGATTCAAGCGAATGGGCCCCCAGGCACTGAGGATGCTTCTGTAGAGCCTCCACCTCAGGTGCTAAAAATACCTCAGTTGTGAGCATGGCCCCAGATGGGCAGAACATCAACCCCAAGCAGAGGTTGCCAGGTGGATCTCGGTCAGAGCACATACAGGAGTCTGTCACTCTATCTCCCCTCTTTTCCACTTAGAAAAGAAGAAAAAATTAAAATATAAAATAAACTTTTGCTTCAAATGTGGGTGGAGCGCAGAGCGCATTCCTAGCAGCTCTGGCTGATGTAATGCTGTGAGAATACTCCAGCTCCCAGAAGCCTCCTCGGCATACTCAGGAAGGAAGCTCCCCCGAATAAGGAAGTGACTCAGTGATAACCATACAGTTCCCTGATCTTTTCAGCCATTGGCTATGAAGAACACACAGTAACACCCTATAGACTGAATCCATGTATATAAGCTAGCTTACTTCCTGAATAAATTGGATCTGCGTCACTGAACCTGGTCCCCGGAGTTGGGTCTTTGCGTCTCCGTCGTCCTCACCCCTGGCAGGACTTGTCCACAGCTGGCACCCAATGTGGAGCAGGGACCTAACCGGCATCCAAGGGACAGGTGAGTGACCCTCTGCAATGGGAAACCTTCTCCCCCACTCTCAAGCCCCACAGGCTTGAGCCCTGCATGCCCTATTGCAGAGTAGGTGAGTTAAAGTTAGTGAAAAGGATCTCTGTACTTACTGGGAGATCCTCTCTGGTCTCAATCTCTGGATTAGGGATGAGCCTCTCTGGGACCCCAATACTTGGGCCCAAGCTTTCTGGCACGTTTGTTTGGCCGAAGTACATGAGGGACAAACCTTCCCTCTCAGCCTCATTCCTGCCCTGCTAGCGATACATGCCTGCCTGACCGGTGCTCCTGCTGGGGACCCTCTGCCAGTGCCAAAGATGTTGCAGGCTGCCTCTCTCTCTGAGGAGCCCCTACCTTCCTATTCACCCCCCTCCACTGAGGAGGAAAGTAGCTTAGCCTCCGAGTGGCTGAGCGCGCAGAAATGAAACCAACCAAATTGCTAACTGCGCCATCAGCTCTGCCACCGGAAAAAGCAGAAATCGCTACTTCCGCATTCCCTGCTCTGGCTCAATGCCCCACCCCAGCCTCTCAGACGCCATTTTCTACCCCAGCTTTACCTCCAATATGTGTTCCTGCTGCGGACCCATGGCCCAGCCTATATGCCCCCACATCTTTTTTTCTTTCTGTCTGTCTTGTCTATTTTTTTATATCTCTCGCTCTCTCTCTCCCCCGCCCCTCTCTCTGAAATGATGCTGGAAGGACCCAGCCACAGCACAGTGGTGGGGATCACACCCTCTTCTAAAGCAAGGGAAGGTTGTGCTTGTGTTTTTCAGCCAATTTGGGTTCCAGGAACCCCCCAACCTGCTTGACAGGGTTTCTTGGGCACCCACTAAGTGGTTCAGTCTTCACCCATCCAAAGCCACAGCCCTGGCTTTCTCCACACCGACTACACCTGAGGGGAAGAGGTCCTCAGCGCTCCAGAAGAAGACCTTGTGGCCAGCGTGTGCGCCCCATCACCTGGGGGGATGTGGAGGCTTTGGCAGGGCAGGCCCAGAAAATTACCCTCTGATTGGTCCCCAGGCCCTGGTGCTCTGTTCTTGCTTATGTGTGCTATAGTAACCGCTGACTCCCAGAGATAGGCAGCAGCAGCCCGGGGCTTGAGCCCTGCAGTGCGAGCTGGTGTTTTCAGCTCATCTTTGGAGAATGAGGAGAATTAGGCCACAGTTGTGATTTGCAGACTCCAGAAGGTAAATGGCAGCAGCTGCGGCAAGAGGATGAATGAAAGCCAGGCTTGCATTGCTGAATGGCCGCTGGAATGGCAGGGAGTGCCTTCTAAGCCGCTGGTGGGTTTGCTGACATTTTGGGACAGAGGGGTGAATCCCATCATGCTCTCCACAGCAGATATGGAAATGCTGACTACCATTGCCATGTGCTCCTCTTTGGGACAGTGTAAGACCTGCCAGGATGGCAGAGATGATGGGGGTGGCTGAGGCCTCATCTGTATGGACTGATTTCCTGGACTATGACTGGAGTGAGCACTGTCTCCTTTGTTGGATTGACTTACGGATTTTGGACAATGTGAAATACCCTAATGGGGGTGGGGAGCGGCTTTGCTGGAGGCCCTTCCCCTGCCCTGGGAAGCTTTTCCCATGGCTAGAAAGAAGGCCAAGGACATATTGTGCTTTTGGCAAAGTGCTCAGAGACTGGTGAAATGTACCTTTGTAATTGTTGAAATTGTATGATTTGTCATGTTGTTGTAATTTGTGTAATGTGCCTTGCAACCATATGCAGTACGCAGCCCGCAGCAAGCCATCCATTCTGTGTTTGGATGCTGGGACCTTTGTGGGAAGGGGGCATGCATGGACCTACGTCCATTTTTTACAATCAAAATGGAACTGTGTTTAACAGCACCTAGAAGGTCTCTGTAACACAATAGGAGGGAAATGACATCCCAACCCCTAGGAGGAATCCCTTGTTTGAGACCCCCCCATTCTATTTCCTAAAGAGTCAAACATTACAGAAGCTGCCTCATTGTTTAATCTAGCTAATCTATTAGCATATAGTATAATAGATATTATAGTTGTTTTAGTTCTACTAGGGTTCCATTGCATAATGCATAGCATTCAGAAGCTACAACAGCAAGCTGTCATTCATCAAGTCCAATTGACCTTAATTAAAAGTGAAGCGGGAGATGTGGGTGGAGTACAGAGTGCATTCCTAGCAGCTGTGGCTGATGCAATGCTGTGAGAATACTCCAGCTCCCAGAAGCCTCCTGGGCATACCCAGGAAGGAAGCTCACCCACTATAAAGAAGTGACTTAGCGCCAACCACGCAGTTCCTTGATCTTTTCAGCCATTGGCTATGAAGGACATGCTGTAACATCCTATTGGCTGAAGCCATGTATATAAGCTAGCTTACTTCTTGAATAAAGTGGATCTGCATCACTGAACCTGGTCCCCGGAATCGGGTCTTTGCATCTCCATCGTCCTCACCCCTGGCAGGACTTGTCCACATTCAAACTTTAATTGATTTTGCCTATGAAAACCAGGTTGTTTTGCTATTTAGTATCACATTTTCCCAAACAAGAGGTAATTAAATATATATATATATATATATATATATATATATATATATATATATAGCAGGAGGAAATATATACATAAGGAAAACATATAGTATATACACTGGATGCCCCATGGTCAATACAGGGATAGTGCTGTATATCAAACTCTCTTACCAGTTACTATCTACTCTTGGACACTGGGACCCACTAATGTCATACTAACACCCTCATCTTATTAATTTGCTGAGTGTTTCTAGAGGTCATGAGGGCCATCTGGGAGTACAGATCACTAAAATAGGGTCTCCCTAGATGGAACATATTGCACCTGCTCTCATAATTAGATCTTCTTAGCAAATTGTTGGCCCTGTAAGTATTCATACAGTTTCCATGTTGATATGTCTCATTATATAGACCAGCCAAATGATCACAGAATTTTGAGGTTGGAAGATTACCTTGCTTTGGACCTCCTTACTAAAGAGTAACCCAAGAGATTATGTTAAGTCCATCCCCTTTTCAAGAAAGTCAGCTATTAGAGCAGACAAGTTCAAGCAACTGTATGTCCCAACCTTTGTTATTGAAAGAGTTACTAACACCTTATAATATATCCTCCTTTACTGAGCTAGCTTTAATCACGTTGTTTTCCACAACCAAATAATTCCCAATGCAATAAAGAATTCAAGACTAAATCATGATCAGAACACTGGGGTACTTTGGAGGATGCTAGAAATTAGGAACATATATAGATATCTAACTATATCAGTTAGAGACCTTTCAAGAAACAGAATCCATGTCAGACAGTGAAAAGGGGCAGGCATAGAGTTGGGCAGGCCACCCAGAATAGCAGGGGTATACTATGACCTGTAGGACTAGAAAACCAGAGGGGGAAGGTAATACTATTAGAGCACAAGAGCTCCATCAAAATATGGAGTCATAGAGGAAGGTACTGACCAGCAGAGATAGAATCACAGAGGAAATGAATAGTGGTCAGAAACCCATAAAAATAGTAGTATTAGGGGTGATAGAAAGTCCCTGTCTCTCCTGCTATCTCCTGCCTCTGTCTCCCATTGACCAAACCTAACTGGAAGCAGATTGTCAAAGGAGCTAGGAAAATGCAGTTGGTAGGAGTCATTCCCATACTACACAGAGCAGAGTGTTATAAGAAGTGGGGAATGGATCAGAGAGAAAAAGTTCGACCAGAAATTTATTATTTACCCTTAGTGGTTACTAGATCTGCATATTTTGGTAAGTATTGATGCAAGATCTATATAGGCTTGAACCTGAAGTGAAAAATAGCAATTTATATGAACTCAGTAGTAGCCATAGGAAAGCATGATTTGACATTGATTGGATTCATATGCAGACATGCAGTGGCCAGAAACCATATGAAAATATTATTCCATCAACATAGTAAAAGCAACAAAATGTGGTTCATACCTTCAGCTAACTACCTTGCTTTGGGGCAATGACATAGGTCAGGTATGGCCAACATATAGCCCATGGGCCGGATCCGGCCCGCATAATGAGTTTATGAGGCCTGCGATTAAATTTTCAATATTCTCTGCTACTTAAAAATCTCAGATACTCAGAAGCAGAAGCATCTTTGATTACTGGAAATTGAGATATTTAAGAAGATATTGATACGCAGAAAATTCCACGTGTGACTAATATACGGTTAACTTCCAATTGGTCGAATGGATTCAAAATACTTCTTTTTTTAAAAAAAATCCATTATAAAGATTTACAACTTTTGTACTCATCTGTACTCAATATGAACTGTTTGACATTAAGTGGCGATGTGAAACACACATTCTTTTTAGATGGAGTTTGCTATTGCACACACAAGATCAAGCAATTCGTTATTTTTGTGGTCAAGTGTGCTGAATCAAGTGGCATTGTAGCATAGACAATAACTGCAGTTGATAACTGAAAATGTGTCCAGGCTGTTTGTAAAACAAAATAATTGTTTTATTTGCGATATAACCCCTTCAAGCTCATTCAATTAATTAAATATTGTTTTGGTTGATTGCGATACAGTTTGGATATTTATACGGTATGTAATTATATTCTTATTAAAATAATATTGTATATTAAAAATGTTTTTCACTCACACTTATTCATAAACAAATTATATAATAAAATTTTGTTTACTTAAATTGTTTTTCTTTTAAACATTTTTTAATTTTAATATTTGTCTGGCCCATTAAAACATTATTTTTTATAGGCCTGACCTGTGGTGGTGCAGTGGAATAAAGCATTGATCTAGAACACTGAGGTCACTGGTTCGAAACCCTGGGCTTGCCTGGTCAAGGCATATATGCGAGTTGATGTTTCCTGCTCCTCCTTCTTCTCTCTCTGTCTCTCTCTGTCTCTCTCTCTGTCTCTCTCTCTCTCCTCTAAAAATTAAATAAATAAAGTCTTTAAAAAATATTTTTTTCTAGTCAAGGCTTGCAGCCATCCCACAAGCAGGCTCCGCCTTCAGGGCTGGGGTGAAAGCCCGGAATCAGGCAGAGACCCACAGCGGAGCAAAGGTGCTCACCCCTGCCCTCAGGAATGAGCATAACCCCACCTGCAGGGGAAGGGTGAAGGCCAAGGCCACCGAGGCCTGTACACCCGAGCACGTGATCACAGCCCCTACTATGGAGAAGCAAAAACCACAGCAACAGCACCAGTGGGCTGGCACCAGCAAACTCCATACCCGAATGCCCTAGGCAGGAACAGCAGAAGGGGTAGTGTACCTGCAGACAGACCACACATAGAGAATAGAGGTCACACCCAGTGGATTCCAGTGGCCAAAAACTTCTTTTAAACAGACAAAATGAGAAGGCAGATAAATGCAACACAAATGAATCAAGAGAAATCCCCAGAAAAGGACCTGAATGAGTCAGATATAACCAAATTACCAGATGCAGAGTTGAAAATTATGATTGTTAGGAAGCTCAAAGATTCTAGAACAACAATAGATGGTCATTACAAACACCTAAATAAAGAGATAGCAAATATAAAAAAGGACATTGAAATAATAAAAAAGAATCAGTCAGAAATGACAAATACAATATCAGAAATGAAGAACACAATGGAAGGAATTAAAAGGGTGGATGAAGGTGAGAATCAAATCAGCGAGTTAGAGGACAAGATAAATGAAGGCACAGAACTGAAGCAGAAAAAAGAAAGAGTCGCAAAAAGTCTGAGGAAACTCTAAGATAGCCCTGTAACAACGTGAAGAGAAATAACATCAGCATCATAGGGGTTCCTGAAGAAGAAGAGAAAGAACAAGGGATAGAGACTTTGTTCAAACATATAATAGCTGAAAACGTCCCTAAATTAAGGCAGGAAAATGTCTCACAAGTTCAAGAAGCACAGAGAACTCCATTAAAGAGAAACTCAAAGAAATCTACACCAAGACACATCATAATTAAAATATCAAAGCTAAGTAATAAAGAGAAAATATTAAAAGCTGCTAGAGAAAAAAAGGCTGTCACCTACAAAGGAGCCCCCATAAGTATGACTTCTGACTTCTCAACAGAAACACTTGAGGCCAGAAGAGAATGGCAAGAAATATTCAAAGTAATGCAGAACAAGAGCCTACAACCAAGACTACTTTATCCAGCAAGGCTATCATTTAAAATTGAAGGAGAAATAAAAAGCTTTCCAGACAAAAAAAACTCAAGGAATTCACTACAACTGAACCAATGCTGCAAGAAAATCTAAGGGGCCTGTTGTAAACAGATCAAAGTGGAAAAAGAATATAGCAAAAGAGGAATACACTTTTAAAGAATAAAATGGCAATAAACAACTACATATCAATACTAAACTTAAATGTAAATGGATTAAATGATCCAATCAAAAGACATAGGGTAGCTGCATGGATAAGGAAACAGAACCCATACATATGCTGTCTACAAGAGATACACCTTAAAACAAAAGATGCACATAGACTGAAGATAAAAGGATGAAAAAAATATTTCAAACAAATGGAAATGAATAAAAAGCTGAGGTAGCAATACTTATATCAGACAAAATGGACTTTAAAACAAAGGCTATATTAAGAAATAAAAAAGGTCACTACATAATGATAAAGGGAGCAATCCAACAGGAAGATATAACAGTTATAAATATCTACGCACCTAATATAGGAGCACCTAAATATATAAAGCAGACTTTGATGGATTTAAAGGGTGAGATCAACAGCAACACTATAATAGTAGGGGATGTCAATACTCCACTATCATCACTAGATAGATCCTCAAGAAAGAAAATTAACAAAGAAACAGCAGACTAAAAGGACACACTAGATCAACTGGATTTAATAGATATCTTCAGAACCATTCACCCTAAAGCAGCAGAATATACATTCTTTTCAAGTTCTCTAGGATAAACCACATGTTAGGGCACAAAAGCAGCCTCAACAAATTTAATAAGTTTGAAATCATATCGAGCACTTTCTCTAATCACAATGGAATGAAACTAGAAATCAACCACAACAGAAAAACTAAAAAATACTCAAACACTTGGAAACTAAATAGCATGTTACTAAATAACAAATGAGTTAAGAATAAGATCAAAGAATAAATAAAAAATTCCTAGAAACAAATGATAATGAGCATACATCAACTCAAAATTTATGAAACATACCAAAAGCAGTCCTGAGAGGGATGTCCATAGCATTACAAGCATACTTTAAGAAGCTAGAAAAAGCTCAAATAAACAACTTGACCCTGCATCTAAAAGAACTAAAAAGAGAACAGCAAGTAAAGCCCAGATGTAGTAGAAGAAAGAAAATAATAAAGATCAGAGCAGAAATAAATGACATAGAGACTAAAGAAACAATACAGAGGATCAATGAAACCAGGACCTGGTTCTTTGAAAAGGTAAACAAGATTGATGAACCTTTAACCAGACTCACCAAGAAAAAAAGAGAGAGGACTCAAATAAATAAAATTAGAAATGAGAGTGGAGAAATAACAACTGACACAACAGAAATACAAAATATTGTAAGAAAATACTTTGAAGAACTGTATGCCATAAAACTAGACAACCTAGATGAAATGGAGAAATTTCTTGAAACATATAATCTTCCAAAAAATAATCTGGAAGAATCAGATAACCTAAACAGACCAATTACAACAAATGAGATAAAAAAAGAGATAAAAAAGAAAAATCTCCCAAAAAAGAAAAGTCCTGGGCCTGATGGCTTCAAGTGAATTCTACTAAATATTCAAAGAAGAACTAACTCCTATCCTTCTCAAGCTATTTTAAAAAATTCAAGAGGAAGGAAGACTTCTAAGCTCCTTTTATGAGGTGAGCATAATTCTGATTCTGAAACCAGCAAAGACAACACAAAGAAAGAAAATTATAGGCCAATATCTCTGATGAATTTAGATGCTAAAATCCTCAACAAAATATTAGCAAACCGGATCCAGCAACATGTGAAAAAATCATACACCATGATCAAGTGGGATTGATTCTTGGGAGGCAAGGCTGGTACAATATTCGCAAATCAATAAATGTGTTTTATCACATAAACAAAAGAAAGGAGAAAAACCACATGATAATTTTAGTAGATGCAGAAAAAGCATTTGATAAAATCCAGCACTAATTCCTGTTCAAAACTCTCAGCAAAGTGGGAATATAGGGAAAATACCTCAACATGATAAAGGCCATCTATGACAAACCCACAGCCAATATACTCAATGGGCAAAAATTAAAAGCAATTCCCTTAAGATCAGGAAAAAGGCAGGAGTGCCCCATTCACCACTCTTCCTCAACATAGTTCTGGAAGTCCTAACCACAGCAAAAAGACAAGAAGAAGAAATAAAAGGCATCCAATTTGGAAAAGTAAAAATATCATTATTTGCAGATGATATGATATTGTATATAGAAAACCCTAAAGTCTCAGTCTAAAAACTACTGGACCTGATAAATAAATTTAGCAAGGTGGCAGGATATAAAATTAATACTCAGAAATCAGAGGCATTTTTATGCACTAACAATGAACTGTCAGAAAGAGAAATTAAGGAAGCAATCCCCTTTACCATTGCAACCAAAAAAATAAAATACCTATGAATAAATTTAACCAAGAAGATTAAAGACTTGTACTTGGAAAATTATAAAACATTGATAAAAGAAATCAGGGAAGATACAAATAAGTGGAAGTATATACCGTGCTCATGGTTAGGAAGAATAAACATCATTAACATGTCCATATTACCCAAAGCAATTTATAAATTCAATGCTACATCAATTAAAATACCAATGACATACTTCAAAGATATAGAACACACATTCCAAAAAATGTATATGGAACCCAAAGAGAACACGAATAGCCTCAGCAATCTCGAAAAGGAAGAATAAAGTGGGAGGTATCACACTTCCAGATATCAAGTTATACTACAAGGCCATTGTACTCAAAACAGCCTGGTACTGGCATAAGAACAGGCATATAGATCAATGGAACAGAACTGAGATCCCAGAAATAAACCCACACCTTTATGGACAACTGATATTTGACAAAGGAGGTAAGAACATTAAATGGAGTAAAGACAGCCTCTTCAAGAAATGGTTTTGGGAAATTGGACAGCTACGTGCAAAAAGATAAAACTAGACCACCAACTTACACCATTCACAAAAATAAACCCAAAATGGATAAAAGACTTAAATGTAAGTTGTATAACCATAAGCATCTTAGAAGAAAACATAAGCAATAAGCTCTCTGACATCTCTCGCAGCAATATATTTGCCAATTTATCTCCACGGGCAAGTTCTGAAAATATCTACTAAATCCAGTTGATCTAGTGTGTCATTTAAGGCTGCTGTGTTTTTGTTGATTTTCTGTCTGGAGGATCTATCCATGGATGTTATTGGGGTATTAAAATCCCCTACTATTATAGTATTGCTATTGATCTAGTCCTTTATGTTCATCAAAATCTGCTTTATATATTTAGGTGCTCCTATTTTATGTGTAAAGATATTTACAATGCTTGTATTCTATTGTTGGGTTGTTCCCTTTATCATTATGTGGTGACCTTTTTTATCCCTTACTATAGCCTTTATTTTAAAGTCTATTTTGTCAGACATAAGTACTGTTACCCCAACTTTTTCTTTATTTCCATTTGCATAAAATACTTTTTACCATCCCTTCACTTTTAGTCTATGTGTATCTTTTGTTCTGAGGTGGGTCTCTTGTAGAAAGCATATGTACAGGTCATGCTTTCTTATCCATGCAGCTAACCTATGTCTTTTGATTGGAGCATTTAATTCATTTACATTTAAGGTTATTATTGATATGTAGCTGTTTATTGTCATTTTATACTTTAAATCTACAATCCTCTTTTTCTTGATTTTTTCCTTTGCTTTTTTAAAGCAGGCCCTTTAACATTTCTTGCAGTACTTGTTTAGTTGTAATAAACTCCTTGAGGTTTTTCTTTTTGTTGCTGTATTATTTTTTTGTCTGGGAAGCTTTTTATTTCTCATTCAATTTTAAACAATAGCCTTACTAGATATAGAAGTCTTGGTTTGGGTTCTAGCTTTGCATCACTGAATATTTCTTACCAATCACTTCTAGCCTCTAGTGAGAAGACAGATATCATCCTTATGGGGCCTCTTCTGTAGGTAATTCATTGCTTTTCTCTTGGAGATTTTAGTATTCTTTCTTTGTCTTTTAATTTTGACATTTTAATTATGATGTGTCTTGCTATAGGCCTCCTTGAGTAGCTCTTGAATGGAACTCTCTGTGCTTCTTGAATTTGTGTGACTTTTTCCTGCATCAATTTAGGGTAATTTTCAGCTATGATTTCTTCTAACAGGCTCTTTATTCCTTGTTCATTCTCTTCTCCTTCAGGAACCCCTATGATGCGGATGTTGTTTCTCTTCATGTTGTCACAGAGCACTCTTAGAATTTCCTCAGACTTTTTGAGCCTATTTTCTTTTTGCTGCTCTGCTTCCATACTTTCGTTTATCTTGTCCTCTAAATCACTGATTTGATCCTCTGCTTTAGCCTGCTCTTAATTCCTTTAATGCAGTCTTCATTTCTGATATTGTAGTTGTCATTTCTGACTGGTTCTTTTTTATGATTTCAATGTCCTTTTTGATGTTTGCTATCTCTTTATTTAGGTACTCATTATGTCCATCCATTGTTGCTCTAAGATTTTTGAGCATCCTAAATATCATTGTTTTAAATTCTGCATCTGGTATTTTGGTTATTTTCATCTCATTCAACTTTTTTTCTGGGGATTTATCTTGTTGATTCATTTGGGTCACATTTCTCTGTCTTCCCATATTGTCTGTGTATTAGGTAACACTGTCTGACTTTGAAATTTTTATGTGATCTTTATGAAGAAGATGGGCTCGGTGGTACTGTTCTCCAAAACAGTTGTTTGTTGTTGTTGTTTTGTTGTTGTTCTAGGAATGCTTCTTGAGGGTAAAATTTTCCCTCTTCTTGAATGTATTAGATGCAATTGGTCTTTATATGGGTACATTTATCCCTTCAGGCTGGCTGGCTCTACAGGTAATCCTTGATTATGTATTGATATATTACACACTGTGCAATGTCTGTCCTGTTAGGTGTATTTATTCTCCACAGTGTGTCGTATGTGCTAGACTCCACCTTTCGGAGTACAGATTTAGTGCTGTCTTCCACCCACTACCAGTAGTGTTGGCTCTAGTTATTCTTTGGTTGACGTCAGCTGTTGTTTGAAACCTGCTGCAGGCTACCAGTCCACAACTACTGCACTTTTTACTGTTTGTGTCTGCATTTTCAGTGTCTGCATACTGTGGGAGGGGCCAACCTTTGAATAAGGATCAGCTTCGTCTTGCTTAGAGATGACAACAGCTCTGTAAAAGCCCCAAGCTCTGTAAGATTTGTCTCCACTTTTCAGCTACTCTTCCTCCCCTTGCAACTTCCTGGTCTTCCTACAGAGTCTTCTGTAGTAAGATTGTAGTGTGGGCTCAGATTTGCTTCACCCAACCAATCCTTCTACAGGTTGCACGCTTGGTGCATTAGGGCAGCTGAAGTTGTGAATATAATGTTTGTGGGACCCCCTACTTTTAGAGTCTCTTGGTCAGGATCTCAGTACAGGAAATGTGGCTTCTACTCCAGAGCTTGATTACTAAGACACTGCTGGATACTCAAATTTTCTTTCTCCCCAACAAGGTGAGCAGCAGTTTTAGACTCAGTGTGGCCAACAGTCCCCTCTGCAGAAGTTCTTTCAGCTGTTGAGACCCCAGTCACAGGGAAGAAGAGTGAGAAAGTTCTCTCCTGGGGCTGACTGTGCCCCTCCCAAATGTGGCTAAGCTCCATGACCAGATCCAACAATAGACTTACAAAGACCCACACTTAAAATGTCCATGATCCAAGCCTCTATCCCCTGTGGAATCTAGCCTAGGACAGAATATCCAGTACCCAGGCTGGCTGACTGTGAAGCTCCACCCTATTCAAGGCACATGAGCTGCTGTCCAGTGCTGATCAGAGAGAGTAGAACTCGCCTCAGCTGGGACTGGTGTGAGCAGCTTTTCTTTAGGATATTACACTAGTAATGGTTGTTAGGTCCTGCACCAATGCTTTCCATAGCTGGCCCCTGGATGTGCCAGCCCTGGACCTCCCATGAAGGAACTCAGTGAAGACCATTGGGAGACACCGCCCATGACTGGCTTTCAGCAACCTTCTTGGAGCAACAAGCAATTCAGAGTTTTTGACTGCCTCTGCTGAGCCCAAGTGTACATGGAAATACCAAGTTGCACTGTTAGGCTGGCTTTTACCCACTGTGGTCCTGGGAGAAAATCCGCTCAAATGGCCAAGTTTCGCTGAGTCTTGCCTCCTGCAGTTTGTTTGCTGGCTGCTTGTTGGGATCGGCTGCTGAAAAAACCTCTACTATGTCTAAAGCTTGTGGTAATTCAGTGATTAGGAAGGGTGGTGGGTGTGGCTTTGCCTCTTTACCCCAGGAGTCAGCCTATCTAGACTTTTTTCACAGACCTCAGCAGGGTGTGGCCCCAGGAGTCCAGCGGCCTCTGAGACCCAAAGGTGTGGTCTGCCCCCTCTCTAGACAGTTGCAGCTAAGTCTCTTTTGAGGATGAATCCCCAGTCACATACTTGGGAGAATATGGGGGAAGCTCCAGTCTCAACACCAGAAAACTGATGCGCCTCCTGCTTCCTGGTCTCTCAGAACGACCAGTTGCCATGTCCGGAGTAGGAGAGACTCCTGAGAGTGGAGCATCTGCTTTTCCCCAGGCTGATGCCGCACAAGGAGGATGCTCTGCCCAAGAAAGATGGCGACTGTAGTACTGGAAAATGATTCAGCATAGGGGTTCTGGTTGCTGTCCCCCACAGTGTCTCTCCATGGGCCTCCAACTTTACACTCTCCTCCTGCAACTCCAGTCCTCTCAGCTTTCTCCTGCCAGAGCCCCGGGTAAGTGACTGAGAATGAGGTTTTCTGTGTGGGCCCTTTAAAACAGAGTCTGCATCCAAGAGGTGTTTCTCTTTCTCATGGACTGAAATCTGGCTCTTTTTACAGCTAAATGCTGTCTGGGTGCCTCCTCTAGGCTCTAGGGTTCTAGGCTAGGGCTCCGTGCCTGGGGCTGAGGACCCACACCTCTCAGGGCAACCCACCCCACAGTGAGAATCCCTCTGGGCCACCATTTCCTCCTGGGAGTGGCAGCCCTTTCCATGTCTCTGCCCTTCCTACCAGTCTCAGTGTGGCTTCTTCGGTGATCCTTGATTATAGATTCCTCTTAGTTTAGTCCAAAGTTGGTTTTTCAAGATGATTGTTCTTAAATTAAGTTGTAATCCAATTTGGTCCTAGGAGGTGGCAGTTGGAAGTCTGACTACTACGTTGCAATCTTTCTTCTCTCCATGGTTTTGTTTTGTTTTGTTTTACTGTCCAGTATAATAAAGATAACTTCTTAATTTGTGACAATGTTTGGGCTTACATATAGTCAATTACAAAAAGTCGGAATTCTTTAAGTTTGGGGTTTCTGAGCTATGTTGCAAACTCACCTCATACACAGCAAGCACGCACTTGGGCTGCTCAGCATCACAGAGCAGACTTGGGTGACAAGACGGCCTACCAATGAAGATAAAACTCAGGCTCCCAATATGCCATGGGTAATAAAGTCATTTATCTCTGACCCAAGAGTCTAGTCTCTTCTGCCAGCATCCTTGAATATGTAGTGGGATAATTTGCTAGCTTGCAAGAAGGATAAAATTTCAGATATTTCCCAGTTCTTGACACTGGGGATGGGTTTGGGTTAGGCAAGGGAGATGCCAGGAGCAGCAAATTTAAGGAGATATTGACTCAGAATTCTACAATGTCTCTTCTGCAGGGACCTCTCTCTTTTTAAAAAAAATTTTTTTATTAATTTTAATTTATCATGTTAACATGGATTCAAGTGTCCCACTCAATATAACTCCTTCACCCCACCCCCTTGTCTCCCATTTCCCCCCTTTTGCTCCTCTCCCCCTAACTCCCTCCTCCCTTCCCTTTGGGATTTGCAGGGACCTCTCTTATCTCACTCTAGTCCTGGCCTTGATTGACCTCTTGTACAGTAAGTTTCTTAATAAGTATTTTATTTATTCTATAGGTGAATTATATAGATAATGGTTTCAGCCCAAGTTCTGAATCTATATAAATCATATTTTCCAGTATATTACCAAGAAGTATTAGCAGGAATGGAGACTCCAAGAATTGTTTAAAAAGTAACAGATAGTCTGATAGAAAATAAATAAAACAGGCTTTCAAACTGTTTAGTAGAAATTGGACATGGTCATTTGTGGTACCATTTTGACATTTGAGTTCAGGATGTACATCTCTTCTTACACCACAAATAAATCACAGTTCACTTGGCTCTGCTGCCCAGCAACACAAATGTATTACCTGGCCTTCACACAGAAGACATCAGCACTCCCTTGGAGTTTCCTAAGCTGAAGAAATATCCACACTATAGAAAATTGGTTGCTATGAAAGAATAACTCATTCTGAACTAAAATGCTTTGCAGACCATGAAAGAAAGTGGCAAGGCTGTAAACATTAATGGACCTTGTAAACAGTGGTTTCTGACATTATATCCAAATGCTGTGGTAGATGAGTCACATTTGTTTTTTCTTTAGTGTGAGGTTGGCAAGCGTTAGGAAAAAATGTCACTGTGAGCTTCACTGAATATTATCGATAAATTTAGGAATATAATATGAAAGAGAATGTCAGGGAGACCTAAAATGATACGTTCATTCAGCTCACTTATAGTTAAAAAAAATTCCTCCTACACAAAGTATTTAAATCTTCATTATAAAGGTTAATTTGGAAATGTTTAAGTAAAAAACCTGATTTCCATTAGTAGATATTAACATTAAAATATGATGTTTCTTTTTGATTATATAGATGGGTTGGAATACTAAGAACTGACATGGTCAAATTGAAATAATGAATTGAGGCCTTGGCCGGTTAACACAGTCAAATAGAGCGTCCTCCTGTTACACCAAGGGTGTAGGTTCAGTTCTTGCTCAGGGCACATACAGGAAGCAACCAATGAATGTACAATTAAGTGTAACAACAAATGAATGTTTCTCTTTCTCTCTCTCTTTTCCTCCCAGACTCTCTCTGTCTCTCTAAGGTAAAATAATAAATAAGTTTAAAATATATTGAAGTGTCATATTTTAGAAAAATAAAAGATATAAAACATTAAGACATCGACATCTTCTGAAATCCCAATTTTAGAATGATGAAAATTAACCTATATTCAATTTTATTAGATACTATAGCAGACATAAAAAGGCAAAATTCATATACATTAATGGAAATTTCACATATAAATATATAAATACAAATATATACATATATGTGTGTGTATACAGACACACTTTCACACACTTAGCACACCCAAACCACAGTCAGTCCTATTAAGTCAGTATTCTATAAAAAATTTCATTTTATTTATCTATTTTGGGACTCAGTACTTTACTAAGAAAAAGTAAAGGCCTTTCCATCCTACTGCATCTCTATCAACCCAAAGGTATTTTTAAAATTATACTTAACAAGGCCCTGGCCGGTTGTCTCAGTGGTAGAGTATCGACCTGGTTTGTGGAAGTCCCGGGTTCAATTCCCGGCCAAGGCACACAGGAGAAGAGCCCATCTGCTTCTCCACCCTTCCCGCTCTCCTTTATCTCTGTCTCTCTCTTCCCCTCCCACAGCCAAGGCTTCATTGGAGCAAAGTTGCCCCGGGTGCTGAGGATGGCTCCATGGCTTCCTCCGCAGGCACTAGAGTAGCTCCAGTTGCAACAGAGCAACACCCCAGATGGGCAGAGCATCGTCCCCTAGTGGGCTTGCCAGGTGGATCCAGGTCAGACACATGCAAGAGTCTTCTCTCTGCCTCCCTGCTTCTGACTTCAGAAAAATACAAAAAAAAAAAAAATTACACTTAACAAAGAATGATTGAACCAACAAAGTACAAGCCATTCAATTTTACTAATCAGTTAATTTATGCACTGACAGTGGATTACCTTGAGCAGGTTACTTAACATCTCCTAGTTTCAATTTTCTCCTGAGGAACCTCATAGGAAAGAATACCTTTCCATTACTGTGGATTAAATGAAATCATGAAAATAAAGTGCTTGGCATGTACATACATTTTAAAATGTTAACTATTTTTTTCATCATGCATATCATAGAAAATATACTTTTTTCTTACTGAAGGAGGACTGGTGAAAATCATCAGCTGTGAATGATGCTAACCACCTGATCTACACAGTTCCCTTCTGATTTCTGGCATCTGATTGCCATCTTCAGAGTTCCTCACAGGGTTCTTATTCTGCCCTTTATGGGGACTGGATGCCTCCCAGCACTGGCACTGAAAATTCTCAGATGTTATGTGCAGTATCTCAGAAGTTCACATTTCAATATCCAATTATTGGTATACCAGGGTAAATGATCTTCCAACTCTCCTCCAAAGTGCCCCTTTGAATGCCTGCCAAGGATTACTCATGTTCATGAAAATGGCTTCTTTCCTGCAGTTTCCTGTTCCTCTCTGAGGGCTGAGTGCCTGACACTTCTGTGTGCTGCCAGATCTGTGTCCTGTGCTGTGCACTGCTGCAGCAGCCAGGGAGCCTGATTCCATGACATTTCCAGCAAGAATCATCTCCGAGTTTGGTCATTGCTGAAAAGAATCCCCCCCCCCCCATTGTGTGGCATGTAAATCATGATGCTGCCTGTTTGGCTCCATTGAACATCAACCAGCCTGGTGACAGCATCCAAGAGAGATCGCTTTTTTACAAATGTCATTTCCAATATTTTGTGTACTGCAAAATGCTTGAGATAAGAAAAAGTCAGACTGATTTTGTAGAAACACACTCTAGGAGAGTTATGATTACAGACCCAGTGGCTTCTCCCATCCGCTCACCAGCAAACATTTCTGTAATTCTTTCTAACTGCTAGATACTGTTCTAAGCATTTGACATAGAAGTAAGTTAATCCTCAATAGAAAGAAAATGAGATAAATACTAGTATTAGTACTATTTTAAAGGTAAGGAATTTTAGGCACAAAGAGGTTAAATCGGTTGAGCTTAGACATAGCTAATAAGTGGCTGCACAAAAATTCTAGTCACAGGTGGCACTTCATTTCTTTCCAAATGCACTTTTTAAATGAGTTAACAGATTACCATTATAAATAACACTTGATACCAGCTATTTTCTAGCTTTGAAACTTTAATCATTGATATATATGCACTTATATCCACAAAAAGTGGAAAAAACTATTTAAAATTTGCAAAAGAAACATTCTGGATACCCAACTTTAGAAATAACCAACTGAAAATAAAGTCACTAGTCTTAACAGTGCCCCTAAAACTAAAGTAAATGTAAGATGAAAAATATTACAAAACCGTACCTGCAGTTCATATTATGCTTTCCCTTTGCAGAAGTATATAAATAACTATTTCATGAAACGTTCTTAGGAGAATTACAAACACCTTTAGAAAGAGCTGCAACATAAGTCAGCTCTCAATGTCTTGATTAATACTGCCATCTAATGCCCAATGGAGAACTCTAAATTTAGCTGAGACTTAGTATGTCCTAGTGCTGTCATTAAAAATTGCTAACAGAAATGGCAGCACAAATTGTACTAACAACTAGGACTCTTTTACTACATCAATCATTTTAAGGTAAATTTTCGAAAGCCAGGAGGGGCTTAAGCTCTCTAACATTGTAGTCCAGCTTCAGGCAGCTTTGGTTTCAGAGTATGGTGGCTCATTACTAAAACTGAGCTATTATAACTTCCTTCAATGTGTAAGACAAAACAATGCAAATAAGTGACAGTAAAACCCTGAATAATCAAATAATAAATCAAAATTTTTCTGGTTTCTATTTAAATCTCAACATTTTTCAGCTTTTCCCTTCTCAAAAAAGTATATCAATAAAACATTTTTTCTCTCTGACAAAACATTTCTTTAGAAATATATTAAAAGAAAATGCAAAAGCTAAAGAAAGCCAAAAGGAAAAAAGTAAAATCAGGTTCCAAAAGGAGTAAAAAGAGGCAGTTTGTTTTCATATTCACATTTATGTATTAATGTAAATGGTATAGATTTTTCCATCTTTAACTCTCCTGGATTATTTCCCAAAACTTGATTGAAAATTACTGCTGGAGCTTGACCAGGCTGTGATGCAGTGAGTAGAGCGTCAGCCTGGGATGCTGAGGACAGTATGGCCAGTAGCCAAGGCCACCATCAGAGCTGCCTGGCCCATGCAGGTTCGCATTTGATTCGGACAGACGGTAATGAAACAATGGAGCCAAGAACTGGTGGGCCATTACCTTTTAATCCTAGCTTGCACTTGGCAGGCAAGAAATATACACAGTGGGAAAACACTTCCCTTTCTATTCAAGGCTCCCAAAGCCACTAACTTATCTGAGTTTCCTAGAATGAAAGGTTTCTAGCTCATCAGCTTTATTCACCTCTGTTCCTCATCTCCTTCTCTCTGCACAAACCCTGCACAAACTGGCTTCTCCTTCAGCACTCCGCCATTTTGGCTGCTTCTCCCCTCTTCCATGTGGCCTTTCTCTGCTCTCTTCCTGCATGGGTTCCTCTGCACCATTTTATAGTGTAGAAATCAAAATCTTTAATCCAATATACAAACAAGGAAGTCTCTGATACAAAGCCACTTATCTGAGGCATAATGGGATTCCTCATGAGAGTGCACCACCCTCTATCATGCAACAGTCAAAGGTGTGGAGAAAAGCTTAGTCTTAAAAATAAGCATTAGGCTATAACTACCCTGCCTGCTTACAGCCTGTCTCCTACACCCAATGCAAACTATAAGCGAGCAAACATATATATCATATTTACAAACTAATTTGACCAACAAGGACCCAGAGGTTGCCATTTTGAGCCTGAGCTCATTAGCTTAAGTGAGAGGTCACCAGCTTGAGTGTAAAATCAAAGACATGACTCCATGGTAGCTGGCTTGAGTTCAAGGTCACTGGCTTGGGCAAGGGGTCACGGTTTCGGCTGGAGCCCCCTGGTCAAGGTATATGTGAGAAAGCAATTAGTGAACAACTGAGGTGCTGCAATGAAGAAATAATGCTTCTCATTTCTCTCCTTTTCTGTGTGTCTATCCCTGTCTGCTCCCCACCCCTCTCTTAAAAATAGAAAGAAAGAAAAATAAAATTACTGCTGGGTATACATATAATGGGTGATCTCAGAGTAACCAATTTTCGCTAGGATATAAAAGATAACAAGGAACATGTTTTCATCATAATTTACATATTTGTAAGTTAAAGATCCTTGACTCTTCCTCAAAAGCTCCTCTAGTTTTTACATGTTTATTTCATCTTTACTTAAATTTAAAATATTTTATATATTATTGCATTTTTATCATCTAAATTTTGGCTAATGACATTCTTTATGAAAGACTTCCAAAACTTATATCTTCATTCTTGTCAGCATTGGTTGAGCAATTCTTAGATAACTACGGCTATGCTAGCCACATGTATTTTATACCTAGAAGAACTCAACTCATGGCTTAAAGCTCATTTGTTTGTCCAATTTCCTAAACATAAGACTGCTTTAGTTAGTATAACTAAACCACAGCATATCTCCAGTTAATCAATTGCACAGGGACAGTTCTCACGCTCTGAGTAGGCTCTCAAGATAGCTCCAGCCAGAGCCAACATGGCATATATGTAGAAGGACAACTTGAACAGGGCACTGGGCAGGCTCTCAGGGCCAGAACAGAGGATGCCTTGATGTGCTTGCCATGGTTCATCCACTGAGTGCTGTCCCCTCTGCCTTCAGCTCTGACTCTGTTGCTGCCCTGCTGCAGCTGACAAGAAAAGTATGGTCACTGTTTGCAAAGGGCACAAGTTCATACATAGGGTGAGACATGTCTTTGGATATAAACCGATTCCTTCCTATAACATTTACATAAGTAACTAGGGAAAAGAGGAAAAGATGGTATCTATGCAATTTCAAACCAGTTTTTTTAGAGTTGAATGAATTACTGTTAAAAGTGATATCGGAAACTGATAAAATACTGTCTAATCAGTAACTAAGTAGCTGTTTTCAGAAAAGCAAGCGGTATGAGTTCGTTCAAACCTCTACCGTTCGACAATTTGTGGTTGGTACAGCCAAAATCACTTGCTGGGGTACTGGAAATTGAGCACAGAGAAAAGGAAATAGCTTGACCTGACAATTAATATAATGTTGCTAGAAGCAATTTAGCTTGCTAAATGCAAGACCAAAATTCTTTGAGATTTAAACTTCTGGTATGAAGTACTTTTAAGCAATTTTCAGCAACTTCACATGGAATTCTTAAAATGCAGAACTAACATTATTAGAATAATGGCAATGAATCAAGAACAGGAGAAAGGCACTTTCATCCTGACAGAGATAAATAATGAGCTAGATACTTGTTATACAAGAACTAAACCATCTCGCTTATATTTGTACACAAGCATAATATAAAAGAAAAAACAACTGCACTGGAATCCACTTAAATGAGTATACTTGTAGTTACTAGGGGAAAATTATTTTAATTATATCATTAAATTTAAAGCATTCATTTTAGACATTGAACAAAGCCCTCTAGTGGGCCTTTTATCATAGGATTAATGTGAAGAGTGAAAAAAAAAAACCTTGTGAGCTAATGTTTTTAGCATCTTGGGTTCTCCTCATTTTGGTAGTGGAATATTGAACATACACACTCCAGGAAAAAAATCAGAATTGTACTCCTCAAAATGGTTCTAAGAAATGTGGCTATATGACAAAGAACAAGAAGGGATATTTACACTGATTTTCTGCTTGCTCAGGTTAATGAATTTCTGTGGCATCAGGGGATATGGAAGTCCAGTCTCTCTCTAGATTCCATGGAAGACAGAAACTAAATAATAGGTCACTTAGAAAAGTCTCTTCCCCTAAATCATCTACTACAAACTGAAATTAATATTGGGGTTTTATATAAGTAATTTTTCATGTTATGAGAAAATTACCTCTTATTTTCTTACCCTGATTTCCTCTCCCCATAACAGAAATATTCATCCAATAATTAAAGTTAATCATTTTATGTGGTGGTCCCTAACCTTCATAGTTCTTTTTTTGTTACATATCCCATTAAGAATTTGATGTTCTCCCCACATACTTGTCCCTTCAGTTCTACATGTTTCAAGGATGCACAAAGGCTCTGTTCAGTTTAGTTATGTGATCATGTATAACACTGACCAGGAACAACTCCGGAACAAGGTTTGAATGGTTCAGGGTCACTGTGCACAGCTCCACACAGGTATGTGATGAATGGCATCCTGGCCCTGAGGGCTTTCAAATTCTTCATCACTATTCACAGGCTCCACTATGTGAGTTCTTAGTCTCAGTTTCCTCACTCTGTATCACTGTTTTGAGTATTACAAAGATGAATGCGTTTTAAACAAAAGAAGTCTAATACACAGTAAACTCATAGTAAATGTAAGCTATTTGATTACATCCATGTTGAAGCTAGTACAATCTTATAGAATGACATTCCAAGCTATTTCTTTAATCTTTAATTGAAAACCTCTAAGATATTTTTTTCTACCAGGTTGGACCATGCACATATTATTCTCTATTTTCTCTCTTGGAAACATCTTTTTGTTCCCATGGCTCTTTTCATCTTGATAAGCCCCTACTCAGTATTTAATACCCAACTCAAATATCCCCTCCACTGGGCTAGCTTCTTTTCCTTGGACATAGTCAGATGTGGCTTTTCTGTACTCATAGCATGTATTACGTCTGTTATTTAATTAATCACATTACATTAAAATGTTAACCATACCTTTTTACTCTTTAAAATTACAATTTACTTATATATCTATTCTCAAGAAAAGACTGACAAAAAATCAATTGTTTGATAATAGATGGACAGCAAGATGGAAGAAAAGAAAGTAAAAGAGGGTGGGGGAACAAGGAAGAATGGCTGTATAGGCAGCCTTTCATCAAAACTAGATAAAAAAGAATCTATTCTCTTCTCCCCACACTTGAACCTTCTCTGCAGTTCTCTACATTTTTTCAATGCTGTCACTACCTCCTACTCCCAGGCTCAAAACTTAATTTTATTTTACCCTTTTTACCACAACTCTTTGAAAGTTTATCAATTAGGATGCCATTCCTTCTTTCTTCAGGGAATGTCTTCACCTGTCCCCTCTTGTTCCTTTTGCACTAGTAGAATTTGTGTCTAAATTATTTTTTAAATCTTTTTAATTGCTTTCTCATAGTCAGTCTTTCCCAATTAAAATTATTTTAATGACTAATTATGTCATTTTCTGGCTAAAACTGTAAGGACTCCCCATTGGCTGACTTTCATTGTGCTCTAACATGTGGCTTCAGTTGATCTTTTAGCATTCTTTACTCAATTTGTTTTTCTGCATGCAATACTCTTAACACATTTATTTTATTCCACACCTTTTTTTCTTTTACTGCACACCTCATCTTTGAAGATGGTCATTCTCTTTTTCTCAAAAGTCTTATCATTTTATTAGTTCATATATATGTCTTTTAAATAATATTGTTTTATTTCTTTATGACCTAAGACCAATAATGATGAATTGAAGTCTAGCAATCAATTCACATTGAGTACTAGACATCGTTTAAATGTTGAAAAAAAAATTAATGTTGAAGACGTCCCGGTCTATCATAAATGGGAAGGATATAAGATTTTAACTTACTTATAAACTAATAAGTTAGCCTATTACTCTTTCTTGGACTCTGGCAGAAGACTGCTAGATAAAAGTCAAAGGACTTTTTAATTGTCATAGCACAGTAAACAGTATGAGCATCAGTATATTTGTGTTCATAGCCTTTGCCCCAGTCCTACCAGGCCCGTGGCTCCATATATGTGTTACCCATGCAGTGAGCTTGCTTCATAAATGAGGAAAACTGGGCCAAAGGCCTAGCATTATTTTCAAGCAAGCAGCAACATTTTAAAACACAAGAAACAGCCAGAACTCCTACCTCCAGGGAGCATACATTTACAAGAAAATCAAGCTATGATACTCTTGACCTACTGGCTATCTGTATGAGTAGTGACAGAAATGGCTCAGGGTCAGGAGCTGGATAAGCTTTGCAGTCTGGCATACTCAGCAGCATGCAGGGGTATTCAAGGCCCATGGTGAACTGTCCCTCTTTACAATATTGACAAACAACAGTATATACTCAGAAACTTGTATTTGTTAGTCATAAAAATATCTTACTGCATTTAAAAAATAATTAAATGAGTAATTTGTAAAACATGTTACTTGATTTACACATAATGCAACTTGAAATTTCTGTGGTCCTTGGGGATCTTTAAAAAATAAAAGTTGGAAACCACTAATTTTTATTACAAAGCACATAATGAAGGCTCAGACTGCATTTGATGTCTTTTTATTTCCCATGGCCTACCACATTGTTTTATCTTAGCTATTTAGTAAATATTTTTAAAGAAGAAAATGAAGGTAAATAGAACTGGAAGTAAAATCTTTGGAGATAAGTTGTCCTAAATAGTATCAATAAAGACAGCTGACTTTGAAAAAACATAAAGACAAATAACAGCTATGTATAGATTTAGAATGTAGGAAGGGTTAATGTTAGTAAAACAGTCAACATTTCTATTCCTTTGCTACTAAATGCCAGAGAACGTTCAATTTTATGATACCCAGTTGTATTTACTTCTTATTGAGGTCAATTTTAAGTTCTTGGAGGACAGTAGGAACATGCCTACTTACCTTTGCATCATCTACATATTCAGGACTAAGCATTCACACATATCACCCCACTGGATTGTACCAACAGTTCATGAAGGTAGTTATCTATTGCCATTATTCAGTGATGAAACTGAGGCTCAGTGAATTCATGGGACTTGACTGAAACCAGAAGTGGTAAGTGATGTCATTGGGACAAGATTTTTATATAGTCAAATATACAATAAAGAAACAATCAGCTTGCCAGACTCAAATTATGCCTCTTTTACTAGCTGTGTGACTTTTCTATGTCTCAATTTCATCCTCTATAAAATAGAAATAATAATAGTACTTCATGAGTTTTTGCAGATTAAATGAAATAATGTATGCACAGAACTTTGAACAGAGATTGGCATATAGAAAATGCTCAATAAACCTATGAATGATGATGATAATGATGATGATAATGTCTAGAAATTCTGTGCTCCAGATCTTATAATAGCAGTTTTAATTACAAAATGTTTTAAAGATAAAGTTCAAGAATTATCCAGGAGATCACATACTTTTGTTTTCATTCACTTTTTCTAATGATATTGAATAATTACTATGGCAATGAGGTTCTTTAATGTTTAATTTTTCATTATTATATTTTTAGTTTGTCTATCTAAAAAGTCCTTGTCTAGTCAAAGCATGGCTTTGCTTCTTGGCACTACTTATGACATATAAGAAAAGTATGTGATTTAAAATACGAAAGTCAAAATTTCAATAGATGGTTAATGTTTGATTACATTTTTCTTTGGAATAGAATAGATTTCATACCAAACATATTAAAAGTCCTAAGGAGTAACATTTAAACACAAAAAACAAGTTACTTCCTGCAGGTAACTATAAATCATGGCAGAGCTTAAATAGTAGTAGAGTATTGATCAAGAGATCTAGATATCTAGTTTATGTTTTTCTCTGAACCAGTTGTGTGACACTTGACATATGTCACCTGACTGAGTCTCATACAGAGATAAGACTAACATCTGTGGTGGATGCTATTGGGGCTCTCCTGAGGTAGACAACAAAAACTAGATACACTTTTTCTCAGTTCCTTCCATTCAAAGGTGAGGTCCATTTTTTCAGTCCTTGAATCTGGACCAGCTTCATGATTCCCTTTGATAAGAGTATTTGGCAGAATTGACTTTGTTCATGTCCCAAGCCTAGGCCTCAAGAAGCTTTGCAGCCCTGGCTCAGTTGGTTAGAGCATCATCCTGATATGCCAAGGTTATCAGTTCAATCACCAGTCACAGTGCATACAAGAATCAACCAATGAGTGCACAGACCAGTGAAACAAACAAACAAAACATTTCTTTCTGTCTTTGTCTCCCTTCCTCTCTCTAAAAAATCAATCCTTAAAAAGTTTTTTTTTTAAATGAAAGAGGACTTTCAGCTTCCACTCTTGCTCTGAGGACACTTTCTCTACTAGGCTAGCTGGTCTGAGCTATTCTGATAGATCAAGATCAGCAAATATTTTCTGAAAGAGTTAAATGGTAAATATTTTAAGCTTTGCGGACCATACAGCTTCTGTTTCAACAATGTAACCTCACCATTTTTGTAATAAAGTAGACAGAGACAATATACAAAGAGAGCAGTGGCTATATCCTAATAAAACTTTATTTACACAAACAAACACCAGAGTGGATTTGGCCCATGGGCCACAGTTGGCAGATTCTTTTGACAGATGATGAGAAATTATATGAAGGAAAGATGCTGCTATCTCAGCCATCCAAGCCATGCCTCAGATATGTGAGTAAGGTCTGCTAAGAACAGCTAAAACCTCCCTAGACAGGTAGGATTATTCAGCTGAACCCTCGCCAAATAATCAACCTAAAGAAATGTGGAATGTAATATATCTCTGCAGTTCTAAGCCACTTAGTGTTTTTGCACCACAGAAGCTAAATGATACCATACTTTAAACTTCTTTACAGGTCTTGACTATGCATTTTCTATCTGATGTGAGATATCTGAGGGCTCAGAGTTACCTCTTACTATGGAGAACAACCTTGTCCAGAAGACTATCCAGGGAAGTTCCCAGTAAGTAACTGATGAGAACAGCAAGCCAACCCCTGCCTCAAGGTTGGGACCTATTCTATACTGCAATTCAGGCTCTCTATGGGAAAAAACTGATGTGCGAGTCTCCACCTGAAACTTTTCATAGCTTTCTTCACTGCCTTATCCTCCTTTTCTTTGCAAACCACCTTTATTCCCTGCAATAAACCACTTGTACAAAAAGATCACTATCTCAAGTATACTTTTAGGAAATCCAATACAACTTCCAAAAATTCTTTTGTTGTCAATTAAAATTAGTATACAACTTGGGATACAAGACTAAAATGTAAATACATAGGACAATATAATAATGCAAAAGAATAAATAAAACCAGTGGTGAGATTCAAATAATTTAAAAACTAGTTCTCTGCCCTAATAACTGTTTTAAGTATTAAAAAATGATATATCAAAAGGTAGTTTATTATTTCATTCATTTAATACTTAAATAAGAACAATAAAAGAGGGGTGGCAAGATGGCAATGGAGTAGGCAGACATAACAACTTCCACCTCCCAGAACCAAATTGGATTACAACTTAATTTTAAGAACCATCATCTGGAAAAACCAACTTTGGACTAAACTAAGAAGACTCTTTAACCAAGGATCACTGAAGAAGCTGCACTGAGACTGGTAGGAAAAGTGGAAACGTGAAGAGGGCTGCCCAGCTCCCAGGAGCGAATGGCAGCCCAGAGAGACTGAGTGACAAGAAGTGAGTTTAGTGGAGAGGGGAGGGTCCTGGGCCCCAGGAACAAAGCTCCATCCTGCAGCACCAGAGCCTAGAAGAAGTGTATCGGCAGTATTTAGCTGCAAAACAAGTCAGGATACTGTTTGTGAGAACAAGACAGATTTCTCAGACCCAGGATTATCCTTAAAGGGACTGTGCAGAAAACTTTTTTCACAACCACTCACCCAGGGCTCCGGGGGATGGGGAGAGATGAGAGGACTAGAGTAGCAGAAAGAGAGTGTAATCTAGGAGGCACAGGGAGAAACACTTTGAGGGACAGCCACCCTAACCCCTGGGCTGAGTCATCCCCCAAATCTAAAGTGAATATTTCCCTTGGAACCAGAAATACCAGAAAAGGGAAGCAGGACACCAGCCAAACAATCTCTTCTGAGCCACTCAGAACTGCATTGCTTACAAGGAGGGAGCCTTCAGGAATACAGTATTGAGTGCTTAGGTCTGAGCAGCAGCATCCCCACCCACACAGCTGAGGGCTCTCTGGAGGGCGGGTGGTGGAGGGACGCAGAAGCATGGTCCCGTCAGCGGGGGAAGAAGCCATGCCGGCCACAACTGAGGCCTGGTATGAGCTCAGCCTCGCCTAGTGGGAGCAGATTGGACCCACGAAAGTGGTCAGGGCAGGGCAAGCAAGAGTAGTCCACCTGCAATATGGCCTGCAGAGGAAAGGTGAAATCCTGGGAACTGCAGAGACCTGCAGCTGAGTGTGGGCACACAGCCCCACTCAGAGAATGGAGCTGGAGAGTGCAGCCTGATACATGAGCACAGCTCTGTGAGGGCAGGGAAAAAACCAGAAACAGGGATGAGGCAAAAGCCAGGAACAGGCAGAGACCCACGGCTGAGCATAGGAGCACCTGCCAGCGGTGCCAAGGCTTGAAGTCTCAGGTGAGATGCATAGCCCTACCTGAGGGGTGAGGTGAAGGCCGAGGCAAGCTGAGGTTTATAGGCCTGGGCATGTGAACACAGCCCATCCTGTGGATGATAGCCAGAAATTGCAGTGACAGCCACAGTGGGCTGGTGCCAGCAATGCCCATACACAAATACCTGAAGCAACAGCAGAGGGGGTGGGGGACCTGCAGACAGATCACACCTAGGGAACACAGAGACCATATCCATTGGACTCCAGTGGCCAAAACCTTCTAATAGACAGACAAAATGTGAAGGCAGAGAAATGCAACCCAAATGAATCAAGAGAAATCCACAGGAAAAAAATGGAATGAGTCAGATGTAATCAAATTACCAGATAGAGTTTAAAATAATGATTGTTAATATGCTCAAAAATTTTAGAACAACAATAGATGGACATAACAAACACCTAAATAAAGAAATAGCAAGTATGATATAAAAAAGGACAATGAAATAATAAAAAAGAATCAGTCAGAAATGAAAAATGCAATATCAGAAATGAAGACCGAATTAAAAGCAGGATGGATGAAGCTGAGGATCAAATCAGCAAAATAGAGGACAAGATAAATGAAGGCACGGAAGCAGAGCAGAATAAAGAAGAGACTCAAAAAGTCTGTGGAAACTCTAAGAGAGCTCTGTGACAATATGAAGAGAAATAACATCCACATCATAAGGGTTCCTGAAGAAGAGAAAGAACAAGGGATAGAGACTTTGTTCAATCAAATCATAGCTAAAAACTTCCCTAAATTGATGCAGAAAAAAATTTACACAACTTCAAGAAGCACAAAGAATTTCACTAAAGAGAAACCCAAAGAAATCTACAGCAAAACACAACATAATTAAAAACCAAAGCTAAGAGATAAAAAGAAAATATTAAAAGCTACTAGAGAAAAAAGACTATCACCTACAAAGAAACCCCCATAAGGATGACATCCGACTTCTCAACAGAAACACTTGAGGCCAGAAGGGAATGGCAAGAAATATTCAAAGTAATGCAGAACAAGAACCTACAATCAAGGCTTCTTTATCCAGCAAGGTTATAGTTTAAAATTGAAGGAGAAATAAAAAGCTTCCCAGACAAAAAAAAAAAAATCTCAATGAATTAATTACAACCAAACCAATGCTGTAAGAAATGTTAAGGGGCCTGTTGTAAACAGATCAAAGGGTGAAAAGAATATAGCAAAAGAGAAATACAGCATTAAAGAATAAAATGGCATAAACAACTACATATCAATACTAACCTTAAATGTAAATGGATGAAGTGATCCAATCAAAAGACGTAGGGTAGCTGCATATATAAGAAAACAGGGCCCATACATATGCTATCTACAAGAGACATGCCTTAAAAGAAAAGATGCACATAGACTGAAGATAAAAAGATGAAAAAAAATAATTCATGCAAATGGAAATGAAAAAAAAAGCTGGGGTAGCAGTACTTATATCAGACAAAATGGAATTTAAAACAAAGGCTATAGTAAGAGATAAAGAAGGTCACTACATAATGATAAAGGGAGCAATCCAACAGGAAGATATAACCATCATAAATATCTACGCACCTAATATAGCAGAACTTAAATATATAAAGCAGACTTTGATGGATATAAAAGGCTAGATCAACAGCAATACTATAATAGTAGGAGATTTCAATACCCTACTAACATCTTGAGATAGATCCTCATGAAAAAAAATTAACAAAAAAACAGCAGACTTAAAGGACACACTAGCTCAACTGGATTTAATAGATATATTCAGAACCTTTTACCCTAAAGCAGCAGAATATACATTCTTTTCAAGTGCTCATGGTACATTCTCTAGGATAGATGACATCTTAGGGCACAAAAGCAGTCTCAACAAATTTAAAAAGATTGAAATTATATCAAGCATTTTCTCTGATCACAATGGCATAAAACTAGAAATCAACCACAACAGAAAAATGGAAAAAGACTCAAACACTTGGAAACAAAATAGCATATTAAATAATGAATAGGTTAACAATGAGATCAAAAAAGAAATTAAAAGTTTCCTAAAAACAAATGATAACGAGCATATAACAGCTCAAAATTTATGGTACACAGCAAATGCATTACTGAGAGGGAAGTTCATAGCATTACAAGCATACCTTAAGAAGTTAGAACAAGCTCAAATAAACAACTTAACCCTGCATCTAAAAGAACTAGAAAAAGAACAGCAAGTAAATACCAGAGGTAGTAGAAGGAAGGAAATAATAAAGATAAGAGTGGAAATAAATGACATAGAAACTAAAGAAACAATACTGAGGATCAGTAACACCAGGAGCTGGTTCTTTGAAAAGGTAAACAAAATCAATAAACCTTTAGCCAGACTCACCAAGAAAAAAAGAGAGAGGACTCAAATAAATAAAATTAGAAATGAGAGTGAAGAAATAACAATTGATACAAAGGATTGTAAGAAAATACCATGAAGAACTGTGTGCCAAAAGATTAGACAACATAGATAAAATGGAGAAATCCTTGAAACATATAATCTCTTTAAAATCATTCTGGAAGAATCAGCAAACCTAAACAAACTGATTACAACAAATGAAATCGAAACAGTTATCAAAAAAGTTTCAACAAACAAAAGTCCTTGGCCTGATGCCTTCACAACTGAATGCTACCAAATATTCAATGAAGAACTAACTCTTATCCTTCTCAAGCTATTTCAAAAAATTCAAGAGGAAGGAAGACTTACAAACTCCTTTTATAAGATGATCATAATTCCGATTCCAAACCCAGGCAAAGACTACACAAAGAAAGAAAATTATAGGCCAATACCCTGATGAATTTAGATGCTAAAATCCTCAACAAAATATTAGCAAACCGAATCCAGCAATATATGAAAAAATCATACACCATGATCAAGTGGCATTTATTCTGGGAAGGCAAGGCTGGTACAATATTTGCAAATCAATCAATGTGATTAAGCACATAAACATAAGGAAGGAGAAAACCCACATGATAATATCAATAGATGCAGAAAAAGCATTTGATAAAATTTAGCAGCCATTCATGATCAAAACTCTCAGCAAAATGGGAATACAGGGAACATACTTCAACATGATAAAAGTCATCTATGACAAACCCATAGCCAACATCATACTCAATAGGCAAAAATTAAAAGCAATCCCCTTAAGATCAGGAACAAGGCAGTGGTGCCCCCTTTCACCATTCTTATTCTACATAGTTCTGGAAGTCCTTGCCACAGCAATCAGACAAGAAGAAGAAATAAAGGCATCCAAATTGGAAAAGAAGAAGTAAAACTATCATTATTTGCAGATGATATGATATTGTATATAGAAAACCCTAAAATCTCAGTCAAAAAACTACTGGATCTGATAAATGAATTCAGCAAGGTGGCAGGGTATAAAATTAATACTTAGAAATCAGAGGCATTTTTATACACCTACAATGAACAGTCAGAAAGAGAAATTAAGGAAACAATCCCCTTCACTATTGCAACCAAAAAAACAAAGTACCAAGGAGTAAATTTAACCAAGGAAATTAAAGACTTGTACTCGGAAAATTATAAAACATTGATCAAAGAAATCAAGGAAGATACAAACAAGTGGAAGTATATACAGTGTTCATGGTTAGGAAGAATACACATCATTAAAATGTCTATATTACCCAAAGCAATTGATAAATTCAATGCAATACCAATTAAAAAACCAATGACATACTTCAATGATTTAGAACACATATTCCAAAAATTTATATGGAACCAAAAAACAAACAAACATGAAGAGCCTCAGCAATCTTGAAAAGAAAGAATTAAGTGGGAGATATCACACATCCTGATATCAAGTTATACTATAAGGCCATTGTACTCAAAACAGCTTGGTACTGACATTAGAACAGGCATATAGATCAATGGAACAGAACAGAGAACCCAGAAATAAATCCACACCTTTATGGACAACTGATATTTGACAAAGGAGGTAAGAGCATACAATGGAATAAAGATAGCCTCTTTAACAAATGGTGTTGGGAAAATTGGACAGCTGCCTGCAAAAAAAATGAAACTGACCACCAATTTACACTATTTACAAAACTAAACTCAAAATTGATAAAAGACTTAAATGTAAGCCGTGAAACTGTAAACATCTTAGAAGAAAACATAGGCAATAAGCTCTCTGACATCTCTCGCAGCAGTATATTTGCTGATTCATCTCCATGGGCTAGTGAAATAAAAGACAAGATAAACAAATGGGGCTTTATCAAAGTAAAAAACTTTTGCACAGCTAAAGACAATAAGAACAGAATAAAAAGACAAACTACACAATGGGAGAACATATTCGACAATACGTCTGATAAAGGGTTAGTAACCAAAATTTATAAAGAACTTGTAAAACTCAATACCAGGAAGACAAACAATCCAATCAATAAATGGGCACAAGAAATGAATAGACACTTCTCTAAAGAGAACATACAGATGGCCAATAGGCATATGAAAAAATGCTCAACATCACTAATCATTAGCAAAATGCAAATTAAAACCACAATGTGATATCACCTCACACCAGTCAGAATGGCGCTCATCAACAAAACAACACAGAATAAGTGTTGGCAAGGATGTGGAGAAAAGGGAACCCTCCTGCTCTGCTGTTGTTGAATACAACTGGTACAGCCACTGTGGAAAATAGTATGGAGATTCCCCAAAAATTAAACTGCCTTTTGAACCAGCTATCTCACTTTTAAGAATATACCCCAAGAATACCATGGCACTGTTTCAAAAGTTGAAATGCACCCCCATGTTTAGAGAAGTATTGTTCACAATAGTGAAGATCTGGAAACAGGCCAAGTGTCCATCAGTGAACAAGTGGATTAAAAAGCAGTGGTACAGCTCCCTGGCCGGTTGGCTCAGCGGTAGAGCGTCGGCCTAGCGTGCGGAGGACCCGGGTTCGATTCCCGGCCAGGGCACACAGGAGAAGCGCCCATTTGCTTCTCCACCCCTCCACCGCGCTTTCCTCTCTGTCTCTCTCTTCCCCTCCCGCAGCCAAGGCTCCATTGGAGCAAAGATGGCCCGGGCACTGGGGTTGGCTCTGTGGCCTCTGTCTCAGGCGCTAGAGTGGCTCTGGTCGCAACATGGCGACGCCCAGGATGGGCAGAGCATCGCCCCATGGTGGGCAGAGCGTCGCCCCATGGTGGGCGTGCCGGGTGGATTCCGGTCGGGCGCATGCGGGAGTCTGTCTGACTGTCTCTCCCTGTTTCCAGCTTCAGAATAAAAAAAAAAAAAAAAAAGCAGTGGTACATATATACAATGGAATACTATGGGGCCATGAAAATGAAGGAGATCTTACTTTTTGCAACAACATGGATGGACCTGGAAACTATTATGTTAAGCAGAGGAAAAGAGAACAGAGGGAAGGGGGATGATAGGATGGGATAAATCTGAAGGGAAGGGGGCAGGGTGCTATCGGGAGGGGGGAAAGGAGATGTTGAGGGGAATACAGAGGAAGTGGGATGCATTCAGAGCAACACTAGAATCTATGCAAATACAATAAATTAAATCAATAAAAAAATTAAAAATAAGAAATAACAATAAAAGGTACACAAAACTAGATTATAAGAAAAAGTTTTAAAATATAATGAAAAAATATTAAATAATACCTGACAAAAGACAATAAAACTGCTATTTAAGATATTTCCAATGAGAGCTTGTCACCTCTGGGTTTTTGGCACTTTCTTTCTTTACATTTTACTTTTTTTTTACTGAAGTAACAAACGTGAAGGAATTAAAATGTAATGTTTCATCAAAAGAATAATAAGTTTTATGAAATAAATAAATATTACAAGCATAGTTTTGTCAATTTTTCTCACCTACGGACAGAATGAACATTACTATGGTGCTTAGAATACACTGCTGCACCAGTCAATGTTAAAAAAGGAGTAAGGAATGTAAATTTGTGATTTCCACATTGGATGGCTGTCCACCTTAGAGAGATTCCTATTGTGAGTGCCATTTTAACAACCAGTTTGCCAAACTCAGCAAAAAATTAGGTATCGATTCTACCAAACTGGCTGAATTCCACCACTAAATAAAATCCATCTTAAGAAATTGCAAGAAGAGAGTAATTTACTGGCCCACAAATGCCCTGTCTGAATCTAAAAGTATTAGTAGGGGGAGGGAAACTGAAAGTAGAATCTTTCTTTCTTTCTTTCTTTCTTTCTTTCTTTCTTTCTTTCTTTCTTTCTTTCTTTCTTTCTTTCTTTTCTTTTCTTTTCTTTCTTTCTTTTCCTTTCTTTCTTTCTTTCTTTCTCTTTCTTTCTTTCTTTCTTTCTCCTTCCTTCCTTCCTTCCTTCCTTCCTTCCTTCCTTCCTTCCTTCCTTCCTTCCTTCCTTCCTTCCTTCCTTTTTCTCTTTCTTCCTCTCTTTCTTCCTCTCTTTCTTCCTCTCTTTCTTTCTCTCTTTCTTTCTTTCTTTCTTTCTTTCTTTCTTTCTTTCTTTCTTTCTTTCTTCTTTTTCATTCAGTGAGAGAAGGGGAGGCAGAGACAGACTCCTTCATGTGCCCAACCAGGATCTACCCAACAAGCCCATTACAGGGCAGTGCTCTGCCCATATGGGGTGTTGCTCCATTGCTTGGCAACTAAACTCTTCTTAGCACCTGAGGTAGAGGCCATGGAACCATCCTCAGCACCTGGGGCCAACTCATTCCAATTGAGCCATGGCTTCAGGAGAAGAGGGGAGAGAGGAGAGAGAGAAAGAGGGGGAGGGGTGAAGAAGCAGATGGGCACTTCTCCTGTGTGCCCTGACTGGGAATCAAACCTGGGACATCCACACATCAGGGCGATGCTCTACCACTGAATCAACTGGTCAGGACCTGAATTTCTTGAAATAAAATTAAAATTCTAGTAAATTACTGCACTTAAGTTTTTTTTTTAAATTGATGAAGTCAACTAAATTTTTGACATAGATTTATTTTATTGTTCCCCAAATCCTGTCCAATTAAAGATTGTCCCCACATCATGCTTCTGGATAACCATGGTCCCAAATCTCATCTTTCCTATTGACTTCTCTTTCACTCTTGGAAAGAAAAAAAAAATGATCCACCAAATCATGGAAAAATTGAGACTGTTTATGGGTCTATGTACATAAATTACATTGAGATCACCAGATGAAAGGTCATTTATAAAAATAATACACTGATTATCATTATTATGCAAACAGCATTATAAGTATATTGAGTTTACACAAAAGGGGGAAGAAATATTGCCATAGCTGGTTCCCTGAAAACTGGAAATTGCATAGCTGGTGAAAGGAGAGATCTGACAAAAATCTAAAGAGAAAGTAATAAGAGTAGCAAGGTTACCCTTTCAAGAGAAGAGAAATAAAGAACTGCGAGGTAGGAGACACTAATAATTAATTAGCACAGTGGAGTGTATGGAAAGAATCTGTATGAGATATGGAATAGAAACAAAAGATATAAAGCCTACATATAGAGACTAGAAAAGGAAAATCTGAGAAAAAAATGCATTTGTTGAAACAGATGTAGATGACTCATCCATGTTGTCATGTCTTCTGAAGGTTGAAACGCTCAGAAAAAGAGTATAATAAAAAATAAAATCAGGCATCCCTGACAAAGAAATATCAGAAATTATGCATTATTAGACACTTCATAATTTAAAAAATAATTTTAAAGTAATAGTTTTTTTAAAAATGCCATTATTTCAATTGCTTAATTTCTTTTTATCCATAAGCATATTACTATCCAAACAAAAATGGTTCTGTCTCAGCCCTGGCTGGTTGGCTCATTAGTAGAGTGTTGGCCTAGTGTAATGAAGTCCCGTGTTTGATTCCCGGCTGGGCACACTGGAGAAGCGCCTATCTGCTTCTCCACCCCTCCCCCTCTCCTTCCTCTCTATCTCTCTCTTCCCCTCCCACAGCCAAGGCTCTATAGGAGCAAGAGTTGGCCCTGGGCACTGAGGATGGCTCCATGGCCTCTGCTTTAGGCACTAGAATGGCTCCGCTTGCAACAGAGCAATGCCCCAGTTGGACAAAGCATCACCCCCTGGTGGGCATGCTGAGCGGATCCAGGTCGGGCGCATGCGGGAGTCTGTCTGTCTGCCTCCCCATTTCTCACTTTGGAAACACACACACACCACAGTTCTGTCTCACTTGCTTTCTTAAAGGAAAGAAGAGAGCATCTCAAAATACAGACTTCTTTTTGAAAGTCAGAGCACTTACTCCCAATTTTCTATATTTCTGTTTCCTCATCTGTAAATGAGAAAATCAGGTGATGTTTTAAAATTCAGTAATTCCTAGGGAAAAACTGAGTTTCAATTACATGAATACTAACTGAAAGAAAAATTCTAAATGGCATTTTAAAGTCAAATTGCTGCTTGCAACCTTAGAATACAACTTAGAAAAGCAATACTTTCTGCATTTCCTGAAATCATAAACTGAAAGTGCTCAGAAAAGCTAATTTGGTACAGCTGGAATGAGCTTTAAGGATGTATGTTAATCTAATGACTGTTTAGTATAGGAAATTATAGTTTAAATAATTTATATGAATTTGGATCTTCATTAATGTTTTACAGCATTTCAAAATGAGTTATTTTAAGACCAGGAACTAAAATTGGTGAAATTTTCCTTCACAGAACCCAAAATAAGTAAATGGCAAGACATAATTAATCTATACAATATTTTATTTTTGTGTTTATGCAAACCAAAGTACAGAAAATAATAGAACATTTTGAGTTACATGTATATGAACATTGATTGGGAATGAAAAAGGTATACAAGGTTGAAAAAATAAACTAGAGCCCCTTTAAAAGTAGCAGGAAGGTTTAGAGAAGAGTTTTCATGAATAAACTTGTTAGTCATAATCAAGAGGAAGGCGGTACAAAAAGTGAGCATCAAAATGGCAAAAGAGAAGAGATAATTAGGAAGCAATGTCCCAGAAGAAGGAGGAGGTAGAAGCGGTGAGAATCTTTTGCTCACATGGAGGGGGATCACCCTGGAAATGCAGAGAAACAGTTGTTCCTCAGAGACAGGAGTGGTGGAAAAAGAGAAAAGCAAATGTATTTAGTCATAAGTTGCCCTGACATGGCATGAGCTTTTTTATGGGCTCCAATTCTGGTTTTCTTGTCTTGTCCCAAACCACTTTTTTCCTGGCAACTGGTATGTGGAACTTAACCACATACAGTTCAACTTCCTCTCTCTTTATGCCAAGCTCTATTTCCATTTTGCACCTTTCCAAAGCTGGAAAGGGGGAGAGACAGTCAGACAGACTCCCGCATGCGCCCCATCGGGATCCACCAGGCACGCCCACCAGGGGCGACGCTCTGCCCACCAGGGGGCGATGCTCTGCCCCTCCGGGGGCATCGCTCCGCTGCGACCAGAGCCACTCCAGCACCGGGGCAGAGGCCAAGGAGCCATATCCAGTGCGCTCGCTCGGGCTATCCTTGCCCCAATGGAGCCTCAGTTGCGGGAGGGGAAGAGAGAGACAGAGAGGAAGGAGGGGGGGTGGAGAAGCAAATGGGCTATGTGCTCTGGTTGGGAAATGAACCCGGGTCCCCTGCATGCCAGGCCGACGCTCTACCGCTGAGCCAACCGGCCAGGGCCTCTATTTCCATTTTGATAACCACCCTCCGAGTACTGGTTCTTCATGGGTCTGATTTGGTTTCATGATTGATCTCTAGCTTAAATTTTGCATGTTACCACTGATAATCCTATCTAGAATTTTCTCTATTTTTTACTCTCCTGAAATGAGATATACACCTCCATTCCCAAGGTTGTGACTATTTCAATATTACAAAATGTTTAAATTAGCTAATCAAGCTATTTAATACATGCTACAGTTTAGATTGTTGTGGTATAAAACAAACATGAATTATCCTCTAAGTCTTCAAAGAGAAGTATCTACATTTAAATTGTGTATTACTTTGGCACCATTATATTGTATATAATTACATATAATTGTGTATTATTATATGTATATATGTGTATACTTGTGTATAATTATACTAATAAGTGTCATAAATTTAAGACAATTTAGCATGTTATTAATATCAAAACTAAGTATTTTGAAAATTATTTTAGTGCCTGGTTGAGTATCTTGCTCATAGCTTGATAATAAATTTTACTAAATACAAGCTATCATTCCCCATTTCCTATAATTATTTTATTGCCAAACATTAAACCTTTGTTATTTTAATAAAAAGATAAAATCTCACCTATATGTGAAGTCTAATGAACACAATAAACTGATGGACAAAATAGAAACAGGGACATGAACTCATGGAACATATGGACAGCTGTCAGAGGGGAGGGGTTGAAGGGACTGAATGAAAGAAGGTTAAGGGATTAGCCAAAAAGATATACGTACATAACATATAGATACAGACAACAGTGTGGCAATAGCCATAGGGAAAGGGGAAAGGGAGGTAAGGAAAGAAGGGCAAAAGGGGAGGGGAAAGATGGAAAGAGACTTTGCTGGGTAGGGGGTACACAATGCACTGTGTATACGGTGTTATGTTGAGTTATATACTTGAAATCTGTATAGTTTGGCAAACCTTGTCATTCTAATAAATTAAGAATAAAATTTTAGGCCCTGGCCGGTTGGCTCAGCGGTAGAGCATCAGCCTGGCGTGTGGGGGACCCGGGTTCAATTCCCGGCCAGGGCACATAGAAGAAGCGCCCATTTGCTTCTTCACCCCGCCCCCCTCCTTCCTCTCTGTCTCTCTCTTCCCCTCCAGCAGCCAAGGCTCCATTGGAGCAAAGATGGCCCGGGCGATGGGGATGGCTCCTTGGCCTCTGCCCCAGGCACTAGAGTGGTTCTGGTTGCGGCAGAGCGATGCCCCGGAGGGGCAGAGCAACACCCCCTGGTGGGCAGAGCGTCGCCCCTGATGGGCGTGCCGGGTGGATCCTGGTCGGGCGCATGCGGGAGTCTGTCTGACTGTCTCTCCCTGTTTCCAGCTTCAGAAAAATACAAAAAAAAAAAAAAAAGAATAAAATTTTAAAAACCTACTTTTTTTGCCATGGCCAGTTGGCTCAGTAGTAGAACATTGGCCACACATGTTTATGTCCTACGTTCAATTCCCAGTTAGGACACACAAGAGAAGTGACCATCTACTTCTCCATCTCTCCTCCTCCCTCCTCTCTCTCTCTCTCTCTTTCTCTTCCTCTCCCACAACCATAGCTCGATTGGCTCCAGCACATTAGTTCCAGGCACCAAGGATGGCTCTGTGGAGCCTCCACCTCAGGTGCTAAAAATAGCTCAGTTGCAAGCATGGCGCCAGAGAAGCAAAGCATCGGCCCCAGACGGCGATCACTGGGTGGATGCCAGTTGGGACACATGAAGGAATCTGTCTCTCTATCTCCCCTACTCTCACTTGAAAAGAGAAGAAAATGTTTTAAATTAAAAAAAATAAAAACAAAAATAAAACTACTGTTCCAATTAATAAAAATGTCTTGGGAGACTTTGTTGAAACTGGTATAAAAGATTTGGAAGGAAATGGACAGTAAAGTATTATTCTTTATACCAAAAGTTTATACCAATTTAGATGTCCTTATGAAATTGAAGTTACACATCTCCTTTTTCCTTAGAGCATTTAGTAATTATTTTAAAATAGAATAATATGGAATAAAGCTTAACAAATAAAGTTTCACGTATTTATAACTTTGTGTTTAAATATAAGTAGATACTTTTCAAATGAAAAGACTATGGTTTAATTAGATGTTGTTATCTATCTAATTTTAGTGACAATTTAAAACTGAAATGAAATACCTTAACGAAAAAACAAAGGTCATCTAATTTCTTTTGCCTTATTCAGTATTTTAATACTATAATGAGAAGTAGCATTTATGCCAAAGGTTAGATAGATTTCCTCTATTTTAATCTCTTTATTAAATATACTCTCCTTATTGATATAAAATATAAGAATAAACCACAAATAACCTGTAAATCATTCTTTAAAAATAATGCAATTATAACTTCAGATGTCATAAATGTAGAAGAAATTTATTGAAATTCTTGATTTTAATGGTGAAGAATAACATCTTTATGCTATTTTTACAAAGAAAAAAATGCTGATTTCTATAAAATCATATGTACAATATAATATATACATGAAATATAAATATAATAATATATGCCTATAACTCATATTTTTACTCATCAACAATGATCATTCAGTTATTTAATTAACATACACTGAGTACTGATAATATAGCAGGCACTATGCTGGGGAAAATTATTTGACATCTGACGTAACTAAAGATCTAACATGATAAAGTCTATTTTTATATGAACTCCATTGTCTTTGAACTCTTTTGCTGAAGAAAACTGTAACTTTCACATTTTGGATATATATGGTATAGTTGACACAGCATGGGTTTTGATTCTAGATTATTAGATTTCAAATAATAGTTGCGTTACTTACTAGATATGTAATTTATGTAAGTTATTTAAACTTTTCAAGCCTTGGTTTTTTCATCTGTGAAATAGGACTAATAATATAGCTTTTTTTTAAGGGTCATTATTGCATAATGATTACACACATGCTTACATATACACACTAATAACATGATATAAATATAAACAATAAATACTCCTCAAAAGGTAGTTTTTTTTTTACTCCTTAATAAATCTCAAGGATATAAAAGATCATGCACAGTGATTCTATATTAGTTTCTTATAGTTGCAGTAACAAATTCCCACAAATTTAGCAGCCTAAACAATACAAATTTATGGTGCTCCAGTTCTATAGATTATAAATCCAACACAGGTCTCACCAAGCTAAAATAAAAAGAACTGCATTCCTTTCTGAATGCTCTAGGGGAGAATCTGTTTGCTTGCTGATTCTAGCCCCATGAGGCCACCTGCATTCCTTGGCTTGTGACCTCTTTTAAAAAGGCAGTAAGGGAATCTCCATACTGTTTTCCATAGAGAGAGAGGGGGTGGGGGGAAGGGAGGGGCACAAAGAAAACCAGATAGAAGGTGATGGAAGACAATTTGACTTTGGGTGAGGGGTATACAACATAATCAAATGTCAAAATAATCTAGAGATGTTTTCTCTGAACATATGTACCCTCATTTATCAATGTCACTGCATTAAAATTAATAAAAATAAGATAAAAATAAATAAATAAATAAATAAAAAGACAGTAAGGGGAGAGAGTGGGAGGATAAGTGAAAAATGATAAGAGAGATAAGAGGTTCAAACTTCCTGTTATAAAATAAATAAACCATGGTATGCAGTGTACAACACAGGAAATATAGTTAATAATGTAATCACTTAGCACTGTGACATATGGTTACTATTGTGATCACATTATCACATACATACATGTCAAATCATAAGGTTGTACATAAAACAAACATAGTATCATATGCCAACTTTACATAAATAAAAACATTTTAAATAGAAAATAAAGGCAGTAACAGTGGATTGAGTCCTTCTCATGTTCATGTCTATCCACAGCCAAAAAGGTTCTCCACTTCTAAGATATGTCATTAAATTTGACCCACACAGATAATCCACTCCCTGTAATCACATCTGTAAAATCCCTTTACCTTGTAAAGTAACACATTCACAGCTTCTGGAGATTAGACCATAGACACCTTTATAGAGCCATTATTCTGCCTACTGCAGGTACAATGGACCAAACTGGAAGATGCCCACATTGTGGCACAAAGGCAGGAACTCAAATGTAATTGCTGTTTGTACTGGACATTCCTGGCAACATGTAAATAAATCCAAAGAGACTTTCAAATTTTCCCCTACATACATGAAAGCATGCTTATAGTAAATTCTATTACATTAGAAGCAATCATAAAACTTTATCTATAAGGGAACAGAGTGTAAGCAAAATTAGAACTGAAAATAAGTCTACTTATGCTGAAATCTTTGAACTCTCTGAAACTACCTTCATATTATGATTATTATATCCCATGTCTGCAACTCCATGGAGCTTTATTGTTTAACTATTTTTTTATTTTTATTTTTATTTTTTTTGGCTTTTAAGGGATTGCACATTGTATATTCTTCTAAAGTCTTGGTCTTAGCAAGATGACCTGACCAGTTTAGGCAGCTTTATTTGGATAAAGTAAACAGATGATTCTAAATGGATCTATAGTTTAATCAGACCACTTCTCATGTTTTCTGTCTCATAAATAAAGATATATAAACAATTCAAGTAAATCAATTTGACACTATATTTCATTTCGTTCATCTTATCAAGTAAATAATATACTTGCCATTTAATAAGCATTAAAAGCATGAAAATTCCATTTGACTTAGTCTTAAAATCAAAGAAATTAAAGCAAGTTCATTAGAAGTTTACAATTTTTTTTGTATATCTACAAAGTTCTAGACATGAACTTTTAAGCCCCAGAGCCTTCATAAATGAAGTAAATAATCTTTACTGCACTCAAAGGCCATTCTTAATGAAGGCTGAAACCTAGAAACTCTACCATCCTAACCCCTCATTTAAGCAACAAGGAACAGAATTCCAAAAACATTTCAACTGCAACTGGTTCCAACTTTGATGCATAATCCATCTTCATATCCAGTACCATAGAATTCATTAGCAAGATTGGGTGTTTGAGATTAAAGAGGTCAGGTCATTCAGCAGAATACTGACTCCAATTATCCTGGTAATCCAATAGAGAAAGGTGGTCCAAGAGATAGCAAGCACAATAATATTAGAGAGGCAATAATAGAAATAGCTAGGCTCCCTTGTCAAACACACAGGGTTTTTATTCCAGCTCAGCATGTGAGCTGATGATCTGCACCAAACTGTTTGACCTTTTAAGCTTCAAATACCTCATTTGCAAAGCATGGAGGCAATGTGCCTTAGAGGGAAAGAACCCAGAATTCTGGCTTTAGAATCACATTCAGAGCTTTTGTATGTGGTTCTGCCATCTTCAAACTGGGTGATCTTGAGCACAATACATCCTGTAATATTAGCCCAATTCATATGGGAATAATAATACCTACTTCAAAGGTTTGTTATAAGAAGTAAATGGAGTATATAGAACACTTAAGACAGTGTCTGAATAACAGTAAATAGTCCATAGATGGTAACTAGTATTATTGCAAATAGTTTGCAAGTGCATTGTGAGTAATAATAATAAGTGCAACTCAATTTCCAATAAATGGCATTGCTATGAATTTCTGCATTTTAATAATAACTCTACATTTTAAAAACTTCTGTAACCATAGACCCTGCCCTCATGCTCCAACAATAGTATGGTTAATTTTTCCCCATTTCACAAAGTAGAAATTTGACTTTGAAAAGGTTCAAATGGTTCAGGATCATATATTAAAGTAGGAATAAAGAAATAATTCAAACTCAGTGACCCCTGGCCCTCTGTTCACTGCTTTACTTGTTAAACTTTATCACCCTTGGCAGTTTAACTGTACACTGAAAACATTTTCAAGGAAGAATATTTATATACACAACTCTTGGCACCATAAATATTTGTCTAAATTTATCTTGCTCCAGGCCAGTCAACACCTTATGAAACTTGTAATTTAAAAAGCTTGGATTTTTATTCATGCAATGTTAATATAATGGAAAATAATTCAGTATCCCCAGCAGGAATGATTTTACAGGCATTAAGCAGGTGGAAGACTAAATAAATTTTAACTTTTCACGTTTTAAAATAACTAATATAGTTTTAAAGCATGTACATATTTGTATCATTTAGTGGTACTATTAATGATATTCCAGGTGTGTAAGTATCGTGAATTTGAAGCGTTCTGTTTACAATAAGTTAGGTACGTGTAAACTTTGATAAATGCTAATGGGAGTTGCCAACATGCATTCCTTTCATAGCAATGCAGAAACACTCTGTACTATTCCAAATAACCCTTTTAACCTTGTGAGAAAGGAGTAAGAAACTAGAATGTGTAGAGCACTAAAGCATAATAAAAGCAGAAATAAGTGAGCTTAGCTCTAGTTCATTCTCAGGCTACATAGTAAGAAATAATGCCAAGCAAGTACATTTCATGAGGACTTATACTTTCATGGCATTATCCTCCTAGACTAGTCAATAGAGAATGTCCTTATCTTTTACTACTCATTGTTTTTATAACAATTGTCTGCTTCCTTCCTTATCTGATGTGTTTTGGTAATACCATATTGAATTAGAAATATAATTAGGAAGTAGTTATTAATCTATTCCACAAGTATGTATTTAACACCAGGTGCCATTTATAATAATAAACAGGACAGCTGTCTCTGCTCTCCAGAAACTTATAGTCCAGTGGGGAGAGCAGAAATTCAAGCAGGCAATTTCAGTGCAAACAAGCAAAGGTATACGATGTGATAAGCACCAAGGCATGGGTTAATAGCTTGTTCTGGAAATACATAGAAGTAAAATATAAATAACTCCAAGAATAACGCTAGGCAGAGAGCACCTACTGAGCAAGGCACTGAGTTAGGACACTATAAAATATTAATTTAGTGCCCAACAGCTTCACTGTGATTTGGAAGATAGAGCCAAAAGTTCTCTCTTCTTTTCTCTAAAACCAAACTGCCTCTTAGACATCTCCACTTCCCTTAGCTAAAACTTATTATGTGCAGTACTAAATTTGTATTCTCTTTCTGTCCTCATTCCTGGTCCTCACCTCCTGCATTCTCTGTCTTTGGAACTTGCCCTAACCCACCCAGTTACTAAATTTAAATTAGAGGAAGTATGTTTAGCAGCCTTTCCTGTCTCTTCTTCACTCCAAAAGCCCTTCACTTCCCAATGTTTGGGAAGGTGAGTGATAATTGAGTGAGACTGGTTCATGAAGATTTTGAGTGACAGGCTGAAAATCATGGGCATTATCCTGTAGACAATTTTGAGTCATTAAATCATGGCTGTATTGTCATTTGTGACAACATGGATGGATTTTGAGAACATTATACTGAGTGAAATAAGTAATCATAAAAAGCTAAGAACTACATAATTTCACACATAGGTGGAATATAAAACTGAGACTGCTGGACATAGGCAAAGTTCAGTGGTTACTGGGAGAGAGGTGGTGGGGGAAGGTGGTGGGGAAAGGGAGTAAAGAGGGACCAATATACGGTGACAGGAAATGATTTGACTTTGGGTGATGGGTATACAACATAATTAACAGTTCAAATGCTATAGAATTGTTTCCCTGACACCTATACTATATACTCTTATTAACCAATGTCATCGTGCTAAAGTTAATTTTCTAAATAAAAAGAAAATCATGGCCAGCATTGCCTTGGCATATGAGTAAATGAAAAAAATATATTTATAATGTACTTAGTGAAAAATACACATTGGTTGATTTTAATAACTGCCTAGAAAACATTATAAAGGAGAACATTTTTTAAATCATAGGTATTCTTGCCTATGAGTAGTTGATGTGGGCAATCTTTGTAAACTTACAACTTGGATTTAAATATATATGAGGCCCTGAAAAAGTAGAAAGTTAAAACTGAAACCCTTCTCTGACCTGTGGTGGCGCAGTGGATAAAGCCCCAACCTGGAACACTGAGTTGCCAGTTCGAAACCCTAAGCTTTTCCAGTCAAGGCACATATGGGAGTTGATGCTTCTTGCCCCTCTTCCCCTTCTCTCTCTGTCTCCTCTCTAAAATGAATAAATAAAATCTTTAAAAAAACAAAAACAGAAAACGCTGAAACTCCTGCTCATAATGTTTCATTTTCAGTGAAAAATAGACATAAAAAAGAGCACTCCCAAATTCAACAAGATAATAAGAAAATTTGGTCTTTGCCATGTATTTTTGTGGGGAAAAAAATTTTCCTTAAAAATCTAAAACCATGAGTCAGCACCTTAGATGGATTTGATTTCAAAATTCTTCTACCGAGTTAATTCAGGAACTTCCAAGTTATTGTATTTATTATAACAGCAACACAAAATGAGCATTTGATAACTTGTTGAGTATGTAATAGAAAAAAAAACACAAAAAACAAAACTATATATACCCTGACCAGATAGCTTAGTTAGAGCATCGTTCCAAGGTACAGAGATTGCTGGTTTGATCCCTAGTCAGGGCACATACAGGAACGAATCAATGTTTCTGGCATGTGCTCTCTCTCTTTTTCTCTCTGTCTTTTCCTTCCTCTCTTGCTAAAATAAAAAATAAAAAAAAATTTAATTGAAAATAAACAGCCCTGGCCGGTTGGCTCAGCGGTAGAGCGTCGGCCTAGCGTGCGGAGGACCCGGGTTCGATTCCCGGCCAGGGCACACAGGAGAAGCGCCCATTTGCTTCTCCACCCCTCCGCCGCGCTTTCCTCTCTGTCTCTCTCTTCCCCTCCCGCAGCCGAGGCTCCATTGGAGCAAAGATGGCCCGGGCGCTGGGGATGGCTCTGTGGCCTCTGCCTCAGGCGCTAGAGTGGCTCTGGTCTCAACATGGCGACGCCCAGGATGGGCAGAGCATCGCCCCCTGGTGGGCAGAGCATCGCCCCTGGTGGGCGTGCCAGGTGGATCCCGGTCGGGCGCATGCGGGAGTCTGTCTGACTGTCTCTCCCTGTTTCCAGCTTCAGAAAAATGAAAAAAATAAAAAAAATAAAAAAAAAATAAAAATATTTAAAAAAAAAAAAAAAAGAAAAAAAAAAAAAAGAAAATAAACACTGTATTAGAGAACTAAGACTTCCACTGAAGGTTACTACATTCTTACAGGTATTCTAAAGATGCAATGCTGAAGATATATTATAAACAATAAATAGATAGATGGTAGGTAGATGATGACAGATAGATAGATAGATGATAGATAAATGATAGATAGATAGATAGGTAGATCGATAGATAGATAGATAGATAGATGATTACTGGAGACAAAAACCAAAAGAATTAAAACCCCCACAAAATTTATATCGAAAAATATGATAAACTTCTTTAAAATAAACACATTTTATATTATTAAAAGATAATTTGCCTGACCAGGCAGTGGCAGAGTGGATAAAGCATCGACCTGGGATGCTGAGGACCATCTTTGAAACCTCGAGGTTGCCTGCTTGGGCACAGGCTCATCAACTTGAGCACAGTATCACTGCCTTTAGTGTGGGATCATAGACATGATCCCATGGTCACTGGCTTGAACCCAAAAGTCACTGGCTTGATCCCTTGAGGAAGGGGTCACTGGCTTACATGGAGTACCCCTGTTTGAAACACATATGAGAAAGCAAGCAATAAACAACTAAAGTGCTATAACTGCAAGCTGATGCTTCTCATCTCTTTCCCTTCCTGCCTTCTGTCCCTGTCTGTTCCTCTCTCTCAAAATAAATAAATAAATAAATAAAAGAATCAACCTTAAAAACAAGGCATAATGTTAAAGTATTAAGTAGATTTGAAAAAGAAAAATTAACACTTCTATATTGAAAAGATATAATCATAGAAATTAAATAATAGGCATATTACACAGCTGGTAAAACACAATATAAGAGAAAATTAATGGATGGAAAGATAAGGGAGATCTGAGGAGATTACCTAGAAATGTATCACAGAGATTTAAAGAGTTAGGAAACAGGAGAGAATTTAAGACCAAAAACAAAATGATAAGGTCCAATATACAGCTATTTGTAGTTCTAAATGGTGATAACAGAAAGAATGCAGAAGATGTACACCAAAAGATAATGGTTGACAGTGTTCCTGAATTGATAAACTATTCACTGTCATTTATGGGTAAAATATCAAAAGATACATTCCAGATTAATAGGTGAATGAATAATAGTTAAGGAAGATAAATAGATGAGATGGATAGATAAAGAGATAGATAGAAGAAAGATAGAGATAGATATAGATAGATAGATAGATGATAGATGATAGACAGATGATATATAGATAAATAAAAACATTCACAGTATATTTAATGCCACCAGGAAAAAAAAGATAAATACAAACGATCAATAATTAGGCTGACAACAAATTTCTAAATAATAAAGGACAGAATAATTACCTACAACAACACTGAGATAGTGAACATTTAGTCTCAATTATTATACTTTCCATAAAGCAAATAGCTATGTGTACTATTAAAGAAATGAACTATACACTCCATTTTTTCTGTGGGGGAATTTTCAAAATGAGATCTAATCTTATTTGACTACAGTACTTTATGTACACTCCTTCTAAAAGGCAGACAAATAGAATAAAAATATAAAACAAAATCCCTTGTAGCCTTATAATTCAATAATTTGAAAATTTTAAATTCAATACTTTCAAAAAATTATTTTAAGAGAGAAAAAACAGAGAGAGAGAGAGAAAAGGGGGTAGGAGCAGGAAGCATAACTCCATATGTGCCTTGACCAGGCAAGCCCAGGTTTTCAAACCAGTGACCTCAGCGTTCCAGGCCGACACTTTATTCACTGTGCCACCACAGGTCAGACTAATTCAATACTTTAACTTTTAAGATGGAATTTAAGACTGAGTAGTATTTAAATAAAAAAATTGATGAGGCCCTGGCCGGTTGGCTCAGTGGTAGAGCGTCAGCCTGGCGTGCAGAAGTCCCGGGTTTGATTCCCAGCCAGGGCACACAGGAGAAGCGCCCATCTGCTTCTCCACCCCTCCCCCTCTCCTTCTTCTCTCTCTCTTCCCCTCCCACAGTGAGGCTCCATTGGAGCAAAGATGGCCCAGGCACTGGGGATGGCTCCTTGGCCTCTGCCTCAGGCGCTAGAGTGGCTCTGGTTGCAACAGAGCGATGCCCCGGAGGGGCAGAGCATGGCCCCCTGGTGGGCAGAGCTTCGTCCCCTGGTAGGCGTGCTGGGTGGATCCCGGTGGGACGCATGTGGGAGTCTGTCTGACTGTCTCTCCCCATTTCCAGCTTCAGAAAAATACCAAAAAAAAAAAAAAAAAAATTGACGAGAAGCATCAATTCTTCATTGTGGCTCCTTTGTTGTTCATTGATTGCTTTCTCATATATGCCTTGACTGGGGGAGTTACAGCAGAACAGAGTAACCCCTTGCTTAAGCCAGTGACCTTGGGCTTAAAGCCAGCAATTTTTGGGCTCAAGCCAGCAACCATGGGGTCATGTTTATGATCCCATGTTAAAGCCAGCGACCCCACGCTCAAGCCAGCAACCCCACTCTCGAGCTGGTGAGCTCATGCTCAAGCCAGCAACCTCAGGGTTTTGAACCTGGATCCTCTGCATCCCAATCTGAGGCTCTATCCACTGCACTGCCTGGTCAGGCAATATGAGAAAGTAAATTTTTTTAATTTTTTTAACAGAGACAGAAAGAGAGTCAGAGAGAGGGACAGATAGGGACAGACAGACAAGAAAAAAAGAGAGATGAGAAGCATCAATTCTTCACTGCAGCTGTTCATTGATTGTTTTCTCATAAGTGCCTTGACTGGAGGGTTACAGCAGAACACAGTGACCCCTTGCTCAAGCCAACGACTTTGGGCTCAAGCCAGCGACCATGGGTTCATGTCTATGAACCCATGCTCAAGCTGCTGAGCCCACACTCAAGCAAGATGAGCCCATGCTCAAGCCAGTGACCTCGGGATCTCGAACCTGGGTCCTCTGCATCTCAGTTTGATGCTCTATCCAGTGTGCCACCACCTGGTCAGGCTAAGAAAGTTTATTCTTACAGAAATTTACTAAACCACTCAAAAAAGTTAGATCAATTGAATTATATGTAAAATTTTCTGTTAAAAATTTTACTGAATGAGAAAAATCTTCTCAGGTCATGTGTGTAACACAAAAGAAGTGGAAATGAGGACAATTCATAATTTTATTAAATTTGTGTAGTTAAGTCAGGCAGCTATGTTCTTTAACCTGTAAATCCCCTTCCCATTTTCTTTTGGTAAAATGGGTGTGGGTTTGTGACCTAATTCATAAACAATCTTATTTAAACAGAGGAAATAATGATTACTTGTCAGTCAGTTTCTCTTTTCTGAGAATATTAACAATCAATTTGGGAAGACAATCTGTTGATTTAGTAATAGAGGAAATATAAGAAAACACAGAGGATTAGAGACCAGAGAAAATGTTAAAGGTGAAACACTAGGGAAAAAAATGAAACTTCTGCATCTAAAGAGAACAAAGGCCCTGCCTATAGCCAGCTAGTGTGTTGTTCAGAGAACAAGACCACCTCCTGCTCCTGACTTAGCACATGCATTGTTAACTCAAGTTGGCCTGAAAGAATTCCTATTCATTACAACCTACCCTATGTCCCCATGTATAAGCTGCACCCTTTTCCGAAAAATTTGGCGTCTAAAAATTGGGTGTGTCTTATACAGTGATTGTAGATTTTTTTACTTGCATTTCCTGCCTTTTCACACTTGTTTTTTGCACTCATTGTTGAAGATGGTGATTTGTCATCAGATACAGATAAGGACAAGCTAATGAATGGGAGTTTTGACAGTGATTAGGAGTTGTATGAATTTTATGATGAATAAAACTTGAGTTCAATAACTTTATGTAGTATATATTTTTTCAAATTTTAAGCCCCAAAATTAAGGTGCATCTTATACATGGGAGCATCTTTTACATGGGGAAATATGGTAAATACACAATGAATTCACATTATCTTATTTAATACTCCCTACTGTCCTACAAGGAAAAAAATATCTCTGTTTTAGAGAGTAGAAAATTGAACTTCAGAGAATTAAATAATTTACCCTAAGTCAAAGAGCTGGTAAGCAGTAATGTTAGGAACTAAATCTACAATGTACCTATTTAAAAGCCTCTGCTATTTGGGATGTACAAGTTCCAATTTCTCTTCCTATAAAACAAGAGAATTGGGGAAATTCATATCTTCCTGTCCACCTTTAAAATGACATGCCTATTATAAATGTCTTAAATAGTATTAGTTCTTCAAACTCACAGTTTAAAAATGACAGACACAGTATATTGTGCAAATGCATACCTGAAATATTAATGCTACCTACCTGAGAGAATTCTTTTATTTCTAGAATAGTAAAAGTAACAAGTGAAGTAAATACTGAAAACAAGGTTTTCTTTACACCATTTTTATTTTAATATAAAATAGTTATGATTTCTCAGTCACAGTAAATTAGAATTGAAAAACTATATTGGTGATAATAACATTCAGGTCTGTGCTATGAAGAACCTCTGCAATTGTCTTTAGTGCACTAGTTAATTAATTCTGTCACTGAAAAATATTATTTTGCCATTTTCTTAAACTGTAAATAAGAAAATAAAAATTAATTTCCATAACTTTAGAATCATAATATTTCATAGATTTAGACTTCAGCAATCACCTTAACCAACCCTTATTTTAAAGATAAAGAAAACAAACTCTCCCTGGCCAGTTGGCTCAGTGGTAGAGCATCAGCCCAGCATGTGGAAGTCCCGGGTTCGATTCCCGGCCTGGGCACACAGGAGAAGCACCCATCTGCTTCTCCACCCTTCCACCTCTCTTCTCTCTTTATCTCTCTCTTTCCCTCCCACAGCCAAGGCTTCACTGGAGCAAGGTTGGCCCCAGCCCTGGTGCTGAGGATGGCTCCAGGGCCTCCACCTCAGGTGCTAGAATGGCTCTGGTTGCAACAGAGCAATGCCCCAGATAGGCAGAGCATCGACCACTAGTGGGCATATTGGGTGGATCCCGGTCAGGCACATGTTGGGGTCTGTCTCTCTGCCTCCCCACTTCTCACTTTAGAAAAAAAAGAAAGAAAGAAAAGACCAGACTCAGAAAAACTGACTTTTTCACAGTTCTTCTACATATTTTGAAAATACTATATCTATTCTCACTTGGAGGAAATGTTATCATACTGTATAAGTCTCAAAACAAACAACAAATAAAGCTATAACAAACAATTAGTAAAAAATATCTCTTAGGAATGAATATTATACTTAATCTGCCCTTAAAATATTACACAAGTAAAACCAGCAGTATCCAGTAAACATCAATTTTTTTATAGTATAATTTTAATTGGTTTGAAAATCAGTCACATCCAGAGCTTTTTGTTTATAACATTAAAAGGTTGGATTCCATGCATTTCTTTCATTTGACTATCAAAATATATTCCAGCTCTGAGTTGTTGGGAAGTATTGCCTTATTTTAAAAATAAAAGCTAAAAAGACAATTCAAAACCACTCATTACAATTTTTGAAGTTTTTGATATCAAAATATTTGTATATTTGTATTTTCCAGTTTCCAAAAATATTCCCAGAGTAATTGTTAACAGAACAGAAAGAGTTCCTCCACCCAGCAATGGCAGAGCCAACCATTTTACACTCAGAATAGCAGTAGTGAAATATTAGTCTTTATATGAATATTGCCATCCAGGAGAATGGGACACTAATGCTCAAAAGCTGGAACTCTCTAATCAGGTTTTCAGGGCTGTTTTTTAAGAGTATAGGGGGAACATCTATGTAGAAGGGCTGGTGAGGCAACTTTTAATTGGAGGACTTTGGAGTTTGGCCATTTATGATAAGGGGCATTAATAAAAATTCTTCCTGGTCAATGGTTACTTTGCTTCTGCAAGAATTCTAGTGTTCAAGTTCTAGTTATATCCTGGTCCCCCGGTTCCATGGGGGTGGGAGCAGTGAGACTGTGGTTCCAAGTGCAGCTGGAGGTCAAGGTTTTCTCCTCTGTGCATGCTTCAGATGCATAACTTACGCTTTTAGTCTATTGTCTCTAAAAAACAACTCAGTATTTCATTAAACAGAATAGGACCATTTTGAGCTGGTTCTGTGGTTACAGAACTTACATGAAGTAGATGGCCAACTGGGAAAAAAAAAGTAGTATTTGAAGTGCATGTGTATTTGTGGAGTCCTTAATGTTAAGGACTTCTGCTGAGAAGTATCCAGCTGAGATCTGATGACCAGCTAATAATGTGCCATATTCTATCACCTGAACCACTAGGTGACTACACAATGGAAGCCAGTAAAGAATTGACTGAAAACATACACAGTGTTCTACTTCTGTGCTTTTACTCTATCTGCACAGACATATTCTTGCTGTGGCTGTAGCCAAAGAGGGTAGATGAGCAGCCTTGATCTACACACCTGGATCGATGAATTTATAGTTAGATTGGTGTGTGAGCCACTTACAGTGCTATGATTTTATAGCTTGGTTGGTTGGAGCATTGTCCCGAAGTGCAGAAGTTGATGGTTTGATCTCTGGTCAGGGCACATACAGGAACAGCTTGATGTTCCTGTCTCTTTGTCTCTCCCTCCCTGCCTCTAAGTTAAAAAAAAAAAGTGTTCTGATTTTAGTTAAGTCATATAGGTGGAATCATGTACTATTTGTCTTTCTGGGACTGGCTTATTTAACTTACTATCCTCAGAGTTCATCCATGATGTTACATACTGCAAAATTACCTTCTTTTTATTTTATTTTATTTTTTAAATAAAAGAAACATTTTATTCATTGCAACAATAATACACTATAATATGATAAATGCATAATAAAAACATTCGTAATATTTTATATTGTAATTATGCTTCCATGACTTAATTTTAATAATAATTGTAAGAAAAAAAGTACTCATTTAGATACAAATACGTCACATCACACACAATGGATTGACTCTGCATAGATCGAATACAGACATTTACAGATCAGTCTTTCAATTTCAAAATGGAGGACATTTAGGAGGACACTGTTTGAGGGAGGACGGAACTTACAAAAGAAGGAATGTCCTCCCTAAAGGAGGATGACTGGTCACCTTACTGGAGATAGCATCAGATCCCACAGGTTGAGGGCTCAGTCCCATCAAACTGCCTCTTTCTCACACACTTAAGATGTCAAATGCAACTCTAGGTTGTTATGCTTCTGACTGGCTATATGTTGGAAATTCCCATGACCCCCTTCTCGAGTTATTTTATTTTTTTTAATTAAGTGAGAGACGAGGAGTCAGAGAGATAGATTCCCACATGTGCTCGACCAAGATCCACCCACTAAGCCCCCTACAGGGCAGTGCTCTGCCTATCTGGAGCTGCTGCTCTGTTGCTCGGCAACTGAGCTATTTCAGGGCCTGAGGTAAAGCCATGCAACTGACCTCAGCACCCCCTTCTCAGATTCTAATAATTTGTTAGAGTGGCTCACAGAACTCAGGAAAACATTTTACTTACAATATTAGCAGTCTAAAATAGAAAGATCCAGCTCAGGAGTATCAGATGGAAGAGATGGACAGGACAACGTATGGGGGAAGGAACATGGAGCTTCTGTGCCCCTGCGGTGTACCCCTCACCCAGCACATCCATGTGCTCACCAACCCAGAAACTCTTCACATCCTGTATTTTTGAATATTCATGAGGGCTTCTTTATGGAGGCATGATTGATTAATTCATTCAAAGAGTGAATTATCCTCTTAGTCCTCCTCCCATCCATGGATATCAAAGGATGGGGCTGAAAGTTCCAACTCTCCAATAACATGACTGTTTCTCCTGGCAACCATCCTCCATCTTTAGGGCCTATCCAAAACCCATCTCATTAAATAAAACTCAGGTGTGGTTGCGAAGGGTCGTCCTCCTCAGTTTAGTGTTGTTTGGAAGTTTTAAAACCAAAACCTTCCATCCACAGCACAGCAGCTTGATTGGTTTACCCATCATTTACAGTACATCAATCAGAACTAAACTCTAGGGACAGTGCTGATCAAATGAGGGGGAAGATTTGGGAAAGGTATTATTCTTTTATAGCACCCAGTTTCTTTGATATAACAAAACACCTGAATGCCTCCACATTGAACATAGGCACTAAATGACCTCTTCCAACCAGAAGTAAAAGCACCTCTGGATTTAAATTCATCAACTGCAACTAAACAAGGTTGTCCCCAACTCTGGAGCTTTGCTAACGAGTCCACACACATGCATTCAACACCCACTCTTCTGATTTGCAGTCTTACAGCTTCTCCAAAGCACATCTTCTGGTTTCCCTGGTCCAGGGGCAGGGGAGGGGACTGGGACCAGATCACAGACCTGACAGACACGGAGAAGGAAAATGCTGGGCCCTGCAGAACAAGGCAATCCCAGCAAACTCACAAAGCAGAGCTCAGCATGTCTGACAGAATGCTGTAGGTGCAGCTTCCTTTGTGTGCCCGAGCTCAGGGCAGTGACCAGTCAACAGGCTGGAATCTCCAGGGCTACCCCCATTTGGGGCCAGATTTATTGTGTAACCTTGGGCACCCCTCACTGCACTCTGAGGTGTTGACTTCATCTACAAATTAAGGTACATATCAGGGTATTGTTAATGAGGGGATATAGAAATGACATGACTCAGAGCCTGCTGAAAACAGGAAACAGGAAAGACTGTAAGAGAGAGCAGGACAAAGAACTGCTTAAGGGAAAAAATCTGAAAAATAACTTGGGTTTGCTTGTGCTAGGACTGAGAAAAAACAGCTATCCTTAATATTCTCTTTCCTGAAAGACAGAAGTAGTCAGAAGAAGAAAGAAGTAGGAACATTAGAAAAGAAGGTGGCAGACCCCATCCCAAATACTTTTCAGTCTTGGAGCTGTGCCCCTCAGTTACTCAATAATATTTCTTCCAAAGGGAGTTAAATTTTTCTGAAAAAAAAAAAAAAACAACACAAAAAACAACAAAACAGGTTAGTGCACATAGGGGCTTCCCGTTTTTCTTAAAGACCCGGATGTTTGTCTACTTACTCACCAACACCATCAATTCATTTCTTTGTTGAGTCTATTTTTGTGACCCTAAATTATCATGCAAACCTGCTCTAAATTTTGAAGTTCTAGTCAAGATGGTAATGTCTGCCTTTTAAGTTCAAGTTAAACACCTGAGTGTCCAGAGTTTCAATGGATCCTACATGAACCTGAGCACATGCTATGGAAATAGTTGTGCCAGGCTTGGTGGGAGTCATGAAGTAATATTCTATAGTCTCCTGTCTGAAAGCATCTACATTTCGCTTGACACAAGACTCATGGCGCCCACATGAAAGCACAGTTCCCCTGGGCGACAACACATCACAGAAGGTACAGACCGTGTGTCAGCGCTAATTTGGGCAGTACCGGCTCCAGGTACAATGAGTGTCCCTAGTGTTATAAAGTATTGCACCTCAGATTCTGAAAGGCACTGTACCTCATTTCATCAAGTTCATGTAGAGACACCCAGTTCAGATGTATTTGAAAAAGTTTTATTAAAGGAGGAAATTTATGAAATATGCCGGCCACTTATAGCTTACATGGGGCAGCAGTCCCAAATCATGTGCCTGATTAATATTCTAGGGGCTGGTTATATACTCTTAATTATACATGGGTGGGAATAAAGCCTGACATCATGGCATAAGCTTATAACCTTTGTTTTCACCTACACAGGTTTGGGAAAAGGATGAAGGGGGGATGGGACACAATTTATTAGCAAGTTTATAACATTTGTCTATAGGATTCACAAAAAGACGTTTCTATACATTAAAACTTACAAGGCAACACAATGGTAAAAATATCACTTTATGTATTAAAAGATATTCCTATATTTTCTAGTGTTCATTTGCTATTCCTTTGTTTAGAGATATATACATTAACTACATGCTTTCAGGAGGGGAGGGGTAATTTCCATGGGGACAAATGCCTGTAAATGGCCCATCAATATAAGAAAAGGTTTATTTTAATCTTTCTCTTCCTTCACCTGGCTAACTATTCACCTATTTCCTTACAGCTGCCGGGGGGAGGGGGGAAGTTCAGAGAATCCAAATCTTTTTCCCCTTTGTATTTACAATACAATGCTATCGGCCATCCTGGTTTAATGTTAATCACACAAGTACAAAGATCATTTATAAAATCTTTCTGCATGCCTAGCCCAAATTAATAAAATATTCTTTAAGCTTCCTAAAATATTAATATTAATTCTGTAGCTTTTGGTAGCTTACAACAATCCCCACTGGTTTTATTTCCTAAGTCAAATCCTTGACTTAATTTACTGAATAGTATGAAGCTGTTGTGTAGAAATATTAACTTGTAACATGTAATAGATATTTAACAGACAGCATTAATAGCAATACAGTCTACTAAAGAAACAAATATTACTGATTAACTTCCTATAAATTGTACAAACTTTTTGCAACTTACATAAAATTAACTGACTTTTATAACAATTTACTTTTAGTCAGAACTCTTAATTTTAAAACCTTTAACCTTTAGTGACAATTAAGTTGACTTTCGTTTTACCCTAGCTTTCCTTTTCCCAAAGTTTGATTAAAAAGGGAGTCCTTAGTGAGTTTCTTCATACATTCGCTTTACGTAGACCAACCAGCTTCCGGTTTGTGGTTGGAATAAGGCAAGCCTTCTATCTTGGCATCAGTGGGAGTTGTCAGGATCATGGTGTGTGGACCTGTCCACGTGAGATTCAGTCCCTGGGTGATGCACTGGATCGCCTAGTAATGTTGTAAGCATCTATGGCAGTCTTTTCAACAATTTGCTGAGTAACCTGTAAATTCTGCAAGTACTTAAGGAAGGGGTGGTTATGTTTCCTTCTATTTTGATTCATGCAATTTACTTGCCCTGAACCTTTGGGGCCTGTGGGCACAATGTAACTTCACATTCGTTTCTAATTAATATTGGGTTCCTTTCCTACTAGCCTTAAGACTGTGGACACAAATGCAGGTCCAACATTAGAATGGGCAAGCTAAACCTAGAAAGAATTCTATATAGTAATTTCTTTTATTTATTTATTTATTTAATTAATTAATTGTGTTTACATAGATTCTAGGGTCATCCCAAATGCATCCCCCCACCCCCATATTCCCCTCAACATCTCCCCTGCCCCCTCCTTAGAGTGCTCTCCCTCCTTTCCTTCAGGTTTATCAATCCTATCATCCACTTTCCCTCTGTCCTCTTTTCCTCTGGTCTCTTTGAGTCCTCCTCTGTCTCAATTACATTCCTCAGTTCTCATTATTCCTTGGATTCCTCAAATAAGTGAGCACATATGATATTTTTCTTTCTCTGCCTGGCTTATTTCACTCAACATAATAGTTTTCAGGTCCCTCCATATTGTTGCAAAAGGTAATATTTCCTTCTTTTTCATACCCCATAGTATTCCATTGTATATATGTACCACAGCTTTTTAATCCACTCGTCCACTGATGGACACTTGGGCTGTTCCCAGATCTTTGCTATTGTGAACAATGCTGTCATAAACATGTAGGTGCATTTCTTTTTTTCAGTCAAGGATATGGTGTCCATGGAATATATTCCTATAAGTGAGATGGCTGGACCAAAGGGCAGTTCTATTTCTAATTTTTTGAGGAATCTCCATACTGTTTTCTACACTGGCTGCACCAGTCTGCATTCCCATCAACAGTGCAGGAGGGTTCCCCTTTCTCCACATCCTCGCCGGCACCTATCAAGTGATGTTTTGTTAATGAGCACCATTCTGACTGGTGTGAGGTGGTATCTCATTGTGGTTTTAATTTGCATTTCTCTAATGATTAGTGATGTTGAACATATTTTCATCTGTCTATTGGCCATCTGTATGTCCTCTTTGGAGAAGTGTCTATTATTTTTCTTGTGCCCATTTTTTTTTCATGAAGAACAGAACATTTATATAACTTCAAATTTCTTTCCCACAAAATACATATTATTAATACTAATAATATTACATTTTAATTACTATTAATATAATATTAATTACAAAGGGACAAATACATTCTTTTTTATAAATAAATTTTTATTAATGTTAATGGAGTGACATCAATAAATCAGGGTACATATATTCAAAGAAAAATGTCCAGGTTATCTTGTCATTCAATTATGTTGCATATCGATCACCCAAAGTCAGATTATCCTCTGTCAACTTCTATCTAGTTTTCTTTGTGCCTCTCCCCCTCCCCCTTCCCCTCTCCCTCCTTCCCTCCCCCCACCCTGTAACCACCACACTCTTGTCCATGTCTCTTAGTCTTGTTTTTATATCCCACCAATGTATAGAATCATGTAGTTCTTGGTTTTTTCTGATTTACTTATTTCACTCCGTATAATGTTATCAAGATCCCATCATTTTGTTGTAAATGATCCGATGTCATCATTTCTTATGGCTGAGTAGTATTCCATAGTGTATATGTGCCACATCTTCTTTATCCAGTCTTCTATTGAAGGGCTTTTTGGTTGTTTCCATGTCCTGGCCACTGTGAACAATGCTGCAATAAACATGGGGCTGCATGTGTCTTTACGTATCAATATTTCTGAGTTTTGGGGGGTATATACCCAGAAGAGAGATTGCTGGGTCATAAGGTAGTTCTATTTTCAGTTTTTTGAGGAACCACCATACTTTTTCTTCCATAATAGTTGTACTACTTTACATTCCCAACAACAGTGTATGAGGGTTCCTTTTTCTCCACAGCCTCTCCAACATTTGCTATTACCTGTCTTGTTAATAATAGCTAATCTAACAGGTGTGAGGTGGTATCTCATTGCAGTTTTGATTTGCATTTCTCTAATAACTAACGAAGATGAGCATCTTTTCATATATCTGTTGGCCATTGGTATTTCTTCCTGGGAGAAGTGTCTGTTCATGTCCTCTTCCCATTTTTTTATTGGATTGTTTGTTTGTTTGTTGTTAAGTTTTATGAGTTCTTCATGTATTTTGGATATTAGGCCCTTATCTGAGCTGTTGTTTGAAAATATCATTTCCCATTTAGTTGGCTGTCTGTTCATTTTGTTGTCAGTTTCTCTTGCTGAGCAAAAACTTCTTAGTCTGATGTAGTCCCTTTCATTTATCTTTGCCTTCACTTCCCTTGCCTTTGGAGTCAAATTCATAAAATGCTCTTTAACCCCAAGGTCCATGAGTTTAGTACCTATGTCTTCTTCTATGTACTTTATTGTTTCAGGTCTTATATTTAGGTCTTTGATCCATTTTAAATTAATTTTAGTACAAGGGCACAAGCTGTAGTCAAGTTTCATTCTTTTGCATGTGGCTTTCCAGTTTTCTCAGCACCATTTGTTGAAGAGGCTTTCTTTTCTCCATTGTGTGTTGTTGGCCCCTTTATCGAAAATTATTTGACCATATATATGTGGTTTTATTTCCGGACTTTCTATTCTGTTCCATTGGCCTGAGTGTCTATTTTTCTGCCAATACCATGCTGCTTTGATTGTGGTGGCACTATAATATAGTTTGAAGTCAGGTATTGTAATGCTCCCAGCTTCATTCTTTTTTCTTAGAATTGCTTTGGCTATTCAGGGGTTTTTTATAGTTCCATATAAATCTGATGATTTGTTGTTTCATTTCTTTAAAAAATGTCATCGAAATTTTGATGGGAAATGCATTAAATTTATATAGATTGCTTTGGGTAATATGTCCATTTTGATTATATTTATTCTTCCTATCCAAGAACAAGGAATATTTTTTCATCTCATTGTAACTTTTTTGATTTCCCTTAACAATGCTTTGTAGTTTTTGTTATATAGGTCCTTTACATACTTATTATGTTTATTTCTAGGTATTTTTGTTGTTGTTGTTGCAATCGTGAGGAATTATTTTTTTGAGTTCGTTTTCTAATATTTCATTATTGGCATATAGAAAGGCTATGGACTTTTGTATATTAATTTTGTATCCTGCAACCTTACTGTATTGGTTTATTGTTTTTAGTAATCTTTTTGTGGAGTCTTTGGGGTTTTTGATGTATAGGATCATATCATCTGCAAAAAGTGATACCTTTACTTCTTCTTTTCCGATATGGATGCCTTTTATTTCTTTCTCCTGTCTGATTGCTATGGCCAGAACTTCTAGCACCACGTTAAATAAGAGTGGAGAGAGTGGAAAACCCTGTCTTGTTCCTGATTTAAGGGGGAAAGTCCTCAGTTTTATGCCATTTAATACAATGTTGGCTGATGGTTTATCATATATGGCCTTTTTCATGTTGAGATATTTTCCTTCTATACCCATTTTGTTGAGAGTCTTAAACATAAAATTGTGTTGTACTTTATTGAATGCCTTTTCTGCATCTATTGATAAGATCATGTGGTTTTGTTCTTTGTTTTGTTAATATGGTGTGTTACGTTAACCGTTTTACATATGTTGAACCATCCTTGAGATTCTGGGATGAATCCCACTTGATCGTGATGTATTTTTTTAATATGTTTTTGTATTCAATTTCCTAGTATTTTGTTTAGTATTTTAGCATCTGTATTCATTAGAGATATCGGTCTGTAGTTTTCTTTTTTTGTGCCGTCCTTGCCAGGTTTCAGTATAAGGGCTATGTTGGCCTCATAAAATGTGTTTAGAAGTATTGCTTCTTCTTCAATTTTTTGGAAGACTTTGAGTAGAATAGGAACCAAGTCTTCTTTGAATGTTTGATAGAATTCACTAATATAACCATCTAGGCCTGGACTTTTATTTTTGGAAGGTTTTTAATAGTTTTTCTATTTCCTTCCTGCTAATTGGTCTGTTTAGGCTTTCTGCTTCTTCATGACTCAGTCTAGGAAGGTTGTATTGTTCTAGGAATTTATCCATTTCTTCTAGATTGTTGAACTTAGTGGCATATAGTTTTTCGTAGTATTCTACAATAATTCTTTGTATATTGTATATCTATGATGACCGTGGTGACTTCTCCTCTTTCATTTTGGATTTTGTTTATATGAGTCCTTTCTCTTTTTTCCTTGGTGAGTCTTGCCAAGGGTTTGTCAATTTTGTTGACCTTTTCAAAGAGCCAGCTCCTTGTTTTATTAATTTTTTCTATAGTTTTTCTGTTCTCTATTTCATTTATTTCTGCTCTGATTTTTATTATTTCCTTTCCTCGGCTGGTTTTGGTTTGTCTTTGTTTTTCTTTTTCTAATTCCTTAAGGTGTGAAGTTAAGTGGTTCACTTGGGCTCTCTGTTGTTTGTTCATATAGGCCTGAAGTGATATGAACTTTTCTCTTATTACTGCTTTTGCTGCATTCCAGAGATTCTAATATGTCATATTGTCATTTTCATTAGTCTGTATATATCTTTTGATATCTGTGCTTATTTCTTCTTTGATCCATTCATTCTTTAAAAGTATGTTGTTTAGTTCCCACATTTTTGTGGGGTTTTTTCCTCTTTTTTGCAGTTGAATTCTAGTTCCAAGGCTGTATGATCAGAAAATATGCTTGATACAATTTTGACTTTTCTGAATTTGCTGATGTTATTTTTGTGGCCCAACCTATGGTCAATTCTTGAGAATATTTCATGTACACTAGAAGAAAATGTATACTCTGCTGCTTTGGCATGAAGTGTCCTGTAGATGTCTATCATATCCAGGTGCTCTAGTGTTTTTTTTAAGGCCACCATGTCTTTGTTGATTCTCTGTTTGGATGAACGATCTAGAGCCATCAACGGTGTATTGAGGTCTCCAAGTATGATTGTATTTTTGTCAGTTTTTGTTTTAAGATCAATAAGTAGCTGTCTTATATATTTTGGTGCTCCTTGGTTTGATGCATATATATTAAGAATTGTCATGTCTTCTTGATTCAGTGTCCCTTTAATCATTATGAAATGACCATTTTTGTCTCTGAGTACTTTTGCTGTCTTGTAGTCAGCATTATTAGATATGAGTATCTCTACATCTGCTTTTTTTTGGATGTTATTTGCTTGGAGTATTGTTTTCCAGCCTTTCACTTTGAATTTGCTTTTATCCTTATTGCTTAGATGTGTTTCTTGTAGGCAGCATACAGTTGGATTTTCTTTTTAATTCATTCTGCTACTCTGTGTCTTTTTATTGGTGAGTTTAATGCATTTATATTTAGCGTAAAAATTGACACTTGTGGGTTCCCTATTGCCATTTTATATATTGCTTTCTATTAGTTTTTTATCTTGTTTGATTCTTCTCTTTTGTTTTTCTATCATTTGTTTTTGTTTGGTTGTAATCCATACATCTTTCCTCTGTTACTTTCTTTTTCAAGTCATGTGCTTCTGTGGTGGTTTTTTCAATGGTGGTTACCTTTGAGTAATGAAAAGTGTACCTGCCATGTTCATTGTAGTACACTATCTTATGAGTGCTTCTGCACTCTATCATTCTTTGCTACTGTTAATCTTCATCCTTTCCCCTTTTTTGTTTTTGTTGTCACAGTTTAAATTTGGTTTTATTGTGTTCTTGCTGGAACTTTTACTTCTGGTTTTGTTTTGTTTTGTTCTTTGTATCTGGTTGAAATACACCCTTTAGTATTTCCTGAAGTGGGGGTTTTCTGATGATAAATTCCTTCATCTTTTCTGTATCTATAAATGTTTTTATTTCTCCTTCATATTTGAAGGATAGCTTTGATGGGTATAGTATTCATGGTTGGAAGTTCTTCTCTTTCAGAAGTTTAAATATTGGGGTCCACTCTCTTCTAGCTTGTATAGTTTCTTCTGAGAAATCTGATGATGATCTAATGGGCCTTCTTTTATATGTTGTATTCTTTTTTAATTTTTTTATTTTTTATTTTTTTTAATAATTTTATTTTTTTAATGGGGTGACATCAATAAATCAGGATACATATATTCAAAGATAACAAGTTCAGGTTATCTTGTCGTTCAATTATGTTGCATACCCACCACCTAAAGTTAGATTGTGCTCTGTCACCTTCTATCTTGTGTTCTTTGTGCCCCTCCCCACACCCTTTCCATCTCCCATTCTCCCCTCCCCCCGTAACCACCACACTCTTATCAATGTCTCTTAGTTTCACTATTATGTCCCACCTACGTATGGAATAATACAGTTCCTGGTTTTTTCTGATTTACTTATTTTGCTTCGAATCATGTTATCAAGATCTCACCATTTTGCTGTAAATGTTCCAATGTCATCATTTCTTATGGCTGAGTAGTATTCCATAGTGTATATGTGCCACATCTTCTTTATCCAGTCATCTATTGATGGGCTTTTTGGTTGTTTCCATGTCCTGGCCACTGTGACCAAGGCTGCAATAAACATGGGGCTGCATGTGTCTTTACGTATCAATGTTTCTGAGTTTTTGGAATATATACCCAGTAGAGAGATTGCTGGGTCATAAGGTAGTTCTATTTTCAGTTTTTTGAGGAACCACCATACTTTCTTCCATAATGGTTGTACTACTTTACATTCCCACCAACAGTGGATGAGGGTTCCTTTTTCTCCACAGCCTCTCCAACATTTGCTATTACCTGTCTTGCTAATAACAGCTAATCGAACAGGTGTGAGGTGGTATCTCATTGCAGTTTTGATTTGCATTTCTCTAATAGCTAAAGAAGATGAACATCTTTTCATATATCTGTTGGCCATTTGTATTTCTTCCTGGGAGAAGTGTCTGTTCATATCCTCTTCCCATTTTTTTATGAGATTGTTTGTTTGTTTGTTGTTGAGTTTTATGAGTTCTTTGTATATTTTGGATATTAGGCCCTTATCTGAGCTGTTGTTTGAAAATATCATTTCCCATTTAGTTGGCTTTCTGTTTATTTTGTTATCAGTTTCTCTTGCTGAGCAAAAACTTTAGTCTGATGTAGTCCCATTCATTAATTTTTGCCTTCACTTCTCTTGCCATTGGAGTCAAATTCATAAAATGCTCTTTAAAACCCAGGTCCATGAGTTGAGTACCTATGTCTTCTTCTATGTACTTAATTGTTTCAGGTCTTATGTTTAGATCTTTGATCCATTTTGAGTTAATTTTTGTACAGGGGGAGAGACTGTAGTCCAGTTTCATTCTTTTGCATGTGGCTTTCCAGTTTTCCCAGCACCATTTATTGAAGAGGCTTTCTTTTCTCCATTGTGTGTTGTTGGCCCCTTTATAAAAATTATTTGACTATATATATGTGGTTTTATTTCTGGACTTTCTATTCTGTTCCATTGGTCTGAGTGTCTAATTTTCTGCCAATATCATGCTGTTTTGATTGTCGTGGCCCTATAATATAGTTTGAAGTCAGGTATCGTAATGCCCCCAGCTTCATTCTTTTTCTTTAGGATTGCTTTGGCTATTTGGGGTTTTTTATAGTTCCATATAAATCTGATGATTTTTTGCTCTATTTCTTTAAAAAAACGTCATTGGAAGTTTGATGGGAATTGCATTAAATTTGTATATTGCTTTGGGTAATATAGCCATCTTGATTCTATTTATTCTTCCTAGCCAAGAACAAGGTATATTCTTCCATCTAATTATATCTTTTTTGATTTCCCTTAACAATGGTTTATAGTTTTCATTATATAAGTCATTTACATTCTTTGTTATGTTTATTCCTAAGTATTTTATTTTTTTTGTTGCAATCGAGAAGGGGATTATTCTTTTGAGTTCCTTCTCAGTTGTTTCATTGTTGGCATATAGAAAGGCTATTGAATTCTGTATGTTAATTTTGTATCCTGCGACCTTACTGTATTGGCTTATTGTTTCTAGTAGTCTTTTTGTCGATTCTTTGGGGTTTTCGATGTATAGGATCATATCATCTGCAAAAAGTGATACCTTTACTTCTTCTTTTCCGATATGGATGCCTTTTATTTCTTTGTCTTGTCTGATTGCTCTGGCAAGAACCTCTAGTACCACATTAAATAAGAGTGGAGAGAGTGGACAACCCTGTCTTGTTCCTGAGTTAAGGGGGAAAGCCTTCAGTTTAGTGCCATTTAATATGATGTTAGCTGATGGTTTATCATATATGGCCTTTATCATGTTGAGATATTTTCCTTCTATACCCATTTTGTTGAGAGTCTTAAACATAAAATTGTGTTGTATTTTATCGAAAGCCTTTTCTGCGTCTATTGATAAGATCATGTGGTTTTGGTGTTTGTTTTGTTGATATGGTGTATTACGTTAACCGTTTTACATATGTTGAACCATCCTTGAGATTCTGGGATGAATCCCACTTGATCATGATGTATTATTTTTTTAATATGTTGTTGTATTCGATTTGCTAGTATTTTGTTTAGTATTTTAGCATCTGTATTCATTAGAGATATTGGTTTGTAGTTTTCTTTTTTTGTGCCATTCTTGCCTGGTTTTGGTATGAGGGTTATGTTGGCCTCATAAAATGTGTTTGGAAGTATTGCTTCTTCTTCAATTTTTTGGAAGACTTTGAGTAGAATAGGAACCAAGTCTTCTTTGAATGTTTGATAAAATTCGCTGGTATAGCCGTCAGGGCCTGGACTTTTATTTTTAGGGAGATTTTTAATAGTTTTTTCTATTTCTTCTCTACTGATAGGTCTGTTTAGGCTTTCTGCTTCTTCTTGACTCAGTCTAGGAAGGTTGTATTTTTCTAGGAATTTATCCATTTCTTCTAGGTTGTTGAATTCAGTGGCATAAAGTTTTTCATAGTATTCTACAATAATTCTTTGTATATCTACGGTGTCCGTGGTGAGTTCTCCTCTTTCATTTTGGATTTTGTTTACATGAGTTCTTCTCTTTTTTCTTTGGTAAGTCTTGCCAAGGGTTTGTCAATTTTGTTGATCTTTTCAAAGAACCAGCTCCTTGTTCTATTAATTTTTTCTATAGTTTTTCTGTTCTCTAATTCATTTATTTCTGCTCTGATTTTTATTATCTCCTTTCTTCGGCTGGTTTTGGGTTGTCTTTGTTCTTCTTTTTCTAGTTCCTTAATGTGGGAAGTTAAGTGGTTCACTTGGGCTCTCTCTTGTTTGTTCATATATGCCTGAAGTGATATGAACTTCCCTCTTTTCACTGCTTTTGCTGCATCCCATAGATTCTGATATGTCGTATTGTCATTTTCATTAGTCTGTATATATCTTTTGATCTCTGCACTTAATTCTTCTTTGACCCATTCATTTTTTAAAGTATGTTGTTTAGTTTCCACATTTTTGTGAGATTTTTTTCCTCTTTTTTGCAGCTGAATTCTAGTTTTAAGGCTTTATGATCAGAAAATATGCTTGGTACAACTTCAATTTTTCTGAATTTGCTAATGTTGTTTTTGTGGCGCAACATATGGTCAATTCTTGAGAATGATCCATGTACACTGGAGAAAAATGTATACTCAGTCACTTTGGGATGAAATGTCCTGTAGATGTCTATCATATCCAGGTGCTCTAGTGTTTTGTTTAAGGCCACCATGTCTTTGTTGATTCTCTGTTTGCATGACCGATCTAGAGCCATCAGCGGTGTATTGAAGTCTCCAAGTATGATTGTATTTTTGTCAGTTTTTGTTTTAAGGTCAATAAGTAGCTGTCTTATATATTTTGGTGCTCCTTGGTTTGGTGCATATATATTAAGAATTGTTATGTCTTCTTGATTCAGTGTCTTCTTAGCCATTATGAAATGGCCATTTTTGTCTCTGAGTACTTTTGTTGTCTTGTAGTCAGCATTATCCAATATGAGTATTGCTACACCTGCTTTTTTTTGGATGTTATTTGCTTGGAGTATTGTTTTCCAGCCTTTCACTTTGAGTTTGTTTTTATCCTTGTTACTTAGATGCATTTCCTGTAGGCAGCATACAGTTGGATTTTCTTTTTTAATCCATTCTGCTACTCTGTGTCTTTTTATTGGTGAGTTTAATCCATTTACATTTAGTGTAATTATTGATACTTGTGAGTTCCCTATTGCCATTTTATATCTTGCTTTCTGTTAGTTTTGTGTCTTGTTTGATCCTTCTCTTTCGTTTTTCTATCTTTTGTTTTTATTTGGTTGTATTCCATACATCTTTCCTCTGTTTCTATCTTTTTTATCTCATGTGCTTCTGTGGTGGTTTTTTCAATGGTGGTTACCTTTGAGTAATGAAAAGGGTCCTTACCCTGTTCATTGTAGCGAACTATTTTGTGAGTACTTTTGCACTCCATCGTTTTTTGCTACTGTTAATCTCCATCTTGTCCCCCTCTTTCTTTTTGTTGTTGTCACAGTTTAAATTTGGTTTTATTGTGTTCTTCTTGGAGCTTTTACTTGTGGCTCTGTTTTTTTTTTGTTCTTTGTATCTGATTGGAGAACCCCCTTTAGTAATTCCTGGAGTGGGGGTTTTTTGATGATAAATTCCCTCATCTTTTCTGTATCTGTGAATGTTTTTATTTCTCCTTCGTATTTGAAGGATAGCTTTGATGGGTATAGTATTCGTGGCTGAAAGTTCCTCTCTTTCAGGACTTTAAATATTGGGGTCCACTCTCTTCTAGCTTGTAGAGTTTCTGCTGAGAAATCTGATGATAATCTAATGGGCCTTCCTTTATATGTTGTATTTTTCTTTTCCCTGGCTGCCTTGAGAATTTTTTCTTTGCTGTTGGTTTGTGTCAATTTCATTATGATATGCCTTGGAGTAGGTTTGTTGGGGTTAAGAAAACTTGGAGTTCTGTTTGCTTCTTGAATTTGAGGCTTTAGTTCTTTCCACAGGCTTGGGAAGTTCTCATCTATTATTTGTTTGAGTATGTTCTCCATTTTATTTTCTCTCTCTTCTCCCTCTGATATACCTATTATTCTTATGTTATTCTTTTTGATGGAGTCAGATAATTCTTGTAGGGTTATCTCATTTTTTTAAATATTTGAGTCTCTTTCTTCTTCTCTCTGTTGTGCCTCAAGTTGCTTGTCTTCTATTTCACTAATCCTCTCTTCTATCTGACCTGTTCTATTAGCTAAGCTTGTTACTTCGTTTTTCAGCTCGTGAATTGAGTTTTTCATCTCTGTTTGATTTAATTTTATAGTTTCAATTTCCTTGGACATATATTCTTTGTGTTCATTGAGTTGTTTTCTGAGCTCCCTAAATTGCCTTTCTGTGTTTTCTTGTATATCTCAGAGAATTTTTAGGATTTCTATTTTGAATTCTCTGTCATTTAGCTCCAAGGTTTCCAATATATTAAATTTTTCTCCATAGATTTTTCCTCATCTAGCTGTGTTACTTCTCTTTCTTTTGTATCCATGATATTCACTTTTCTCTTTCTTAATGGCATCTGAGGGTGGTTTTCTTGATAGTATTAATGAGATTTAATAAAGAATAAAAAGTTAAAAAAAATAATAATAAAAAAATAAAAAATCGAAAAGAGTTGTTTTTTAAAAAATATTAATGAATTAAAGAAAAATAAAATAAAATAAAAATTTTTAAAAAAGGAAATTATTCCCCTCCTCCTTTTTTTCTCTCCTCTCCTCTCCCCTCTTTCTTGAGAAAATCTTGTGGTGAACTGTGAATTATAACAAACAGTGCCTGTGATGGAGGGCCTGAATTGGGGAAAAGTAATAAAGGGGCAAAAAAAGGGGGGGGTATGGACCCACAAAAAGCAAATAAGGAAAAAATTTGGGTCAAGAATAAAATGATTTGCTTTTAGGTGTTGATTTTCTAAGAGTTATGATGAGAGCAATAAGAGGAAAACGGAAAAATGGGGGGACAAATTAAAAAGTTACTATTGTATTTAGTGGAACAAGAACTAGATAATATGGAGAGCCAGGGATGGGAGCACTGCTAGTGAGTTAAAAAGGTGAAGTAAAAAAACCCCAAAATGCCACAAACATAAGTTTGAGTCCCAGATAAGATCATTTGTTTGTTATTGAGGTTTGAATGAGAGGAGATGTAAAGGAGAAAGGAAGAAACTAATATAGAGGGAGAAAAGAAAGAGAGAGAGAGAAAAAAAGAGGGAACCACTAAAAGAAGGAAAAAGAAAGGAGAGAGAGAGAGAGTTAAGGGTTTTGGAGTGCAATCCTCATAGAGAGAAAGGAAGAGAAGAGAAAAAATAATGGGAAATGTAACACTTATGGGTAGTGTAGTTCAAGGAGAGGAGAGAGTAACACCGGCAGAGAGTTAATCGGCCAAATTGGAGGAGGAAAAAAAGTATCAAGAATGAAGATAAGAGAAACAAACGAACAAATATAATAAAATGGGATAGGTTATAATGTTTGCAGATTATTCTTGATTTTGAGAGGTTATCTTCTTGCTTTTTCTTTTCTCTCCCTCTTCCTGGTCGGTGACTCTGTACCCCGGGTTCTGCCCCTTTGGCATGCTCAGGTAGAGGTTTGCAGTTGATAAGTCTCTATGGCGATGTCATGTATTGTGCTTTAGTCTCGTTGGCAGTCGAGGCTCATTAGCATTTATAGGCTCCAACAGTGAGAAAGTCCGTGTTCCTGGAGCCTTTTTCCTAGTCTTTCCTTCCTCAATTAGTAGCCTGATAATCCAGCTATGGGGTTGCTGCTGCCTCTGCCTGGATAGTAAGAGGCTCAAAGAGCTGGCAACTCCTCACTCTATTTCCACTCAGCACAGGGCTCTGGGTAAGGCTCAGTCAGTGAGAGCTGCTAGCATAATCAGGCGGGCTTTCCGCCCACTCAAAGACTTCTGGCTCTGCCACTCTGTCCGGCAACACAGGCAGGCGCCCACTTCTGGGGTGCTTGGAGGAAATTCTCACTCACTGTCTGCACGCGAAGACCAGGATATCTGGCCAGCAGTCTCATGCTCTGAGTGAAACCCCCAAACGCAGGGAAAAGTTGCAGCGTTGGAATTGAGTCTCGCTCCGTCCCCGTGCGCGGCTTTTGCAAGGCACTGGGGCGGCCCGAGATTCCGCTTTGGCCCACACAAAGGCCCCTGACTCTGCCCCTCTGTGCTATAACATGGGCGCACACTGCCGAGGCACTTGGAGGAATCTCTCATTCACTATCTGCGCACGCAGACCAGGATATGAGGCCGGCCGCGTTTCCCTCTGAGTGAAACACCCTCCAGCACGGAAAATCTCCACCATTGGAATTAGTTCTCACTCCCTCCCGTGCGTGGCTTTCCCAGGGCACTGGGGCTGCCCAGAGACTCTGCCCTCGGCCCACAGAAAGGCCTCTGACCCTGCCTCTCCGTGGGGCAACACAGGCACCCACTCCCGGGGCCTAAGAAGAAATCTCTCACCCACTAACTGCACACATGCCGACCAGGAAACCAGGTAAAATGGCCGCTCCACTTGTCTTTCTTTGTTTGGGTTTGGCGCGAGTGTTAGCTTGTATTGCCTGGGTTGCCACAGGATCAGTTTTTCCTCGGCTTGGATCTCCGTGCCACAGCCTGGTTTGGCCGTTTGTGCCGCGGCCTGGGTCTATTCATCCCCTTTGCCCGCCTCAGTTTCTATATTCACAGTTACCAGGGAAAGCCGCCCTGTTTAGGTTAGTGAGGAAGGCGGAGCATTTCTTACTCCCTATTTCCTTCGGGGTTTGGTTATATATTTAGCCAATTTTTCACTCGACCATACCTTTGGGTGTATTGTGAAGCATCTGGAGGCTCCAAGTATAGGTTTTTCTGTTTCTGGTTGAAGATCTTGTTGAGTTTTGGGGGAGATTTATTGGTATCAATTCCTACCCCACCATTACTCTGACGTCATCTGTATTCTTCTTTTCCCTGGCTGCCTTGAGAATTTTTTCTTTGTTGTTGGTTTGTGCCAATTTCATTATGATGTGCCTTGAAGTAGGTTTTTTTGGGTTTCAGATAACTCGATGTTCTGTTTGCTTCTTGAATTTGAGGCTTTAGTTCTTTCCACAGGCTTGGAAGTTTTCATCTATTATTTGTTTGAATATGTTCTTTATTTCATTTTCTCTCTCTTCTCCTTCTGAAATATCTATTATTCTTATGTTACTCTTTTTGATGGAGTCAGACAATTCCTGTAGGGCTTTCTCATTTTTTTAATTTCTGAGTCTCTCTCTTCCTCTCTCTGTTGTGCTTCAGGTTGCCTATCTTCTATGTCACTAATTCTCTCTTCTATCTGACTTATTCTATTAGCTAAGCTTATTACCTCGTTTTTCAGTTTATGGATTGATTTTTTCATTTTTCATTTGTTTTCATAGTTTCAATTTCCTTTGTAATATATTTTTTGTGTTCATTGAGTTGTTTTTGAGCTCCCTAAATTGCTTTAAATATTTTTAGGATTTCTATTTTAAATTCTCTGTCATTTGACTCCAAGGTTTCCAATCTATTAAAAATTTTTTCTATATATTTTTCCTCATCTATCTGTGCTACGTCTCTGTCTTTTGTATCCATGATATTCGACTTCCTTTTCCTTAGTGGCATCTGAAGGTGGTTTTGTTAATAACACTAATGAGAATTAATAATGAATAAAAAGTAAAAAAATAGACAATAAAAAATAACTTAAAAAATTATTTCTTTTTTTTCTTCTTTGAGAAAATACCATGAAATACTGTGCTAAGTGAAACAAAAACTACCTAGAATGGAGGACCTGAGTTGGGAAGAAGTGACAAAGGGGCAAAAAAGGGGGTAGGGATCCACATAATACAAAAAAGAAAAAATTTTGGATCAAGAGTAAAATAATTTGCTTGTAAATGATGTTCAACTGAGAAATATAGTGAAAGGGATAAGAGGAAAACAAGAATAAGAAAAAAATACTATTGTATTAAGTGGAACAAAAACTACTTAGAATGGAGAGCCAGGATTGGGAGGAATGATAATGAGTTAAAAAGTGAAGTAAAATGCACACAAAATGCCACAAAGAAAAAAGTTGAATCCAATATAAAATAATTTGTTCATGATTGAGGATTGAATGAGAGAAAAAGGAAAAGGAAAAAGAAGAAACTAAGAGAGAGGGAGAAAAAGAAAAAGGGGAAAAATAAAGAAGAGAAAAAAAAGGAGAGGGTTAAGGGTTTTGGAGTGTAACCCTCATAGAGGGAAAGAGAAAAGAAAAGAAAAAAAAGGGAAATGTAAGACTTATGGGTAATGTAGTTCAAGATATAGAGAAAAGAATAAGATGAGCAGAGGATAAAAGGACCAAGGTCGGAGAAAAATAAATAAAGATAAGAAGATGAAAGGAAAAAAAAGTGTAAAAAGTTATAAAGACTGTGGATTTTTCTTGATTTTGAGAGGTTATCTTCTTCCTTTTTCTTTCTTCTCCCTCTTCCTGGTCAGTGGCACTGTACCCCAGGCTCTGCCCTTGTGGCACACTTAGGTAGAGATTTGAAGTTAATGTGTCACTATGGTGATGTCATAGGTTTTAGTCTTGTTGGAAGTCAGGGCTTGTTAGCATTTGCAGGCTCCAACAATGGGAGAGTCCATTTTTCTGGAGCCTCTCTCCTAGTCTCTCCTTCCTGAATTGCAGCCTGGTGATCCAGCTATGAGGTTTCCACTGCCACTGCCTGGAGAATAAGAGGTTCAAAGAGCTGGCAAATCCCCACTCTATTCCCACTCAGCGCCGGGCTCTGGGTAAGGCTCTGTCAATCAGAGCCGCCAGAGTAATCAAGCAGGGATGGGAGCCAATTGCTCTCAAGGTGTCTTTCTATGAACCTTCCAGGCATGTCTAGTATGCCACAGCACTCTGTGGGACCACTCTTCCCAGGCTTTTTGCACTTTGTAAACTGTATTGGCTGGGAAGAAGAAGCCCTAGTCACTGCCTGCAGAACAGGAGGTCTTAAAAGCTGCCAAGTCCCTCTTTTTAGCACACAGACCTGAGTATGAAAGCTCTGCCAATCAGAGCCACCAGCTTAAGCAGGGGGCTTAGGGGGGCTTGTTGACTTCTGTTCAGGCTCCTTTCTAAGCTTCCCCAGGTATATCTAGTTAATTTGCCTTAGCGTTCCATGGGATTTCTCTCTGCAGGCTTCTTCCTTGTTAAAAAGCCTACAACCTAGCCTGTGCAACTTCTGCAGTGTTCTCTGAGGTCTGTTCCATAGGAATGTGTTTTCTACCCTGTATTGGCTGACAGGAAGTTGCCCCTGCCCCTATGTACAGAGCAAGAGGCACTAAAAAAATCACGACTCTTATCTTAGATCACTGAGCTCTGAGAGAGAAGACCTTGTCAGCCAGAGCCATGTAAGCCAGTAGGGCAGTGAGCAGACTGTGGGTTAAGCTAATTTAAACAATTGGATTCGCAGATCTGCTCCAGAGACTGTCTGCAAGCTGCCTGTGCCCCTCCCCCTAGCACTTCTGTGTTTTTCTTCCCAGGATGTTAGCCTGAATGGCTGGCAGAGGCACCCCGCCTGCCCGGAGAAGTCCGGGCATAGGGAAGTTCACTTTCGTGCACTCCCCATGCGCTGTTGTTGGGGGAGCAGGGATTACACCGAGACTCTGGTCATAGCCCATGCAGAAGTCTGTGATCCTACACCTGTTTGGGAACATGGGCACCCACACCCAGGGCTCTAGGGGGAACCTCTCACACACTGTCCGCACTCGCTGACCAGGATATCGGGGGTGATGGAGGCCGCCACTCACCCGCCTTTGCCGGGTCCAGCGCTGGCGTTAGCTCACGTGGGCTGAGTCACTGTGGGCACATCTTTCCTCGGCTTGAATGTCTGTGCCCCAGCCCAGCTCTTTCCTCGCCCCCAGCCCTCACTTTCTCTCAGTTCCAAGTGAAAGCAGCCCTTGCTCAGGTTAATGAGGAAGGTGGAGTGTTCTGTTCTCCATCTTATTTCCTTCAGGTTTGATTATATATTTAGCCACATTTTCACCCAATCATACCTTTTTATTCAGTGCGTGGGACTTAAAGATGCTCCAGATATCAATTTTCTGTCTGTAGTTGTAGAACGTGTTGAAATTTTGGGGAGAGGTATTGGAAGCGCTCCTCATGGCACCATTTCTCTGACATCACTCTCCATTATCTTTCTTAAGAAATACAAACAAGAAAATAAAATGAAAATTTTCCTTTATCTGAAAAAGACATCTACAAAAGAAGTTAAAACAAACATCACACTTAGTGGTGAAATGGAATTAATTCTTTTTAAGATAAAGCAACTTTATTACAAAAATCACCATTGTCATCATCTCTATTACTAAAAAAAATAATAAATTAAAATTTCATTTGTACTTTATGTCATACATAATTTTAGGCAGATTGAAGACTAAAATTTGTTAGTTTTTGAAGACATTATATGAGCATATCTTTATTACTTTAGATTAGAATTTCTTATGATGTTGAAAGCTTAACCTATAAAGAAAAATATTGATAATTCAACTTCACTAAATTTTCAAACTTCTGTTCATCAAAAGATACTATAAAAACAACAAAGTAAGAGCCAAGAAGTAGGAAAATGTTAGCTGCATGTATAAATGACTAAGGATTGGTATTCATAATATATAAAAAATGTTAACATATCAATATGAAAAATTAAATCCAATGAAAACAGGAGCAAATTGGCCCCTTCTGAAGTTTCATACACAATCATGGAAGAGATCACACTTAAATATGTAACCACAATATCATCTGGCCTCTTAGCTTCTTAAAATCTAAGTAAGATTGACTCAAACTCCCATTCCATGGATTGAGAAAATTTAAAACCTCCCTTAGGCCCTTGGTTGGCTTAGTGGTAGAAAGTCAGCCTGGTGTGAGGAAGTCCTGGGTTTGATTCCTGGTCATGGCACACAGGAGAAGTGATCATCTGCTTCTCCATCTCTTCTTCTTCCCTGTTCTCTCTTCTCTCTCTCTCTCTCTTTCTCTTTTTCTCCCACAGCCATGGATACAATGGTTCAAGCATGTTGGCCCCAGAGACTAAGAATGACTCCATGGCCTCACCTCCAGGGCTGAAATGGCTTGTTTCTTAGCAACAGGAGTAGTGGTCCCAGATGGGCAGAGCATTGCCCTGTATGGGGCTCACTGGATGGATACCGGTCAGTGTGCATGTGGGAGTCTGTTTCTCTTCCTCCCTGCCTCCTTACCTCTCACTTAAAATAAATGAATGAATAAATGAATAAATGAATGAAACCTTAAAGATTCCCAGGAATGGAGGAAGAGATGTGTCCTTGAGTCTCACAATCTTTTCTTATATAATTTTCTGACTCTAATTGAATTTTTTCATGCTCTCTGTCTCATGGCTTTACTTTTAAAGAAATATAAGTGACATAAAACATTATTTTAGTTTTAGGTATATAACAATGATTTGATATTTTGCATATATTGTGAAATTGTTACAGAACAGATGAAGTGTTTGGTCACCCAGCATTAGCACAACCAAACATTAGACACTGAGAGTTGCAGTGGAGAATTATTGGCTATTTTATTGTGAATAGTGCCATCCAGGAAAACAGAAAGTTAACGCTCAAAATTCCAAACTCTCTGATGACATGCAGGTCACAGATTATATCGGGAAAAATAACAAGACATCTTAGTTAGAGGGTTCAGGGTTGTGTCGGGAGCTGATTGATCAGAGGTGAGGTAAGAGTAATAAATCATTTCTTTAGGTCTTGAGGGCAGTTTTGAGCTCTTTTTTTGCATCCCTCTGTCCAGTCTTATGGGAAAGAAGCCTGTGTGTCTTTCTACCCTTGGACTCAAGGAACTGAAACATAACTTGGTCAAGATGTTATCTTTAGCCTGTCAGAGGTCTGGACCTTGTGACCATCAGTCAGGTCCAATCTACTGTCTTCTGCTGCCTCCGGGGTTGCTGATTATCTGGGGGGGGGGTAAGTCTTTGAGGGATATATATATATATATATATATATATATATATATATATATATATACACACACACACACACAGACACACATATATTTAGAGAGAGATGATTTCTAGAGTGAGGATTTAAAACTAAATTTAATCAAAGTGGTAAGACCCTTGGTTTCAAAATGATCACTGCAGTAAGTCTAGTTAACATGCATCACCACACATAGTTATGACTTTTGTTGTGCTAATGAGAACTTTTAAGATTTACTCCAGTTGGTTTATCCCATGTAGCAAGCAGCTTCTAATATTTCTAGGTTTTCTGATTTCCCCACTTCATGACCACCACCATCTTTCTCTGCTCCTCTCCCTTCACCTGGATCACAGAAACCCAACAAGTCCTTTTTTACTCCTGAGAATGGTAATAGGCTCAGGTCTCACCTGCCCCAGTGACAGCTGCATAAATAAAAACAGTATTTCTCTGAAAAATATTCTAGTGCCAGCTATTAAGATAACAAATTTTCAACCTGTTGTATTTATAGGGAAGAATAAGACAAGTGCCAGGATCTGTAGTAAGCAATGGTCTTTGTAAAAATATCTAATACTTTGAGATTTGGGGGGGACACTCAAATTTTTAAGATCTGTTACAAATTAATTTAAAAGGTAAACCATGTTATACTATACCTCCACATTCCTAATTTTTTCACTATATTCTGTAAAATTAATATTTGTTTAGACATTTCTTTTCTGTTTAATTTTTTATTTATTCCTTCCATAAGTATCAATCTGGCCCTTGCCGGTTGGCTCAGCGGTAGAGCGTCGGCCTGGCATGCAGGGAACCAGGGTTCGATTCCCAGCCAGGGCACATAGGAGAAGCACCCATTTGCTTCTCCACACCCCCTCCTTCCTCTCTGTCTCTCTCTTCCCCTCCCGCAGCCAAGGTTCCAGTGGAGCAAAGATGGCCCGGGCACTGGGGATGGCTCCTTGGCCTCTGCCCCAGGTGCTAGAGTGGCTCTGGTCATGGCAGAGCAACACCCCGGAGGGGCAGAGCATCGCCCCCTGGTGGGCAGAGCGTCGCCCCTGGTGGGCGTGCCGGGTGTATCCCAGTCGGGCGCATGCGGGAGTCTGTCTGACTGTCTCTCCCCGTTTCTAGCTTCAGAAAAATACAAAAAAAAAATACTCATAAGTATCAATCTATCTACTTATCTTCCATATTTCCCTGTGTATAAGATACTCCCATGTATAAGACTTATCTTAACTTTGGGATCCAAATTTTGAAAATAAAAGTATTACATAAAGTTACTGAATTCAAGTCTTTTTGTTGTTTTTGTTTTTTTGTATTTTTCCAAAGTCAGAAGTGGGGGGGTGGCAGATAGACTTCCGCATGTGCCCAACCGAGATCCACCGGGCATGCCCACCAGGGGGCAATGCTCCTCCCATCTGGGTTGTTGCTCCACTGCAACTGAAACCATTCTAGCATCTGAAGCAGAGGCCATGGAGCCATCCTCAGTGCCCAGGCCAACTTTGCTCCCATGGAGCTTTAGTTACCAAATGGGAAGAGAGAGATAGAGAGGAAGGAGAGGGGGAAGGGTGGAGAAGCAGATGGGTGCTTCTCCTGTGTGCCCAGGCTGGCAGTCGAACTGGGACTTCCACATGCCAGGCTGATGATCTACTGCTAAGCCTACTGGCCAGGGCCTAAATTCAAGTTTTATTCATCATAAAATGCATACAACTCCTCAAGCAGGGAATGCAAGTAAAAAAAATCTACAACCATTGTATAAGACACACCCAGTTTTTAGACCCCAAATTTTTTGAAAAGAGGTATGTCTTATATATGGGAAAATATGGTATCTATTCATTGTATAACTCTAGATGACTTATTTTAGATTAGAAATATATTTTCTTTTTAAACATGGTTTAACATTATTTTTATGTGATCTTTATGAAGTATATTTTTTTCATTGAAGAACATCTGCATTTTAGGGTTCACTGATTATTATACTTTACAAGTAATTCTTAAAGTTAATTTTTTAAAAATTAAATACATCATATAGACACATAACTTTGATCCTTCTCTCTCATCTCCAATCCTAAGCAGTTTTCATTAGTGTGATATCTAGCTTGAGTGCCAACACCTGCCCATCTCCAGATAACAGCTAGTAAGAATCGGAAGTGGTGACCAAAATGGTTCCTTAGTCATGACTGTGATTGACAAGTTTCCTAAGCCACTTCCTCTTTAGGTAATAATATCCCTTGGTTTTGTGACTTCCTCATTTCACACAGCACTTAAAATTATTCTCAAAAACAAGTGACATTTTATTGTTAAAAAAAGAAAACAACAAAATTTTAATCAAAATTTAAAAGTTTACCATTATAAATACTTCAAAGCTTAAGGCACTTTTATTATTACAATACAATTGAATTTGACTCTAAATAATAATATTAGCCTTGCCTGTGGTGGCGCAGTGGATAAGGCCTTGACTGGGAATGCTAAGGTCGCCAACTGGAAACCCTGGGCTTGCCTGGTCAAGGCACACACAATGAACAATTGATGAACAACTAAAGTGAAGCAACTATGAGTTAATACTTTTCCCTCCTTCCATTAAATCAATCATTTAATAAAATCTTAAACAATGACATTAAAATTAATGCTTTTGTCCCTTCAGTACCCCCTCTCTTCAAATGTTTTCACTGTCTTGCCTTACTTAGGCTTTCATATGTAAAACTTGGTTATTGGCAGCTAACAGAACTCACATATAGCTGTTTCTTTCCACAGTTTTCTAGGACTTCTGAGTGATGGGTATGCAACATAACTGAATGACAAGATAACCTGGATATGTTTTCTTTGAATATATGTACCCTGATTTATTGATGTCACCCCATTAACATTAATAAAAATTTATTTATAAAAAAATAGTTTTCACTATAATGATATTTACAATTTGTAACATGGGAACTTTGTTGGCTGCTCAAAGGAAAATAAATTTCTTATTATATGATTTTTTAAGATTTCACAGTCTGAGACTTTAACTCTATCCATGTAGGAGAGGAAGGATCACCACAAGTTCATTATGAGAATAGTTACTTCTTACAAAATAACAGGACTTCCTTGTCACCTTCCTTTATAGCAGCCAAAGTAGTAATAACAATAAACTATTCAAAGTTTTGTGTAGAAGAACAGTAAGGCTTACTAAATAAGTAATTAAAATTTTATCCTGAAGCAACCCATTTTGAAAATCTCAGGTCTTCTAAATTTTATTATGTCAGGGAATATATTATATATCTGGCAGAATTCAGAATTCTTCCCCCTTTTTTTGGCAGAAAAGCAGACAAGAATAGAAAAATAATTCTTAAACTTTTTCAAGCACTTAAATTTTACATATCTCTTTCCTCAGCAGGTATCTCATCAAAAAACACAGAAACAGGAAGCAGTGAAATTACATATGCAAAGAGTTAAAGCAATAAATAGCCCTTTTGGGATCTGAAAATGATCCTGAAATTAAGTACAGACACCAAGCAAGATATAACATCATCATTGCTTTTGATAAAACATGTATATTATTTTATAGTGGTTATGATTTTTTTAGTCTTAAAAATAGACATCAATCTAGAAATAAATATCATGATTTGCAAATAAATAATTTCTGTTTTTAAAAAATATAGCTGTTCTGAAAAGGCTACATACTGTATGATTCCAAATTTATGACATTTTGGAAAAAGCAAAACTGTGAAAATAGTATAAATATCTGTTGTTGTCAAAGGCTAGGGAGAAGGGAGAGATGAATTGGTGGAGCACAGAGGATTTTTTAGAACAGCACTTTAAGTTTTTAATGTTAAATTCATGTTTACCATTTTGACACATTTGTCAAAACCCATAGAATATAAAACAGCAAGAATGGACCCTAATGTAAATAACTCTGACATAAACGATGGATTTAAGGTGATAATGATGTGTCAACATAGAGTCATCCTGCATAATAAATGTACCACTCTCGTTTTGGATGTTGATTGTGGGGGAGACTACATTTGTGGGAGCCAGGGAACATGGGAACTCCCTGTATTTTCAATTCAACTTTGCAGTGAACATAAAACTTCTGTAAAAATAAAGCCTATTATAAAAGTATTGTTGTAAGCTGAGAAAACAACAAAGTAAGAGATAGTAATTACTGTTCTACAAAACATCACAGTAAGAAATTGAATACAATAACATATTAAAAAAATAATACATCATGATCAAGTGGGATTCATCCCAGAATCTCAAGGATGGTTCAACATACACAAAACGGTTAATGTAATACACCATATCAACAAAACAAAGAACAAAAACCACATGATCTTATCAATAGATGCAGAAAAGGCTTTTGATAAAATACAACACAATTTTATGTTTAAGACTCTCAACAAAATGGGTATAGAAGGAAAATATCCCAACATGATAAAGGCCATATATGATAAACCATCAGCTAACATCATATTAAATGGCACTAAACTGAAGGCTTTCCCCCTTAAATCAGGAACAAGACAGGGTTGTCCACTCTCTCCACTCTTATTTAATGTGGTACTAGAGGTTCTCGCCACAGCAATCAGACAAGACAAAGAAATAAAAGGCATCCATATCGGAAAAGAAGAAGTAAAGGTATCACTTTTTGCAGATGATATGATCCTATACATCGAAAACCCCAAAGAATCCACAAAAAGACTACTAGAAACAATAAGCCAATACAGTAAGGTCGCAGGATACAAAATTAACATACAGAAGTCAATAGCCTTTCTATATGCCAACAATGAAACAATTCAGAACGAACTCAAAAGAATAATCTCCTTCACGATTGCAACAAAAAAAATAAAATACTTAGGAATAAACATAACAAAGAATGTAAAGGACTTATATAATGAAAACTATAAACCATTGTTAAGGGAAATCGAAAAAGATATAATGAGATGGAAGAATATACCTTGTTCTTGGCTAGGAAGAATAAATAGAATCAAGATGGCTATATTACCCAAAGCAATATACAAATTTAATGCAATTCCCATCAAACTTCCAATGACGTTTTTTAAAGAAATAGAGCAAAAAATCATCAGATTTATATGGAACTATAAAAAACCCCGAATAGCCAAAGCAATCCTAAAGAAAAAGAATGAAGCTGGGGGCATAACAATACCTGACTTCAAACTATATTATAGGGCCACGACAATCAAAACAGCATGGTATTGGCAGAAAAATAGACACTCAGACCAATGGAACAGAATAGAAAGTCCAGAAATAAAACCACATATATATAGTCAAATAATTTTTGATAAAGGGGCCAACAACACACAATGGAGAAAAGAAAGCTTCTTCAATAAATGGTGCTGGGAAAACTGGAAAGCCACATGCAAAAGAATGAAACTAGACTACAGTCTCTCCCCCTGTACAAATATTAACTCAAAATGGATCAAAGATCTAAACATATGACCTGAAACAATTAAGTACATAGAAGAAGACATAGGTACTCAACTCATGGACCTGGGTTTTAAAGAGCATTTTATGAATTTGACTCCAATGGCAAGAGAAGTGAAGGCAAAAATTAATGAATGGGACTGCATCAGACTAAGAAGTTTTTGCTCAGCAAGAGAAACTGATAACAAAATAAACAGAAAGCCAACTAAATGGGAAATGATATTTTCAAACAACAGCTCAGATAAGGGCCTAATATCCAAAATATACAAAGAACTCATAAAACTCAACAACAAACAAACAAATAATCCCATAAAAAAATGGGAAGAGGATATGAACAGACACTTCTCCCAGGAAGAAATACAAATGGCCAACAGATATATGAAAAGATGCTCATCTTCTTTAGCTATTAGAGAAATGCAAATCAAAATGGCAATGAGATACCACCTCACACCTGTTCGATTAGCTGTTATTAGCAAGACAGGTAATAGCAAATGTTGGAGAGGCTGTGGAGAAAAAGGAACCCTCATACACTGTTGATGGGAATGTAAAGTAGTACAACCATTATGGAAGAAAGTATGGTGGTTCCTCAAAAAACTGAAAATAGAACTACCTTATGACCCAGCAATCCCTCTACTGGGTATATACCCCCAAAACTCAGAAACATTGATACGTAAAGAGACATGCAGCCCCATGTTTATTGCAGCATTGTTCACAGTGGCCAGGACATGGAAACAACCAAAAAGCCCGTCAATAGATGACTGGATAAAGAAGATGTGGCACGTATACACTATGGAATACTACTCAGCCATAAGAAATGATGACATCGGAACATTTACAGCAAAATGGTGGGATCTTGATAACATGATACGGAGCAAAGTAAGTAAATCAGAAAAAACCAGGAACTGCATTATTCCATATGTAGGTGGGACATAAAAGTGAAACTGAGAGACATTGATAAGGGTGTGGTGGTTACGGGGGGAGGGGGTAATGGGAGAGGGAAAGGGGGAGGGGGAGGGGCACAGAGAGGACAAGATAGAGGGTGACGGAGGACAATCTGACTTTGGGTGATGGGTATGCAACATGATTGAACGACAAGATACCCTGGACTTGTTATCTTTGAATAAATGTATCCTGATTTATTGATGTCACCCCATTAAAAAAATAAAATTATTTAAAAAAAAAAAATGGAACTGGATCACCAACTAATACCATTCACAAAAATAAACTCAAAATGGATAAAAGACTTAAGTGTAAGTCATGAAACCATAAGCATCTTAGAATAAAACATAGGCAGTAAGCTTTGACATCTCTCACAGCAATATATTTGCTGATTTATTTCCAGGGGCAAGTGAAATAAGGGACAGGATAAACAAATGGGACTTGTAAAACTCAACACCAGGAAGACAAACAATCTGATCAAAAAATGGGCAAAAGAAATGAATAGACACTTCTCCAAAGAGGACATATGGATGGTCAATAGGCATATGAAAAAATGCTCAACATCACTAATCATTAGAGAAATACAAATTAACACCACAATGAGGTATCACCTCACACCAGTCAGAATGGCGCTTTTTAACAAAACAGCACATAATAGGTGCTGGCGAGGATGTGGAGAAAAGGGAACCCTCCTGGACTGTTGGTGGGAATGCAGACAGGTGCAGCCACTGTAGAAAACTGTATGAAGATTCCTCAAAAAATTAAAAATGTAACTGCCTTCTGACATAGCCATCCACTTTTAGGAATATATCCTAAGAATACCAAATCACTAATTCAAAAGAAAAAATGTACCCCCATGTTTGTTGCAGCATTGTTTTCAATAGCCAAGATCTGGAAACAGCCCAAGTGTCCATCAGTGGTCAAGTGGATTAAAAAGCAGAGGTACATATACACAATGCAATACTATACAACCGTGAAAAAAGAAGAAAACATTATCTTTTGCAACAACATGGATGGACCTGGAAACTATTATGCTAAGTATAATAAGCCAGGCAGAGAAAGATATACATCATATGACATCACTCATTTAGGAATACAATGAACAATGTGAACTGAGCAGCAGAATAGAGACAGAGGCAGGATCAAAGGGACCAGAGGGAAAGGGGACAGAGAGAAAGGGGATGGGAGGATGGGATCAGAGAAGGGAAAGAGATTGGTGAAATTATATACATAACACAGCATTATAGAGAGCAGTACAACAAATCCTGGAGGGAAGGTGGGAGGGTGTGGGAGGGGAGGTGGGCAAGGTGGAGGTTGAAAGGAACATTGGGGTGGGGGGATGTACTCAGTGGGACATTTGAATCTATGTAAACACAATAAATTAAAACTAAAAATAAATAAATAAAGTGTATGTTGGGGAATAATAATTCATGGTCAAACCAACTTTGACTCCATGTACATAAAAACATGGAATTCTTTCTTATGTAGACAGTTTAACATTTTGCATATTCTCTATATACTTAATTTCTTAAAAGAAGTCTGTTTGGTTCACAGAAATTGCTTGCTCCTCAATCCACATTCTGTTTTTTAGTATTTCACATTCTATAAGCTCTCTAAATAAAATATTTTAATAAAACTTTTTTAAAACACTTAATAACTATACATTTCATATTGTATGTCTATACCTCTAACTTTTCTTATGTATATAAAGGCCTCTCATATCAGTATGGAATGAAAATAACTTTAGAAGACTCTTCATTTCCAATAAGATAATTATGAAGAGAGAATAAGTTAAGCATTTCCTAAGATTATCTAGGATGCAGAGATATTAAGTGTATAAGTGTGAATATTTTAAAAGATGTTTAATTAAAGTCAAGTTCTGGAAAAGTTGGATGTCTAAAAGGTCAAGATTAGAAATATGCTATAAGGTGAAAAAAGAATGTGATCGAATATAAAAACAAATTGTATACCATATGAGAGTAAATTTAAAAATTAGCTACAGTTGAGAAATAGAGAACAATGCCAGATTCAAGTTCAATTAAAACACCTTTCATGATTTTTAATTATTACATATAGGCAGAAGAATGCTGAGTATGAAACATTACTCCATAAAAAAAATATATGTATTTTTAATAGAACAAGCACTTAAAATTATATAGTTTTTACAAAGCTTCTTAGAAAACCTTACCATGTGATTTATAAAAGAACAAAAGTATCCAATATCATTTAGTTTAGTAGAAAGCAAACAGACTTGCCTGACCTGTAGTGGCACAGTGGATAAGGCATCAACCTGGAATGCTGAAGTTGCTGGTTTGAGATCCCAGGCTTGTCCAGTCAAGGCACAGATGAGAAGCAACTGTGAGTTAGTGCTTCGTGTTCCTCCCTCCCCTCCACCTTTCTATCTCCCCTCTCTCTAAAATCAGTAAATAAAATATTTAAAAGAAACGCAAACAGACTTAAAGGTTATGGTGTATATATATGATATATAATGTATACATCTTTTTTTGTAATTCTGTAATTCAACTTTAACCATAAGAATTTCCAACATCATACAAGTCTAAAAATATACATAAAATAAAAGCTCCTACATTTCAACTTATTCAAACCTTTTCTAAAAAATAAGTAATAGAAACAGATTATGTTTATCTAAGGATACAAATACTGACAAATACTGACAGGAGCAGGAGAGTAGATTGATGATCAAGAGTCCCTTTCTATCTCCTAACATGATGGATGGTAAAACTAAGCCACAAATCAAAGAGATACAATGCAACTTACAGTATTTTTTAAAAGATATTCATCCCATTTTTTAAATCCTGAAAATGACAGAACATTTATTCTTTAGTGAAATTATGTTTCCAATGAAAATTTTTGAAGAAAAATAGAGAGAAATATTACTAGACAGAGACTGATTTTCCCACTTCCCATTTTATGGCACTGAGTTTATGTGCCACTCAGATCCTTTTCTACCCAATTCTGCTTTTTTGTGAGCCAGGTGACACGTATAAATGTACTTTATGTCCTGTTATTTTATTGTATTATAGAGAATAAAACTGAAGGATTCACCCCATGTCAGTCCTAGGGGTTAAACCCCCTACGCAGAGAGGTCTAAAGGTCACCATGAAGGATGAGAGGGCCTGAGAGAATGGCAATTTGTTCTCCAGACCCTCCACTTCCATGACACCAACTTTACTTTTGTCTTATTTATTGGGACTCAATGTGTTTGTTTTAAGAATGGGTTCAGCTGCATGACAAGTTTAAAAAGTTTAAAAACCACTGTCCTAGGGAATTTGATCTCTGTATTTAAACTCACCTGTGTGGATGTCTTGTTTCTATATCCATTAATACACTGGGGAAAACAGTGGTTTATGGATTGGTAATAGAGGTTAAGAGACTGAAAGAATCTGATCAGTGTATGTTAAACAGCTCCAAGTATTTCACAAAGAAAGTGCAAAAATAGCAGGTGTCAATTGGGAAAACAGTAGGCATAGTTAGTTATAAAAGAAATCTCATTCTCACCTTCAAAAGCTTATTTCCTGTCTACTCACATGCCTTCTGATGCCCAATAGCTTGTGCTTTCCCTTTTTCTGTCTATATTTATACACTTATCCCAACAGCTTACTTTTTTCAGTTGGAGTTAGTAAGTTATCGTTTGCATTGTAAAGACACTATTAATATATTGTCTTATAAATTAAAGGAATAGGATATAATTATAAAATTTAGAAGAGAAAAATATTTCTGAATCAAACTTCTAAGAAAGATTGGTAAATTTTGCAAATGTTCTCAAAGTATAAAATATGTCTGTTTCTTTTACAACGGATATTTACAGTGCTTTTACTAAAATCTATACAGGCCTTTTAAGGGAAATTCCAAGGAGTCTCAAAATCTCAAGGTAGAGGCATAACTGATGCAAGTGTGGTTATCAGTCTTAGAAACCTAGAATCTCCATTTTATCCATTTTTATTCAGAAGCAGGGGGACTTTTAAATGTAGAGCAAAGATCACGGGCTTTGGAGTCAAAGATGTAGGTTTGAGTTCTGGCTGTACCTCTCATTAGTTGTTTGTGTTCTTAAGCAAGGGACTTAATCCCCTAAAAAACAAAAATGGTCAAGAAATAATACCTGCCTCACAGGGTAGGGTTATTGTGAAGATCAGATGAGATGGTACATATAAAAAGGTTTCATACACTGTCCTGGGCTAAACAAGTGTTGGTTAGATTGGCTTCTGGTGGGAGAGAGAGTCTCCAAAGAAAGGGGACTTCTACGTGCCAGTGGGCACCCAGCAGGGATTCCCCGCAGGCAGCCTTTGAAGGCTGATAAGCATCTTCAACAGCTGCATAGGAGAATACAGGGACCCAGAGAGAGGGCAAGGGTCATGACCTTTGCCCTTATGCTTTTAGCTCAAAGGACATCTGCTAAAGATCCCCTGCAGGGAAATATAACTCTAAAGAGAGAGGCCCAGGGACTGTTTTAAGGGATCCTACCTCTAAGCATTAACAACACTGAAGATATTAGCTTCGGAACTTAAACTAATTTTAGTTATCTTATATTACTACTTTTAATCAATTTACTTTTATTTTCTACTCTGCTAGACTTTAAAAGTTGATATTTAACATACCTACATGAATATCAGGAATTTATAATCTTTGTACATATATATTTTTATTAAATATTTATTCTTAATGTGTTCATATACTATAGACCTCTGTGGTATACATCCTATCTAACATGCAGTTGACAAATGTGTAGAGAAAAAAACCCTGGAAGAATATTTACCAGAATATTAGCAATGTTATCTTCTGGAAGATGAAATTATAAATGACTTATTTTTACATTGCTTATCTCTATTTTTCAAGTGCTAAATTTCTTTTAGAATGAGAAATCACAATAAAATTTTCTGATTAAAATATATAGCTTGCAATTAGTTCAGTTTAATTTATCTTACATCTATTAAGTAATTTAATTAACTTTTTTAAAAATTCTACTTTTGTTTATTTCACTTGGACTTTCTCTTAAGTTGCTTATTTTACCTATTTCTCTTACTACTTTTGACCTATATTTTTATTTCATTTTCTCTTATCTTTTTTGTTGTCATTTAGTTCCTTGTCACCATTTGTTGTTTTTTATATTTTCTGTTTATTAAACATGGCAAGCACAAAGCAATGGATTAAATTCTTAAGGATTGCTTGTGACTCAACCAAGAATACTAGAACTTTTCCCTTCCAATTAGCCTTGTGGTCATATCCACTGACCCCTCTGTCTCAAAGCAAAACTGCTTAATTTTTCAAGTACTAAAAAACTAGAAAGGTTAACAGACTAGGATTCTTCAGCAAACAAATATTAAATCCATCCCTAGTATCAGCAAAGATGATTTCAAAGCATTAGTACACTTTCAACTAATATCTGTGTATCTCTGCATCAGGTGTCTGTCCAGAGGATTTACCTGTCAGTCTATACCTCCATTCAGGTGTTCTACAAGGAATGCAAAGTCAACATGACAAAATGAAATCCATCATTCCATCCCCTCTCCAGAAAAACTGTTCCTCCTTGCCCCCTTTCTTCTAAAGAAAGGGAATTATTTGTATAACCTGAGCACCCAGCATGTATTAGTGACACTGCCATTCATTCAACCAGGAACCCAAGTATAAATTGGGAATTATCTTAAGCTCTCATTCCCCTAGTTCCCATACTCAAATTTTCTAATTCTGTCTCCTTAAAGTTTGACTAGCTCTGTGATTTTTAAAGAGGAGTTTAGGGACATCCGTGGACAGTGACATCATACCAAGAAATACAGAAGGCACAGAATAAACATAGTAAATTTTTCTGGAATACCCTCCTTCCCTTGTCATTTTTATCATAATAAGTAATTTAAAACACTAAATTTTACAAAAACAAATGCATACATGTTGTGGAATGCAAGCTGAGCATTATTTTAAAAATGATGTTCATAGAAATGTGGGCCTCATTGTGAGATGCTTAGGGCTCAGTTGTGATCATCTTAAAGGTTATACAAATATTTCCCCATGTTGATGGGTACTTTGGTAGAAATATTTTAGACCTATTCACAATAATTCTTTTGCCTTTAAGGATTGTTCATGACTTGACCAAGATGTTTCCTTCTTCTTATGCTGCCACAGTTTCTCTTTATTTTTCACTGGAGCTTATTGTTATAACCTTTACATGCTCTAGTTCTGGCCTCATTCAACTCCAAATCACTCTCCATACTGAGCTAAGAATAGCATACGCAAAACGTTAACCTGATCTTATCACTTCTGTGTATGAAATAATTCAATGGTTTCTACTTCATACAGAATAAAATAAAACCTACTTAATATGATCCCTGAGGGTGCCAGCTCCAGCCTGAGATTGCCAGTTTGAGCCCTGGTCAGGAAACATTTAAGACGCAATCAATGACACAACTAAATGGCCATCTGTGTGTGTCTCTCTCTCTCTTTCTCACCGCCTCCTACTCCTCCTCTTTCTCAAAACAAACAAACAAACAAACAAACAAACAAATAAATAAATAAAACAACTTTATTATTTAAACCACTCACAAACGTTTTTCTAAAAGTGTGTTAATTTAATAGTATTCTTTTTACTTCAGTGTGTTATTTCTGTGGTTGGCTATCTTTCATTATCTATTAAATATTAGTATTCATTTTAATTAGGAGGTCTGCTTCTGGCTTTGTTTCCAAATTTTTTAGAGCTTCTTACTACAGAATGCAAATCCCTAACTACTATGGTCATGAGAGCTATATATCATTCATTTACAAAAATAACCTAGAAATTAATTTTCAGTGAAGCAAGTCAATCAGAGAAAGACAAGTACCATATAATTTCACTTATATAAATCTAATAAACAAAATGAACTAACGAACAAAATAGAATCAGACTCCTACATACAAAGAACAGACTGATAACTATCAAAAGAGAGGGAGACTAGGGGATGAGGTGAATGAAAAAGGTGAAGGGATTAAGCAAAAATGAAAAATAAAAAAAAACAATTCATAGACACAAAATATTGATAGTATGGTGATTACCAGACAGGGGGTTGGGGAAAGTAGAAGGAGGTAAAGGGGGAATAAATGCTGATGAAAGGAGTCTTGACTTGGCGTTGTGAATACATAATACAATATACAGATGATGTACAGTAGACTTGTACACCTGAAATCTATATAATTTTATTAACCAATGTCACCCCAATAAATTTAAAAATAAAAATAAAAAAGAAATAACTTCATTTCCAAAATAGCTGTATATAGATGTTAAAGGTGAAACCTGAGACTTTCTCTTTCAGTATAGAAACTCTTAACATCTGCTATTGTTTTCCACCAAGCTTCTGGCATTAGCACCTTTACAGAAGAATAGGGAGATAGTTCAGTGCATGTGATAAACAATCTCACAACAATAAACAAGAAAACAAAATCTCAGAGAATTCTTCTAACACCCAAAATTAATCCCCATCAATCACACTGGTTTTGAAAACAGATATATGGGCTGTGTCGTTAAGTAAAGTGACTTTTTTAAAACAAACCTGCCTCATGTCATGAACCCAAATAAGTGTTGTGTCCCTTTACAATACTTGTTTCCATTGGAGGCTTTAGATATTTTTCCAGTGCTACCACTATAACCTAAGATCATGAATTGTTTTTAAAACTAAAAGAAAATAACCAGTGGTGGGATTTAGCCGGTTCACACTGGTCCAGCAAGACCGATACTTAATTTTTTGTTGAGTTCAGCAAACTGGTTGATGAAATGGCACTTGTAATCAGGGTTCTCTCTGAGGTGGGCACCTGTGCAGCCACCCAATGTGGAAATCACAAATTTACATTTCTTACTCTTCCTTAATGTTCATCTGCACAACAGCATATTCTAAACACCTATAGTAATGTTCATTCTGTCCACAGGTAAAAAAATTTGGTAGAACTATGTAATATTTATTTATTCATTTCATAAAACTTATTACACCTTTGATGAAATACTACATTTTAATTCCCTTGTGTTTGTCACTTCAGTAGACAAACATATAACGTAAGGAGAAAAAGTGCCAAACAACCAGGGGGTAACAAGCTGTCATTGGAAATATCTTTTTATTTTTTTTGTCAGGGATTATTTAATATTTTTTCATTAATATTTTTAAATTCTTCCCTATAACATAATCTAGCTTTGTGTACCTCTTTTATTGTTCTTATTTAACTATTAAATGCGTGAAGAAATAAACTACTTTTTGGTATATCATTTTTTATATTTAAAAGGGTCATTTGAACCCCACCACTGAAAATAACTTGAAAAATGCAAAGATGACAAACTATGTGGATAACAGATTCGAATTTTGAAAACAGCCAGGAGGTACACTGCTCCAACTCTGATGAAAAATGGGGGGGGGGGGGAATAACAGCAAGAAAATACGGTTATATAGTGAAAGTAATTTTTGTTCTAGTTTTAATTCAGCTCTGAAGCCAATTGTAAAAGTATGTGTCAAAAAGTTTTAGAAAATAATACTATTATTTGAATAAGAATAAAGCTTGCTATCATGTTTCCTGATTTTGATAATATTTATTTGGATTTTTATATACTAGAAAGTGAATAAAGTCAATCACATAGCTTGAGAGATATACTTCATAAACTCTGGGACAGATATTGTTAGTTTAACGTTGGGCTTTTTAACTACTTAACACATCCATATAATTTCAAAATTAAATCTTTATAAAAAGAAAAGAAATAAAATAGAAGTTTTTTTTCTGATTTTCATGAGAATAGCCAAACCAACAGATGGCCACTGTCTGTTTTTGTCCCAGGCCTGTTCTCACCGTGGATTTTCTGTAGTATTCAAAGTAGTTCATTTCAAAGCAAGAATTTAGAAAAAAGAATATTCAAGGTGCTAAATAAAATAACTACTTTTGTAGAAAGCAATAAATCCTTAGCATGATAAGAAAGGCTCTATAGAAGGCTTGGGAAATACAGCATCATATCTGAGGTGTATCATTGTTGGATGCATAAAATGTGCATAGTATGAATAATAGAGAACTGGAGATGGAAGGAAACCAAGGTTCTCCCATCCCTAGATCTGTTCCAATCTTAGACAAAACTGAAAAGTAGACCAAGTTTATGATGAAACTCTTCTTTTTTCCCTTTAATTATCACATCCCTTCTCCTAATGATCTTTATTACATATAGCTAATAATCACTTAAGGAATACAAATAAATTAACTTCAACAAATAAGGCAATATGAGAGCTGGAGACAAAAAATATTTCCCTCACTAGCTTTGTGCAGTGGCAGTATTGTAGCCAATGAGGTTTACCCAATGCATGATTATTGCTAATTGAAAAATGTTTCCTCCACTATGGGAATAATTCCTCTATTGCACTTAATGGCCATGGTAGCCATAAGATTGTTATTTCACTTTCTCATGTTAAATATTACCTAAGGTATATTATATTATAATATTATATTATATTATATCATATTATATCATAACATATATGAGTTTTTAAGAGAAAACAATGTTCAAAATCCAAAGAGAGAAAGCTCAGTGTCAAATCTGTATTTTTGCATCTTAACATTACTGTGATAGAAGAACCCAAGGACGGTTTGGAAGTCATTCTTGCAATAACTCAGTCATTTTTTTTTCAAATTTAAAGTGATGATACCTCATACGAGGAATATCATGTTGCATTTGAAATGTGTCATTGTTGAATGCAAAGTACATATAAGATATGAATCATAGAGAAATGGAAGTGGAACAGAACCAAGACCTATTTAGCCCCTCATTCTGATAGCAGAATTCCTGTTCCCTGTTATTCTCTAAGCAATTCTCAGAGTTTGTTTCAGTATTTGTTACACTTCCGGATAATCTATGTTTTCCTTCCTATCTCCAAAATAAGAGAAATAACAAATAAAGCATGCAATCCAAAATAAGTATAGTTATAAAATTGAAAATTTGAATTGAGGAAGATCACTGTGAATGTCACCCATGTTTGGTATTCCTACCCCTATGCCAGTTTGGGTAACTTTAGGAAATCGGAAGTTACAACTATGTTTCATACTCATTTATATTTTGATACTGCAAATGTATGTTACAGATTTTATAAATAAAACCACATATTTAATCAAACCAAAAGAAAAGATCCAAAGTGATCTTTTCTCTCATTTTTTATAGAAAACACTTAAAGTAATATTACCACTGAAAAACCATCCAAATTTATTTTTGAAAGCTAAATAGGAAGTAAACTATTTTATGTGACATTCAGCTCAATAAAGTAATAAAATGAGAGTTTTGATTATTTCTACTTTATTTTTGCTCTAAAGACACATTTTAGCATAATATAATCATAAATAGTCATGTAAAAATAGCAGTAAAAATAATAATAATAAGCATCTGTCCTTTGCATGTAAAAATGAGTCACCTAACTACACATCCTGGACACTCTAGGGGGAATGAAGAATAAAATCAAATTAAGCATGCTGATGGCACCATTTTGATTCTCTTTAGATAATCTTTCCTGGTCCTTTCCCACTTCCCACTCCCTCAGCTTCTTAAGTGTGTAACATTCCCACAGATATTCAACTCCAAAAAGTGGTTGTTCTCTGTCTTTTTGCCTTTCTCCCTGTCCTTCCAAGCAATTCCACAGATCCACTGATTGCAGTATACACACCACCTTTAGATATAATTCACCCCTTCAAGTTTAGCCATCTACCAGTTTCATTTTAGCATGAGTTTGACAAAATACACATAAGCTATCTAGATTCTACAGAACATAGGCTTTAGTTTTATGTCATTCTCTTTATAATGCACCATGAAAGTCTTTTCTCTGACTCCACATTTTCTATTTGTATCCTGAGTCACCTTTTTATCATCCTGACAAAAGCCCAATGCATCAGCACTACTCACCACTGGCTTTCAGCATTATTTCCAAAATCAATTTACTCTGTCCCAGTTGTGCCCCTTTTCTGATAATAAAGTACATTTTCTTTACCTTTGTTCAATTTCAAAAGTACAAGTCAGTTTTTAAAACTGACTTTTTTATGCCTAAGTGGTAATGCAGTAGATAGAGCATTGACCTGGGATGCTGAAGACCCAGGTTCAAAACCTCAAAGTCACTGGCTTGAGTTTGGACTCACCAGGTTGAGCATAGGCTTGATGATTCGAGCGTAGTATCATGAAAATGATCCCATGGTTGCTAGTTAGAACCCAAAGGTTGCTAGCTTGAAGCCCAAGGTCACTGTCTTGAGCAAAGGATCATTGGCTTGGCTGCGACCTCCCCCTTACTCCGGTCAAATCATGTATGAGAAGCAATCAATGAACAATTAAAATGCCTCAACTATGAGTTGACTCTTCTCTCTCCCTTTCTGTCTCTCTCTCAAAATAAAAAGTTTAAAAAATTTTTTTTAGTTTAAAATTGATTCTTTCTTGGTTCTAATTATGAGAGCTGTGTTCTAGCTTCTCATCTGAGTATCTGGGAAGGAGCAGATAGTCTTGCTTTATTGCTAAAACTAAGAAAAATTTGCTGTATCAACTCTACAGCTAAGAAGTAACAATACTATAGATTCACATTATTCAATCAATTTAGCTAAAATAGAAAATCATTTAATTAGTCCACCAAAAATTTGTACATTTTAAGTAAAACCAGTTATTAAACCTAAAATTTATTTCTCTGATTTCCCAAAACATATTGGCAAGTTTATATTCCCATTAACATTTCTGGCTGGTGGATCTGGCTTTAGGACTTGGAAATTTTCTTTTTACAAACAACTTCTTCAGCTACATCACAGTTTAGACCAGTGGTAATTAACCTGGTCCCTACTGCCCACTAGTGGGCATTCCAGCTTTTATGGTGGGCAGTAGTGGAGCAACCAAAGTATAAATAAAAAGACTTAACTATAGTGAGTTGTTTTATAAAGATTTATTCTGCCAAACTTAGCGAAAATCCGACATAAAGTACTTGGTAAGTAATTATTACTATATGCTTTAACTTGCTGTAACTCTGCTTTATAAATTTTATAAAGTAAAGTTACTTCCCTACTTTATAAATCACCATTACTGTGGAACTGGTGGGTGGTTAAGAAAATTTTACTACTAACAGAGATACAAAAGTGAGTGGTAGGTATAAAAAGGTTGACTACCCTGGTTTAGATCCAATTCTAGGTTATACTTATTAAAAATTGTGAAGATTCTGTAATTTTTACCCTGCTTTCAAACTAACAAGAAAAGCTGCCATTTTCATGGGCACTGGCAGAAGACAAGAGACTCCTGGAAGAGAGCTAAAGCAATTATTACTCCCAGAAAGAGCACTATTCAGAGTGTCAATTTTCTTGTGCTGGATGTTAAGTGCTAATTCTCATTGGGTAATACAAAAAGTACCAGGTGGAAGCTGCATACTGAGTGGATTGCATTATAAGAAAGTAACTCTGAGTTTAGGGATTCCAAATCTTTCATAATAGGCAGTAAGGTGAGCTGCTCATTGTTCCAGAGAGAGATACTGTATCTACCAAGGTTATTTGCTGTACAAACATCCTTTCAAGAAGCCAAGAACAAATGCAGTTAGTCCATCTATTTGTAAGATGTACATAAGAGGAAGAAAACCATGGAAACTTATCTCTCAACATTTATCTCTTGTTTCTATACTGTCTTGTCTTCCAGTAAGTTTTCTCTTGAATATGCCATTTCATCAGTCACAATGATTAATCTAACAAACAGAGGCTAGGACCAAATCAATGTTGGGACTCCCCAATTGGATCTTCATTAATTGAAATACACAAGTTGACAGTGCTTCCAACATGACTTTTCAGATGACTGGTAGGCTTTCTGGTTCCCAGTTCAATTCAAATAATTGAATCTACTGCTTTTGGAGAGTCCATGTATCTTAATCAGTTCAGGCTGCTTTAATAAAATACCATAGACCTGGTGGTTTAATTTATTGTATTTACATAGATTCTAGTGTTGCCCTGAATGCACCCCCCCTCCCCCGTATTCCTCTCAACATCTCCCTTGGCCCCCTCCCAATAGCATCTCCTCCCTTTCCCTTCAGGTTTATCCCATCCTATCATCCCCTTTCCCTCTGTTCCCTTTTCCTCTGGTCCCTTTGATCTCTCCTCTGTCTCAATTCTGTTGCTCAGTTCACATTGTTCATTGGATTCCTCAAATGAGTGAGGTCATATGATATTTTTCTTTTTCTGCCTGGCTTATTTCACTTAACATAATACTTTCCAGTTCCATCCATGTTGTTGCAAAAGGTAAGATTTCATTCTTTTTTATGGCCCCATAGTATTCTGTTGTATATATGTACAACTGCGTTTTTATTATTATTATTATTTATTTATTTATTTATTTTACAACTGCTTTTTAATCCACTCATCCACTGACGGACACTGGGCTGTTTCCAGATTTTCGCTTTTGTGAACAATGCTGCCGTAAACATGGGGTGCATTTCTCCTTTTGAAACAGTGCTATGGTGTTCTTGGGGTATATTCCTAAAAGTGGGATAGCTGGGTCAAAAGGCAGTGTGATTTTTAATTTTTTGAGGAATCTCCATACAGTTTACCACAGTGGCTGCACCAGTCTGCATTTCCAGCAGCAGTGCAGGAGGGTTCCCTTTTCTCCACATCCTTGCCAGCACTTATTCTGTGTTGTTTTGTTGATGAGTGCCATTCTGATTGGTGTGAGGTGATATCTCATTGTGGTTTTAATTTGCATTTCTCTAATGATTAGTGATGTTGAGCTTTTTTTCATATGACTATTGGCCATCCGTATGTCCTCTTTGGAAAAGTATCTATTCATTTCTTTTGCCCATTTTTTGATTGGATTGTTTATCTTCCTGGTGTTGAGTTTTACAAGTTCTTTATAAATTTTGGTTATTAACCCTTTATCAGACATATTGTCAAATATGTTCTCCCATTGTGTAGTTTTAGACCTGGTGGTTTAAACAACAGAAATTTATTTCTCACAATTCCAGAATCTGAGAAATATGAGATCATGGCTCCAGTGTGGTAGGGTTTTAACAAAAACACTCTTTGTAGTTTGTAGATTGCTGTCTGTATTCTAATCACATGGTATATAGCAAGAGATCATCTCTCTCTTATTTCTTTTTATAAAGGCACTAATCTCATTCATGAAGACTCCACACTCTTGACCTAATTACCTTCCATTAAATTGAGAATGAAAGCTTCACCATAAAAATTTTGATTGAACATAAACATTTAATCTGTAGCAGAAACTGAGGACTATCAGTCCAACCTTTCTGTTTTCCCATGACACCACAATGGCTACAGAAATTTGGCTTAAAAAGACATCATGAAGTACCGACAGGTATTTTACAGAGGAGATTCAGGAACTTGGGCCACCCCTGATGTTTTCAATAGACTCCTAAATAACCTTTTGGGGAATGGAAATAAAATTATGGTTAGAGCCATGTTGAAAGAGACAAGAGTTAATTTTAAGATACAACAGTTTGAAACACCCATGTTTTCCTGGGTGAGAACAGCTCTGGAGTTGATTCTAAAAGTCAGAGATCATTAATAACTCTCCTTCCCCTATACCTCCCAGAGTCTACAGCAGGGGTCCCCAAACTATGGCCCGCGGGCCACATGCGGCCCCCTGAGGCCATTTATCTGGCCCCCACCGCACTTCTGGAAGGGTACCTCTTTCATTGGTGGTCAGTGAGAGGAGCATAGTTCCCACTGAAATATTGGTCAGTTTGTTGATTTAAATTTACTTGTTCTTTATTTTAAATATTGTATTTGTTCCCGTTTTGTTTTTTTACTTTAAAATAAGATATGTGCAGTGTGCATAGGAATTTGTTCATACTTTTCTTTATAGTCCAGCCCTTCAACGGTCTGAGGGACAGTGAACTGGCCCCCTGTGTAAAAAGTTTGAGGACCCCTGGTCTACAGTGTTCCCTCCCCAGGCTGTTACTCTTCTTTTACTCCCCCACCCACCAAAAATGTAGTATATTTTATTCTAGTAGCTATAATAACTTCACCTTTTTTTTCCAATCATACCTTATCTGCATCCAGATCTTTCATCAAGAAGAGTCAGGTACAAGAACAAAGGTATTTTTGTAAATCTTAGACCTATTATGTTTTCTTAACTGCTGGGGAGATTGAGTGTTGTGTGAATTCACCCACATAATCTCTAAAAACTTTACCTTAATGCACTCCCAGTGCACCATACTTAGAAACTCTTCGATAATCATTTGCCAAAATTCAAGGTCACTGTGGGGAGTAAACCTCAAGTAGTAGTTCTCTTCCACTGAATTACTAATTATGTCATCTTATTGCCCTTTATATTCATCCCTTAATAGCTACAGATAACATTCTTAACATGCTGGATGTTCAATATAAAGACAATGTTTGTGCAAAGACAAAGCAGAGTTAAAAGTCAAGCCATCAGTATCCTACAGCAGGATAAATAACAGTGTGTTGGGATGTGCATACCAAATTTAAAATTTTGAAAGTTTCCCCAAATAAAAATGAGGTAAGTCCTCTAGGCAACAAAATGTTTGTTTCCTGGACAATACTCATCAGGATTAGCTACACAATCCAGAAAAGGCAAATGCATAGAGACTGAAAGCATATTTAGGGATTGCCAGGGTCTGAGGGAAGGACAGAATAAGAAGTGACTGCTTAATGGGTGCAGTGTTTCCTTTTAGGGTGATGAGCAAGTCCTAGAATTAATGCCACTAGATGATACACTTAACATGGCTAAACTGGTCATTTTTGTGCTATGTACATTTTTCCACAATAATAATAAAAAAAAGATTATCTGCACAAGTGAGAATGAATTTTTAAGTTGGGAACACCAAACTCATTTCAAAGATGGTGTTTGGGGGGCAAAAAGTGATAATGATAAGATAAGAAGGAGGTATAAGTCTACAAGTATCAGGAAGAAAAAAGGAATATATACCTATATTAAATAAAATCACATTTCTATTAGACTATTATGTGTTTCTGTGTAACCAAATTTCATTATTTTTAAAATATTCAGACATATAATTTAGTTAGTGACCCATAAGACTTGTAAGAATGTAATTAAATTAACTATCAGGTCAAGACACTTAACAGCACATCTTTCTTATCTTTAAATTTTATTTTACCATGGAAACAATAATCTTCTTTTGAAATACAGAATTTAGGTAAGTGCATTAATTATCTTGAGTCCTATACCCAAGTTATGGCACTGGGAGTTTATTCTCAGTTGTGTTTTTTATACAATAGGATTATAGCTCAGAGGCATGGTAATGAATTTAAATGATTTCTTCTGAAATATAGTTCCACCTATAAATATTTATCCCTTTTGGATGCTTCAGTTTGCTTTTTAAGAGGAAAACTCAATGAAATTATATAACTGGTAATTGTGCTGAGAACTCTGAGGCTGTCCTATAAATATTAATAGAATAAAAATGAAAACATGGAGACAAAAATGTCTAGAAGTAAGAAGTACTTGCTGAATTAGGATCACTTCCTTCACTACTACAATATGAAAAACATTAAAGCTAAAGAAATCACATTTTTATTCAGTTCTATCAAGTTAAATCAGGGAAGCAGTCTAGGAATATTTTAGTTTTTGAGACCATCTGCCTCTTTCAACGAGCTTTATTTACATGACTGTATATAAAACTGGTCAGCAAAATTCATTATTTGGTCAAGTAGCTTCTTCTTGCTCTCAGTTTCTAAAGCAATTTTTGTGTATATATGACCAAATAGAATCAGGATATTGTAGGGTCTCCCTTCCCCATTAGACTATGAGATCCCAGAGGGCAAGGATTACGTCTTACTTAGATTAGTCATCCCAGGATCTAACTACAGAGTCGTTGGCATTAAATAGATGTTTCTTAATAAAGATGGGCTACAGCCTGACCAGGCAGTGGCGCAGTGGATAGAGTGTTCGACTGGGATGCAGAGGACCCAGTTTTAAAACCCCGAGGTTGCCAGCTTGAGTGCAGCTCATCTGGTTTAAGCAAGGGGTCCCTTGGTCCTGCTGTAGCCCTCCCACCCCAGGTCAAGGCAATCAATGAACTAAGGTGCCGCAACAAAGAATTGATGCTTATCATCTCTCTCCCTTCCTGTCTGTCTTTCTCTCTGTCTCTCTCTGTCTCTGTCACACACACACACACACACACACACACACACACACACACATGATGGGCTACAAATAAAACTTTTAAATCAGCAAATCTACAATGTATACCATTATCAGATGATAAGAAATGAGTATATTCCCTACAAAGGTGGATTAAGGCCGGTTGAGGCCCTGGCGCAGAAGAAAATATTGGGCCCCTTAAAAAAAGAGAGAGACAGGACAGGGAAAAATAAAAATACATGTTAACCATGTTTTTAAATAAATAAAAAATATTATGTACTATTCATGTTAAAATTGCACATAAAAAGCCAAACTTGGTGTCATTAAAAAAAAAGTGTTATGGATTCTTGCTGTATTGGCCAAGAGTTTGCTTAAAGGCTTTTAATCACTGTAAAAAAAATAGAGGACTGGATGAAGAAGATGGGGCACATATACACCATGGTATACTATTCAGCTAGGAGAAATGATGACATCGGATCACTTACAGCGGAATGGTGGAGTCTTGGTAGCATTGTGCAGGGTGAAATAAGCGAATCAGAAAAAAACAGGAACTGCAGGATTCCATAAATTGGTGGGATATAAAAGCGAGACTAAGAGGCATGGACAGGTGTGGTGGTTACGGGGGGGGGGAGGAGAGAGAGGGGGAAGGGGAGGGGTACAGAGAGAACTGGAGGGAGGGTGGCGGAGGACGATCTCTCTTCGGGTGATGGGTATGCAACAGAACTAAATGACAAGATAACCTGGAAATGTGTTCTTTGAATGTATGTACCCTGATTTATTGATGTCACCCCATTAAAAGAAAAATTTATTTATAAAAAAAAAAAACAAGTGTAAAGTTAGAGTTTTGTGCAGCCCTTCAGAAATTGGGGCCCAGGGAATGTGCCCAGTGTGCCCACTATTAAATCTACCTCTGATTCCCTACAGGAATTTCAGAAAAAATGATCCTAAAATAGAATCCTCCTAAAAGGTCTCAGGTTAAAAAGAAGAAAGATTAGCCTGACTAGGCAGTAGTGTAGTGAATAGAGCATCAGCTTGGGAAGCTGAAGACCCAGGTTCAAAACTCCGGGGTTGCCAGCTTGGGATCACCAGTTTGGGGTCGCCAGCTTGAATGTAGGATCATAAATATGACCCCAAGGTTGCTGACTTGAGCCCAAGGTCGCTGGCTTGAGCAAAGGGTCATTGGCTCAGCTGAAGTGCCCATCAAGGCACATATAAGAAAGCAATCAATGAATAACGGAAGTGCCGCAACTATGAGTTGATGTTTCTCATCTCTCTTGCTTCCTGTCCCTGTGTCCCTGTCTGTCCCTCTGTCTCTCTCACTCAAATATATATATATCTCTTTATAATATAATATATATAAAGACTAAAGTAAAAAGTTAGGGGAATTTGGCATATTTTGTAGACTTTGTGATGGTTTCTTGAAGTCCATTGCAGCCAGTTTGCTTTATTTGCTTGATAATGTTCTTTAGCAAGAAAAACAAAGAGAACTTGTAATTGCGGCACTTTAGTGGTCAGGCTTGATATTCTTTAACCATAGTTACAAGCAGGTACTCAACCCAAAGTCTACTTCACAGAGAGAAATTTTCTGTAAACTGGTTGTAATATTTCCTCCTACATTCATTTTGTTCCATCTTGTTCCTTTACCATAAGAGCAGAGACCCATAATGAACAATAAACAGGTTTCAGGTGATAGACACTCAGATCCTGTCTTTTTTGTGATCTCCGATCATGGAAGAAACATAAACAACATCATTCATATTCCACAGGTTTCTGACCACTCCAGATTCATTACCCCACCTTTTTCCACCCCAACTGTAAGTTAAGTCCAATATTATGCTTTGAAGATCCTAAGTTTCCTGAAGTGTATGTTTTAGTTGGGTTAAACAAGGGTAGTTTCTCACCAAGAGGACTATAAAATCCAAGAAAAACAAATGCAAGCTGGCTTGGAGAGTATTCTACAGCAAGTAGCTGGAAAATAAAGAAAATCAAGAAAAGTCATATAAAATACATTCGCTCACTACCTTTTTTCCAGTTACCTAGTCAGAAAAGAAAATATAATAATAATACCATGAATTACCTCTGTTGAGGGTTTACAATGTGCTAGGCACTAGGATAAATTATTTATGTATATAAATATGTTTACTTTTACCTCAAACTCTATAGGACTTAGCTATCATTATCTCTATTTATAGATGAGAAAGCCCAAGCAATGAATGGTGGAATACCTGTACAAAGCCTATCCAGGCAGTAAATCTAGAGGCCGGGATGCAGCTGAGGAAGCCCACACTTTAGACCAGGCAACTTCTCTTGTGACTGTGTAAACCCTCTTGCTCTTCAGCATATTTTAGTCTTATTCTTTCTAAAGATCATGCCTTCATGTGTCTTAATAGTAATCTAATAAATAAAGATTCAACTTTTTGAAAAACAAGAAAAAATGTCTACAAAACTGGAACTGAGAAACAATCCAATCATTATCTCCTCCCCCTTCATTTTCCCCTAAAAATAACTGGACAACCTAGTAGCTGAAAAACACTGATGTCACTTGAAAGAAATTGCTTCTTGTCCTGTCCTCTTCTTCTCCAATTGACCTCAACCAGTTAGAAAATGGTCTGAATGTGCATAATGATGACCTCTGAATGATCATTGTGAAATGACCTTCTCCGGTAATGTTAGATTTATCTGATGATTTTAACACCCTTCATTCTAAAATGCTATTATCCGGAGTACATGCAGAGGACAGTACACTTAGTCATAAGTGATGGATGAATTCATTATCTTCAACCAGTTTTAATGAGTCATCTAGAAAGAAAATCACCAATCAGTGTTGGCTATTGAACATTACTAGCTCACGTACCTTTATTAAGCCAAATATAAAAAGCGAGTGGCTTTTCATTCTCCTGTCAGACAACAAAGGTCACCTATCATAAGCTTTAGAAACATTCAGGTTTATTTCTCTTTGGCCTGAAAAAATGGATAGCACAGAGGTTTTGTGGGGTTTTTTTCTAATCTTTTTCCATTGTGAACTGAATATCTCAGAACTGTACACCCGCAAAGAGAGAAGGTGCTTCGCAGGAATTCAGAATGAGGTAGTCTCTCTGCAAAGAAATAGAAGTTGACATTAATGTATTCCCTGGGTGACATTGTTAATCTAATGGCACTGTTGAGTTCTAGGGCTTTGGCCCCATCATTAAGAGCTGGAAATAAACACATTGGTGTGGAATATAGGTATGTTCATGAGTATCACAGGGTTTGTTCTACCTTCAGCTACTAGAAACTGAAATCATTTAATACATATGAAAGCATCAGTTTCCATATTTCAACCTATTTTTTCTTTTCATGGTTGGGAAATCCTGACTTCTTATCTTTTAAAAGATCATTTTTCATTCAACTTATTAACTTTCTCTCTCACCCAATTCTGAACATCTGCAGCCATTGGTTATCATAATGGCAAGCAAATATATACTTCAGGATCTGTGTTACCTGTCAGCAAAGCCTTACCTGCTATCCCTGTCCCCATCATGTAAAATTGACTTGACATTATTTTAATGCATTTATATACCTAATAATTACCTTACATTATTCTGAAAATACCATGGTAAACAAATTCTGTTAGCAAATTGTTGAATTCTACAATGAGGGTTTTTTTTTAATTCATTTTAGAGAGGAAGGGGAGAGATGGAGAGAGAGAGAGAGAGAGAGAGAGAGAGAGAGAGAAGGGGGGAGGAGCTGGAAGCATCAACTCCCATATGTGCCTTGACCAGGCAAGCCCAGGATTTCGAACCGGCAACCTCAGCATTTCCAGGTCGACGCTTTATCCACTGCGCCACCACAGGTCAGGCTACAATGAGGGTTTTTAAAGATAATTAAGAGTAAGAATTTAGAAGGTTCTGGCTGATTGGCTCAGTGGTAGAGCATCAGCCCAGCGTGTGGATGTCCCAGGTTTGATTCCTAGTCAGGGCACACAGGAGAAGCGCCCATCTGTTTTTCTACCCCTTTTCTTCTTGCTTCTCTCTGTCTCTCTCTTCCCTTTCTGCAGCCATGGCTCAATTGAAGTAAGTTGGTTCTGGTTGCTGAGAATGGCTGTATGGCCTTGCCTCAGGTGCTAAGAAGAGCTCAGTTGCTGAGCAATTTAACAGTACCTTAGATGGGCAGAGCATCTCCCCCTACTGGGCTTGCCAGGTGGATCCCAGTGGAAGTGCATGTGGGAGTCTGTCTCTTCCTCCTCTCCTCTCACTGAATAAAAAAAAGAGTTAAGGATATGAGCATGTTACAACTATTCTAAGACCAAAATGTTATACAAAATAACCTAGAAAAAATACTGGGATTATATTGTGAGTTAAAATAGAAACAACTGTCTGAATGCTCAGAAAATCATGGCAGATTTATTTGATAGCTATTTGACCCAGTTCATTTTTTTTTTCCTGAAGTTGGAAACGGGAAGGCAGTCAGACAGACTCCTGCATGCGCCCAACCAGAATCCACCTGGCATGCCCACCAGGGGGTGATGCTCTGCCCATCTGGGGTGTCGCTCTGTTGCAACCAGAGCCATTCTAGCACCTGAGGCAGAGGCCATGGAGCCATCCTCAGTGCCTGGGCCAACTTTGCTCCAATGGAGCCTTGGCTGCGGGAGGGGAAGAGAGAGACAGAGAGGAAGGAGAGGGGGAGGGGTGGAGAAGCAGATGGGTGCTTCTCCTGTGTGCCCTGGCCGGGAATCGAACCCGGGACTCCTGCACACCAGGTCGATGCTCTACCACTGAGCCAACCGGCCAGGGCCAGACCCAGTTCATCTTTTTAACATCCTTGATTAAGAAATGATCACTTTATTTTGTATTATGACTATTAATTGTGTTTAGTAGCAAAACCATTATTTCAAAGATAAAAAAAAATCTAGGGGAAAATTTCAGTAAATGAAATACATAAGAACAGAGTTGATCTGTAGAATGGGGAAGTTTGGAAAAGATGTCTTAGTGAACCCACTCTGACCCCCCTTCTACCCTCTGAGGAAACTCTCAGGTACCTCTCTAGAACTCCAGGACTGAACAAAGTTCTGGAATCAATGAGCTAGCCCAATAATCTTAGAGAATAGACATAACTCAATTGTCCTTAATCAATGATTCCTACTTAAAATGTAGCCTTTTACATTTGCCTGAAAAGTGAATGTATACTTTACTAACATTTTTCTGTATGTGTTTTTCTGTATGCTAGAAAGAAGCTCCAGGTGAGATAGTGTTACAGTTTCTAGCATTTATATTTAGCTTTTAAAATAAAAGGTCCAATTTATTCAAAAGCAATAAAATAGCAAATAACTAGAATTTGAGTTATGACAGTTATTTCAGAAAAACATATTTCTTCCTGCTATTTAATTATACAACTAGATTAATTTATTAAATGCTTTATGACAGTAAATAACTTTCTGTAAAAGTTAACTGGGTGAGATGTGAATTTTATTAGGTTTGAGTATTCTCTTCAATAACCTAAACAATAATTATATAAATATTAGCTTATTCTTTTAATTAAGATCAATTATATAAGAAGTCCTTGAGACCCTATGTGACATCTGTCAATTTACAGGTGTGGATACAATGTTTTAGGTATTTCTTCATAGTTACTTTAACTGAAATCAGGCAACTCTTACCAAGTAAAGAGTAGACATGGTTACATTCTTTTCTAGGAGTTAATAAAGTTAATGCAGACAGAGTATAATGCATCTTGATCAATTGAAGGTCATGCTACTTATCAAAAATAGCAAAGCAGAAAGAATAAAAATGATTGTCCTAAAATGCTTTGAAATTAATAAAAAGTTACAGGAATCATTAATTAAAGCAAGATTATTTTCATGTTTTTCTTCCATTCTCTGCATGAATTAAAACTATCATCCACTGTGACTTTCTTAGGATTGCTCATCAATATAAAAACCCAAGTAAAGGCACATTTCACTTTTCAAGCTTATTATCTAGAACTATTGGAATATATTTATACTTTATACCTTATTTCTAAAGTGGATAGAATATTGTCCCTAATAAAAAAGTGTTTTCCAATTATAATTTACTAAACAAAAATTTAACTGAAGTTACCAAGAATTTTAAACAGATGTAAGTTAGGTCTACCATATTCTATGTTTATGAACATGGCTAAAAAAAAATGCTAGAGAAGGTTTTAAGCAAGAACAGATAACACAAATCCATCTGTTTTTGTCATCTGCTACTCTTTATGTGACATAGTAAGGATTATAAAAAGAAAATCAAATTCACATAATATTTATATAAGAGGTTTCTATAATTTAATTCTTAATAAGGGATTAAAATTTTAAATATTTTCTATTTATTGTTTTAACTCATCACTAATTTTAACAGTAAACTAATATTTTTAATATGCGCATGTTTACTAAAAGCAAAGTTCTTATTATTAACTAAAATAATTTGATATGTCCAAATTATCTTTTCCCAATTTTACTAATTTCTCAGCTATCTCTCTGTGGAAATATATAAGTACACATCTGTTCGAGTTAGTCTTCTCTCTTTAGTTATTTTTAAGCTATAGGTTAATATTTAATAGTATATACATGATATAACAATATAAAGTCAGAGTTCTTGCCTCTCTAACTTAGAGCTTTATCACCATTTCCTTCATTTTAGTAACTAACTGTTATCCCAGACTACAACCTTCGACCTCTAATTTTTTCCAATCCCAGCCAAAGTCCACCTAAAACTTCATCATAAGCGGTATATTGTGACCGCTAGGAAGAGCACAACAATCCCTCTACCCACTCTCAATCCACATCATAGAAACCTGAGTTAACCTCAGACTCACTGGGCAAGAACAATGAGAAATGGAGGATGAGACTCATCAGGTTGGAAAAGGTCAACAGTTTGGAGGCAACATGAAGCCACATTATCTTTGATGGGCCTCATCAGAGTGCTTATTACCCATATGGATAATGCAGAGAGTGAGTGTGGAGCACCTTCCTAATGGGAAAGGGACTTTCATCTATTGGGAGCTGTGGGACAACCTTAGCAAAAGGAGGTATGAAATAACACCTCAGCCAAAGCAGCTCTAGGATTAGGGTGTGCTTTTCATTGGAATGTCCTTCATCCTTCATCTTCCTTTCTTCCTTTTACCTTCTCCTCATCTATCTCTACCTCTCTTCCTCTTCTTCCTCCTCCTCACAGAGAGTACGGAAGTTGGATTCACCCAGGAATGATGACTTACCAGGAAGGAATGATAAAAAAATAAAAGAAGAAAAAAGAGGCTAGAACTATTTTCAGGAGAGTTGTTAAAATGATAGTCAAGGGCATTTACCACCAAAACCAAAGATAGAAAACTAGAAGGTGCTGATGGATAAAGAGTGTGCAAAATGATCATATAACTAAAAAACAAAATAATTGAATAAACAAACAATTCTTGTTCCCTAGAAGCTTGCATTATACCCAAGGAGCCATAAAACAAAACAAAATAGCCATGATAGTGATAAATACCATGAAGAGAATGAAAATATGGTAAACTTATACAGAATTACAAGACACCATTTAAATCTTGATGGGAAAAAACATTGTTTAGATACATGACAGGAAAAAGTAATCCAGACATATCATAGAGTAAATGCAGATACACTACGATGAGAATGAGTTTGGAATGGAAAGAAAGCTAACACTATGCTGAGTCAGCAAGGAAGAGAATTAAAAGAATGAAATCTAAATGTAAGGGCCACATTGTGTACAACTTAAAAGAAAAAAATAAGGATTTTGCTCTCTCTCTCTCTCTCTCTGTCAGAAGATTAAAGGGCAGAAGGATGCTTTAAAAACTGATGATGGCTGCTGAACAGCAAGAGTCAAGGAGATGAGGTTGTTGGTAATCATTCTAATGATCCAGGAAGAGAGATAAAGATGGAATAGTCTAAAGGGTATTAATGAGAAGGTAAGAGTTGGAGGAGGATTTAATGGCTTGGATATGGGAAATAAGAAAAAGAGAATACAAGCTTGGGAGTGAAGTAACTGAAGGTAAAGTGGGGCCCATTAAAATTTCTGTTACAAATGTCCTCAAATAAGCCTTAATCTTCCTCATCACCTCCTCAAAGCAAGATTCCACAACCATTGGACCCAATGCTAATTGCATTAAAGTTCAGTTGTCACTGTTGTCAACTTAATCGTCTTGGTAGTTACTAGAAAATCATAACCTTTCTATTCTGCATCTTGGTCACATAAGAAGAATATCACAGCAAAATTCCCTGGGATCCAATGCATTTTAATAGCAACTTATTGCCCAAATATAAAGTCATGCTGCCCATGTAGCCTTTTAAGTGGCAAGATCTAGAAAATAAGGTTTAAATATAGAAGGTGATTATATACTCAAAGGCTACAAATAGTCAACAAGACTGTAAATGAATAGCATGGGCCAGATGTTAAGACTATAGGGTGGGGGAAAAAAAAGACTATAGGGTGGGGTAGGAATTATGGAACACTGAAGAAACTTTGCTCTATCTAAATGGAATAGTTGCTACTCAACTCGTTTTGTAGTCATACAGAAATGAAAATCTAGCCAAATACACTGATTACTCAAAAACAGTCATCAATTGAGATTTGAATGTTAAACTTCTGGTGCCTTTTAAGCACTATCTTTGCCAAACAAAACCTGCTTTGGATTGCCAGGAAAAACCTGTCAACTTTGACCCATGCACTGCTAATTGTAAGTTCAATTTCTAGAAAGAAGAAAACAAAGAAGCCAATCTATTATTGGTACAGAACTAAGATCTAAGTCTCAAAAGCAATATTTGTTGCACATATATGTGGAAGCTATCAAGGTGTTAGAGTCCCAAATCCTGGTCTAGTTTTAAAGGTTCTCTTCATAACTTTCTTCTGTCTTAGGCTTGGGCTGCTAAACTCCAACACACAGTAGTCATGCTTCAGTACTAAGAACCCAAAAGAAAAAGCACCAGATGATACCTAGCATTCTCAAAACTTTGATGCCCCTCTGCTGTCACATTTTCAGAAGAAATGTAAAAGAAAAAAAAAACAGGTTAAATTTTTCAGCATAATGTTCAAGGTTCTCTATAATCTGATTTTAATAAAATTTTCAACCCTATCTGTACTCCACTCAGTTAGAATGTTCACTGTAATCAAGTATACTATGCATCCTCATTTCTGTATCAGCCTCCCTTTACTATCTGAATCAAGCACTTTGTCATTTTTTGGACTTTTTAAATTTTCTTGGTTGTTGCCTCTTATTTTGTACTTCCTGATTATACTGCTTTTAATTTTCCCTGAGTATAATGGATTTCATGATCAACGTGTTAGGCTGGGTCCTTCAAGAATAATATGTCAAGACAAGATTGAATATGCAAAGATTTTTTAATTGGGGAAAATGACTATTAAAAAAACAGAAAGGACACTGGAGAAGGCTGGAAAAACAATCCAAATACAATACAATTCTGATCCCAAAGGAAGGAGAATGGGAAGAAAGGTCAAATAGAAGCATCATAGATCACCATGCTGATAGTGGAAGGTTCAGAAATATGTAGGGGGAGTACTTGAGCCAAAAGCAGCTGACATAGGAGTCTCAAGTCTCCCAGAAATAGTCTTGCCTCAGTGTCTCAGCAGTGCTAGCCATTGGCTGGACATGACCTCTAGAAAGTGTGAACTCAGTGCAAACATGGCAGCAATGAAGGGCAGGGCCCAGCAGCAGAGTTCCTTGGTTAGTTATACTCCTTATAGTGGGAGGACTGAGAGGCATTTTCTCTTTCTAGCAATTAAGGAGAAAATAATCTCTTTAAAGATAGATCTCCAATACTTTTTTTTCTTCCATTGCACTTAAAAATGTGTCATGATCAATAAAGATGCATACACACACACACACACACACACACACACACACACACATATATATATATATATACAGTGTGTCCATAAAGACATGGTGCACTTTTGACTGGTCACAGGAAAGCAACAAAGGACAATAGAAATGTAAAATCTGCATCAAATAAAAGACCCCCCCCTCCAGTTTCTGTAGGATGATGTGGCAGCATGTGTGCATGCACAGATGATGACATAACACCGTGTATACAGTGGAGCAGCCCACAGCCATGCCAGTCGAGATGTGGACGGTACAGAGGAAAGTTCAGTGTGTTCTGTGGCTCGCTAAATTTGAATCCATGACCAAAGTGCAACATGAATATCGGCGCGTTTATAACGAAGCGCCATCACATAGGAATAACATTACTCGGTGGGATAAGCAGTTGAAGGAAACCGGCAGTTTGGTGGAAAAACCCCATTTTCGTAGGCTATCAGTCAGTGATGAGTCTGTAGAGGCTATATGGGATAGCTACCTAAGGAGCCCTATAAAATCTGTGTGTGAGCCCACATTGAACTGCACTGAATAGGTATGAAACTGGGAGAGTTTTCCTTTTGTTTGGTGCAGATTTCACATTTCTATCGTCTTTTGTTGCTTTCCTGTGGCCGGTCAAAAGTGCACCATGACTTTACGGACACACTGTATATATATATATAGTGTATATATATATATATATATATACACATACTCATACATTGCTATAAATAAATAAACAAAAATAAATCACTAAATAATGTGTAAGCATTAAGTGTACATTTAACTTAATTGTATACTCTTTTCTAAAAATGGAGAATGACTATAAGTATGGCTCTTCTCTTATTAATAAAGTTACTTTACTAATATAATATTATTCTACTTCATTTGTATAAATTTTTTGATATTTATTTATTTGTTTTTGAGAAATTTATGAACAAGGTAAGTAGCAACAAGCATTACTGTTGTAGGGGCCAAAAAATTTCCTCTGTGGTTTGAAAGTATTATTCCATATCTCTAATTCTCAACATACCTTGATATCTTCACAAGGAGCAATAGGACCCAAAAGGAGAGAGTGCATATTTGAAGTATTTCAGTAAAGCAATATCCTTTGAACATACATAGCATTGTAAGTGTTTCTTGTTTGCATAGGTATGTATGTTCCTTATTTTGTATTTAATCTGCATCTAGCGGTCATGACAATGTCACTTAGAATATTACTGCACATTTCTTACACTTTCATTAAACTAATTACCTTGAAAATAATTAGCTAATTACTGGGAAAGGTAGATAATGATAGTAATGGAATGTAAGATAAGCATTAATGAACAACAGCAGGGAGAAATATTCCAGTCAGGGAGAAGACATTCAGGGTTGACAGAAAGACAAGGAATATTCAATAACATTTTGATCAGTTGCACTTGAATCAGAACTAACAACGCTAGGTTCTGTTGTTACAACTGGATAGGAATCCAAGTCCTCCATGTTTAAATTCCAACAAAGCTCCTTTACGTTTCAGTGATACTGAATGATGTACTAAAGTTCACTAGTGCGAATCAATAGCAATTTGCCAACTGGACTTTTCAGTCTTCCTCTTTTTTGCTTTTTAGGAAGTATTATGTGGGAAAAATTTGTGTCTTTTGTTTTGTTTTGTTTTTTAAGTCAGTGAGAGGAGGGGAGGAAGAGACAGACTCCCACATGCACCCCAAATGGATATCCACTCAGCAAGCCCAGTAGGGGGCAATGCTCTGCCCAGGTGAAGCCCTTGCTCCATTGCAATGGGAGCCAGGTGGAGGCCATAAAGCCATCCTCAGCTCCCTGGACCAACTCGCTTTAATTGAGCCATGGTTGCGAGGCGAGGAGGAAGAGAGAGAAAGGAGTGGGGAAGTGATGGAGAAGCTGATAGGCACTTCCTAACCAGGAATGAAACCTGAGACATCCACATGCCAGACTGACGCTCTACCACTGAGCCAACTGGCCAGGGCTGGAAAGATTTGTTTTAATTTGTAGCTATTGTCAAAGTAAAAGAATTTAATAATTAAGTTACAACATGTTTCTGAAGGACCAATATTCTAAATTTTAAATTGTTCACCATAAGGAAAGATCATATTTGTCTGAAATGAAAAAAACAAACAGATTTTTAATTGGCTGGCTCTGGATCAGAGCACTTTTCAAATGAAAATACAATAGGGCATCTAATCAGATAGGTTATTAATCCAGAATAATTGAAATCCATGTTATAGCAAAGTCCTTAAAGTGTGGCTTTGCTACAATGTCTTTTCATTATCTGAGTGTGTTCAATTGCTAGAGCATGAAACTAATATAGCATGTATCATGATAAATTTCTGTGTGAACCCACTTGGATTGGTAGAAGTAGTATAATTACAAAATTCCCTGCACAACATATTTATGATATTACTTTAGAGTGATTCCTATATCCCAATTCCCCATTAGAATATGAGTTCATTTTAAAGACAGAGATTTAGCCTACCCCACCTTTTATTCCCCAGCCTAAAATCTAACAAGCACTCAATACATGTTGGTTGATTTAAAATGTAAACAGTACAGAAGAACACTAAGACTCATTTAATTCAATATATTATTTATTTATGCTGTAGAAAGTATGAAGCTAGCTATAAATAAAAAAGAAACCGTAGCTATTACCTGGGAATACATAATCTTGAAGAGTGAAGACAGTCACCCATGAAACTTCTACTACCAAATAAGATGGTTTATAAAAACTATGTTGAAATGGGTGATACAAACAGTGGATGCTGACAGAGCTCAGAGAAAGGAGGAACCTGTGTGAGATAGTGATCAGCAAGCAAATACACCACAATTATGAAAGACAAAGAAGAAAAGATATGGCACCCAGAAGATGGAAAAAGTGAGTCACACATTCACAGGAGAGCTGGAAAATGGGTCTATCTGAAGTGAATGATTTATGATGAGGAGTATAGAGAATAAGGGTGAAAGATAAGGTGGGAAATAAAGGTGAAAAGTCATAAAGCCTATCTGAGAAGTACAAAACAGGTAATGAGAAAAGCACTGAACTAAACCAGAAAATCTTGTTTTAGGCCTCACTTTGCTCCCTGCTTGCTCTGACATTGAGTAAAGGAGTGTATCTCTCTGACTGCACTTTCCTCATGCAAAAAGTGAAGGAAGCCAAAAGACCACTGTAGCTTAAAGGTCTTGATAAAAAAGAATTCTGAGGAGAGAAGTTGTGAGCGAGGGAGTGGCATGAAGAATGAAGGGTGTGAGTGAGATTGGTCAGTGGTAATACAGAGACATGGGCTGGGGACAGCCAAGGAAAGGTTTGTCATAGTAAACCAATTTCTAGGGGATGAAGTACTGGAATAAAAGGCTTGCAAAGAAAATGGTAAGGTAGTGGAAATTTAGAACACAATGTCAATCAGACTTGATGACATGTGGAAGCAGATTCAAAAATAATAGCATTATTTCAAACCCAGGTGATTAGAGACTAGAGTCTAATTACAATAAAACTATATTAAGGGCAAAACCAGTGTGACACAAAACCAAATAAATGATTGCTTTCGGTTCTGGTGCTTTACCCTAAATACTTCCCTTTACTGCCAGAGCTGTCCACAGCAATGAATTCTAAAATCTGAATTTGCTAAAGACCCTCAATATTCACCCCATGTCCCCTGGCTTATTTGTGTGCTTCCAACACAACACCTCCTTCTGTGTTCATCACACCTGGGCCTTCTTCCAGATTAGTTCAGCTTCCTACACCACTCATTCTTTTTGACTCATTTCTTTTATATCACTTCTCCATTCTCAAGTAAAATCTGACTTAAAATTAATGCTTTACCAAGAAAATTATCATGGTTTGATAATTAAATAGGCATACTGGGTACTTGATCATTGCAATCTTTAAGGTATTGTATTCGTTTTTGTCTTGCTGCATGACAAACTACCACAAACACAATGGCTTAAAGTAATACCCATTTGTTAGCTCACATTTCTGTAAATCAAAATCAAAAGTCATAGCAAGAAGTGACTTTTTCTGCTCAGGGGCTCACAAGGCTTAAATCAAGGTTATGGACACCTTGAATTCTCATTTGTGTACCTTGAGGACATAATCCACTTCCACACTCATTCTGTATATTAGAAGAATTCAAGTCCTTGTGGTTATTGGATTGAGGTCCATATTTTGTTTCTTGATGGCAGCTAAGCATTGCTGTCAGCTCCTAGAGGCCACCTGGCACCTCTCTCTGTTCCTAGTGTCCATGTGGCTCTTCCATCTTCTCTTGTGTCAAATCTCACTTCCACTTTGGATTCCCCTGACTTTATGTCTGACCCCTAGACCCAAATTTAAATGTTTTATGTGATTGGCTGAGGCCCACCTGGATAATCTTTTTGTTTTAAAGTTTACTTTGTTGTGTAACATAACTCAGTCATGGGAGTGAGATCCTCATATTCACAATCCCAGATTAGGAGTCAGTTTAGAATTCAGCCCACTACTGGTATGGAATAAGATTATAGAAAGCTGTGTTAGATATTTTCAGACGTTCCATCCAGGTTCTGGTTTTTCCATGATGTTTATTAAGGACTGAGACACTTTAATTTAGGATTTAAGAGCTTGGGCTCTGGGGTCTGCATCTACTGGTAGATAATTGCCTTCACCGTTCATTTGATATGTGACCTTAATTAAGATCCATACAGCCCTCCCAATATAGTTTCCCCAGCAGTAAGATATAGGGATAAGTAATACTTGCCTTGTATACAGGTTAGAAAGATTAAATAAAATAATTCATGTAAAGCTTTCTCAAAAGGTCAGAGTTACAAATGGTTGCCTTTTTCTTAAAAAGAGAGAGAGAGAGAGAGAGAGAGAGAGAAACTCAGAGATTAAACTAATTTTTTCCCAGAATTACATGACTACTAAGAGAAGGACCTGGGATTCAACTCCTAGTTTTTTCAATTTTAGAACTTACACTCAGGCCAGCAGGCTAGCGGCTACTCTAGGTCTCTTCAGAGTTTCTCACAGCACCTCACAAACATATATTTATCAATTCAATGATGAACCAGTTGTTTAAAAACACAGATACAAAGTACTATTCCACATAACTAAGGAATAAGTTTTATAGACTTGAAATACATTCTGCTTATGCTTCTTTACTGCTGATAGCTAACCTGCTCTAAAATTATTCCTTTAGCATACAATATTTTTTACTTATTTTGTGACTGACATGCAATTTTTACTTTAAAACGAAAGTAAATCCATTATTTTTGAAGTCACCTAGGGAACAAGATATTACTGTATGTGATGTTCAAAAGAGATATTATCATTTAATTAGGATGTTGTATCTGGGAATAAAAGTTCTTAATTTTAACAAATACAACTCACCATATTTATACAGCTGGAAGCCAGCTCACTTCTACTTAGAAACAAAGGCTAGAACACTTCATGTTATCATCATCAGCAATACTGGTAGGGCTCAAGGATATTCAAAAGGAGACGAAAGGGGAAATTTCATACAGAAGTTGCTTAACTCACCTTCTCCAACAAGCAGTGAGCAGAAAAGCAGAAGGGAGACAACCCCAACTAAGATGGAGGAGGTGGTGTCATGCTAAGGTAAAAACCAATGACACATAGACTTAAATTATTAATAAAGCTAAAGTCCTTAAGATGTTCTCATAATGCTTAGCAAGATACTTATAAATATTATCACCAACTTTTACTCTCCACATAAATTTAGAACTTTGGCAATTTGTTTTTTAGTACTTGAATACATACAATGTATTTGGACCAATACAATATTTTCTTAGAATTAATAAAAATAATCTCTTAGATTAATATATCACTTAAATACAAATATTTTAACTTACATTATTATTTTAACTTACATTATTAATTAACTTTCATTATTCCTCACAAAACTCTAGGGAAGTGGTCAGAGAATATATAAAAACCCCTTTTACACCTAGGTAAACAAAAGCAACTACCTCAACAGAGCACAGGTGGAAAAAAAAAATAACCTCAGTCTACAACTTCACATGCTGTTCCATTAATTTGTGGCTTCGGACAAGTTATCAAGCGTTTTCAAATCATGCTGTTTCAACTGAAGTCTGATATCAAGCCTTGACAACTTATTGGTAACGTATTAGGTTTTTCTTCAGATTCTGTTCGTTTGCAAATATAACCACATCATGATGACTGCACTACTATTGATACTTTATAGATTGTTGGAATAATGTCATATATTATACAGTATTCATCCCATACTAAAAATTTACCATTCACAACTTCACCACTCTCCTCCAACCTCAAACACTCATTCTCTCCATTAAAAATTGTACTTCCTAATTTGCAGAAAAATTAGAAACAGATGGAAGAGAGCTTCCAAGAGTTTCCAAGTGCTCCCAGCATCAAACCTACCAATTATTCTGCATCTGTACCTTTCCACCCTCAGACTTCCTCTTTGTTCACAGGGTGAACCGCCTAAAACAACTGCCTCACACAGCCCTTCTTACAGAATCAAAGAACACTTTTGGAATTATCCTTCTTTTCTGCCTCTTTAATTGTTCCCACACTAGAGTATCATTCCATTAGCATTGTCACAAGCTGCTTTATCTCTCACCTGAAAAGCAGAAGCCTCTGTGTCTCCACGTCTGCTTTTTAATTTCCACTTATCTATTTCAGTAAGTGACAGCTCCATTTTTCCAGTTGCTCTGATGAAAAATCCTGAAGTCATCTTTAATGTTTCCCTTTCCTTAACACTCCATATGTATTCCCTTAGCAACTTCTGACAGCTCTAACTCCAATATAAACTAAATCTGACCGCTTCCTGCTACCTCCACCGCCACCACCAGAGTCCAAAGACTTGCCATCTTGAATGAAATCTGAAGTCCTTATCAGGTTTCACAAGGTCCTTTATTATCTGACACCAGGTTTCCTCTCTGGCCTCATCTCCAACGACATTTTGTTTCTCTGCGTCACTCACTCTAGACTCATTCTTATTCCTGCATCTGCTTCATGCCCTTTGTGCTGACTGTCCTCTACAGGAAATGTTCTGTCACAAATAAGCGCAGACACCTCCCCAACTTCACCTCAGTTGTATTTACTCAGAAAGGCTTTCCTGGAACCAACGCTAAATACTCTTTATTAAATTTACCTGTCTCATTTTATAAACTTTTAATATTATTTTGTGTTAGATTCATGTGTACAGCATAATGGTTAGATAATCATATACTTTACAAAGTGTTTCCTCTAATATATCTCATACCCACTGACACCATACATATTTATTACAATAGTATTCACTATATTCCATATGCTGTACTTTATGTCTTTGTGATATTTAGTAACTGCCAATTTGTACTTCTTTTTTTTTATTATTGAAAGAGAAGGAGAAAGTATGTGTGCGTGCGTGTGTGTGTGTGTGTGTGTGTGTGTGTGTGTGTGTTGGGAAGGAGTGGGAAGCATCAACTTGCAATAATTGCTTCTTGTACATGTTTGTATGTGTCTTGACCAGGCAAGCCCAGGGTTTCAATCTGGCGACCTCAGCATTCCAGGTCGACACTTGATCCACTGCGTCACCACAGGTCAGGCCTGTACTTCTTAATCCCTTTACCTCTTTCACCCAGTTCCCCAGACTCGCTTCCCTCTGGTAACCTCTACTCTGTTCTCTGTGTCTGTGAGTCTGTTTCAATTTTGTTTGTTCATTCATTTTATTATTTAGATTCCACATGCAAGTGAAATCATAAGGTATTTGTCTTCCTCTGACTGACTTATTTCACTGAGCATAAAACCTTCTGGTCCATCCATGCTATGGCAAATGGAAAGATTTCATTCCTTTTTATGGATGAATAGTATTCTATTGTGTGTGTGTGTGTGTGTGTGTGCGTGTGTGTGTGTATACACTACAGCTTTCTTACCCACTCATCAATTGATGGGCACTTGGGATGCTTCCAAATCTTGGTTATCGTAAATAATGCTGTGATGAACATAAGAGTACTGTAGTGGTTTGAGTTTCTTCGGATGAATTCCCAGAAGTGGATACCGGCATCATTTTTGTGTTATATGCTTATTTGTTTATTAATATCTTTAGCTATATTTTACATATCTTTTATTTTGTATTCACTGGTTTAGTTATGTATTTATTTGTTTACTTGCCTGTCTTCACCCCTCTATAAATGAAAGCTCCGTGGAGGCAGGGGAATTCATCTGTTATGCTCAATGTTCCCTCTTTTATGTCTAGCACAGTGCTCAACACATAGTAAATATCCCAACATATTTGTAAAGTAAATGACATAAATGTTTCCCTTTTATCCTCAAATCTTATTCCACTTTCATTCATAAGTGTTTACTCTGTGGTCATTATACAGCAAGTCCTATCCCAGTTGCTGAGCATATAAAGATATGTAACAATTTAAAGAGTGATAAAAGAGTTTTTTCTATTTTTTTGTGCACTATTGTTCAATCCCTTCATTCCCCTAACCCAGCCTGTGAATTATGCACCTGAAACCTGTAAAATTTTGTTAACCAGTATCACCATAAGAAAAAATTTTAAATTGAAAATGATAAAAGATATATCTAAAGAAATAAACAATGAAATTCAAATATGTGTTTTAATATGGAAAAGGCAGTGTGCTTTAGGAACACAAAAGGGTGAAGTCTCTCTAAAGAGCAAAAATTGTGCCTGAAAAAATTGATAGATAAGTTGAAATCTCAAGAAAGAGCAGAAGATCTGGAATTGGCAGGGCTGGTAATAGAGAATCGTTTTCCATTTGTATGTAAAAAGTGAAAAATTTCATATAAACTGGTTTTGAGTATCCCTAAATTTTCCTTCTAATTTATTTAATCTCCAAATCATTGATCTGATCGTGAAAAGTATGCCTGTTTTTATTTGGTAATCTCATTTTATACTGTAGGTCAAAGATATTCAGTTTTTTTTAAAGTGTCAAGAAAAGAAATAATTCACAAATAATCTACTTTTTTAATTGTATCACATAATTACTAAACACATACCATTTTCATAAAAGTAAATCAATCAGGATGCCTTCCTACCCCCAGAAAATAGTGTCTGTAGGCAAATAATTAAAATGCAAAGTAAAAAAGAAAAAAATACTTTAAGAATGGTCCAAATGCTTTGAAAGTAAAGAAGACATAAGTGAAAGATTATTTGACTGTCTGAGTTTGCCACATATACAAATAGAGAAAAATCTAATAACTAAAGCCTTCAGAAATATAGAGGAATTTTTAAAATCTCTACAAGTAACTGGTACTCAAGGCCAGAAAATATTCTTCAAAAGAGAGATCCAGCACTGCTAGATGACTAGACGATATACCCTGTATTACCTTCCACGCCTTCCCTGTCTCTCTTCCCCACTCCCCTATTACTGTTTTCCTTGCTTCCCAAATAAACTATTAACAATAAAAAGAAGAGGTCCAGAAAGTAAAAGTGAGAATAAAGGAAAAGATGTTTTAAGTAGCTTTGTTTCATCTCTCCTGAGGCTGAAGGTGAAATTTCGGTGATACTGATAAAGAACAAATATATCATCTTGTTTATTTTTAGGCTGAAATTAAAAAGTAGATTATTAATCATCACCTATAACTATCAAAGATAAAATTCCAGGTTATTTGGCTATTCTCATAAGAGAAACCTAAGCCGTCTCATTTGTTTTTACATACTTTCTGTCAAAGTATATATATACATAAAAGTTAAAAACTTGAATGAAAACAAACTTTTCTGATACATTTTTTACTGTTTTAGAAACTCAGTTTCTCTATTATCTTTATCACACAGTAAGATAAAAATTAGAAGCTATCCATATTTAGTGAAATCAAACTTTCAAAGTATTACATATAATTTTTTGGGAAATTTTAGCAGGATAATATTCATTTCTAGAAACAGTTATATGAAAATTGCACTATCAGATCTCTGGTTGATTCCTTATATCATAGTGCCATCTAGAGATTAAAGTTGATGTTGCTACAAGCTACATTAACCACAACCAGCTTCTAAATTATATAAAATGTAAACATTATATTTTATAGCAAATAAGTTCAGTTGGGTACATCTATATAAAATGTGTTTTAAATAAATGAATGCGTATGTACATGCACAAATTTACATTGACATCTGATAATTATAGTGTGTGACCTCTCCTATGGGTAGTACTCTATTCTTATGTCTAGTAGCCTATTGACACACTGTAGCATTGAGGTACAAAGTTGTATGGAGGGACAATATGCATTGACTAGATTTTTTAAGGAAGCATAAATAAATTACTTCAAGGAAGCAAGACAGTTTCCATCATAAATATAAAATATTTATTTATTAAGTACCTACCATGAATAAGGCATTGTACTTTCTATGTGTGTTAGTTTCCTGAGGCTGCCATAAGAAACTATCACACACTTGATGAGTTAAAACAACAGAAATGTAGTCTCTTACAGTTCTGAAGGCAGGTTGCACTCTCTCTCTGCATGTTCTAAGAGAGAATATTTCCTTGCCTCTAAGCTTCTGGAGGTTGTTCATTTTTCTTGGATTCCTTGGCTTATGGCCACATCACTCCAATTTTTGCTTTTGTCTTCCTATCACCTCCTGTGTGTGTCAGCTGTGGCCCTGTTCCAATCTCTACTTCTGTATTCACATTTATTCCTCCAATCCTGGCTGTGTGTCCTCTGTGTGTTTCTCCTCTGTGTGTCTATTATAAGAACATTTATAATTAAATATACATCTGAATAATTCAAGATGACCTTTTCATCTTAAGTTTTAATTACATTTACAAAGACCCATTTTCTAAATAGGGCCACTATTTAACCCACTATCTTATGTTTAAAAAAAAAGAATAAAACCAAATGGTATAAACTAATAGCATAATTGGGGGGAGGGCTTTATGCAGAGATAAACAATTACTCAGATCAAGATTTCTCAACTCAGCAATATTGACATTTGGGGCTAGATAATTCTTTGTTGTGGGACTTTTTAGTGTAGTGTTTAGCCTCCCTGGCTCTACCCATTAGATGCCAGTGGCAGCCACCTCTCAGTCACGACTAATAAAAACGTCTCTTTACGTTGCTAAATATCCTATGGGAGGCAAAACTGCCTCTGGTTAAGAGCAAGTCACCCAGGTTATGGAGGAATGATATTAGCAACATGGCCAATTAAGATGTCCCTAGTTTATATCGCTGCTTCAACAACAATAATTTAGCAGACATCCACAGACAAAAGTATCATTGTAGGAGATTTAGAATCCAAGTAGGAGATTGTGAAATCCAGTGCAGTCTAAAACTGAGGAGAGACATTTGAGAAACATTTCACAACCAGGTGGCTGATTCACCAATCACGGTACTGGCTACAGAAATAGAAATAGCTCTATTCTGATAACTCCACTACAGTGTTTGACTTTAGGTCTGTCATCAGCATCACAGGCCAAGGGACCCAGAAGGAGGTAAGCCCATGTCTTTGTCAGGAAATAGACATAGAGACTTTGGCCCAGTTGTGGACCCTGAAGTGGCCCATGAAAGAGCTCCAGCCCCTCTGGGCCAGTCTGGGAGCCCCTGGAAGAAAGTCTGTCAAACCTGAGTGGACCATAGATTTTCAAAAGACTGGGCAAGTAGACTTCAATTCTTCCCAGCTGTAGTCCTGCTGGTATAGAGATCCTTAGGAGATTCTCCTTGGTTAAGGCTATAGACTCAGATTACTCTGTACTTTTGAGAATTCAGCCATAGCTCAATTTGGCTTGGTCATATCACCAGAACCATAAACCAAGGGAAAGTGAAGCAGTCACACCCACACACAGACCTCAGTTCAGCTGTGGACCCTAAAGTAGCCATGAACTAAACCAGGTCCAGCCCCTCTCTGTCATGGTCTGGGAGCTCCTGGAGGTAAGTTGTAGATTCCAAAAGGGGCCTGTAACTGGGTTCCATCCCAGTCACAGTATATGAACAATCTTGCTGTCATAGAAACCCTGCAGTAGTCACTCATGTCTACACTCCTGGAGAGCCTGAAAGAGCCGTACACTTTCTTCAAGCCCCCTCACAACCATGATCTGTCAATAATCCTGAGGGTCCACGGTCCCAGTGGGAGACATTCCCACATGCACACCCAGAGATCCTGAAGGACCGTCTAAACCCACCACAGCCACATTCCACCAAATGACCTGTCAACCCAAAAACTCAATAGAAGACATTGTTATCTGCATCATCTGAGATTCTGAAAAGTCCCTATAATCAGCTCCAGCCCCTCCCAGTGCCAACCTATGAGTAGTCCTATGAGCAGTAGAAGAACACAGGCAACAGGTTGGAGACACCCACATCTGTGCCTCAAGAATTCTAAAAAGGGCCCTAGAGCCAGTCCTTCTAGCTATAATCATAGACCAGTCCAACCTGTCCAGGAACCTGGGAAAAGACAGTCCCATCTATTTCTCCAGGCAGATTTGTATACCTAAATATTGTTTGTTTGTTTTATAATTCTTTTTGCAGAAGTAGGCAATGTGGTACAATGTCACATTTCATTTTTTAATATGATACCTAAGAGCAAAAATAAACAGGTGGGTCTACGTCAAACTGAAACATTTCTTCATAATAACAAAATGAACAGAGTAAAGAGGCACCCTACAAATTAGAAGTATTTGCAAAGCCTATATCAGATAAAGGGTTAATATCCAAAATATATTAGAAACCCATACAATTCAGTAACAAAAACAGCAACAAAAATCAACCAATTAGATTAAAATATGGACAGAGGACCTGAGTAGCAGAGAAGATAAACCAATGGCCAATAGGCTTGCTATATGTGTGAAGGAAATAAAATTACTATCTCCAAGGTATATCTTCATCCCTGTGTTTAATGCAGCATTATTCACAGTGGCCAAGATATGAAAACTACTTCAGTATTCATTAGTAGATGAATAAAGAAAATGTGATTTTAAGTATATATTAAATCATCTATATATATAAATCATATATATATAATAAAAATATATGAAATATTATTTAGCCATGAGAAAAGTGAAATCCTTTCATTTGTGACAACATGGAAAACATGGCTAGACATTGATGGCATTATGCCATGTGAATTAAATCATATTGAGAAAAACAAATGCTATATGACCTCACTTGCATTTTGAATTTAAAATAATTTAAAAAGAAAAATTCATAGAAACAGAGAGTAGAGTAGAAGTTGCCAGTACTGAAGGTCTGGAGGATATGGGGAGAAGTCAGAGTACAAATTTCTAGTAATAAGATTAATAAACTCTGGAGATTAATATTCAGCATGGTGACTATAGTTAACAATAATGTATTATTTACTAAAAGTTTGCTAAGAGAATAGATCTTAAATATTCTCACCACATGCACACACCAAAAAAATAAAATTGTAATTATGTGAAGAGATAATGTCTTAACTAATCTTATTGTTATCAACCTTATTGAATCATTTTGCAATATATACATGTATTAAATCATCATGTTGTATACCTTACCCTTACATAATATTATATGATAATTATCTTTCAATAAAGCCAGGAAAAAAAGAACAATTCATCTCAATTATTATAAACCAATACCATGAGACAGAATTTCAGAGGAGGAAGAAACCAAAATGAACTAGTATAGTTAAAGATTTCATAAATGAAATAAAAAGTGAACTAGTTTTTGAATGAAAAAATAGCACTTCATGGAAAGCATTATTAGCTAATGAGCTTTTACTGAGAAGCACTGTGAGCTTGTTAAGACCAAGGACCATACCTTACTCAACTTTATGTGCTAACTTAACAGCAAAATTCTTGGCACAGAGTAATTCTCAAAACTGTTGAGTGTGTTCATGAAATTAGGTTAATAAATTGCAGTCAGAAATGAAGGGTCTTATATGATGGACTAGGAAATTTTAAATTTGTGTTATTGCTTGTAGGGATACTTTGAGGGATTTTGAATAGGAAAGATGAACTGAGCAAAGAAATCAGTGGTTTATAAAAAATACTAGGGAAGCTAGAAACAAGATCAAGAAAGATCAGCTAAGAAATTATTAAAATAGTCTTGCTGTGAAGTAATGAGTTTGGGGAGCAAAATAATAACAGTGGGAATTAAAATAAGGTATCAACAACAAGAAAAAATAATTGTCAGTTTCTTATTATCAGATTTGGAGAGGGTGGAGAAAAAGTCATCTAGGAAAATTTTCATGCCAGGGTAACTAAGAGAATAGAGTTTGTTCATTTGAGAAAAGTAAGGAAGTCTAAAGAGGGAGAAAGATGATGAGCTTGAGATGAGAATGCATATCCAATAATTACTATTCACTGAGATGCAGGACAGACTATTTTTGATTTTAGGGTAATTTTCCAAAAAAAAGTGATCATAGTTGAGAATGAAGCTAAATAAATATGAAATAATTTGTGATCAATTTTAAAAATGGCTTGCTAGATTTTATCCTCATAAAAATTCATACAAGCTATTGGGTCACTAAAAAAGTTTCTTTTTGCAATGATTTCTGAAACAGTCTGAACTCAAAATCATGAATTCTATTTTTATTCCATGTCTCTCATCTTAGCCTGAAAATATAGGCAATTCCAGATTATTGCATTATTTATACCGACATGCAAGCCACTGTTTCCTCTGGATACATTGATGTTCAGGACAAAACACATTGCTTCAAATCAAGTTGTATTAACATGACAAACAACTTTGTCAATACAATTTATGTTCCAAAAACAGATAATTTTTTAAAAATCCATTGAAGAACTGATTTTTTTTTTCATTGTTACCAATAGTTTAGACAAACTGGTTCTTTTATTTTTTTTTAATTTATTATTTTTTTTTCTGAAGCTGGAAACGGGAAGAGACAGTCAGACAGACTCCCGCATGTGCCCGACCAGGATCCACCCCGCACGCCCACCAGGGGGCGATGCTCTGCCCACCAGGGGGCGATGCTCTGCCCCTTCAGGGCGTCACTCTGTTGAGACCAGAGCCACTCTAGCTCCTGGGGCAGAGGCCAAGGAGCCATCCCCAGCGCCCAGGCCATCTTTGCTCCAATGGAGCCTCGCTGCGGGAGGGGAAGAGAGAGACAGAGAGGAAGGAGAGGGGGGGGGGTGGAGAAACAGATGGGCGCTTCTCCTGTGTGCCCTGGCCGGAAATCGAATCTGGGACTTCTGCACGCCAGGCCGACGCTCTACCACTGAGCCAACCGGCCAGGGCTGACAAACTGGTTCTTAACAACTCGCAAACATAATTCTATATTTACTTAAGTTAATTTTTTTTTCTGTTCTGTAATTTTTAGGTTGTTCTTCTTTTAAGCATTTTAATATTATAAGTTACTATCTGTATTTTTTTAGTGTATCATTGTTTACTTAAGAAAATAATTTCATTTCAAAAAAAATAATCACTAGGCTAGAAATTAATGAATAAAAAGCACAAGTAACTCAAATTCCAAATCTGTCCTTAAAATAAATGGAGATTTTCTTCTACTATGTAGGTGATTGTCTTGTTATCTTATGATCCCTGTAGGAGAATTTTTTAAATTATACCACTAGTTAACATGTAGGTGTGCACATACTAAATTCTGCTGTTCAGATTTAGAGAATAATTAAAAATAAGAATCAACTATCAAAATCCAAACTAAAGTCATTAATTTGGTTGGAATGTATGATTATATTTTTTTATTTATAAAAGATAAAGGTATGTGTTGCTAAAATCAAACCCAGGTAACAATATGAAATAAGATGACAATTAGGATTGACTGAAAATAATTTCACATTTACAACACTTTCTAAAATAATTTTACATTTATATCCCAAAAACCTAAATAAATAAAAAGCTTTTTTGAAAGCATTTAATGTTTTTTACAAGTGCTCCTTAATTGCATACTCAAGAGACTTCCCCTCAAGAGGCACACATTTGTCCAATAAATTTTAAAAATTAATTAATAAATAAATGAAATAAAAATTGTCACCACCTTATTCTTGATTTATCTGAATTTTAAGCTTCATAAATAGATTTCATTTCTAATGTCAGACTTTGCTGGAAACCCAAATATATATAGGACAGAGGGACAAGCAGCTTCTCAGGTCTGTGGTGCTTTGGTCAGTCATTAGAGGAGGGTTGGGTTTTGTTTCAAGCTCCCTAGATTTTATATACAGAGCATTACTCCATGATTAGATTTGGGATAAGAGAGGGCATGTCTTTCTTTTGTATAGTGGAAGAAAGGTAATTTGAGCTCAGGCAGACTAATATTAGGAAAGAATATCAGAATGTTAGAATATAAAAACTGATTCTCTTAAAGCCATGCAGTATGAACTCTTTTCATTCAGACCCAAGCCCCTGGTGACTGACATAAAAGATGAGGCAGACCAAATAATTTTAAGTGAATACGCAGGCACTGCATGAGAGTTGGGGACTCGGATGAAATAAGGAGCACCCATAGTCAGACCTAAAAGGTGCTAAAACTAATTTGCCTTTAGAAATAGAGGTAGTTTTGGCTTGTCTTCAGATTTTAAGAAAATTCAGAAATCCCAATTTTTATATTAAATAATAAAACTTAAAAAATGTTAACTCAAAAACTCTTAAAAAACTTATTATGCACAGCAAACACAGTACTACTGCTACTGATTCAGCCCAATTTGTGCTTTCAGTCATTTATTGCTTTGTTGTTTCCTGCTTAAAATAAATACCTTTTATTTTAAGGTATAAGTTATAATGATCATAACTCCATATATTAGAAGTTTATCTCATCTCAATATAACATTATAGTTTTTTCTACGTCAACTATGATGAAAATTCAGAATAAATTTTTTAAATTGTCATTTAGAAAATTCATTCATTCATTCAACGGACATTTACTGAATGTCTATTATTTGCAGATATATTTGAGGCATCTTCAAAATACAACTAATAAAAATACATGTATTTCCAAATTAATATAAAAATAACATTTTCAAACAAGTAGTTATGATAGAAATATATGTGTCTTATATCTTAAAAGGAATTTTTTAAAGCAGTGGGTGGACTCAAAAAGAAAAATATGATTACTGAAACTAGAATACATTATTTATTAAAACTATCTCAGAAAAAAAGTAGTCTGTTATAAAAATGTATCTATTTGGATCTCCAACAATCTCAGATTATGAGCACTAAATATTTCTGCACAATGTTTTGACAAAGAATACTAACAGCAAGAGAAAACAATTGCTACTAGTCTTGAAATTATTTTAAAATTTTTGACATATATTTTATGTTATGGGAATAAGCTTTTTATATCCAATAGAAAATTTGACATATCTACACACTGAAATATGAATACTTCTTTAAAGTTTACCCTTTCATAAAAACCATACTAATAAAAAACAATGGCAAGATATATTATATATCTATTGCCTTTCAAATTGCAGGCACTCAAAAATATTAAATATCAGCAAACAGAAAACAAGAAATACTCTCCACCTTCCAATTCTGCAAGGAGAAAGACAAAAAAGTTGACAGCTTTTATCCTTTTATTTAGTGAGGCTATATATGATAATGAAAAAAGCAAGGAGGTTTTAATCAGACAGGCTTTTATAAGCAGCCTGTATTTTAATCTATGCTCTAATTCTTAAGAGTAAAGTCATTTTATCAAAGATTTAGGTTTTACAATCAGTGAATAAGGTGGAAAGTACCCTTGGAGTCATAACTGCTTTTCTTTCCGCCATGTTTCTTTCATTAAGTACCAGATAAATTAGCTGGTGTGTGTTTAAGTATCACATTGTACAAAATGAGTGAAATCAAAGTTTTCACTAGTATTAAGAATAGACTAGCCTGACCAGGTAGTGGCACAGTGGATAGAGCGTCGGACTGGGATGTGGGGGACCCAGATTCGAGACCCCGAGGTCACCAGCTTGAGCGCGGGCTCATCTGGTTTGAACAAGGCTCACCAGCTTGGACCCAGGGTCGCTGGCTCGAGCAAGGAGTTACTCGGTCTGCTGTAGCCCCATGGTCAAGGCACATATGAGAAAGCAATCAATGAACAACTAAGGTGTCACAACGAAAAACTAATGATTGATGCTTCTCATCTCTCTCCGTTCCTGTCTGTCTGTCCCTATCTATCCCTCTCTCTGACTCTGAAAAAAAAAAAAAAAAAAAAAGAATAGACTATCAGGCAGAATCATCCGTATTATTTAAACTGTCATTTTACTTTCTGTCTTCTTCCTTATAAATAGTGAATTCATATAAGATTATTGACTGTGCATATATAATGTGATACTATTATAAAGATGATGAGCTTTCTTATTAGTAATGACAATAACATCTTTTTTTCTCAGAGCTACTGAGAGAATTAAATGAGAATATATACATATTAACATATTCTCATTTTATATATACATATAAATCTATATATATTATACATACATATTATACATACATATATATGACAGTTCTTATCACATAGTAGGCACATATTAAATTATAATATCAGGCCCTGGCTGGTTGGCTCAGTGGTAGAGCGTTGGCCTGGCATGCAGAAGTCCCGGGTTCGATTTCTGGCCAGGGCACACAGGAGAAACGCCCATTTGTTTCTCCACCCCTCCCCCTCTCCTTCCTCTCTGTCTCTCTCTTCCCCTCCCGCAGCCAAAGCTCCATTGGAGCAAAGATGGCCCGGGCGCTGAGGATGGCTCCTTGGCCTCTGCCCCAGGAGCTAGAGTGGCTCTGGTCGCAACAGAGCGACGCCCCAGAGGGGCAGAGCATTGCCCCCTGGTGGACAGAGCATCGCCCCCTGGTGGGCGTGCGGGGTGGATCCTGGTCGGGCGCATGCGGGAGTCTGACTGTCTCTCCCCATTTCCAGCTTCAGAAAAATACAAAAAAAAAATTATAACTATCATTTCCTAAATTCAGCAAATAATTTTTCCTACAAATAAATGTTACTGATACGAACAAAGTGTTACCTTTCAGTTTTGAAGGGAAGGGCAAAGGTTTTCTCTAGCCTGAAAACACACACAAAGTTATTTTCTTAAGGGAATAATATACTCAATCTTATATTTTAGAAGGATGTGCTAATATAGTCTCTGTTTCCCTTTCCAGATGTATTCTTCCCCTTTTCCACTGTACTCTGTGCCCTGAAAGAATGACCTCCATGGGCTCTTTGACTCTCAGTTTGGGTTTGACCAATACAAGGTAGTGACAGGAGACTGAAGGGAGAAGAGGAATATGAGCTCAGTATTTATTTCCCTGTTTCCTTCCAAGCCATGAATCAGCAATGGCTGTGTTACGTTACCAAAGGTCACAGCTCTTGTCACCTGGCCTCCTACAGCTAGAACTCTCTTGCTTGCTTTTAGGAGGTGCTTGTTTCACTGGCATCTACAGGTAACTCTTCCCCCTTTGATGCAGAGAGGATGGGTTGGAAGGAAAGAAGACTGGAAATTTGTAGACCAGAAAGAGTTTGGTCACCTGAAGCTAACAGAACCAAACACTCAACACGGAGAATTGCAGTGGAGAAATATTGGCTCTTTATTGACGAAAGGCACCATCCAGGCGAACGGGAAGCTAATGCTCAAAAGCCTAAACTCCCTGATGGTGTCTAAATTGCAGATTATATAAGGCAATGTCACAAGACACCCTAGGCTAGGGGTTCGGGGTTGTGCTGGGAACTGACTGATCAGAGGTGAGGTAAGGGAAATAAATCATTTCTGCAGGTCTTGAGAACAGCTTTGAGGCTGGTTCTGGTATCCCTTTGTCTGGGTTCATGGGAATGTAACTGGGCTCGAGAGGGTTTCACCTCAAGGCTCAGGAGCTGGAACACAATTTAAGTCTAGATGTTATCTTAGTCTGCCAGAGGTCTGGATCTTGGGATTGTAATCATTAATCAAGTCCAGGATCCTGTTTTCTGCTGCCTCAGGGGATGCTGATTATCCTGAGGAAGGCTAGGTCTCTGAGGGGTATAGGCAGAAAGAGAGATATGATTTCTAGAGCTAGAATTTAAAGTTAAATTTAATCAAAGTCATAATGACCCTTGGTTTCAAGACTACTTAAAAGGTACTGTCATGCACCACTTAAGGATGATTCACAATGACAGACCAGATATGCAATAGTGAATCCATAAGATTATAACAGAGCTGACAAACTCCTATTGCCCAGTGACCCAGTAGCTGCCCTAACCTCATAGTGCCTGCTAGGAGTGTGTCTTCTAGGTAGCCTGTCCTGTCCTACTTAACTTTCCCTGGAAATCACTGCTACCTCCTTCTTCCTTCTCTCCTTCCTCCTCTGTCTGTCTCTCCACTTGTCTTTCTGTCAGTGTTTTCAAGGTCAGTCCTCAAAGAGCCAGTGGCCCAAGGGTCAGAAGGCACCCCCTCCAATAGTCAGACACCTTCCTGAGGACCCAGTTATAGTAGCACCCTGCATTTACTCACGTTTTTATGGTGATGTTGGTATAGATCAACCTACTGCACTGCCAGTCATATAGAAGTATAGCACATACAATTACAGTAGTAGCTTATACCATCTAGGTTTGTAAAGTGCACTCCATAACGTTCCCACAACAAAGTCACCTGAAGACACTGTCGTTAAGGTGCACATGACTGTACTTGTAGACAGGAAATAATGAGCATCTGACCAAAGCAGTGGATGATGAGTCAGAGAAAACAGGACAAATATAAGATACATTTAGAGTATATCTAGTATAGGATAGAAAAGAAATTGCAACTCATTGAATGAAAGAGCAAGGAAAAGAGTAAGTCCAGGAGGATGCTCAAGTACTTTGCTTTAGCAAATAAATGAAGATTGATGTTATTTGCAGACACCGGGAGGTGATACCATCTGTTGTACTTCTCCCCCCTTGTTTCTGTGATTACTCATTTGGAAACTGATTGTTTGTTTATTTGATGTATCTCTTCTATTTTATTCAGTATTTACTGAGACTTCACATAATCTCTTTTATGAAACTAAAAATTCTTGGACATAGGTCTTTATTTTTGAGAGGCCAATAATTTTAGAGCACTATTTTTTAATTTTTAAAATAAGTTTTAAACAGCTCTATTGAGATAAAATTGACATAAAATTAATTGCATTTATTTAAAGTGTACAATGTGATAAATTATAGACAGCTGTGAAACTATCACCACAAGCCAGATAATTAACATATGTATGACCATCAAAAGTTTTCTATTGGCCTTTTATAGTCTTTCCTTCACTTACCTCTTCCCACATCCTACTCTATCCCAGGCCTGGGCCACCATTAATCTGCTTTTTGTCACTATAGAGTAAGATGTATTTTTTTTCTTAGAAATTTACATAAGCTACATATATTTATATTTACAAATAAAAATAAAATTTTATATAAATAGAAGCTTTCTTCCCTGGCTTCTTTCACTCATCACAATTACCTTGGAATTGATCCATGTTGTGGCATGTAAATAATTTTCTTTGTATGAATATCACAATTATTTCTACATTCAGCTATTGATGGACATTGGGGTAGTTCCCAAGATTTTCTCTTATATAAATACTGAAGTTTGATGAAAGTGATTATATTTCCCTACAAACTGCTAATTCTTCCATTAAAGTTAAATGTTCACACTCTGAGAATCTAAAAATCAAAAGATAACATTACATCATACTGGGCTTCCAAAAAAGCTTTTATTACTTTGTGGTTTTGACTTTGTTTTTAAGTACACTGAATTGGTATGCACCAAGCACTGTTTCGTTCTAAATTTTAAAAAATGAAGAAACATATTATTTACTTGCCTAAGGACATAATAAACTAAGTGGACAATACTTTGATTGTGATCTAACTATTTCAGTTTTATCCCTATAGGTAGCATTCTGTACACACAGTATATTTTAGAGAAATCATTGCATAAAAATCATAGCAATCCAGTGGCATGAAAACAACAGACAAAAATCCAAGGACAGTATAAAAATAGAGAGCAATTAATGATAAAAATATGTTGAATCAAATTTGTTGGGGTCTATAAATTTTTGTGGCCCTAAAGATTGAGAATTATTTCGACACTAATATTGAATTTATGCATAATTTTATAGTATACTGGCCCTCAATATCTAGACCTCTTTCAATTTGTCTGAAGTTTTGTTTGTTGTACTGGTTTTCAGCAGGTTTTCCTATTAAAAAAATCATATACATGGGGAAGTCATATTTGTGTTAGGTATTTTCTTCTGTATGGTTTTCATAGTGTTTTTTCTGTGACTAAAGGTGAATGAAAAGCAGCCATTACTCCAAAGGGAAGCCTGGAGAAATATCCAGCTCAGCTATATGATCACATGTGGTTTCTTGCTACATTCCAGGAATTGCTCTTGGGTGTAAACAGTCATCCTCCAGGGTCAGGCCATGGCTGCATTTGCCTTGGGTATCACTCTAAACTTACAGGACAAATGAAATACCTGGCTGTAGCTGTTAAATTAATTCTGAGATAGCAGAAAGTTTCCATTTGTTGAATATGTTGAACTTTTGTCAAGCTCATTCTAGTAAGCACAGCTTTTTAAAGGCAAGCAGAATGCATTATTGAGTGTGTTCTACGCAACTTTTATCCCAAATAAAGCATTGATATATTGCTTTATCATATTGAAAAGCATGTTTGAAAGAGAAATTTCCAAAAATCTTTTTGTTTTCCAGCATGTGCCAACAATAAAGACCTTCTTATAAAAATGCCCACAGCATTATCAAAATATAAGAATATTTAATTTAAAAAATTATTTAAAATGCACATACACCCAAAAGAAACACATAAACTTCTGAATAATATATTTATGTTAGACATGAGTTAGACTTCCCTGCATAAAGACATAACAATCTACATTTAATGAGTTCATAGAGATGCAGATAAGACAGGAGAAATTTATCTATAGGTTGATTAAAAATATAAACTCTAGTGTCCAATATGGTAACTACTAGCCATGTGTAGCAATGCTGATGTAAATGTAAATTAATTAAAATATAATGAAATTCATATTTTAATTTCTTAACCAAATTTCTAGTGCTCAATAGTCATAGAATAGATGTAGTGCATTTCTACCATCACAGAAAGTTCTATTGGACCAGGACGATGTACAAAATAAAATACATAAAATTTAAAGAACTAGGATTATTTTCTTAGAAAAAAAATGAGTGACTTGTAAAGTATATGAAGAATTTTTATGTTGTTTCTATACATTTAAAAAACTGAGTGACTCATCTGATTTTTTAAACTAAAGTGATTGGAAGTTTTAACTGTCATATTGTATAGGGGCAAAACAAGACTTTGTGGAGAAGCTTAAGCTTATATATAAATATTTTGGGGACACTTTTAAGAAAAACAAAATTAGGCACTCAAGATAACATTTTTACAGAATGATAAAAAAATCACAACGAATTTTTAAAAACTGAAAAATATCACAAACATAAAAAAATTCAAAATGTAGAATTTTTTTTATTTTCTAACCCACTTTCATACTCCCTACATTGTACATATTCATATGACTATGTTCCTATTCATTTTATATAGAGACAAAAGAGAAACAATTCAATCTTTCTTTTAGCTGGTCAATTAAAATTTCTTTTTAGCCCTGGCCTGATAGCTTGGTTGGTTAGAGCATTGTCCTGAAGGGCAGAGGTTGATGGTTCAATCCCCAATCAGGGCACATACAGGAACAGATTGATGTTCCTGTCTATCTCTTTCCTATCCTCTCTCACTAAAATCAATAAATAAAAATCATCGTAAAAAATAAAATTTGCCTGACCAGGCGGTGGCACAGTGGATAGAGTGTTGGACTGGGATGCAGAAAACCCAGGTTCGAGACCCCGAGGTTGCCACCTTGAGCGCGGGCTCATCTGGTTTGAGCAAAGCTCACCAGCTTGGGCCCAAGGTTGCTGGCTTGAGCAAGGGGTTACTCAGTCTGCTGTAGCCCCACAGTCAAGGCACATATGAGAAAGCAATGAAGGAACAACTAAGGTGTTGCAACGAAAAAATGATTGATGCTTCTCATCTCTTTCCGTTCCTGTCTGTCTATCCGTATCTATCCCTCTCTCTGACTCTCTCTCTGTCTCTGAAATAAATAAATAAATAAATAAATAAATAAATAAATAAATAAAATTTGTTTTTACTATTGAAGTTAGGATGCACAAAAACACATGACTTCACACACATACAGTTTTTATAGTACTCACAGGTTTGTGCTCTGCAATCAGATATTCTAATCATTTTTCTGTGATTCCTGCAGAAAGAAAATATATACATGATGCATTAATAATTCCATATACTACATTAATAAATTTATATGCTGCATTAATAATTTTATACAATGCATTTTCTGGTAGAGAAAATATCTATTTTAACCAGATGTTGGTAATAACCAACTCCCTGCTTATAATTTATATGTATGAAAAACAGAAAAAAATTTCTCCCAGATTAGCTTCCAGCTCCATACATTTAAACACTTTTTTGTCCTCACTTCTCATACAGGTTCAATGGCAAATGTCATGGGACTAACTCATCATTTTAGAATGTCTGGACCTAAATCTTTATTTCATGATACCAGGTAAGTCACCAGTGAACAGTATGTTTTTGGAAATGATTCCTATTGTAGGATAACTAAAAATAATGACTATATATAAAAGAGACTGTGAACTACAAAAATGTATATGTTCCACTACACTCAAACCATATACATTTGACACTGAACTTCCCTTCAGCTGAATCCCAACAATACCCATGGTGATTCTACTACCATCAGCAAGGGAAGGCATGACAGAGAGTAGAGTATATATGAATACAAAGTGATAGCAACCTAACTGAGTGCAATTAAAATAACTTTTGCAAATTCAACAAAAATATGTGACCATGTGACTCAATACTAGGAACCCTCCGAGGGTCTGGAAGGAATCTATGCATGGTAAATACATCCTGATAAGGAATGTAATTGTTACCTGACACACTGTGTAATAGAGGTTCAAATATAAGGGTCCTGATTAAATATAAGTTTTCTGACATGAATGCAGAATGTTGACATTATGATTTAACAGATATAGACTCACAAGTTCAATGTTCAAAAAGCTGTTTATTTCTTTATAGTTCCTTTGGCTTTGCTTAAAATATAACATCACAAGATAAATGGTAGCTTCTAAAATTTTCATGATTTGATAACCACGTTTCTATAACATAAGGAATCTACGAGAGGGCCAAAGTGATATATGTCTACATTAAATAATCCTTTATGATATCAGAGAAACATAGCCATTACTGAGTGAAACATATTTTAAAGAACTAAATTTTAAAAGAAACTAAAGGGGTCAGTAGCCATCCATTTTACTTTTTCTCAATTATTATTGATACTTTACTGAAGTCTTGTTCTATCCTTTGCTAAGAACAGAACAGTTTTTTCTACTCTTTCTGTTGTCAGGTAACATACAGTAGCTACAAAAGCATTTGGTGTTATCCTTTCTAAAAAGAGATAACCAATGTTTTCTCATTTCATTTTTTTTCTCAGTCCTGAATAATACAAAAACAGCTACTACTGGAGAATGGTGGGTAGAAATAAAAATACAAAATTTCATCAGTATCCTCCTCTCTCCAGATTTCCTACACCAGTAAAAAAGAAAGATGATAGAAACTCAGCAATTATTCTTCCCCCAATTAATTTTTCTCTCCTACAATTGCTGTTCTATCAATATATTTATATAACATAGAGTATATCATTCTAAACTTCTTCATTCTTCCAACCTAAAGTAACCAAATTAATAACTTAACCCCATGTATTTGTTTCTATGACAACCATCACAGTGAAATAGACATCTGTTTCTTGATAAACTCACCTTGTAAACAAATATAGTGTAAAATTTTAGGTTTATATTAGAACAGAACTTTAAACAGATGCATTTTATCAGAATACATAAAGTTCCTTAAAAAATGACATATAGTTTCTCAATAGTTAGAACACTAGCTAAGGCTAAATTTTTATACAAAGTATGACTTAGAAAGATGGTTTTAAAATCAACAAATAGCCTGACCAGGTGGTGGTGCAGTGGACAGACCGTTGGACTCGGATGCCATGGACCGAGGTTCAAGACCTCAAGGTCATCAGCTTGAGCGTGGGCTCATCTGGTTTTAACAAAGTTCACCAGCTTGAGCCCAAGGTCGCTGGCTCGAGCAAGGCATCAGTCAGTCTGCTATAGCCCCCTGGTCAAGGCACATATGAGAAAGCAATCAATGAATAACTAAAGATCTGCAATGAAGAACTGATGCTTCTCATCTCTCTCCCTTCCTGTCTGTCTGTCCCTATCTGTCCCTCTCTCTGACTCTCTCTGTCTCTGTCAAAAAAATTTTTTTTAATTTAAAATCAACAAATATGTCCTCAGTAACCATAAATATTGCACACAGAGTCTACAAAAGTAGCAAGACAATTCTCCTATAGAAGAATGCAACCTGGTGGAAGAAAAGGACATGAAGTGTCCGTTAGGAGGTAATAGCATTAAATTGACAATCAACTACGAAAGTCAGGAAAATTCACCAAAAATATCATTGTTATATGACTTGACACAAATTTAGGGAAATGATCCAAAAAGGAATTATGGAGGTGGATGGTATAATATTGACACAAACAAAAAAGCAGTAAAGCATAAGACATTCATAAAGAGAAGTTAGCATAGGGAAATATCTGAAGAAAAATATATAATAAATGTTGAAAACAAGAGTATAGATGTGGTGTTTGAATTCAAGCTAAGCATTTGATTCTATACAGAATGTAAATCCAATGGGAGAAAACTATAGGTTAACAAAGAAATGAGTACAATATTTTAGGAGAAGTTATCTGGCAGTGCTATCAGCATGATACCAATTATAGAGAAAAGACCAGAAGCAAAGAAATTCATTCTATTATTAGAATCCCTTATGTTAAAACACACCTGAGTTCTGGAAAAAAATTTATGTGGTCATAAGGAAATATTTTTTTTTTACCTATTAAATAATATTAAACAGCATTTTATTTAAGAATTTTATCCTTATAGCCTGACCAGGCAGTGGCACAATGGATAGAGTACCAGCCTGGGACCCTGAGGACCCCAAAGCCATCAACTTGAGCAGAGGTTCATCCGGTTTGAGCATGGGTTCGCCAGCTAAAACACAGATCATCAGCTTGACTGAGGGATCATAGACATTACTCCATGGTCACTGGCTTAAAGCCCAAAGTCACTGGCTTGAACCCAAGGTCGCTGGCTCAGCTGGAGCCCTCCAGTCAAGGCACATATCAGAAAGCAATTAATGAATAACTAAGGTGCTGCAACTATGAGTTGATGCTTCTCATCTCTCTCCCTTTTTCTCTCACTTTCTCTTATGAGCTAAAAAAAAAAGAGTGTTATCCTTATATAAATTGATGAGTTTGATCTATGGTTTTCTTGTTAATAGAATCTTAATTATTTTATTAATTATGTATTTTCTTGAATGTTCCCTATATGTCTAGCATTATGCCAATTGTTTTCCATCTATTTCTGTTATTCCATGTATATAGAAAATCTTTTTACTTTACAGAAGAGGAAATTTAAGCTTAAAAGTGACCACTTTCCCAAAGCTGCACAATTAATAAGTGGCAGAGCAAGAATTTGCACTGAGCCTGGCTCATTCAGAAGCTTTCTCTATGATCACTATGCTATGGTGTCGTACAGAATAAGATTTATTATAGAATAAAAAACTTTATAATATTTTCATTTGTTGTAGGATGAATTTCATATAATAAAAAGTATCAGTTTCTTTAAATGGTATAGAAATTCCCCAAAGAATCCACTGTGTCTAGCTGTGTTTGCATGGTACACTGTATTTTGATATGAACCTTCTTTACATTTATTTAATATATTTCACATACAAATTTATTCAGTCACAGGGCAACCACTATGTTCTAGGCAACAAATATTAGAGATTAAAAATATGATATGAGCATATCTTTCTTCTTAATAGTTCACATTCTGATTGAAAAATAAAATTGTAAACAAGTATATTAAAATATCTGAAATAAAAATATTACTAGGTGGATTCAACAGCAGATTTAAACCGAATAAAGAGAAAATATGCAAACTTTCAAACAGATCCATTGATATCATCCAGGGAACAGAAAATAAAAAGAATTTTTTTAAATAAACAAAGCCTCAGATAATTGATGGACACTATCAAGCACATCAGTATATGCACAGTGGATCCTTAAAAGAATAAGAGACAAACAAGCAGAAAGATTATTTGAAAAAATAACAATTAAAACATTCCAATCTCAAAAAACTCAAAGCACGATGAACTCAGAGATCCACACCTAGATACATCAGAAAGCAGCATCTTAAAAGCAGCAACAGAGAAGCAACTCATTATGTACAAGGAATCCTTGATTAGAATTATGTCTGATTTCTCATCAGAAGTCATGAAGCCACAAGCAATGGGATTATATACTCAAATACTGAAAGAAAAAGACTACAAAATGAGAATTTTATATACAGCAAATAAATATTCCAAAGAGAAATTAAAGCATTTCCAGAAGCAAAACCTTGAAGAATCTGTTGTTAGCAACTAGTCTTATAAGAAATACCAAAAGGAGTCCTTCAGGCTAAGATAAAACAACATTAGAATAACCCTAATTCACATGAAGAAAGAAAGAGTACTGATAAAAGTAAATGTATAGATAAATATAAAAGACAATATCAATGTATTTTGGTTTTTTTCTCTTATATTTAAAAAACTACCTAAAATAATAATGCTGAAACTGTGTTGATGAACCTATAATGTATATAAATATAATTTTAATGGGAATAATAGCGCAATGGAATGTTTTGGGTACATCAGAGTAATGGTGGCATAAGAATTACTCCTGATTTCTCCCCTTGAAATTTCAACAGATTAAACAACTATAATGCAGCAAAGGAACCCCAGCCAGGCTTACAGGTACACCTGGAAGATCCACAAACCAAATAGGCTAAAGGTGGGACAGGGTGAAAATTGGGGCTGAAGATAAAATGAATTTACAGTGGGTTTTGGAGAGGAGAGCAGACACACTGGAGTGATTGGGTTTTTCTTCTCTGCTGGACTGCAGAAAGGAGGGGAGCTTGGGCTCTCTGGATTTTGTCTGAGGGGTACAGATACGGAAACTCAGAGTGACTAGATCTCCTTCTGCCAGCAGGAGCAGTGAAAGAGAGCAGAGAGAAAGATAAACCAAAGCACCCAGAGCACAGGGTCACAGCCAGTGTTCCCACAGTCTGCCTACAGCCCGCACTTGGCAGAGACAGAGAAAGCTAAGTTGCGGCATCCTAGCCTCCCAGATACAATCTCCCTCACCTTACAGTACTCAGAGTGGCTGAGACAAACCTTACAACTAACTCTCCAGAGCCACTCTCAACCCTGAAGGACAGAGGTGTTACACATCCAGTCTCCAGCTCTGTTTAGACATGGGGAGGAGAGCCTAGAAGCTTAAGATTACCAGTGATAAAGTTGTAAAGCTGAAAAGCTGAACCATAAAGCCGAAGCCATAAGGCCTAAACCAGAAAGCCCTCACAATACAACCTACCCACCAATAAGACTGCAGCCCCACCTATATCATTGCAACAGAAACATCTCAGCAGACAGCCCAGGAACTTCACAGACTAAAAGTTTTAATACAGTGACAACTATAGAAAAAAACCTCTCAAAACTGAAATTTATTTTTTTCTTTTTTTTCTGCTTTTTTCTTCTTTTTTTTCTTTTTGAATTCTATTTTTTATTTTTATATTTAATTTATTTTTATTTTTGGGGTGTTTTGTTTTTAATTTTTTTGTTTTTGATCTTTTTCCACTGGTTTTTCTTCTTTACTTGTAATAATTTTTAATTTTTTTATTTTTATTATATATATTTTTTAATTTTTTAGTTATTTTTTGTTAGAATTCTTAACAATGCCATCAAGGAAGAATAAATTTAATAACATGAATACCCCAGACAGAAACATAGTTCAGAAAGGAAATGAAAAATCTCCAGAAAAAAATCTCAATTACATGGAAGCCTTTGAGTTAAATGATAGAAAATTCAAAATGGAAGTTTTGAAAATACTCTGAGATGTGAGAAGACACCATTGAGACAACTTAAAGAGCTCAGAAAACAAAGTAATAAACAAAGCAAATACCTCACCAAGGAGATTGAAACTTTAAAAACAGAGATGCAGAACTCAATGCATGAATTGAAGACTGAGGTAGCAAGTTTAGCTAAAAGAACAAGCCAGAGAGAGGAAACAATCATGACACTGAAGACAGGCAGCTGCAGATGATACAGAGAGAACAAGAGGCTCACTCATGAAAAAACTGAGAGAGTTTCACAAGAATCGTCTGACTCTGTCAGAAAGAGCAATAAAAGAATAATGGGTATATGAGAAAAGAAAGAGAAGGAGAAGGGAATGGAGAGCCTATTCAAATAAGTAATTGATAAGAATTTCCCAAGCCTAATGAAAGAGTTAAAGCCTCGAATCCAAGAAGTAAAAAGAATGTCGCGTTACCACAATCCAAATGGACCTACTCCAAGGCACATTGTAATAAAATTGTCAAAAATCAATGGTAAAAAAAGATGCTCAAAACAGTTAGAGAAAAGAATAACATTCACATAAAGGAAAGCCCATTAGGTTATCATCAGACTTCTCAGCAGAAACTCTAAAAGCCAGAAGAGATTGGACTCAAACATCCAAAGTACTGAAAGAGAGGAATTACCAACTAAGAATACCATATCCATCAAAATTATCCTTCAAATATGAAAGAGAAATAAAAATATTTCCAGAAACACAGAAGCTGAGAGAATTGGCCACCAGAAAAGCCCCACTGCAGGAAATATTCAAGGGGATTATTTAACCAGACACAAAGAACAAACCAAATCAAAACCACAAGTAAAAGCTCCAACAAGGTCGCAATAAAAATAAGGGTAATCTGTGACAAAAATAACATAAAAGAGGAAAGGATAAAGATCTGCAGTAGCAAAGGAGGATGGAGTGCAGAAGCACTCATAAGACAAAGGACTCTTGTACATATGAATATTTTTTTCTTAACTTAATGGTAACCACCCATGAAAAAGCCATTACCGAAACACACAGCTTAAAAAAAGAAGAAACAGTGGAAAGAAGTATGGAATATAACCAAACAAAAACAACTGACAGAAACAAAAACTAGAAGAACCAAAAAAGACAGAGCTACCAGAAAACAAAACATAAAATGGCATAGGAAATTCTCAAGTATCAATAATTACCCTAACTATAAATGGAATGAACTTACCAATAAAGAAGCACAGAGTAGCAGATGGGATCAAAAAGTAAAACCCAACCATATGCTTTCTTCAAGAGTCACACTTAGGTTGCAAGAACAAAAGTATATTCAAAGTGAAAGGCTGAAAAACGATTCTCTATGCAAATATATCTAAAGAAAAGCAGGTGTAGCCTTACTCATATCTGAGAATGCTGACTCCAAGACAACAAAGGTAATCAGAGACAAAGACGGACATATAACGATAAAGGGGACACTGTATCAAGAAAACATAACACCTCTTAATATATATACACCAAATCAGAGAGCACCAAAATAAATAAGACAACTACTAATTGATCTAAAAATAGAAGCAGATAAAAACACAATCATACTTGGAGATTTCAACACACAATTGACTGCTTTAAATAGATCACCCAAACAGAAAAGCAATAAAGAAATATCAGCCTTAAACAATACTCTCAGCCAAGTGGACATAATAGACATTCATAGGACATTTCATCCCAAAATGTAAAATTATACATTCTTCTCCAGTGTGCATGGAACATTCTCAAGGATAAACCATATGTTGGGCCATAAAACTAACATCAACAAATTCAGGAAGATTAAAATTATACCAAGCATATTTTCTGATCACAAGTCTTTGAAATTAGAATTCAATTGTAAAAGGGAATTAAAGAAACCCACAAAAATGTGGAAATTAACATAGTTTTTAAAAAGACTGGGTCAAAGAAGATATAAAGTAAAAATCAAAAGATATACACAGACAAATGAAAATGACAACATATCAAAATTTGGGGATGTAGAAAGGCAGTAATAAGAAGAAAGTTTATATCATTACAGGCTTATATCAAGAAACAAGAGTGATCCCAAACTTTCTTACAGGAATTGAGAAGCTGATCTTAATATTCATGGAAATACAAGGAATTAAGAATAGCCAAAACAATCTTGGAAAGGAAGAATAAAGATGACTCAGACTTCTCCATTTCAAAACTTTCTATTGTACAAAGCTACAGTAATCAAGACAATGTGGAACTGGTAAAAGGATAATCATATGAATTAGTGAAATAAAATGATATTCCATAAATAAATCCTGATATTTGTGGTTAATTGATTTTCAACAAGGGAGCCACAATTCAATGGAAAATGAATAGTGTTTGCAACAAATGGTACTAGATATACACATGCAAAAAAATGATGTTAGACCCCTACCTTACAACATATACAAACAACTCAAAACTGATAAAAGTTTATAGGTAAGAGTCAAAGATACAAAGATCATAGACAAAAACAACCTTTGTCCACTGTAATGGACAATGTCTTAGTTTGCTCAGACTTTCATAATAAAATATCACAGTGGGTGGTTTAAATGACAGGAATATATTTTATCACAGTCCTAGAGGCCAGAAGTACCATTATCAATACGCTGGCAGATTCAGCTCATGGTAAGAGTTCTTTCTCTGGCTTCTAGAAGGCCATCTTTTTGATGTATCCTCAGCAGAGAGAAAGAGAGGAGAGCTCTCTGGTGTCACTTCTTATAAGGACACTAATTCTATTGTATCAGAGTTCTATTCTTAGAACATCATTTTACCTTCCTTGAATGCCCTATTTCCAAATACAATACACTAGGGTCAGGGCTTCAATATACAGATTTGGGGAATACATAATCATGCAGACTATTATGGACAACATCTTCTATTGGATTGTTCTCTTTCTATATTTTACATTCCTGGTTACTTACTCTTGCTTCCTAAGATCACTTTCCAAATAAACTATCTGAAACAACTAGAACAAGTTGTACTCTAAGAGGAACCCAAGCTAAGAATTACTTCCAGAAAGTTACTTTCAGAAAAATTACTTTCATAGCAGCATTGTCTGCAATGGGAAGAAAATAAAAAATAATAAAAACATCAATTGAAAAAATAATGGAAAAATAAATTGTGGTATATACATAATGGAATTAAGTACTAGAACTAAAATGACATAAGTAAATCACAAAAGAATACATACACTATAATTCCATCTATATGGAGTTAAAAAACACAAAACTCAACAATATATTGCTTAGGATATATGTTCAGATGCATTAAGACTATAAAGAAAATCAAAGAAATTATAAACACATCATAAAGTGGTTAACCCTAAAGATGAAGAAAGAGAGCTTCAAAATTATTGGCAATGTATTTCTTAAGCTGGGTTGTGGGTACATGGTTATTGGTTTTACAATATTTTTATAATATATATATTTTTTATTCCATGCATGTCACATTTATAGTGTGATATGAATGCATGACATATTTTTTAGTCTTTTAAAATTGACTTAAGAGAGAGAGAAACATCAATTTGTTGTTTCACATATTTATGCATTTATTGGTTGATTCTTGGATGTGCCCTGACGGGAGATCAAACCCACCACAACATTGGTGTATCCAGACAACACTCTAATCATTTGACCTGCCCAGCCAGGGCCTGCACATTTTAATAAAAGGAGTTAATTTTTCAAAACCAAAAATAATAGCTTGAAACACAAAGAACATTCTTTTAAAATACAAACTTTGTTAAATGACACACTCATTTAATTTTTTAAAAAATGAAACAGCAAGGTTTTTTGGGTTTGTTTGTTTTTTGTACTATTAGCATTTTCATATTCAACTATGGAAATCCTAGAAGAAAACGTGTTTCTTCCCTAAATAGCATTCATTTTGAAATCAACCAATAGGGAAACACCTTCAAAGAATAAACTTTATAATTTACAATCTAGATGGCTACCAAGCTTTAGTGATTGAACAGGCAGCAGATTTAAGGTGCTTTTACCTTCCCTCTCATGGTCTAGTTTGCTAACTAGAGACAAGCCAAGACCTTTAGATAATTCAATTTTTCACTCTAAAACATGAAGACAATACTTGCCATCTCCCAAATAGAAGTTATGAGGATTAATCTGTCCATAAAGCATGTGAAAGTCCTTGCAATAAAGATTAAAGCCATATATAAAATTTGTTTTATTTTATAAGTGTGAGGTTGCAAGATCAGTTACCTTGAAACTGTTTATTCCCCATGAATTAAGACTTTAGTTTAAGATTCTGTAACACCAAATATAGAGATTCATTGTCTTGAATAACTAGACTTCCCACTGAATGGTTAATTAAAATAGATTGTAGCAGTTTTCTACTTACTATTTTTGCATGCATTTACCCTTCTTGAAATATGAATATAATTACAGTATAAATATGGAGGCTGTTTGCTACTTGTTCCTAGACACAATCTTAGAGATGGGATGGGATGGGTAGTATATCTGGTTTAAAATCTAGAAATCTAAATGTTACATAAAATGTAAATATAAATATTTACCTCCACCAAACCATGGGTGCCTTTTTTTATTAAAAATCATGTTATTTCTCCAAAAATTGAAAATGAAAAACCATATGATTCAACAACCAATTCTGGATATTTATTTGAAGAAAACAAACACTAATTCAAAGATAGATATACACATCTATGTTCATTGCAACATTACTTATAATAGTCAAGACATGAAAGCAACTTGTTTACTTATTTTTATTATTTATGATTGATGAATAGATAAAGAAGATGTGAGATATATATCATGAAATACTGCTCTGCTGTAGAAAAAGAATAAAATCTTGCCATTTGCAACATGTTTGAAACTAGGGAGTATAATCCTAAGTGAAATAAGTCAGAGAAAGACCAATACTATAGAATTTCACTTACATGTGGATTCTCAAAAACAAAACAAATAAACAATAAAAAAAAAAACCCAGAGCCTGACCTGTGGTGGCACAGTGGATAAAGCGTCGACCTGGAAATGCTGAGGTCGCCGGTTCGAAACCCTGGGCTTGCCTGGTCAAGGCACATATGGAAGTTGATGCTTCCAGCTCCTCCCCCCTTCTCTCTTTCTGTCTCTCTCTATCCTCTCTCTCTCTCTCTGTCTCTCTCTCTCCTTCTCTCTCTCCTCACTAAAAATGAATAAATAAAATAAAATATTAAAAAAAAAACCCAGACTCCTAGATACAGGAAACAAACTGAAAACTGGTGGTTACCAGAGGTAGGAAGAGTTAGGGAGGCCAGGTGAAAATGATGAAAGAGATTAAGAGTTACAACTTTCAGTTACAAAGTAAATAAGTCATGGTGATGTAATCAGCATAGAAAATATGTTCAATAATATTGTAATACCTTTGAGTGGTTAGGGATGGTAAATAGACTTCTCATGGGGATAATTTCATGATATATATATATACATATTCAATCACTCTGATGTGTAGCTAGAACTAATAAAATAGTGTATGTCAATTCTATATCAATAAAAACCAGATTGAATCCCTGGCCAGATAGCTCAGTTGGTTACAGCATCCTCCTGAAGTACAGAGGCTACCAGTTCAATCCCAGGCCAGGGCACACAAAAAAACAGATCGATGCTCCTGTCTCTCTTTCTCGCCTTCCTCTCTCACTAAAATCAATGAATAAAAATGTTTTAAAAAACAGATTGAAGTAAAATAAAATAGTATTGAATGGAACAAAATTGTTATTAACACAGTTTACAGATTAAATTCTGGTTATATTAGTATTTGCATATTATATTAGTATTAGGAAGAAATTACCTTTCAATAATTCATGTTTCTTCTGAAAGTTTATTAACGATTCCTATTCATCATATTGTAAAGGCATTTTACGTTCAAGATTCAAGACATTGGAAAAAAAAAAGAAGCTTCAGCCCTGACCAGTGGTGAAGCAGATGCAGTGTTGCACCAGAGAGTCAAAATCACCAGTTTGCACCCAGGGTCACTGGTTCGAGCTGAGGGTCACCAATCCCGAGGTAGCTGGCTTCATCTCAGGGTCCTTGGGTAGATACTGAGGGTGCCAACTCTTTTCCAAGGTCACTTGTTCAAGTCCTGGTCAAGGCATATGTGAGAACCAATCAATCTCACAACTAACTGGGACAATGAATTGATGCTTCTCTCTCTCAAAAAATAAAAATTAAAAAATTAAAAGTAAATTTAAAAAATAGCCAGGAGGCATCAGTTTATCTTTTAAAGACAATGAAGTATCAGCCTTTCCCATTCAGTTTTCAGATTAATAGCATTTCTGAATATATTTAACAAGCTCACTTTCCTTTCCATCCAAATGCCCCTATTCATGTTTTCACTTATTCATTCATTCAACAGACATTTATGCATACCTACTATGTGTGAAAGCTTTGTTAAGTGAAGAGTTACAAATAAAACATTGTTCCTGCCTTCTAAGAAATTCATTGTCTAATAGGCAAGACAGAGAAGAAAATATATTATTTCAATTCAGTGTGCATGTTTAAATCAACAATTTAAAGGAAAACCAAATGCATTTTTGTGTCAACCATGCTTGAATATTCATGCCAAGTCCCTACTTAAAACCTCTCCATGGCTTCTATAGGTTTTAGTAAAAACTTGAACTTGGTACACATGACCACCATGAACAAACACCCTCTGCCCACCATTGCTAGGAAGGCCCTCTCCTGCAGCTCCACTGACTTCTCACAGCCCAGTCTGTGCCATATGTCTCTCTTCTCCTTTACCTATGCTGTACTCTCAGTTTAGCATACTTGCTTATATTTTCTCATCTGTTAGATAATTCTTATTCTTCAGGTCTCAACTTAGGAGCCTTCTCTGGAAAGCCATCTCTGATCCCTTTGGTTTTATTTAAGTACCTTATAAAAGAAACAATTATACCTGTATGTAAAGATACCTCTGATAGAAAAAAATAGGAAGTGTAAGAGCACACAGAAAAAGCATGGAAGTCAAAGCATATATGAATGTGTGAGTGACTGGGTGGGCAAAGGGTTGAAAGCTGCCCTGCAGAGGTGGTGTTTGCGATACCAAACTCGGAAGGGTGGCTAGGACAACCCAGGCACAGGGACGGAGGTAAGAATGCTTTTGATATGAACTAGTGTCTTAAAAGAATGTGGCCCAGAAATGAAAGTGAGAATATCTAAGTCTCCCAGGGGCTGACCTTTGCTGCTGCTTTACAAACAAAGCAGAACTAACTTCCTACTCACATCTAGAAGAAGAGGATGAGGTCGTTACATTTTCCCACTGGTCTTACTATTTATTAGGTTATAACTGTCTGCCTGATTAGGTTGCATGTTCTCCACCTCCCCTTCATTCTTTTTCCTTCCTTCCCTGCCTTTCTGCTTCTTTATTGCTCCTTCTCCCATCCCCATTTTCCTTTTTTAAATATAACTACTGTTAAAACAATGCTGAGTACAAGCATTTTTACCCTCACAATTCAGATTTTTTGGACCTTAAAAATTGTTCTTAGTGTTAGAGACAAAAAAAAAAGTTGGGGGGCACCCAGTCTCCTAACTTCTCATGTAATAGCTTTAGCCTCTGTACTATCAAGCTGCTACACCCTACAGGATTTTAGAAGACTATTGAGGCCCAAGGGAATAGTTTTAAATGACAACAGTTTTTCTCAGCTTGAATGGTGATATTGACTTTCAGAAGACTGCAATCATGGAAATGCAGGAAAAAATATTATTTTGACAATGTAAATATAGAGCATGAATATTACTTTTTTGTAAAAATCTATTTTCTTTTTACATCAAAGCAGCATGTATGAAGCAGAGTAAGAAATTACTGTGCTCTTGGCTGGCATAGGCATTATTTTAGGAATTCTGCATTAGATGGGGAGGCCCAGTTCATATGAAATGACAGTAACAAAGAATAACACGTGGAGCTAGCCAGACATTTGTGAAACTGCCCCATACTGGAAAACACCTCAACCCTTCGTTAAAATTATTAAACTCTTGAAATGTTTGGTGTGGTGCAATCTTTGGTGGAAACTATTGAAGGATGGACTGTTTGCTCAAGTTGGTTTATAAAATTAGAACACATTGTGGCAGCCACTATTAATACCTGTCAAATAACCATATGTTCTTCTTCTTAATTAGCAGGACTTCCTTTTATTCAGAGTTAAGTGTGTCTAAGTATACGACTCACATTAATGTAGTATAACTGGAAGACTGTTGGGGATTTGGGTTTTGTTATATAGGTGGCGCTTCAGCTTCCCCTTTTCTTTTTCCTTGTGCACCTGTAGTCAGGAAACTGAAGGTGAAGTAGCGTCTTGCATCCAGAGGGATAAAAGCCATACACTGAGGATGGAGCAACAGAAAGAAGAGCCAGAGGCAGTGATGACATGATAGAGCTAGACTGAGAACCACTATCCCCCATTTGATTGAGCCATTGCCATTGCATTTCTGTTACACGCTGCTAAAAGCAAGTCCTAAATGATAAACACACAAACACAGGGGAAGGGAGAGACAGGACCATGAGGAAATAAACTGGAGGGGAAATTGTGCAACTCATGGGGAGGGTTTTGAATTCTCACAGACCATAAACTGAGGGATCCAAACAAATTATACACAAACTCTGAGGAAAATGGAGGTTCCAGTGTACCTTTTCACAGCATGGTCTATCAAGGATTTCACTATTAATTGAATCTATGTTTATCCTAAGACTTGGACATATCGGAGCAAACCTATATGTACTAGGAGGTAAGAACAGCAGGTCTATTTACATGGAAGCAAGAAGTCTTCTGGAGAAGAATGCATTCTCAGGGGAGAAAACATAGATGAGTAGAAGATTACTTCAAGGATTGGCATTACAGGGAAAACATTCTGCACAGTATTTTTAAATTAGATTGCCCTCTTGTGCCAAATGCACAAGAACTCCTGCTTGAATCCTAGGACAAGGAGGCTTCAAAAGAAAAGAGTAAAGCTAAAATGATCTTCCTCTAAATAAGCTCCTGAGATAGGAGTCATGGTGCTGAAAATACCCACTACAGTGGTGGCAAAAAGATTGGTGTAAGTGACAGGCATTACAGAAATAATTTTGGTGGTCTTGAATGCAGCCATTGGACCCCTGGCTCAGAGTTCTGAATGTATCCTCCACATATCATGACCACAGACACTATCTGTAGTAGGCAGAATGCTAAAGAGATCTTTCCCACCCCTCTCAAGATTCCCACCAACGGGTTATCCAAACACCAAACTAAACTCTGCTGTGAAGGGACTCTGCAGATGAAATTAAGGTCTCTAGTCAGCTGATCATAAGATAGAGAAGGCCCAGTATAATCATGTGAGATCTTAAAAGCCAGAGAGAAAAGTAAAAGAGTAAGGCCAGAGAGATGAAACAGAAGAGGAAGTGAAAGAGATTCCAAGTGTGAAGAAGACTTGGTCCGCCTTTGCTAGCTTTAATGATGAAAGGGGCCATGGGGCAGGGAACACAGGCAATCTCCAGAAGCTGAGAATAGCCTCCACTGCCATCCAGCAAGGAAAAGGATCTTGATTCTCTGGTCATTTAAAACTGAATATTCCCCCAAAGCTGAATAACCTTAAAAGCAAATTCCTTCCCAGAGCTTCCAGTAGAGAATGCAGCTTTCCAACTCCTGATTTTAGCCAGGTGAGTTTTATGTTATACTTCTGACCTGTCAAACTGTTAGATAAATTTTGTTTTATGCTCATTAGTTTGTGGTAAATTTATGAGAGCAATAAAAAACTAATACAGCCTGACAGGTGGTGGTGCAGTGCATGGAGCATCAGACGTGGAGAACCTAGGTTCGAAACCCCGAGGTCCCTGACTTGAGCCCAGCCTCATCAGTTTGAACATGGAGTCACTGGCTTGAGCATGGGATCATAGACATGACCTCATGGTTGCTGGCTTGAGCCCAAAGGTCGCTGGCTTAAGCAAGGGATAACTCACTCTGCAGCAGCCCACCAGTCAAGGCACATATGAGAAAACAATCAATGAATAACTATGGAGACTAAGAAGCCACAATGAAGGCTTGATGTTTCTCATCTTTCTCCCTTTCTGTCTGTTTGTCCCTATCTGTCCCTCTCTCTCTGTCTCTGTCTCACACACACACACACACACACACACACACACACAGACACACACAAACTAATACACTATCCTACTGGATTGCAATTATTTCTCTATATTTCTGTCTCCTCTACTAAATTCCCATCCCTTAGGGCAAAGAAGATGTCTTTGTCATACTGTTATATTCTTGTTGGTTTACTTCTACTCTCTAACCAAGGCTTGTCATCTATATATTTTTTTCTATTTTGATATAAAAATTTTGATGCTTTTCTTTTAAAATGTTTATGATTTGTTTTTAAACATCTTTGCAAAAACAATGGTTGCATTTGATTATTGCAAAGGTCTTTTAATACAACAGACACGTATTAGTCTGCTTAGGCTGCATAACAAAATACCATGGTTTGGGTGGCTTTAACAATAGACATTTATTTTTCTCATAATTCTCACAACACTGAAGGCTAGAAATCTTAAGATCAAAGTTTAACAAGTTTGGTTTCTGGTGAGATCCATCTTTCTGGTTTACAGATGCCCACCTCTGTGTCCTCACATAGCATAGAGGTGTTTCTTCTCAAAAATCTTAAATTCTCTCCTATGGGTTTAGGGCTTCACTTTCATGAACTCATTTATCCTTAATTATCTCCTTAAAGGCTCTATCTCCAAATGCAATTCCATTGGAGGTTAGAGCTTCAACAAAGGAAGTTGGAGAGAGTATAATTCAGTCCACTTCAGGACAATAAGACCTAGACTAGCCTTATTTGTATCTCAAGTAATAAAAGTTACACTTAAAATAGACATGTAGGTGTTGTGCTCATTTGAAGTTCTGGTGTTTTTTACTATGGATACATTTGTTGCTCTTTACTATCATACTCATGATGGAGAGCTACAGAGACAGTAACACTTCTTTCCACCCTCAGTGATTTCAAGTTTGATGTCTTTCATTTTTTTTTGTAACTTATTGCTTTCATGCTGTGGTCTCTGTAAGGCTGCGGTTGTTGCATGGACCCGTGGCAGCACCACGTGTATGTGGTCTCTGTAAGGCTGTAGGTGCTTTCCCTCAGTATTTAATTCATGTATTTAATTCATGTTCCAGTAGAATATATATTGAAAAAAAATTTTTTAAATATGCCAAAAATATACTAAAAAGTCACAAAACTGAAACTACTGTTTCCATTTTAAAGATTTTGTTTTAAGTGAATAGTTGTCTAGGTCGAGAAAACTCTGCTATAGATTAAGTGTCTGGGAACAGCTCCTACTTCCTACTCTACTTCTGTTGCAATTGGGAAGAGCAGTCAGGTGCCGAGTCAGAAACTTCACTATCTCTGTCAGAATCCGCATCAAACAAAAAGGAAGGCTCCCACACTACTTCTCTGCTCAAGTGAAGCAGTGCTAAAGCAAAGTCCCACACAGTGCACAAACCAAGGGATATACCTCAGCAGCTTATTTGGAGAACAACACCTGTAATGCTGGTGGTTCAGGCCAGGCAGATGGTAGAGGAACTACAAAGCCAGAAAGCCTTGGGCCATACCAATTTATTGGAGGCTCACAGAGACAGGTGAGTGAGTAAACAACAAAAGGAAAAGAGCTAGTAAAAAAAGGAAAACCTGCTACTCGCAGTAAGGTACTCCCTTGCCCTTAAGGAAAACCTCACCTCAGGAGAGTGATTGGGGAGAAGCGCCACTGAGGGCAAGCACCCACAGCCTTACAGAGACCACACACACGTGGTGCTGCCACAGGTCCACGCACCAATCAGTCAAAATGCTTCCAGCTGGTAAAACTGTGAGCAAGCCTAACACAGCTGTTTTCCCCCACAACATCAAAAAATAAACAAAAAAATCAATCCACTTTTTCTTTGAATTATTTGAACATAGATGCTGATTATATTACTTCTGAAATTTTTGATTAATTTAAAAAGAATGAATTTCAATTCTAATACTATTTCAACAGGCACATTTTAAACAACATTTTATTGAGAGAAGTGAAAGTTATCATTATTTATTTCAGGGAAAAAAATTGTTGTGAAAATAGCCATTCTCCCCATTTTCTTTCCAACAGTTATTGGCTAATATTAAATACCTAGAATTTTCAGTTGACATGTGTAATTCTGGTAGCCAAGGCCAGGCAGGTCCACAGTGCATTTGGGAAGACAGTAGAGAAACTGTGGAGTCAGAAAGTGTTGGGCCCTTCCATTTAATCAAGTCTCACAATGGCAGAGAAGAACACAGCCAGGGGAAACCTCTTCTCAGGCAAACAAACAGCAAAAATGGCCCCTCACAGTGACGAGCGTGCAATCCGCCATCTGCAACCCCCCATCTTGAACACAAGCACCCATAGCGTTATACACGCTATGCACACATGCCTCTCCTAGGTGCTCATGCACTAATGAAGCCAAGTACTTGCAGCTGGTACACCAACGAGCAAGCCTAACATAGCTGCACCACAACATGTCAAATAATACAACTAGATCTGGTTTCAAACTAATTAGTCCTTTAAATTGCATTATTTATTTTCTTTTCCTTACTGACATAGTCACACACTGGAGGAGTAAAAAATTTTTTTTAGTTTATCTTTCAGCCAATGCTTTCTGGAACCAGTTTGTTAAATCTTTAAAGCTTCATGGTGTGTACCCCAAGAAAGCTGTAAGCCAGTAATTCTTGCTTTGGATTTGATTAACAAGATAATGTTCAGCCTGACTAATGGTGGCACAGTGGATACAGCATCAAGCCAGGACACTGGGGTCTCCTGTTGAAACCCAAACGCTTGCCAGTTTGAGTGCAAGGTTGCTGGTTTGAGCAAGGGGTCTCTGGCTCTGCTTGAGCTCCACAGGGTCAAGGCAATCAATGAACAACTAAAGTGTAGCAACTAAGTATTGATACTTCTCACTCTATTTCCTTTACTCTCTCTCTTTCATGATCAAGTGGGATTTATTCCAAGGAAGTAAGGCTGATACAGTATTTGCAAATCAATAAACATGATTCATCACATAAACAGAATGAAGGGTAAGAATCACACGATTATATCAACAGATGCAGAAAAAGGTTTTGATAAAATCCAGCATCCATTTATGATTAAAACTCTGAGCAAAGTGGAAATACAGGAAACATACCTCATGACCCCATTGTCACTGACTTGAGCAAGGGGTCACTGGCTCAGCTGAAGCCCCCTAGTCAAGGCACATATGAGAAAGCAATCAATGAACAACTAAAGTGCCGCAACTATGAGTTGATGCTTCTCATTTCTCTCCCATTCCTGTCTTTCTGTCTCTGTCTCTCTCCTTCCCACCTCTGCTAAAATTATATATATATATATATATATAAATTATATATATATCTATGAGATATCTGCATTCCCATGTTCAGTGCAGCTTTCTTCACAATAACTATGATACAGAAACAAAATAAGATTGTTGACAGATGAATGGATAAAAATGTAATATACATAATATTGATATATATTAAAATATATAAAATGTTATTCATCCATAGAAAAGTCCTGCCATTTGTGAAAACAAATGGATGAAGCTGAAAGGCATTAAGCTAAGTCAGTGGTCGGCAAACTCATTAGTCAACAGAGCCAAATATCAACAGTACAACGATTGAAATTTCTTTTGAGAGAAAAATTTTTTAAACTTAAACTATATAGGTAGGTACATTGTTATTAATTAGGGTATTCCTAAGCTGGCCTTTGTGCCCGCACATGGCATTTTGTGGAAGAGCCACACTCAAGGGGCCAAAGAGCTACATGTGGCTCGCGAGCATCAGTTTGCCTACTGACCACTGAACTAGGTGAAATAAGCCAGACATAGGAAGACAAATGGGATAATTTACATATGGAATCTAAAAACAAAAATTCACACTCTAAAAAACAGAATAGAATGGTGGTGGCCAGAGGCTGGAGGGATAAGAAAGTGAGTAGATGTTGATCAAAGAGTGCAATTTTTTTGTGTGTGTATTTTTCTGAAGTTGGAAACGAGGAGGCAGTCTGACAGACTCCTGCATGCTCCCGATCGGGATACACCCAGCATGCCCACCAGAGGCCAATGCTCTGCCCATCTGGGGTGTCACTCTGCCACAACCAGAGCCACTCTAGCGCCTGAGGCAGAGGCCATAGAGCCATCCTCAGCTCCTGGGCCAACTTTGCTCCAATGGAGCCTTGGCTGTGGAAGAGGAAGAGAGAGACAGAGAGGAAGGAGAGGGGGAGGGGTGGAGAAGCAGATGGGCGCTTCTCCTGTGTGCCCCGGCTGAGAATCAAACCCAGGACTTCTGCACGCCAGGCCGATGCTCTACCACTGAGCCAACCGGCGAGGGCAAAGGGTGCAAATTTTAAATTAAAAGATGAATAAGTTCTGAGGATATAACATACAGAATGAAACTGAAAATGGTTGTCAATTATCAGGATATTTATAAATACTGAATCTAGTTGTTTAGAATTAAACAGATAATTTATATATGTGAGTTATTTATTGAATTATCTAACAGTTTGGATTATATGTAAATAGCTTCAAAATTTAGCTACATGAGGCAGCCTTGGTTTCAAGATATTTTCAAGGAATTAATTATTAAATAACTTCAACTATTACAAATTTTATATGATAATGTAATTTACTTTAATAATATATTTTTGCAAAACTCATATGTACATGTAGAGTTAGAGTCTTTTCATAGTATGGTTTCATAAATAAAAAGGATTTTGGTTATTGCAAATGTGTGTTATTTGATTTTATTAACATACTTCAGAGTGTTGACAACTGTATATAAATAATACAACATTGTGGACAAATCTTGCTGGGGGTGAGGACAATGGAGACACAAAGACCTGACTCCGGGGACCAGGTTCAGTGATGCAGATCCATTTTATTCAGGAAGTAAGCTAGCTTATATACATGGCTTCAGCCAATAGGATGTTACAGCATGTCCTTCATAGCCAATGGCTGAAAAGATCAGGGAGCTGCATGGTTGGTGCTAAGCCACTTCCTTATAGCAGGCGAGCTCCCTTCCTGGGTATGCCCAGGAGTCTTCTGGGAGCTGGAGTATTCTCACAGCATTGCATCAGCCACAGCTGCTAGGAATGCGCTCTGCATTCCACTCACATCTCCCCCTTCTCTTTTAATTAAGGCCAATTGGACTTGATGAATGACAACTTGCTGTTGTAGCCTCTGCATGCTACGCATTATGCAATGGAACCCTAGTAGAACTACTATATGCTAATAGATTAGCTGGATTAAACAATGAGGTAAGCTTTTGTAATGTTTGACTAGTTAGGAAATAGAACAGGGGTCTTAAATAGGGGATTTCTCCTAGGGCTCAGGATGTCATTTCCCTCCCATTGTGTTACAGAGACCTTCTAGGTGCCGTTAAACACAGTTCCATTTTGATTGTAAAAAATGGACGTAGGTCCATGCACGCCCCCTTCCCACAAAGGTCCCAGCGTCCAAACACAGAACAGCTGGCTTGCCATGTGCTGTGTACTGCATATGGTTGCAAGGCACATTACACGAATTACAACAACATGACAAATCATACAATTTCAACAATTACAAAGGTACATTTCACCAGTCTCTGAGCACTTTGCTAAAAGCATAAAATGTCCTTGGCCTTCTTTCTAGCCATGGGAAAAGCTTCCCAGGGCAGGGGAAGGGCCTCCAGCAAAGCCGTCCCCAACCCCCATCAGGTTATTTCACATTGTCCAAAATCCGTAAGTCCATCCAACAAAGGAGCCAGTGCCCACTCCAGTCATAGTCCAGGAAATCAGTACACACATATGGGGTGTCAGCCACCCCCCTCATTCCTGCCATCCTGGCAGGTCTTACACTGTCCCAAGGAGGAGCACATGGCGATGACAGTCAGCATTTCCATCTCTGCTCTGGAGAGCATGATGGCATTCACCCCTATGTCCCCAAATGTCAGCAAACCCACCAGCAGCTAAGCAGGTACTCCCTGCCATTCCAGCAGCCACTCAGCGATGCAAGCCTGGCTTCCAGGACGTCCTTTCATCCTCCCGCCGCAACTGCCTCCATTTACCTTGTGGAGTCTGTGAATCGCAACTCCGGCCCAATTCTCCTCATTCTCCAAAGATGAACTGAAAACACCAGCTTGTGCTGCCGGGCTTGAGCCCTGGGCTGCCGCCACCTGCGTCTGGGAGTCAGCGGTTACTATAGCACACACAAGCAAGAACAGAGCACCAGAGCCTGGGGGCCCATCAGGGGCAATTCTCGGGGCCCACCCTGCCAAAACCTCCACATCCCCCCAGGCGATGGGGCATGCATGTTTTCTGGAGCGCTGAGGACCTCTTCCCCTCAGGTGTAGTCGGTGTGGAGAAGGCCAGGGCTGCAGCTTTGGATGGGTGAAGACTGAACCACTTAGTGGTTGCCCAAGAAACCCTGTCAAGCAGGTTGGGGGGTTCCTGGGATCCAAATTGCCTGAAAAACACAAGCATAACCTCTCCCTTGTGTTAAAAGAGGGTGTAATCCCCGTGGCTGGATCCTTCCAGCATCATTTCAGAGAGAGGGGTGGGGGAGAGAAAGAGCGAGAGATACAGAAAAGTAGACAAGACAGAGAGACAGAAAGAAAAAAGACACATGGGGGTGTATAGCCTGGCCCATGGGTCTGCAGTAGGAGCATGTGTTGGAGAAAATGGCATCTGAGAGGCTGGGGTGGGGCATTGAGCCCCAGCAGGGAATGCGAAAGTAGCGACTTATGCTTTTTCTGGCGACAGAGCTGAGGATGCAGTTAGCAATTCGGTTGGTTTCATTTCTCAGCCGCGATTTTGTCAAACTTGAAGGCTAAACTACTTTCCTCCTCAGTGGAAAGCAGCAAATAGGAAGATAGGGGCTCCTCCTCTGAAAGAGGAATAGCCTGTAGGACCTTAGGGACCGGCGGAGGGTCCCCAGCAGAAGCACCAGTCAAGCAGGCGTGTATTGCCAATAAGGCAGGAGTGAGGCCAAGAGGGAAGGTTTGTACCTCATGTACTTCGGCCAAAGAGACACTCTGGAAAGCTCGGGCCCAAGTATCAGAGTCCCAAAGAAGTGTGTCCCAGAGCCAAGGGTTGAAACCTGAGAGGATCTCCCAGTAAGTACAGAGATCCTTTTCACAAACTTTAACTCGCCTACTCTGCAATCGGACGTGCAGGGCTCAAGCCTACGGAGCTCGAGAGAGGGGGAGAAGGTTTCCCATTGCAGAGGGTCACTTACCCATCCCTTGGATGCCAGTTAGGTCCCTGCCCAACGTTCGGTTCCAGTTGTGGACAAGTCCTGCTGGGGGTGAGGAGACAGAGACACAAAGACCCAACTCCGGGGACCAGGTTCAGTGACGCAGATCCACTTTATTCAGGAAGTAAGCTAGCTTATATACATGGCTTCAGCCAATAGGATGTTACAGTATGTCCTTCATAGCCAATGGCTGAAAAGATCAGGGAGCTGCATGGTTGGTGCTGTCACTTCCTTATAGCGGGTGAGCTTCCTTCCTGGGTATGCCCAGGAGGCTTCTGGGAGCTGGAGTATTCTCACAGCATTGCATCAGCCACAGCTGCTAGGAATGTGCTTTGCACTCCACCCACACAACATCATGAATCCATTATTTGCCTACTAATTGTGCAGACCCATGGCAATCCCTAACGTTGAGGATATAGGGTAACTTAGAATTTAAAGGACTTATTGACTGATGACATATGTTTCAAAAATCTCACCACTAGCAATACTCTAGATGTCTTTTAAAAATGAAATGAAAATATTTCAGAGTGCCCATAATTTTTCATAACTCCAAGAAAATATAACATCAAGGCTTTCATCCTTGAGTTCAACACAGCATGTCATTTAGCTGAGTCAACTGAAATCTTTTATGTAAATTATGTTACAAAAACATTCATTTATTAACTATCAATGAACAGAAGAGGTATTTGTTACCACTGATAAGGGAATCTTATGTCTATGGAAGAAAAAGGTTGTATTTTAATATCTTTACCACCATCAGCCCTCTGTTTGGTTAAGATAAGAGCTATTATATTAACTATATCCATCAGAGGCAATAGTAAGTAATTTGAAAAAGTGAAATAAAGAGAAACTAAACATCAAGTAAATAAAATGGAAAAATAACATTTTTTATAGATGTTTCTTTTAAAAATATGACTAGTTCTCCAGGAGAATAATAAATAAATATATTTTTATGAATTTTCTTAAAATGTCAGGTATCAATTAATCTGTTGCTCTATTTATATTTAAGTCAGTGTTTTTCAGACAATACATAAATGACATAATCATCTAAAAATAATATTTTGAAATCAGTAAAATGTAATACTTCATAAGTAAAATGTTGCATAATGTTTCTTTTCAAATTTTGAATTATTTAATATAGTAAGCTTTTTTTTTTAATCTAAAATCTTTTATTCCAGTCTGGCCAGGCAGTGGCACAGTGGATAGAGCATTGACTTGGGATGCTAAGGACCAGTAGTGGGATTCAAATAATTTAACAACCAGTTCTCTGCCCTAATGACCATTTTAAGTACTAAAAAAACAATATACGGAGAGGTAGTTTATTATTTCATGCATTTAATACTTAAATAAGAACAATAAAAGATGTATCCAAAACTTAGATTATAGGAGTTTTAAAATATTAATGAAAAAATATTAAATAATACCTGAAAAAACAATAAAACTGTTATTAAGATATTTCTATATTGCTTCTTGATTGGAGTTCTCACTTGCAATATTTTTTACAGATGGATGAAAAGAACAACACTACAGGTGCTTAGAATATGATGTTGCACAGATGAACATTTAAAAAGAGAAAGGAATGTTAATTTGTGATTTCCACATTGGGTAGCTGCCCAGGCACCCATCTTAGAGAGAACTCTGATTACAAGAGACATTATAACAACCAATTCCTTGAACTCAATAAAAAGTTAGGTATCAGTTCTCCTGAACCATTGCAAACTGGCTGAATCCTACCCCTTATAAGGACCCAAGTTTAAAACTCTGAGGTCTTCAACTTGAGCCTGGGATCATAGACATGATCCTATGGTCACTGGCTTGAGCAAGGGGTCACTGGCTCAGCTGGAGCCCCCCTGGTCAAGGTACACATGAGAAAGCAATCAATGAACAACTACGGTGCTGTAATTGTGAGTTGATGCTTCTCATCTCTCTCCCTTCCTGTCTGTTTGCCCCTGTATGCCCCTCTTAACTCTCTCTCTCTCTAAAAAAAAAAAAAAAAAAAAAAAAGAAGAAAAGAAAAAAAACCTTTTATTTTACTAAAACAATTATTAAATTAGTTTAGTTGAAGTTTTAAAATAGTTTTATGATATAAAGATTTTCAAACTTTTTGTTTGGAAATAATTTCAGATTTACAAAAGTTGCAAAAGTAAAAAGAATAAAAAAAATCTACAAACCCTTTCTCTTATAGTTAACAATTGATCCTATTTGCTTTATAATTAGATCATGTATATGTATGATTGTGTGTGTGTTTTCTGAAATATTTGAGGGTAATAAATTTCAGGAACCTTTCCCCTAAATATCTGTGTATATTTCCTATATTGAATAGGGATATTACTCACTTAAACTACAGTACAATTACTAACTTCAGCAATTCAATTGATAAATTAGTTTTATTCAGTCAACCAACATTCTTCTAATTTTTTTCATTTCACCCAATAATGTCTTTTATAATATTTTCTCTTTTAATACAAGATCCAAAATAGTCACGTATGGTATTTAGTTGTTAAGCCTCATTAATTAGTCTTTTTTAGGAAAGCTAAGAATGGAAAATTTCCTTAGCCTTCCTTTGTGTCTTATGACATTAACACTTTCAAAGAATAGAGTACTTTTTTCTAGTAGTCTATTTCTTATTTTAGATTGTCTAATATTTCCTTATGATAGGACTCAAGGTACCCATTTCCAGTTAGAATACTACATTGATGACATTGTATCTTTTCAGGGTGACATACAATGCCCATCTGCCTCTCATTGGGGATATTAATTTTGGCCTTTAATAAAAGTGTCTTCTGCCTGACCTGTGGTGGCACAGTGGATAAAGCAGTGACCTGGAATGCTGAGGTCGCTGGTTCAAAACCCTGGGCTTACCCATTCAAGGCACATATGGGAGTTGGTGCTTTCTGCTCTAAAAATAGATAATTAAAATCTAAAGAAATAAATAAAAATAAAATAAAATTGTCTTCTGAGTCCTTCATTATGTAATTACTATTTTTCTCATGTATCTAAGAAATAGTTAGTGGGAGATTCTTTAAGACCATGCAAACATTCTGATTTTCTAGATTTAATATCCATTGATGAGTTTTTCCACATCAGATCTTTACTGCAGTGGTTGCAAAAGGCAATTTTCCAACTCCAGCATTCCCACCACATTTACAAGCTAATCCTCAATATTCAACTGTACGAGCTTCTCTTCTCCAGCTTTCATTCATTCATTCATTCACCTACCAACTGTGTGCATTCACACATTCTTCTCCTTGTTTCCCTAGTTTATAATTACTGGATCTAATTATTTTGGTACTCATATTTCTAGTAGGAGCTCTTTCAAGCTGGATCTTGTGTCTTGTAACACATGTATTTCTTTATTTTTTTTTCATTTTTTTCTTTAGATCTTCCTTACCTTATAGCATAAGATTTTAATTTCAGGCTCACCTTATGCTTATTTTGTCTCCTCTAAGAATCAGCCATTTCTCCAAAGAACCCTGGTTCCTTATGGTATGGCAAAGTACAAGAGACCAATATCTGGATGATGGATGTGGTCTCCAAGTATATTTTAAATAATAGTCAAAAACCAGTTAAATTCTGTCAAGTTGAATTAGTTTTTTGACTAAATGAGATCTGACTATATGTATAGGAGATGACTCATTCTATCTTACTATAGATTGAAATTCCATGCCAGTAGTAAGAATATCATGAAGCTTTTCCCTCAAAAAAATTTTAAGAGATATTCAAGCTTATCCCATGGATCCACTTTTCAGTGGTACATAGAGACCATTAGATATTTCAAGATGTTTCTTTACATGGTTCAGATCAAACCAAAAAGAAAATTGAATCTTTTCTTTATTGATTTTAATTTATTGTGTTTAAATATTCAAGTGTCCCATTGAGTATATCCCCCTACCCCCATGTTCCCCTAAACATCCGCGTGCCCACCTCCCCACAATGCTTCCTTTTTCCCATCAGGATTTGCTTTTCTGCTCTCTATAATGCTGTGTTTTGTATATATAATTTTACCAATCCCTTTCCCTTTTTTGATCCCATCTTCTCTTCTATTTTCCCTCTGACCTCTTTCCCTCTGGTCCCTTTGATTCTGCCTCTGTCTCTGTTCCGTTCCTCAGTTCACATTGTTCACTGGATTCCTCAAATGGGTGAGGTCATATGATATATTTCTTTCTCTGCCTGGCTTACTTCACTTAACACAATAGTTTCCAGGTCCATCCATGTTGTCGCAAAAGGTAAGATTTCCTCTTTTCCATGGCCCTATAGTATTTTATTGTGTATATGTACCACAGCTTTTCATTCTATTTGTCAATTAACAGACACTTTGGCTGTTTCTAGATTTTGGCTATTGTAAACAATGCTGCCATAAACATGGGGATGTATTTCTTCTTTTGAATCAGTGATTTGGTGTTCTTAGGATATATTCCTAAAAGTGGGATGGCTGGGTCAAAAGGCTGTTCCATTTTTAATTTTTTGAGGAATCTCTATACTCTTTTCCACAGTGGCTGCACCAGTCTGCATTCCCATCAGCAGTGCAGGAGGGTTCCCTTTTCTCCACATCCTCGCCAGCACTTATTCTGTGTTGTTTTGTTAATAAGCACCATTCTGACTGGTGTGAGGTGGTATTTCATTGTGATTTTAATTTGCATTTCTCTAATGATTAGTGATGTTGAATATTTTTTCATCTGCCTATTGGCCATCTGTATGTCCTCTTTGGAGAAATGTCTACTCATTTCTTTTGCCCATATTTGATTAGGTTGTTTACTTTCCTGGTGTTGAATTTTACAAGTTCTTTATAAATTTTGGTTATTAACCCCTTATCAGACTTACTGTTGAATATGTCTCTCATTGTGTGGTTTGACTTTTTATTTTGTTCATATTGTCTTTAGATGTGCAAAAGCTTTTTAGCTTGATATAGTCCTATTTGTTTATCCTGTCTTTTATTTCACTTGCCCACGGAGATAAATTGGCAAATATATTACTGCGAGAGACTATGTTTTTCTTTATAATGCTTATGGTTTCATAACTTACATTTAAGTCTTTTATCCATTTTGAGTTTATTTTTGTGAATGGTGTATGCTGGTGGTCTAGTTTCATTTTTTTGCAGGTAGTTGTCCAATTTCCCAAACACCATTTTTTAAAGAGACTGTCTTTACTCCATTGTATGCTCTTACCTCCTTTGTCAAATATCAATTGTCCATAAAGGTGTGGGTTTATTTCTGGGTTCTCTGTTTTGTTCAGTTGATCTATATGCCTGTTCTTATGCCAGTACCAAACTGTTTTAAGTACAATGGCTTTGTAGTATAACTTGAAATCAGTAAGTGTGATACCATCCACTTTATTCTTCTTTATCAAGATTTCTGAGGCTATTCATGTTCTTTTTTGGTTCCAAATAAAATTTTGGAATATGTGTTCTATATCTTTGAAGTATGCCATTGGTATTTTAATAGGAATTGCATTGAATTTATAAATTGCTTTGGGTAATATAAACATTTTAATGATGTTTATTCTTCCTATCCATGAACATTCTTCCTATATGCTTCCACTTCTTTGTATCATCCTTGATTTCTTTTATCAATGTTTTATAATTTTCTTAGTACAAGTCTTTAACCTTCTGGGTTAAATTTACTCCTAGGTACTATAATACTTTTGTTGCAAATGGTGATGGTTTTCTTAAGTTCCATTTCAGACATTTCATTGTTGGTGTATAAAAATGCCGCTAATTTCTGAACATTAATTTTATATCCTTCCACCATGCTGAATTCATTTATCAGGTCCAGTAGTTATTTGACTGGGACTTTAGGGTTTTCTATGTACAGTATCAATCATCAGCAAAGAACAATAGTTTTACTTCTTCTTTTCCAATTTAGATGCCTTTTATTTCTTCTTCTTGTCTTATTGCTGTGGCTAGGACTTCCAGAACTATATTCAATAAGAGTGGTTAAAGGGGGCACCCTGCCTTGTTCCTGATCTTAAGGGGATTGCTTTTAATTTTTGCCCATTGAGTATGATGTTGGCTGTCAGTTTGTCATAGATGGCCTTTATCATGTTGAGGTATGTTCCCTGTACTCCCACTTTGCTAAGAGTTTTGATTATAAATAGGTGCTGGATTTAATCAAATGCTTTTTCTGCATCTATTGATATTATCATGTGATTTTTCTTTTTCCTTTTGTTTATGAGATGAATTACATAGACTGTTTTGTGAATACTGTACCAGCGTTGCCTCCCCTGAATAAATCCCACTTGATCATAATGTATTATATGATTTTTTTATGTATTGCTGGATTTAGTTTGCTAATACATATTTTGTTGAGGATTTTAGCATCTAAATTCATCAGGGATATTGGCGTATAATTTCTTTCTTTGTGTTGTCTTTGCCTGGTTTTGGAATCAGAATTATGCTCACCTCATAAAAGGAACTTGAAAATCTTCCCTCCTCTTGAATTTTTTGAAATAGCTTGTGAAGGATAGAAGTTAGTTCTTCTTTGAATATTTGGTAAAATTCACCTGTGAAGCCATCTGGCCCAGGGCTTTTGTTTGTAGGGAGTGTTTGATAACTGAGCTTTTTCTTGCTTCTTAAGGTATGCCTGTAATGCTATGAACACTCTCAAGATTGCTTTTTCTGTGTCCCATAAATTTTGAGTTGTTTTATGTTCATTTTCATTTGATTCAAGGAAATTTTTTATTTCTTCTTTGATCTCATTGTTGACCCAATCATTGTTTAATAACATTCTATTTAGTTTCCAAGTTTTTGATGTTTTTCAGTTTTTCTATTGTAGTTGATTTCTAGTTTCATGCTATTGTGATCTGAGAAGATGTTGGATATGATTTCAATCTTATTAAATTTATTGAGACTCGTTTTGTGTCCTAACATGTGGTCTATCCTAGAGAATGTACCATGAGCACTTGAGAAGAATGTATGTTCTGCTGCTTTAGGGTGAAAGGTTCTGAAGATATCTATTAAATCCAGTTGATTTAGTGTCCTTTAAGACTACTGTTTTTTTTGTTAATTTTCTTTCTTGAGAATCTATCCAGTGATGTTAGTGGGGTATTGAAATCCCCTACTATTATAGTATTGCTGTTGATCTCACTCTTTATGTTCATCAAAATCTGCTTTATATATTTAGGTGCTCCTATATTAGGTGGATAGATATTTATAATGGTTATATCTTCCTGTTGTATTGCTCCCTTTATCATTATGTAGTGACCTTCTTTAACCATTACTATAGCCTTTGTTTTAAAGTCTATTTTGTCAGACATAAGTATTGCTATCCCAACTTTTTCTTCATGTCCATTTGAATGAAATATTTTTTTCAATCTCTTTACTTTCCGTCTATATGTATCTTTTGTTATGAGGTGGGTCTCTTCTAGACAGCATATGTACATGTCCTGTTTTCTTATCCATGCTACCCTATGTTTTTTTTATTGGATTTTTACATTTATTTACATTTAAGGTTATTGTTATGTGGTTGTTTATTGCCATTTTATTTTTTAAATCTACATGCCTCTTTTATTAGATTTTTTTCTTTGTTCTCTTTACAACAGGCCCCTTAACATTTCTTGCAGCATTGGTTTGGTTGTAATAAATTCCTTGTGTTTTTTGTTGTTGTTTTTTTGTTTTTGTCTAAGAAGCTTTTTATTTCTCTTTCAATTTTAAACGATAGCCTTGCTAGATAAAGAAGTCTTGATTGTAGGTTCTTGTTCTGCATTACTTTGAATATTTCTTGCCATTCCCTTCTGGCCTCATGTATTTCTGTTGAGAAATTGAATGTAATCCTTTTTTTTGTAGGTGATTGACTACTTTTTTTTTTGCAGTTTTTAGTATTCTTTCTTTATCTCTTAGCTATGGTATTTTAATTAAGATGTGTCTTGATGTAGGTCTTTTTGGGTTCCTCTTTAAAGGGATTCTCTGTGCTTCTTGAATTTAGGGAAGTTTTCAGCTATGATTTCTTCAATCAGGTTCTCTATCCCTTGTTCTTTTTCTTCTCTTTCAGGAACCCCTATTATGCAGATGTTGTTTCTCTTCATATTGTCACAGAGTTCTCTTAGAATTTCCTCAGACTTTTTGATCCTCTTTTCTTTTTGCAGTCTGCTTCTGTGCTTTTGCTTATCTTGTTCTCTAAATTACTGATTCAAATTTTGCTTGATCCAGCCTCCTTTATTTTTTTTAGTGTAGACTTCCTTTCTGATATTGTTTTTGTTGTTTCTGTCTGATTCTTTTTTATACTTTCAATGTCCTTTTTGATGCCTTCTATTTCTTTATTTATGTGCTCATTTTGTCCATCTATTGTTGCTCTAAGATCTTTGAACATCCTAATAATCATTATTCTAAACTCTCCATCTGGTATCTTGGTTAGTTCCATCTCATTCAGTTCTTTTTCTGGGGATTTCTCTGATTGATTCATTTGAATTACATTTCTCTGTCTTCCTATTTTGTCTCTGTATAGACTGCTCCTTTGGATGTGTTGTTTGTATAACTAGCTAAGTATAGGATTGGTGTTGTCTGCCTCCAGCTTTCAGTTGTGTTGTTTCTTGATCTTCTTGGGTTGGCTTCAGCTGTTTGTACTCCCTGTGGCTTACTTGTCTGCTGCTACTGCTCTTTCTGCTGTTTGTGACAGCATTTTCTATGCCTTAGCTGAGTCAGGTGTGAAGAGCCTTTTCTTAAAATACCACTCTAACTAGGGTTCTTAGGTTCTGAGCTGATGCTCTTCATATCTGGCCACTGGATGTACCAGCCTTGGACCTCCATGGCTGATACCTGGCACAGATCAGTGGGGGTCACTGCTCTTGACTGGCTCTTAGCAACTTTCTTGGAACTACAGGCGATTCAAAATCTAACTGCTTCTGCTGGACCCTGATGCTGTTGTAAATATCAGCTGCACTTCTATGCTGGCTTTTATCTACTTTTGGCCAGTGTGTATGACCTCTCCATTCCTGAAGTGTGGTCTTTCCACCAGCGTCCCTTCTGCCTCTGCCTCCTTGGGCACTCGGACACTGGCGCAGGCTCTTGAGCCGCAGCTCAAGACTACACTCTCCTCTCCAAACTCCAGTCCTCTTGGCGCTCCCCATTCCTACAGCCCTGGTTAAGTGGCTGTGAACAAGATTTTCTGCACTGTCCCTTTAAGACAGAGCCTGAGAGTTCTGTTTCCCCCTCGCAAAGAGTTACCCAGCTCTTCTTACAGCTAAATAATGTCCTTATACCTCCTCTAGTCTCTGGGGCTCCAGGCTGGGGTTCCGGTCCTGTGGCTGAGGACCCACAACTCTCCAAGAAACCCACCCCACCATGAGAGACACTCTGGGCTGCCTCTCACTCCTGGAAGTAGGACATCCCTTTCCTTGTCTCTGCCTTTCCTACCAGCTCACTGTCATTCCTTCAGTGATGCTTGGTTATAGATTCCTCTTAATTTAGTCCAAAGTTGGTTTTTCAAGATGATTGTTCCTAAGTTAAGTTGTAATCCACTTTGGTTCTGGGAGGTGGGAGTTGTAAAATCCACCTACTCCATCACCATTTTCCCTCTCACATGACAACTGTCTTGTGGTCTTCTCTTTTCCACTGAGCCACAAGAGTGTCTTAAGACTGTTGATTCTGAGGATGATCCCAGGCTAGAAGCAGCCTGGTCTTGAGACTCTGACTGTCAGCTGTTATGGAAAGGCAGTTTATAGTATAGCCAGGAGCATACAAACCCCACAAACTGGAAGTAGTATCTTATGAGAAGTCCCCAAGTCTGTCCTAAAAAAATTCATTTTTAAAAGGGAAATTCTTATAACTCTTTTGATGAAAGAATAAGTTATTTCACATTATCATGCCTTAATTTTCCATAAGGGCTCAACCCACCTCAAAAAGAAACTTTAACTCCACATTTGCATATCTACATATATCCATAGGAGTTTTGTTTTAATATATCTTATTAAGGACTGAAATTAAACATGAGGATTTGTCACATTCTTTATAAAGTGAGATATTTAGTGGTTAGGCTGAATTACAAATTGTTTTATATTCTTGGGAGCATTTTCTATGATCCACACTTTTGCCAAGATTAAATTCTGGTTCCCCTGATTTACTCTGCTGTAATACTCATTATATTTGTACTTTCTTGCCTGATGACTATCTTTCCTGTTAGAGTGGAGGCTTCTAAGAGCAGAGACCACCCTGTCCCTAAGGCTTATTATGTTGCTGAACTAAAAGGAAGATTTGTTAACAAGTTGAAAGAACCATGATCTAAGATGGAACATGCAGACATTATTGTGATTCTTTACTGTTTAGGAGTATGTCTCAGCTAAGAGCATTGGTTTGGGATGCGGAGGACCCAAGTTCGAAACACCAAGGTTGAAGGCTTGAGCACAGACTCATCTGGTTTGAGCAAGGCTCACAAGCTTGAGCCCAAGATCACTGGCTTTAGCAAGGGGTCACTTGATCTGCTGTACTTCCTGAGTCAAGGCACATATGAGAAAGCAATCACTGAACAACTAAGGAGCTGCAACGAGGGGTTGATGCTTCTCATTTCCCTCCCTTCCTGTCTGTCTGTCCCTATCTGACTCTCTCTGTCTTTGTCACACACAAAAAAACACACAAATAAAACCACAATGCAAATTTTGTGAAGTTGGAAAGCCTAAAGACAATTTTGTAGGGTAAACTAGAAGTTACTTCAGCTTGGTGATTTATTACTTCATGGATTTTCACCATTTTGACTGTGAAGTGTTTGGTTTTCTCAAATATTCATTCTTGTCCCAGAGTCCTTTCTGCTGATTTTAATAGATAGTAATGAATCCATGTGAGGCAAAAACATGTAGCCACTAAGGGAATATATATAATAAAGAACTAAAAATTAGGGTATATAAGAAATATTTAAAATTTAAAAACTCATAGTTAATAATGCAGAGTGGTTTTTAATTATTAGATAATAACATACCTTAATACTATAAAGACTTTTTGCCCTTCTTGGTAAAATCAGTACAGCCATGCTAGAAATGCTACTTTAAATTCAGATCACAACTATCTCTTTCTTAGATTTTAAATAACACTATGTACATTAACTCTGAATTTTTGGTTTTGAGTACCATGATATCTTCTCCACTTACATTTTAAAAAAAGAATTGAATCAAGAACCAAAGTGGCAGAATTAGGATTAATGAAGAGAATTTAACAAAATGTCAATTGCAAACCATTATAGGAGAAAAGTTTCTTATAGTTAGCTATGTTGTTTTAAGGAAATAATGAGGAGTTATTTTTTCCTTTCTTTTCAGAAACTAATAAGCTAGAAGCCAAGAAAATAAGACACTGGAATTTTTTTTTATTTAATGAGAGGAGGGGTGGTCGATAGACAGACTCCCACATATGCCCCAAATCCACTGGCAAGCCCAGTAAGGGGCAATGCTCTGCCCATTTGGGACATAGCTTTGTTGAGCAGCAACCAAGCTCTGCTTAGTGCCTGAGGCGAGGCCATGAAGCCATCCTTAATGCCCAGGGCCAACTTGCTCCAACCTAGCCATGGCTGCTGGAGGGGCAGAGAGAGAGAGAGAAGGAGAGAGAGAGAGAAGCGATAGAGGGAGGGGTGGGCAAGCAGATAGACACTTCTCCTGTGTGCCCTGGTTGGGAATCAAACCTGAGACTTCCACATGCTGGGCTGATGCTCTACCACTAAACCAACTGGCCAGGGCCAGGATGTATATATAAAAAAAGACTAGTTGACAATTTAGGAAGAATGGATATATACAGAGAATCTATACAGCATGTAGTTGGACAAACTAGATGATACTACTACTACTAATAATAATAATAGTAATAATAGCTATAATTTAGTACCTGCCACATGCCCAATGGTATATATACATATACATAATCTTATTTAAATAAATCTTTAAGAATATATTTTCATAAGCATCTGCAAAAGTTGATAATTATTATCCCCATGTTATAAAGGAAAGTACTGAGGCTAAGTGAAGTTAAGAAAGTGAAAAAAATCAAGATTTAAACTTGACTGTTCAAATAATAATAATAATAAATAGCTAAGACCATATTTTTTGTTCCATAAGACACACCTGACCATAAGATGCTCCTGATCATAAAATGCACCTAGGGTTTTAAGGAAGAAAATAAGAAAAAAAGTATTCTGAATCAAATTGTGTGTTAAATATTTAATAAAATATAACAATAATATTTAAGCAATGTAAACTCAACAGCAGTATTAACAACCATTAGCACTGTTATTAACAAATGAGAAGAGACTTTAATATTCAAATACTCTTCTAGTTGTCTGGGAACCTGCAGCAGCTAAAAAAAATAAACATTCACTGCATAAGATGCACAGGCATTTTCCCCTCCACTTTTGGGGAAAAAAGTGTGTCTTATGGAGCAAAAAGTATGGTAAATAGTGCTTAAAATATATCTGATATCAATATATCACAGTTCTAATGTGTTCTATTATCCATAGTAAATATATATTTCAAAATTAAAAATATGTGTACATGTACGTACATCATATATGCATAAAGATACAGAAAAAATTTTACCTCATTAACTCCATTTCACTATTTAAGTTACTGAACGTAAAAACCAAAAATGATATAACCAAAGAAAATTTCTTAAAGCCTCATATGATACACTATTTCCTGCTTATAGAAATTTCCCATCGAGAAAGTAACTGGGTATTTTGTTGTGATTTCATAAGTATTGGGGGATATGTTCAGTTTGCAAACTACTGAATAAAATCATATTTCTGTTTAGAACTCTTTATACTAATACACTGTCTATTGAAAATTTACATTGCCTTTGTAATATGAGCCCCTAACAAACATTTGGCATTTAAAAATTTAAGCCAGGTATAAGCCAAAAATGGAAGGCAGAGGCATGAAAGAGTTGGAATACTATTTATTTATATTACATATTCCTGCCAAGGTGGGGGGAGGAGGGAAGACTACCAGTTTCTTTAACTTTGTCTTCCTTATAATCACTGTGCTGTATCATACATATATTTTCCTTTTCAGGATTGTAGAACAAACAACCAATACACTCCTTAGAACAGTCATTCATTCACTCCTCCATTGATTCCCTTATTCCATATTTACTTATGTGTCATGCACAAGTTCAGACACAAGGAATGCAGTAACAAACAAAACAATGTCCCTGTCCTCATGCAACTAACATTCAAGTGCAATTATAAAGACCATACACACACACAAAATTTGAAATTTAATGCCAAGCTTTTTACAAGTGCGTCAAGAAAAATAAAGCAGAAATTATTATTCTCACGATTTTCATATAAAACTGAATTGTGACAGGAGAAACAGCAATAAAGCCATGCCGTACTCTGCCTGCAAAATGAAGGTGGTCTGTGATTATAAATACCTGGGTTCTCCGCAGTATAATTCTAAATTATTTATAGTACAAATCATTTCCTGAGAGAGAGGAAACACTTTGTATGTTTTATGATTTCATATGAATTACAGGAGACTTGTGATATCACTTTTGAGAAAATTCTTATTAATCAAGTCTTGTAAGGAGGAGGATCAACTCACTTATGCTGTTATTTCCTATAATGCCTGACTTTCTAGGTTATCCCCTTTATACTTAGAGACAGCATGCCAGAAGAACTTAACTGTATAACCATGAATACAAATTTATACCTTTTCTTTTAAGTGAGATTCAGTAACCAGCAAGAATATTTTCACTGTCATAAAGTATTGTCTTCAGAGGCAAAATGCTACTGTCAGAAAGAACTGGTTCTGTTCCTTCCCAGAGTTGCCAACAAAGATTTTGTTAATTGCAGGACTGCCTTTTTTTTTTTTTCTATATGAGACTTTCCTAGATTATTTTAGATTTGCTTTCACAATTAATCTATTTGGCAATAAATTCACTTGACTTGTGAATAATCTTATACTATATTTAATCCCAGATATGAAACTTATTAGAGTGCTAGTGCCCTGAACTCCAGTCAAATTGCATGGCCTTCTCACACAGGGAGAATACTAAGGACAGTCTGAAAGTTGAATACTTTGAGTTTTCATGAGGAAGGACCTTTTGTTATCCTCGCAGGAACTAAACAAAATGTGTCAATAGTCCAAATCCTGGAGCCAAAGTTAAGGACTCAAGCAGAGGCCACTAAACTGAGAAGTAAGCACGTTTTTGAAGGGAAGAAAGAACAAAAACTATCCCTCTTACCTGTACTTTTGGATTATAATCATCTTAATGGTACCTGTGTTTTCTATAAAAATCTTTATTTTTTCTCTTTTCATAATTTATTTTGTAGAAATGTGGTGATGGCACATTCTTTCAACTGTACTAATTATCCCTCCCACATATTTTCTAACTTGTTCATCTTTTGTCCCATTTGATGTCTAATTCTAGATTACACCCAGCCCAAGGTTCTGAGAATAATTGGATATCTGTGACAGTGGATATTTCTTTGACCCCAGTCACACTTTCTGAGATTCATTATGAGTCTTAATCCAGTACCCTTACAGTGCCTTAAGTCTGATAGACCAAAGCCTGCCTTTGCCTCTGTTTCTGCATTCTTGTTCTGTCTGATACTGTTCCCCATAGAACTGAAGCCCTGCCAACCTCTCACCAAGTCCAGTCCCAGCATCTGGAATCCTTTCCTAAACTTTTTAACCAGTGTCTGGATCATTACTGCCGTAGACTAGAATAGAAATACAATTAGGTAAGCGTTCAGAAGATTCAGGCAAATCTGGAAAATTGTATGATTAAACCCATTCTGCTTCTAAAATTAGCTTCATCACCAATGTTTGCTTTATGAAAATTTTTTACATAAAGATGTTTTCGTCATTGACGGACTTTGGTCACAACAGCGGACCTCTAAGATTATAACGAAGCTGACAGTCTCCTACTGTCCATTGATGTCGTAACCATACTAACATCATAGTGCTGCCCTGAAATGTGTCTGCAAGGCCCAGTGAGTCCTATCTGACTTTTATTCCCCCCTTCCTCCCTTCCCTTCCTCCTCCTCCTGCTCCTTTTCTTACTCCTTTTTCTCTGTTTCTTCCTCCTCTGTCTGTTCCTCCACCTGTCCCTCTGCCACTGTCCCCAGGGCCAGCCCAAGAGGAGCCAGTGGCCCAAGAGCCAGAGGCACTCTCTCCATAGACACCTTCCAAAGGACCCAATTATAGTAGCATACTAAATTAACTCATGTTTTTCTTGTTATTTTGGTGTAAACAATTCTACTACACTGCCAGTAGTATAAAGGCATAGTACATTCAATTATTTGCAGTACAACAGGTCTTCGAAAACATCATTTTGTTATAAGGTAATGAGAAAGAAAAAATATTCCTGACCCAAGCCACTGTCTGTGGGTAGCTTGCATTCTTCTCATGTCTTGCATGGGTTTTATCCAGGAACTCTGGTTTCCTCCCACATTTCAAAGATGTGCTGGCAGGTGTACTGGTGTATCTAAATGGCCCCAGGTTGAGCAAGTGGAGGGAAGTGTGTTAGTGCAACCTGCAATGGAAAGGTCCTTGCTCCTAAGCTGCGGAGACAGGCTCCACCCACCCACTACCCCAGACTGGAAAAAAAAAGATTAGAAAACAATTCTCTTGCTTTTGTTCATCTTTCTTAAAGGTCTGGATAGCTCACTTTTATTTTAATATTTAAAATGGGGTGGTGAGCTCACAATATAGTGTATAGATGATGTGTTGCAGAATTATTCACCTGAAACGTGTATAATTTTGTTAACCAGTGTCAGCCCAATAAAGTCAATAAAAATAAATAAAACTAAAAGTGTTTTGGGTCTGTATTTAGAAGTTTGATGATGTTTTTGTGACCAGAAATATACCATAGGAATTTTTTTTTTTATTAAATTTAATGCAGTGACATTGATAAATCAGGGTACATATGTTGAGAGAAAATATCTCTAGATTATTTTGACATTTGATTGTGCTGTATACCCCTCCCGCAAAGTTAAATTGTCTTCTGTCACCTTCTATCTGGTTTTCTTTGTGCCCCTCCCCTCCCCTAACCCCTCTCTCCTTCTTCACCTCCTCCCCCCTCCCCCAACCCCCCCCCCCGCCCCTGTTGCCATCACATTCTTGTTCATGTCTCTGAGTCTCATTTTTATGTCCCTTCTATGTATGGATTCATCTCAGTTTTTTTCTGATTTACTTATTTCACTCCGTATAATGTTATCAAGGTCCATCCATGTTATTGTAAATGATCCGATGTCATCATTTCTTATGGCTGAGTAGTATTCCATAGTATATATGTACCAAAGTTTTTTAATCCACTCGTCCTCTGACGGACACTTGGGCTGTTTCCAGATCTTCGCTATTGTGAACAATGCTGCCACAAACATGCGGGTGCATTTCTCCTTTTCGAGCCGTTCTATGGTGTCCTTGGGGTATATTCTTAAAAGTGGTATAGCTGGGTCAAAAGGCGGTTCGATTTTCAGTTTTTTGAGGAATCTCCATACTGTTTTCCACAGTGGCTGCACCAGTCTGCATTCCCACCAGCAGTGCAGGAGGGTCCCCTTTTCTCCACATCCTCGCCAGCACTTATTCTGTGTTGTTTTGTTGATAAGCGCCATTCTGACTGGTGTAAGGTGATATCTCATTGTGGTTTTAATTTGCATTTCTCTAATGATTAGTGATGTTGAGCATTTTTTCATATGCCTATTGGCCATCTGTATGTCCTCTTTGGAGAAGTGTCTATTCATCTCTTTTGCCCATTTTTGGATTGGGTTGTTTGTCTTCCTGGTGTTGAGTTTTACAAGTTCTTTATAAATTTTGGTTATTAACCCCTTATCAGACGTATTGTCAAATATGTTCTCCCATTGTGTAGTTTGTCTTTTTATTCTGTTCTTGTTGTCTTTAGCTGTGCAAAAGCTTTTTAGTTTGATATAGTCCCATTTGTTTATCCTGTCTTTTATTTCACTTCCCCGTGGAGATAAATCAGCAAATATATTGCTCCGAGAGATGTCGGAGAGCTTACTGCCTATGTTTTCTTCTAAGATGCTTATGGTTTCACGGCCTACATTCAAGTCTTTTATCCATTTTGAGTTTATTTTTGTGAGTGGTGTAAGCTGGTGATCTAGTTTCATTTTTTTGCAGGTAGCTGTCCAATTTTCCCAACACCATTTGTTAAAGAGGCTGTCTTTACTCCATTGTATTTCCTTACCTCCTTTGTCAAATATCAGTTGTCCATAGAACTGTGGGTTTATTTCTGGGTTCTCTGTTCTATTCCATTGATCTATATGCCTGTTCTTATGCCAGTACCAGGCTGTTTTGAGTACAATGGCCTTGTAGTATAACTTGATATCAGGAAGTGTGATACCTCCCACTTTATTCTTCTTTTTTAAGATTGCTGAGGCTATTCGTGTCCTTTTTTGGTTCCATATAAATTTTTGGAATATGTGTTCTATATCTTTGAAGTATGTCATTGGTATTTTAATTGGTATTGCATTGAATTTATAAATTGCTTTGGGTAATATAGACATTTTAATGATGTTTATTCTTCCTAACCATGAGCACGGTATATGCTTCCACTTGTTAGTATCTTCCTTGATTTCTTTTATCAATGTTTTGTAATTTTCCGAGTACAAGTCTTTAGTCTCCTTGGTTAAGTTTACTCCTAGGTACTTTATTTTTTTGGTTGTAATTGTGAAGGGGATTGTTTCCTTAATTTCTCTTTCTGACTGTTCATTGTTGGTGTATAAAAATGCTTCTGATTTCTGAGTATTGATTTTATATCCTGCCACTTTGCTGAATTTATTTATCAGGTCCAGTAGTTTTTTGACTGAGACTTTAGGGTTTTCTATATACAATATCATATCATCTGCAAATAATGATAGTTTTACTTCTTCTTTTCCAACTTGAATGCCTTTTATTTCTTCTTCTTGTCTGATTGCTGTGGCTAGGACTTCCAGGACTATGTTAAATAAGAGTGGTGAAAGGGGGCACCCCTGCCTTGTTCCTGATCTTAAGGGTATTGCTTTTAATTTTTGCCCTTTGAGTATGATGTTGGCTGTGGGTTTCTCATAGATGGCTTTTATCATGTTGAGGTATGTTCCCTGTATTCCCACTTTGCTGAGAGTTTTGATCATGAATGGGTGCTGGATTTTATCAAATGCTTTTTCTGCATCTATTGAAATTATCATATGGTTTTTCTCCTTCTTTTTGTTTATGTGATGAATCACATTGATTGATTTACGAATATTGTACCAACCTTGCCTCCCCAGAATAAATCCCACTTGATCATGGTGTTACCATAGGAATTTAACTCCTGCTTACATCAATTAGCCTATGGTAAAATTAGATTTGGTATATGTCCTTTCACTTAAAGTTACAGTTTCCAAGAACCTGTCTATGATGTTAAATGAGGGCTTACTGTTCATAATACTTGAACACGATAATAAACAACCACGTTACTGGTTTATAGATTTATTATACTGTACTTTTTATCATTATTTTAGAGTGTATGCTTTCACTCATATAAAGAAATTTTGCTGTAAAACAGTATACCATGTTATGCCAGCAGCGGCATCATACATCTTATGTCTCCAGTGCCTCTTGCTTGCATCACTTTTTCTTGTGCCTGATCTAATCCTCGTGTTATTTGGTACAATAATATTCTATATAAACTGAAAGGTCTGGGAACAATAGACTATACAATATAACCTAGGTGTGTAGTAGACTATACTATCCAGGCTTGTGTAAATACACTGTGATGTTTTCACATAATAAAATCACTTAACAATGCATTTCTCAGAACATATCCCCATGGTTAAGTGGCCCATGACTATATTAGACTGAAGGATTGTACCATGTAAAATCAAAAGATCTTATTTTTTTTTTTTGCTTTTCAGATTCCTAAAGACATATTTTTTCTTTAAAGTCAAAGTATTTGTTCTTTGAAGGATGTAATCAGAAAAGTATAACTTCTACTAACTCAAGTTAAAAATCAATGGAAAAATATTCCTATGCAAAATAGAAGAGACCCAAATATTCATTAGTAGTTTCTTCTTGGATGTGCCTTGATCAGATAAGCCTAGGGTTTTAAACCAGTGGCCTCAGCACTCCAGGTCAATGTTCTATCCACTGCAACACCACAGCTCAGACAACCCAAACATTTTGAAATACCATCATCTTAAAGATAGTAAGATAGAAGAAAAATTTTCTTATAAAGAATGTTAAGAAATATCCAAGTATCTTTAAGAAGTATTCCCATTTCTAGGAAATAACCTAACAAATAAATGTAAAAGTTTATTCTATTGTTTGACTTGATGAAGCACCAGGATTTTTAATTATTGAAAACACAAAGGATTTCACCAAGTCAAGAAACTAGAATCTTATCTATCGATGTTCTAGTACTTCATTTCAAGCTTCATACTAGCAGTATCAGGCAGAAGAATCTTACAGACAGAGAAGAAAAATAATAAACAAGAAAGAATACTGCTGAATAGTATGATCTAAGTAGGCAATTTATAGGAGTATTCATATTTGTACTGCAATATGAAAATAATGCTGCCTTTAATCAAATTTTAAGAGTAAGCATCAGCCATGTATCTTAATTATTACCCTATTATACTCGTAAGTTATTTGTCTCCGTGATTTTTAAATAATAACAAAGATACCTGACAATTTCTGATCTGAGACATGAGAAAAAATCTTTCTATGGTTTCTTGTTAAGAGGACATACTGCCTAACCAGGCAGTGGTGCAGTGGATATAGCGTCGGACTGGGATGCAGAAGAGGACATACTATCAAAAGTATGCCATTAAGAATATTCTTACAATCAACAGAGCTATTTGTTTCAACATCCCTCAATGTAAAGCAATGATTATACAATTTAAAAAATGCTCCATAAAAGAGACTCTGTGGAAGTTAATGGGTTTGTAAAACAATACAGTCCAGGTAAACATTTCTGTTGATCTTGTTTAAAATATGAACACATTTTAAAGTAGTTTTACTAATTTTTTTAAATTTCTTTTCTTTGTTGTTTTTTTTTAAATATTTTTAAGACTTTATTCATTTTCGAGAGAAAGAAGGTAGGGGGAGCAGGAAGCACCAACTCCCACATGTGCCTTGACCAGGCAAGCCCAGGGTTTTTGTTTGTTTGTTTGTTTTTACAGAGGCAGAGATAGACAGAGACAGACAGACAGGAACAGAGAGAGATGAGAAGCATCAATCATTAGTTTTTCGTTGCAACACCTTAGTTGTTCATTGATTGCTTTCTCATATATGCCTTGACCACGGGCCTTCAGTAAACCGAGTAACCCCTTGATCAAGCCAGCAACCTTGGGTCCAAGCTGGTGAGCTTTTTGCTCAAGCCAGATGAGCCCGCGCTCAAGCTGGCGACCTTGGGGTCTCGAACCTGGGTCCTTCTGCATCCCAGTCCGACTCTCTATCCACTGTGCCACCATCTGGTCAGGCATTTTTCTAATTTTTTATTGAAGTCACATACTGGTGAGAATTGGAATGGGAAAGTGAATAAAACATACTCAAAGAGAAATATGCAAGTGAGCACAATATTTTGCATATAGATACAGTCTTTTCATAAATTCCATAATGTACAGCCATGGACTTCATAGACTATTGCTTTGCTTTTCTTTTCTTTTTCAAGGAGAAAAGGGGAGATAGTGAGACAGATTTCCGCATGTGCCCTGACCGGGATCAACATGGTAACCCCAATATGGGGCCAATGCTCAAATCAACCAAGCTTTCCTCAGAGCCTAGGGATGACGCTCAAACTAATTGAGCCACTGGCTGTGGAGGAGGAGAGAGAGAGATAAGGGGGAGAGAAGCAGATGGTCGCTTTTTATGTGAGCCCTGACTGGGAACCAAACCAGGGACATCTACACGCCAGGCTCAGACTGACACTCTATCTACTGAACCAACTGGCCAGGGCTATTGTTTTTCAAATTCCAGATCTCCTTTTATTAGAGATCTCCACTCCATTGATTCAATGGTCTGGAACTGGCAGTTTAAGAAACAAAAGTATTCTGATAAAGCTCTGGCTGTAATAATGTAGTTTTAGAATCTCCCTCGATTTGTACGTAAAAATGGAACAGACTGGCAAAGAAAAATAACAAACCCAAAAACCTTTGAACAACACCTATGACAAAACTTCACAACCCTCATAACATGAGCATACAGAGACAAACCATAAAGACCTACAAGACCAGATGAAATCAGCATCTGTGTGGCAAGAAGTAGAGGGAAAAGAATGGGCTGGATAGATCTAAGAATAATAAGCATCCAGATTGCTGTAGGGTATTCACTGGAAATTATGGAATACCAATCTGAAAACAGAAGCTTAACCTGGGCAGGGTTTCTTTAAGACCCAAGTCTTGAATAAGGGCAGGATTTTGAAATGTGTTGTGGTCTCATGGTGCCCAAGCAATCTGAAACCTATCACTATTAAACTAACATATCAAGTTACCTTCTAATTTGAAAAGTATAATATAATAATTGTACAAAGTGAGTAGCTTTTATTTCAACTGAAATATTGATAATTATGGCAGGACTGCAATACCAATGCTATCTATCCCTAAGAATTACCTAGAGGTCACCCTTATTGCATTGATCCTAAGGAATCTTTTTTTTTTTTTTTACATTTTTAACCGTCTAAATTAGCATGTTTTTTACATTTTATAGTATCTTACAATTAATTTCAGCATTTTTCCTTTGTTCGTACATTAAATAATTAAATTGTGTGTCTTACAACAGATGGCACCTTGGATATGAAAACATATAGTATTTTCTTGTTCCTTGCACAATGGTTCATTAAATGCTTTACCCATGAAGAATTCATTATATTCTGGTCAAAGTAAAGATGTTTGGCCAATGCAATAGAATTCAGCACTACCACTTGACCAGGCAGTGGTACAGTGGATGAAGTGTTGGACTGGGATGCTGAGGACCCAGCTTCAAAACCCCAAGGTTGCCAGCTTGAGCACAGGCTCACCAGCTTGAGCCACCTTGAGCCAGCTTGATCATAGAAATGACCCCATGGTCACTGGCTTGAGTCCAAAGTTGCTGGCTTTAAGCCCAGGGTTGCTGGCTTCGGTTCAAGGTCGCTGGCTGGAGCAAGGGATCATTTGCTCTGCTGGAGCCCCCCAGTCAAAGCATATATGAGAAATCAATCAGTGAACAACTAAGGAGCTGCAATAAAGACTTGATGCTTTTCATCTCTCTCCCTTCTTGTCTATCCCTGTCTGTCCCTCTTTCTCTCACACACACACTAAAAATAAAAAATAAAAAAATTCAGCAGTACTTTCAGCTAGAGACAGTAAAAATTATAAACAATTACTATTGGGGATAAAAAAAAACCTCCTACTTATGTAGCACTATACAGGAAAATACTTAACCACTTGAGTTGTAGTATTTAATCAGTTTCTTGCTATTTTAAGAGTTTAATAGCTGAGATAGTAATATTTATAATTATGACTTATGGATTGTTTATTAAATGTCAGTCTTGTTCCTGGCTGGTTGGCTCAGCAGTAGAGTGTTCAATTCTAGTAGGAAGTCCCAGGTTCAATTCCCAGCCAGGGCACACAAGAGAAGTGCCCATCTGCTTCTCCACCCTTCCCCCTCTCCTTCCTCTCTCTCTCTTCTCCCCCCACAGCCAAGGCTCCGTGGGAGCAAAGTTGGCCAAGACGCTGAGGATGGCTTCATGGCCTCCCCTCAGGCGCTAGAATGGCTCCAGTTGCAGCAGAGCAATGCCTCAGAGGGGACGAGCATCGCCCCCTGGTGGGCCTGGCAGGTGGATCCCGGTCTGGCGCATGCGGGAGTCTGTCTGTCTGCCTCCCCCCAGCTTCTCACTTTGGAAAAATACACACACAAAAAAAAATCTAAATAAATAAATGTCTTATGGAAATTAGGACAAAGTAGAAATTTGAATGAGGTTGAATACAAAATCCATGGTACTGGTACTATTTACATCACTGGTACCTGCTGCCGTTATACTAATTTTTTCGGATGCCAGTAAACACACAAGAAAGATGACAGATTTAACTTATGAATATGTTAAATGTAATTAAATATGAATTATAGCAGGGTACTGTTGCTGTCATCAATTTTTAAAATATGATTATATGATGCTTCATCAATCAAAATATTAGTCTGCACCCAATTAACAGACAAAAATCATACATTACCTAATTTAAACAGGGGATGTCTAATATGAATAATTAGAAGAATAGCTTTAAAGAAGTAAAAAAAAAATGATGTTTAGGGAAAATGCTTAAGAAAAGACAACCATGTAGGAAGGACCTCCTTCTTAAGTTCGAGGTCACACATAATTGGAAAAGGTGTGATGGTAGCCTACTGGAGGGCAGAGAAAATGGCTGCACTGGTGGGCCAGAGTTGGTCCACAGTCCTAGAAGAGCAAGAAAACCCTTCATGAAACATGAGAGCCACAGCTAGCAGGAAGTGTGCAAAGCGAGTAGGGATGCTGTGACAGGAGAGAAGCCTAGAGTGTGGACTGTCAACCTCAAGAGGGCTGAGGGAAGATAGTCACCATGCCCAGGTACAGGATACAAGGTTCCAAGGGAACCATGTGCTCTGGAGCAAGGTTGATCTGAACTGCACTGCACTGCTTCACACATCCACACCATTGATTAACCACACAGCAGGAGCAAGGAAAGGTAAAAGGTCACACACTGAAGAACCAGAAAAGTTACCCCCTCCTTCTTGCAATATCTCTCCCACTCTCTCTACTAACTAACTTCACATCAAGCACACTGAAAAGAACATATACTTAAAAGAGCCTGACCAGGCAGTGGCAGTGGATAGAGCATGGACCTGGGATGCTGAAAACCCAGGTTGCAGCTAAAGTGCCAGCTCATCCGTCTTGAGCATGGGCTCATCCAGCTTGAGCATGGGTCACCGGCTTCAATGTGGGATCATAGACATGAGCCCAAAGTGCTGGCTTGAGCAAAGGTTCACTGGCTCAGCTGAAGCCCCCCAGTAAAGGCACATATAAAAAAGCAATCAATGAACAACTAAAGTGCCACAGCAACAGGTTGATGCTTCTCTTTTCTCTACTTTCTTGTCTGTCTGTCTCTGTCCTTCTGTCTCTCACACACACTAAAAAAAATAAAAAACGAAAATATACTTAAGGAGTTCAGTGTGGACTCTCAGGACAGGTAGTGAAGGGTGAATTTGTTGCTGAGAGGCAATAAATCGATAACTGGCACAGCAATCAGTTAAAGATGTCTGAAAGTGTTTGGTCTAAGAAAGTTATTGTAAGCTCTGGGTTAAAAACTAGGAAAAACATTGTCATTAAGAAGCAGTAGCCCTGGCTGGTTGGCTCAGTAGTAGAGCGTCAGCCTGGTATGCAGGAGTCCCAGGTTCGATTCCAGGCCAGGGCACATAGGAGAAGCACCCATCTGCTTCTCCACCCCTCCCCCTCTCCTTCCTCTCTATCTCTCTCTTCCCCTCCCGCAGCCAAGGCTCCATTGGAGCAAAGTTGGCCCAGGCGCTGAGGATGGCTCTGTGGCCTCTGCCTCAGGCACTAGAGTGGCTTTGGTCGCAACAAAGTGCCGCCCCGGAGGGGCAGAGCATCGCCCCCTGGTGGGCATGCCGGGTGGATCCTGGTCAGGCGCATGCGGGAGTCTGTCTGACTGCTTTCCCGTTTCCAACTTCAGAAAAAATACAAAAAAAAAAAAAAGAAGCAGTACAGCAAAGCATGAAGAGAGGATGAAAAGGAGAGAAACAGATAGTAAGAAATTTTGGTCTTGAAGACTATGCCTAGAAATCAAGATTCTACATAGTTGAGATAAAACACCCTTCATTGGTGTAGTTAGGAATTTTATAAAATTTTATATATCCTCTCATTTTGATTCTCACAATCATCCTGTGAGATTGGTTGTCATTATTATTATTATCAATTTATAAATAAACTGTCAATTTACAAATAAAGACCTAGACACACAGACTTACCAGAACCCCAAAACTAATAAATTTCAGAGGATTTGATCTTAAACCCTTAGAAACATATGGTTAGCACTATGGTACTTAACCTAGTTTTGACAATAAAATTAAAGTAGACCTTTCTCAGGGTCATATAATCAAGAAATATGTTGCAAATTACAAATGAGTTAGTAAACAATAGTATAGCCTCTAAATCTAGCCATTTTGTAATTTGCTGGGACAGCAACTACAGGGGGGTCCTCAGGTTAAGACACAGTTCCATTCTTGCAACAGTGACATAACGCAAATATTGGTGTAAGTTGAAACAAGCCCTAGCCTAAGTCCCTTACCTCTGCTAATACAGTTATAAAATCATAATCTAGAACGTAAAAACACAACCAAGCCACAGAAAAAGGAAAAGGACATAAATATACTGTATTGTACACTGTACTATAGTAACCGAAAAAAATGACAAAAAATGAGTGTAAAAAAATTTAGTCCCTTTATTCCTGTGGTTGGCCTGCACAATGGAAGGGGCACTGCAAGGTGGGAGAGAGTGACCTACTGGGAAGAAGAAGCTGGAGAAGCAGGAGAATCTGAAAAGGGTGCTGGAGATACTGGGTCAGATGAATCAGGATCACATAAGGAACATGCAGTAGATGCTGGAGACGATTCATCTCAAGAAGCAGCTGATGTAGGTAGAGGGTATAGGATCTGTTGCAGGCCTCTCTACCTTCTTTTTTCTTTCTTTCTTTTTTTTTTTTTTTTTTTTTTTTTTTTTTTTTTTTTTTTTTGCCTCTCTACTTTCTTAAAGAATTGTTCCAAGATCATCTGTAAGGTCCATGACTTCTTCTCTTCCAAAATCTGCCTATAGCATTGGAAGGCATCCACAACAGCTCTGTAGACCTTACTGAATCTGTCATCACTGGGGTCCTCAGCCTGAAATTTGACAACTCATCCTCTACCATGGAAAAACCTTCTGCCAAACCCTTGGTAGTAAATCTCTTGGGTTCTGGGATTTCTATGTCTTCCTCTTCAATCAGCTGCTTATCCAGCTGAATGAGGTCCTCAGCAGACAGTTTCTCTTCGTGTGATGCCAGTAGCTCTGTGACACCCATCATGATAGATTTTCTTTTCTTCAAAGCACTACCATCTGAAGACTCTGACTTTCATTTAGGAGCCATGATAAGGGCCAAAATGTTGCCAAAGAAAACAATGCAAATGGAACACTTGCACTTTTAATAGTCCAAAATGGCATAGGTAAGTGTACTAGGGGATGCCAACTCCCTCACTCATATGCCGTGTTACTGTGTATTCTTTCTTCGTGTGCAACCAAATCGTTTACTCACATAGTCCATAAATACAATGATAATGGCGTAAGCTGAAACACTCATGTCTCAATATTTTTAAGTTTTTATGGGAGTAAGCATCATCAACTTGAAACGTCATATGTCGAGACTGTCATAACCTGAGGACGTACTGTACTTCTCTCTTCTGTAATTGTTCTAAATAATCCTCATCTTCTTACAGAACCACCCAATTTACATACACACACACAAACACACACACACACCCTACTAACTTCCTGGACACAAAGTAAACTTACAAAGGTCTGTGAACATTGTGAAACCTTATGCAAGTAACCCCTACCTATTTTAAAAATAATTGTTTCAATGTGCATCCATCCTAGGAAGAATTAATAGAGCACAGAAACATAAAATTCAGCAACTCACAAAAGCTAATTAGATTTGCTAGGTATTAATATGTCTGCCATTTTCCCTGACTCAATGAGTTATTTCCTTGTTTAAATAATTGTTAATGTCATGTCATTAATCTCAGGCTCAATTCATATAACTTTTCAAATTTACTTAAACTCTAGTCTGCTTATTATGCCCTGTTCAAAGTATTTAAAGTGTGCCTGAGGGTTGAATATAGGAGAATTAACGTTTTAAAAAATCTATTTTTGCCTAACATATCCAGATAAAAGAGAAAAGTATTCTTTTTTGTTGTTATTTGTTTGAATAACACATAACTTCTGCTTTTCAAGTCAATTTAGATTTTTTTTTCTAAACAAACAATCTCCATCAACTGTAAGGGTTTTTTGTTTGTTTTGGTTTGGTTTTGGGATTTTTTTGCTTTCTTTGGGTATTTACAGTAGTTTAATTTTGATTGCTATGTCCAGTTTGGGTGTGATGTACATCTGGTGCTTTCCCTTTCTTTGTTACCCTGTGTAGACATTATTACTAAATACCACTACTAAAGGGTTAAGGATATGTTAATGAAACTAAAAATTGCTACTTGAAATGAAATGTTCTAGAAAAAAGTCTCTGACTATCCAGTGAACAACAACAGAAATAATGTAAAAATGTTAGGGTCTTCAGACTCTTTAAAAATGAACATGATAATGTTAATAAAGAAAAGGAATGAAGAGCATGTTTGTCTGTGGCTTCTCTTTCTTTCCTTCTGTATAACTGCTTTCACATCTGCATGAATCTCATACTTGAAAAATACTTACAACAATAGCAAATTGTAATATAATAGTTAACTTTTCTAAATTATCTAAAATAAAATAACATTTTTTAAAATCTGGGACTCAAAGGATTCCAAGATGGTGACAGAGTAGGCGGACATTCCAACTGGCACCTGCCAGGACCAAATTGTATACAATTTAATTTAAGAACAATCATCTTGAAAATATATACTTTGGACTAAATGAAGAGGAGTCCATTACCAAGGATCACACAAAAAGTCACAATGAGACTAGTAGGAAGGGCAGACGCAGAAAGAGCTACCCTACCCCCAGGAGCTAGTGGCTACAGAGGATTGGGAGGGACTCCCACTGTGGAGAGGCTTGCTCTGAGAGGGGAGGGTCCTAAACCCCAGATCAGCACCACAGCCTAGAACCCCAGAGCCCACACAACATTTGACAATGAAAAGAGCTGAGATTTCTGTCTGCAAGAAAGAGATGGGAGTTCTCAGAGACTCAAGCTTCATCTTAAAGGGTCCAAGCAGAAAATCTCTTTCGCAGTCACTTACCTGGAGGAGGGAGGGCGAGAAGACTAGAGTTGCGTAAGGAGTTGTGTGAAGTTGGTGGCCAGGGAGAAACACCATGGGGAGTGGCCAGCGGAAGCCCTCTGTTTAGTCATTTTTCAATACTCCAGTTACCATCTTTCTTGGGTGGAGCAGTCCCCCCACCCACCCCATGCATCATCAGCTTGGGGGAAAGCAAATGCCTCACCCTCAGGAATCTCTCCTGCCCCAACCTATGGAGACTAGGCCATTCTGAGAAGTAAGCAGAAAGCAAGGGGCACATCAGTGACTCAGTTTTCTGGCATTGAGGCCAGAGCTTCCCCTACATGCTCCCAAGACTATGACTGGTGCTTCTGCTACACCAGAGATTCAGTAGAAACTGTCCAGACTGTGGGCAGACCACATCTCTGGGTCTCAGAGGCCACACCCACCAGACTCCTGGTGGCTACAACATACTGAGGTCTGTGAAAAGCGTCTGGATAGACTGACATCTGGAGTGAAAAGGTGGGAACCACACCCACCACATTTCCTAATCCCTGAATTGCTCCAGGCTCTAGACTCTACCAATGCTTTTATCCCAGTGCCCAAGCCTAACAAGCAGCCAGCAAAAAGAGGCTGCAGGAGCCGAGTCTCAGGGAACCCTGGCCTTTTGCTGACCTTCCTCTAGGCCCAGTGTGGGTAAAAGCCAGACTAGGTGTGCAGCTTGTATTTCCATGTGCCCCTGGGCCCAAGAGAGGCAGCAACTAACTCTGAATTGCTTGTAGCTCCAAGAAGGTTTCTGAGTGCCAGTCACAGGCAGTCTCTTTCACTAGTCTGTGCTGAGGTTCTCCCTGGGAGGCCCAGGGCCAGCACATCCAGAGGCTAGCTGCAGAGCACAACATTTCAGGACCTAATGACCCTTGCTGGCAAAATGTCCTAAGGGAAGCCTATAGGACACCAGGCCCAGCTGGGGCAAGTTCTGCTTTTTGTGATCAGCACCAGAAAATGGTTTGCATGCACTGAACAGGGTAGAGCTTCACAGTCAGCTGGCCTGGGTTATGGATATCTTGTCCCGCTGAGCTAAGCTGCACAGGGGAAAAGGAGAGAGGCTTGGAGCATGGACATTCAAGGTGCAGGTCCCCATGAGCTTATTGTTGCATCAGGTCCAGGGCCTTAACCACTTTCTGGAGGGGCACATTCAACCCCAGGAAAGGGCTCTCAATCTTACTCCCTAAGACAAGGGGCTCACCATATAAAAGAACTTCTGAAGAGGGGACAGTCAGCCTCACCCAATATGAACCTGCTTCTCAACTTACTGTGAAGAAATAGATTTGGAGTATCCAGCAGTGTCTGAGGGATTAAGTTCTGCAGTAGAGGCCACTTTCCCCATACTGAGTTCCTGACCAAGAGACTCCTGAAGTAAAGGGTCCCACTAATGCTGTATTCCCAACCTCAGCTGCCCTAACCCACCAAGCCTGAAACCTGTAGACAGGTTGGTTGGGTTAGGCCAGTGGGAGCCCACATTATAGTCTTTCTATAGAAGACTCTGTGAGAAGACCACAAAGCTGCAAGAGAAGATGCTAAAAAGTGGAGGCAAATCTTACAAAGTTTGGACATTTACAAAGCTACTATCATCTCTAAGCAGGAGGAAGCTGATTCTTATACAGAGGTGGGCTCCTTCCACACTATCCAGGACAAAAAAATGCAGACACAACAGCAAATAGAGCAGTAGATCCAGACAGGTAGCCCATAGTAGGTTGCAAACAACCCAGGAAGACCCAGAACCAACACAACCAATTGTGGTGGCAGACAGCACCATGCTAGACTCAACTAGTTACACAAGTAGTGCACCCAAAGGAGGAGTCCAGCAGGCATGAGACACTGTGGAAAATAAATACACCCACCAGGACAGACACTGCATAGTGTCTAATGCATATGATCAAGGCTGACCCTTAGAGCAAGCCAGCCTGAAGGGATAATTGTACACATTAAAGGAACAAATGCATTCAATACACTCATACAGTGGGGGGAGGGGGTTAAATACAACCCTCAAGAAGCATTCCCAGAGCAAGAAACTAAGGCGGCCAAGAAGTCATTTCCACTAAGCCCATTTTCCTCATAAAGACACCACAACAAATTTCAAAGTCAGAGCAGAGCTACTCAATACAGAGACAAATAGAGACATACAAACAAATATGACCCAAACGAATCAACAAGATAAATTCCCAGAAAAATAACCAAATGAAATGTAAGAAAAAAAAACAAAACTAACAGATCCAGAATTTAAAATATTGATTATGAGGATGCTCAAGGATCTTAGAGGAATAATGGATGTTCCAAATGAGAACTTAAACAAAGAGATAGCAAGCATCAAAAACGACATTGAAATGATAAATAGAACCAGTCAGAAATGACAAATACAATATCAAAAATGAAAACTGCACTAGAAGGAATCAAAAGCTGGCTGGATTAAGGAGAGGACTAAATCAGCAATTTAGAGGACAAGATATATGTAAGCACAGAAGCAGAGCAGCAAAAAGACAAGAGTCTGAAAAAGACTGATAAAAATCTAAAAAAACATCTGTGACAATATGAAGAGAAACAACATTTGCATCATTGGGTTTTCTGAAGAAGAAGAGAAAGAACAAGGGATAGAGAACCTGATTAAAGAAATCATAATTGAAAATTTTTCTAAATTGATGAAAGAAAAAGTCACACAAGTTCAAGAAGCACAGAGAGTACCATTAAAGATCAACCCAAGGAGGCCAACACCAATACACATCATAATTAAAATGCCAAAGTTAAGAGACAAAGAAAGCATACTAAAAGCTGCAAGAGAAAAGCAGTTAATTTACTATAGAGGAGTTCCCATAAGGATGACATCTGACTTCTCAACAAAAACACTTCAGGCCAGAAGAGATATTCAAAGTGGTGGGAAACAAAAACCTACAACTAAGACTACTTTATCCAGCAAGGCTATCATTTAAAATTGATGGAGAAATAAAAAGCTTCCTAGACTAAAAAAGTTTCAAGGAATTCATTACAATCAAACCAGTACTGCAAGAAATGTTAAGGGGCCTGCTCTAAAAAGAGCAAAGAAAAAAGAAATCGAGTTAAAGAGGATTGTAGGTTTAAAGAATAAAAGGGCAACAAATAAGTACATATTAATAATAACCTTAAATGTAAATGGATTAAATGCTCCAATAAAAAGACATAGGGTAGCTGCATGGATAAGAAAACAGAACCATTATATATGCGGTCTACAAAAAACCCACCTCAGAAAAAAAGATACACATAGACTGAAAGTGAAGGAATGGGAAAAAGTATTTCATGCAAATAGAAATTTTAAAAAAGCTGAAGTAGCAGTACATATATCTGACAAAACAGCCCTTAAACCAAAGCCTATAGTAAAAGATAAAGAAGGTCACTACACAATGATTAAGGGAGCAATCCAACAAGAGAACATAATCATTGTAAATATTTATGCACTGATATAGGAGCACATAAATATAGAGAGCAGATTCTGATGGACATAAAGGGAGAGACCAACAGCAATACTATAATAGTAGGGGATTTTAATATCCCACTCTCATCAATGGATATATCCTTCAGACATATAATTAGCAAAGAAACAGTAGCCCTAAATAACACACTAGATCAACTGAATTTAATTGATATTTTCAGAACATTTCACCCCAAAGCAACAGAATATACCTTCTTTTCAAGTGCACATAGTACATTCTCTAGGATAGACCATGTCAGGACACAAAACAAGTCTCAATAAATTTCAGTAGATTGAAACCATATCAAGCATCTTGTCTGATCACAATGGCATGAAACTAGAAATCAACTACAATAGAAAAACTGAAAAACACTCAAACTCTTGGAAGCTAAATAGCATGTTATTAAATAATTGGTTAACAATAAGCTCTAAGAAGAAATCAAAATTATCCTTGAAACAAATAAAAATGAACATACAACAAACCAAAATCCATGGGACACAGCAAAAGCATCCTGACCGTGAAGTCTATAGCATTACAGACATACTTTAAGAAGCAAGAAAAAGCTCAAACAAACAACCTAACCCTACACCTAAAAGAACTAGTAAAAGAACAACAAAGCCCAGGGGAAATAAAAGGAAAAAAATATTAAAGATCAGAGTGGACAAAAATGACATAGAGGCTAAAAAAAATACAAAAGATCAATGAAACCAAGAGCTGGTTCTTTGAAAAGGTAAACAAGATTGATGAACCTTTAATCAGACTCATCAAGAGAAAAAGAGAGGGGACTCAAATAAATAAAATTAGAAATGAAAGTGGAGAAGTAACAAGTGACACCACAGAAATACAAAAGATTGTAGAAAGGACTATGAAGATCTATATGCCAAAATATTGGACCACCTAGGTAAAATGGATAAATTCCTAGAAACATACAATCTTCCAAAACTCAATCTGGAAGAATCAGAAAACCTAAACAAACCTATTACAACAAACTGAAAGAATTATCCAAAAACTTTCAGCAAACAAAAGTCCTGGACCGGATGGCTTCACAAGTGAATTTTACTGATATTCAAGGAAGAACACCTATCCTTTTCAAGCTATTCCAAAAAATTCAAGAGGAGGGAAGATTTCCAAGCTCATTTTATGAGGCAAGCATTATCCTCATTCCAAAATCAGCTAAAGACACTACAAAGAAAGAAAACTGTAGGCCAATATCCCTGGTGAACATAGATTCTAAAATTCTCAGCAAAATGTTAGCAAACCAGATCCAGCAATACATTAAAAAGATCATACATCACGATCAAGTGGGATTTATTCTAGGGAGGTGAAGCTGGTACATATTCGCAAATCAATCAGTGTGATTCATCACATAAACAAAAGGAAGAAGAAAAATCACATGATTATATCAATAGATGCAGAAAAAGCTTTTGATAAAATCCAGTTCCCATTTATGATCAAAACTCTCAGCAAAGTGGGAATACAGGGAACATACCTCAACATAATAAATAAAGGCATCTATGACAAACTGACAGCCAACCTCATACTCAATGGGCAAAAATTAAAAGCAATTTTCTTAAGATCAGGTACAAGACAGGGGTGCCCACTTTTACCAATCTTATTCAACATAGTTCTGGAAGTTCTAGCCACAGCAATCAGACAAGAAGAAATAAAAGGCATCCAAATTGGAAAAGAAGTGTAATTATCATTATTTGCTGATGACATGATACTGTACATAGAAGACCCTAAAGTCTCAGCCCAGAAATGACTAGACCTAATAAATGAATTTGGCAAGGAGGCTGGATATGAAATTAATATTCAGAAATCAGTGGCATTTTTATACAACAATAAACTGTTAGAAAGAGAAATTAAGAAAACAACCCTTCAGTATTGCAAAAAAATAAATAAATAAATATCTAGAAGTAAATTTAACCGAGGAAGAAGATTTAGATTCAGAAAATATAAGACATTAAGAAAAGAAACATAGAAAGAAGTCGGAGCATAAACCATGTTCATGGACAGGAAGAATAAACATTAAAATGTTTATGCTACCCAAAGCAATCTGCACATTGAAATGCAATTCCTATCAAAATACCAATTGCACACTTCACAGATCTAAAACAAATATTCCAAAAATTTATATGCAACCAAAAAAAGAACCTGAGTAGCCTTAGCAATCTTAAAAATGAAGAATAAAGTGGGAGGTTTCACGCTTCCTGATATCAAGTTATTCTACAAGGCCATTGTAATCAAAACAGCTTGGTACTGACATAAGGACAGGGATGCAGATTAACGGAACAAAACAAGAACCCAGAAATAGACCCATGTAGTTATGGTCAGTTAATGTTTGATGAAGAAGGCAAGAGTATATAATGGAGTAAAAACAGTCTCTTTAATAAATAGCATTGGGAAAATTGGACAGGCACATGCAAAAATATATTAAACTACACCACCACTTACACCATTCACAAGAACAAACTCAAAATAGATAAAAGACTTAAATGTAAGTTGCAAAGCATAAAAATCTTGGAAGAAAACATTGGCAGTAAATTATCTGATATCTCTCGTAGCAATATTTTTGCTGATATATCTCCACAGGCAAGTGAAATAATGGACAAAATAAACAAGTGGGACTATATCAAACTAAAAAGCTTTTGCACAGCAAAAGACCCCATTAACAAAAGTAAGACAACCCACACAATGGGAGAACATGTTCACCAATATGACTGATAGGGGTTAATAATCGAAATTTATAGAGAACATCCAATTTAAAAATGGTCAAAGGACCTGAATAGACACTTCTCCGAAGAGGACATACAGATGGCCAACAGGTATATCAAAAAATGTTCAACATCACTCATCATCAGAGAAATGCAAATTAAAACCACAATGAGATACCACCTCACACCTGTCAGAATGGCTCTCGTTAACAAATCAACACACAACAAGTGCTGGTGAGGGTGTGGAGAAAAGGGAACCCTCCTACACTGCTGGTGGGAATGCAGACTTGTGCAGCCATTGTGGGATACACTATGGCATATCCTTAAATAATTAAAAATGTAACTGTTTTTTGACCTAACTATTCCACTTTTAGGAATATATGATAAAAATCCCAAGACACTAATTCAAAAGAAGATATGCACCCCCAAGTTTATTGCAGCATTATTTACAATAGCCAAGATGTGGAAACAGCCCAAGTGGACTAGTCGATTAAAATGCAGTGGTACATATGCACAATGGAATACTACACAGCTTTGGAAAAGAAGGAAATCTTACCTTTTGCAATGGCATGAATGGACTTGGAAATTATTATACTAAGTGAAATAAACCAGGCAGAGGAAAATAAATATCATATCATCTCATTATACGTGGAATTTAATGAACACAGTGAAGTGAGGAAAGGAATGGAGACAGAGGTGAGGTCACAGGGAGCAGAGGAACAGCTGTCAGAGGGAAGCAGCATGAGGGGACAGGATCAGAGAAGGTGAAGGGATTAGTGAAATTATATATACATAACACAGAGATACAGATAACAGAACAGCAAATCCCAGATGGAAAGTGAGAAAGGAGTAAGGTGGAAGCGGGTGTAATGGGGAGCCCATTGTTGGGGTGAGGGAGTTATATTGAGTTGGACACTTGAATCCATGTCGACACAATAAATTTAAAAAATTAATTTAAAAATATGAAATTCTAAATATTGGAAGCATTTAATATGGAATTTTCTTGACAGGAGATATATCTAGAGAGATGATATATAGATATAGATATAGATGATAGATATAGATTAGATAGATATAGATATAGATATAGATAGATATAGATATTTTTTGTATTTTTCTGAAGTGAGAAGTGTGAAGGCAGAGAGACAGACTCCCACATACTCCTGACCAGGATCCCTCTGGCACGCCCAATGGGGGCGATGCTCTGCCCATCTGGGGCATTACTCCGTTGCAACCAGAGCCATTCTAGGACCTGAGGAGGAGGCCATGGAGCCATCCTCAATGCCAGTACCAACTTTGCTCCAATGGAGCCTTGGCTGCAGGAGGGGAAGAGAGAGACAAAGAGAAAGGAGAGGAAGAAGGGTGGAGAAGCAGATGGGCGCTTCTCCTGTGTGCCCTGGCCAGGAATCAAACCGAGACTTCCACATGCCCGGCTGATGCTCTATCACTGAGCCAGCCAGCCAGGGCCGACAGGATATTTTTTTTAAAATAAGGATTTTGTTCTTTTTTTAATCATGCTGCTTTAACATTTGAAGAACAATTTCCTGTGGTGTCCTCTGTACAGCTGCAAACGCCATGTCCATGACAACAGGGAGAGCCAGACCATGTTATAAGGAATACATGACACAGGTTATAAACGATGAAACAAATATGATTTTGTCACAGGATATTAAATATGAAGAAATGCATTTAACAGAACAAAGTTTGTTACCATTGAGTGGGAGAAAATAACCCCACCTGTTCACACTGAAAACAAAAGATACTTGAAAATGATAACTTCCCAAGAGTAATCCCAGAACACAGGTGTATCATTTTAAAAGAGAGCTATTTGATCATCCTTTACTCTTGTTTTTTGCAGGTGTTTTTCAACCCAGCCTGACAAGCAGAGGATTTTGCCCCACTCTTACCTGTAGACTTGCAGAGGTCCCCAAACTTTTTACACAGAGAGCCAGTTCACTGTCCCTCAGACCGTTGGAGGGGCGCCACATACAGTGCTCCTCTCACTGACCACCAATGAAAGAGGTGTCCCTTCCAGAAGTGCGGCGGGGGGCCGGATAAATGGCCTCAGGGGGCCTCATGCAGCCCGCGGGCCGTAGTTTGGGATGCCTGCTAGAGCAACATCAATTTTCAGGGAACAAAAGTATTAACATACTTGTTATTGTTAGATAATATCTCCTTTTTTAAAAATCTTTCTTTAGATTCTACAGATTTATACCTTTGCGAATTTTGATTTTGTTGAAATATTAATAAAGTATTTTTTCACATTAAATAAACTAAATATACGAGATTTTACCTAACATTTTTTTCTGTTTTCAGGTAAACTTTAATGTTTGCATTTGATACAAAGTAACAATATTCAATAGTCTCTCAACTATTTGTAGTATACACGATTTTCTAAGTCATTTCAAATTTTAAAGTTGGTGTATTTAGTACCATATCCTATGTCCAATGTGAACCACATCTTGAAACTAAAATATTTTTTCAATATTTTAAGTTTTCTAGACTTCAGAATTATCATTAATTCTTTTAATTTTTTGTATATTTCTGAAGTTGGAAATGGGGAAGCAGCCAGACAGACTCCCGCATGTGCCGGACCAGGATCCACCCAGCATGCCCACCATGGGGCAATGCTCTGCCCATCTGGGGCGTTGCTCTGTTGCAACCAGAGCCATTCTAGCACCTGACTAGATCAGTTCTGACCATTCTGGGCTAACAAAGTTTACAACTATAATCTATTTTCATTAACATTACCTGAGGAATTTTGGCAGTATTTTTAATGCAAAACCATAAGAACTATAATTTTCATACACAGGGAGGTAACAATTTTTTCTTTAAGTTAGCTTTCTCTTCTGGTAAATAAAATAATTGTCACCTTCACTTGTATATGCCCATTTCTAATTATTTTAAATTCTGGACCAGGAGTCCCCAAACTATGACCCACGGGCCGCAATGCGGCCCCTGAGGTCATTTATCCAGCCCCCACTGCACTTCTGGAAGGGGCACCTCTTTCATTGGTGGTCAGTGAGAAGACCACTGTATTTGGCAGCCCTCCAATGGTCTGAGGGACAGTGAACTGGCCCCCTGTTTAAAAAGTTTGGAGACCCCTGCTCTGGACATTTAAAATAATTATTTTAAAATACGTATGCTGTGAGTCATCGTGAAAGATGAATTAGAAAGACCATAAAGATTCAGATATGAATAGTTACGTTACTTTGGATCATGAAGAAAAATGCAACATTTAAAGGCTTTTTCTCATGCAACCATATTCAGAAAAGAAAACATTTAGTTTCATTTAATACATACAACATTCTTCACTCTTTTCTTGACTATTAAAACCACTGATTAGCAGCTATTCAAAGACTTGAGACAGTCAACAGTAGGAAATCCACTGCTTCCCTTTTGAAGGACAATTGTTAAATAGGATCTTATCTCAATTCATTGTCCCATTGTGAGCCTAAGTCTTACTAAAAATCTGTAGATTCACAAATATTTGTCAAACACATTTCCTTTATACCATTAAAAATATTAGTACAGAGCAAAACAGAATTACTAAAATAACATTTACATGTATTGATTATGTATAACTTAGTAAATATTAAAGTACAGTAACTTAATTTCTCTTTAATAGCATTAATTTGCAGCAGAATAATAAATTCATGTTGAATTTTAAATTTACATACACATATGAAATATTTGAGAAAACATGGCTGAATTGGTTAAATACCCCCTTCATAGCTAATAGTTAATAATTATTTTTCAATTACATATTATTTACTGAGTGTTTGCAATATTTTCATTATAGCAATGGCATCATTTAATTAGTTATGTCAGAAATGAACAATCATGATATGTTGATAACAGAATACATTTTGTTGATTTCAACCTGGTCTTATAAAATGCTTTCATCATTATTTTCTTGTTAGTTCTATATTTCTTGGAATCATCTTTTTTTACTAGTTTGGAAATTAGGATCAAAATGTTATATACCGAAAATATATTGGAAACATGAAATCAGAAGCATTTGAGTTGACAAATAAATCAAGGCTCCTTTGAATCAAGTGTCTTTTTCACCTTTGGCAAATAAATCAGTTTGTCCAAACCCTTTAATAATATTTCATTAATATAATTTAGAATTGCAAATAAATAAAAGCTGTATTGTTTAAAAATATAAAAATTGGATATATTTTTATTTTGTAAAATAAAAACATCAAAAGCAATTTGTAGAATACAGGAAATGAGTGGACAAGTGAATTAAAAAGCTATGGTACATACATATATATAATGGAATACTACAGGTCTACCGGAAAGTTCTGTCCGTTTCTATCACAACAAGTTTCGACACGTAAGCACATGTTTATTTGGCGCATGTGTGCCTCTGTATTTTTATCACTTAATGTATACATACTGACGTAGCAAATTAACTAAAACAAAGTTGATTCACGTTAGTCTTATGTGTGAAGCGATAGTGTACCCATGGCTACTGAAGTTTATTTATGCCACTGTAATTTTTACAAATTTCAACAAGGAAGAAATGCTACAGAAGCATGTAGAAATTTATTGAAAGTGTTTGGTGAAGGTACAGTTTCTGATAGGACATGCAGAAAATGGTTCGAAAAATTCAAAACAGGTGATTTTGACCTTTCTGATAAGCCACGTTCTGGGTGACCATCTTTAATCGATGACGATGTTGTTAAGACCATGTTGGACCAAGATCCTTTTCTGACAACATTGGAGATCGCAGAAAGGCTTAATTCAGCTCAGCAAACCATTTTGGACCATATTCGGAAGATAGGATTGATGTGGAAATATTCAAGATGGGTGCCACATGAATTAAGTCAGAAGAATTTGGATGATCGAGTTGTCATATGCACATCTCTGCTTGCTCGGAACAAAATCGAGCCCTTCTTGAACCGGATGATAAATGGGGATGAAAAGTGGATTACCTACGAAAACATCGTAAGGAAAAGAGCATATTGTGAACCCCCGGAAAACCTAGCCCTTCCACCTCTAAACCAAATTTGACTCTGAATAAGAGAATGTTGTGTATATGGTGGGACATTCGAGGACCAATACATTATGAGCTTTTAAAACCGAATGAAAAGCTCAATTCGGAGAAGTATTGTCAGCAACTGGATAATTTAAAGACAGCAGTCCAAGAAGAGACTGGCAATGTTCAATAGGAAGAACATCATACTGCATCATGATAGTGCCAGGCCACATGCTGCTTTGGGGACTCGTCAAAAAATTGCAGAGCTAGGCTGGGAAATTCTGTCGCATCCACCATATTCCCCAGACTTAGCGCCCTCTGACTATTACTTGTTTTTGTCCTTACAAAATTTTTTGAAGGGCAAAAATTCAAAAATGAAGAAGATATCAAACAAGCACTGGTTCAATTTTTCGCATCAAGAGATAAAACATTTTTCAAAAATGAGATATACAAATTGCCCTCATGCTGGCAAGAAATCATTAATAATAATGGCAATTATATTATTTAATAAAGTTTACTGACAGCAAGAAAAATTTGTATTTTGTTTTATTCCAAAAACAGACAGAACTTTCTGGTAGACCGTATATAAGGCCATGAAAAAGAAGGAAATCTTACCTTTTGCAACAACATGGATGGACCTGGAAACTATTATGTTAAGTGAAATAAGCCAGGCAGAGAAAGAAAAATATCATATGACCTCACTCATTTGAAGAATTCAATGAACAATGTGAACTGAGGAATGGAATTGAGACAGAGGAGAGATCAAAGGGACCAGAGGAAAAGGAAACAGAGGGAAAGGGGATGATAGGATGGGAGAAACCTGAAAAGAAGGGAGGAGGGCGCTTTTAGGAAGGGGGCAAGGGAGATGTTGAGGGCAATACAGGGAAAGGGGTTACATTTGGGGCAACTCTAGAATCTATGTAAACACAATAAATTAAAATCAATAAAAAATGATAAGTTACAAAATCTTTTACATTTTTGAACATTAAAAAAATATTATAATAGAATTAACAAAAAGATTTCCCCAAACATCCAGTCAGCTATAACTTTTGCAATACCACAATTCTTAAAAAAGAAAAAAATAATAATTTGGGGGGTGTTATCCTACATATAGTATGCTATATATTCCAGTATACTGTCACACTAAGCAATAAAGTTCAAAGATCCAAATAAGAGAAACAGGAAATGTTCTTTTTTTTTCAGGGCTATTACTTAATTTTTTCTTATTTAACCAATATATTTCACATTAGCTTAAACCGAATCGCATGTATTCCTTGATTCTTCTTTTCCCACAGTGGATGTAAGGCTTAAAGGAAATGAACATCAAGCTGCTTCTTTCTTCCAACTGAACCTATTCCACAGCAATGCAGAATAAAGGCAAAATTGCACATGACTGTCTTGTTTTGAAAAGTTAAGTTTAGGCCTTGGCAAGTTGGCTCAGCGGTAGAGCGTTGACCTGGCGTGTGGAAGTCCCCGGTTTGATTTCTGGTAAGGGCACATAGGAAAAACAAACATCTGCTTCTCCACCCCTAACCCTCCCCTTCTCTCTCTTTCACTCTCTCTATCTCCCCTCCCCTCCCACAGCCATGACTCCAAGGATTCAAGCAATTCAGCCCCAGAAGTTGAGGATGGCTCCATGGCCTTACCTCATGCACTGAAATAGCTTGCTTGCTGAGCAACAGAGCAGTGGCCCCAGATGGGCAGAGCATCGCCCTGTAGGGGGCTTGCCAAGTGGATCCCAGTTGAAGCACATGAGGGAGTCTGTATCTGTCTCCTTGCCTCCCACCTCTAACTTAAAAAAAAAAAAACAAAACCAGAAAGGAAGAAAAGTTTAAACATCCACACACATCTGGTGGGAGTGTAACTGCTAAAACTAGTATGAAAAATAATTTTACTATACTTGATAAAGTTGAACATATGCATACCATATAACCATTTCTATTTATAATACTATAATCTGGAGAAATTCCTCCTCCTGTGCACTAGGAGATACGTCCAAGTTCATAGCTATATTGTTCACAATAGGAAAAATCCCCTGTAAATAATTCAAAAGTCCTATGACAGTGGATAAGAAAAATAAATTATGACATACTTATACACAGAAATATTTTATCGGATGGGAAAATCAGTGAAACGTTATGGGCATCAACAAGAAAGATTTTTAAAAAACAAATATTAAGCAGCAGAGAAATACAATTTGATTCTATTGGTGTCAGTTTCAAAAACAGACAAACTAAACACACTTTGTTTAGGAATACATCCAAGTGTAGTAAAAATATGTAAAAAAGCAAGGTTACGATTAACACCAAACTCAGGGTAGAGACTATTTTTAGCAATGAGGGGAAGGAAGGCAAGTGGGGGAATATACAGGCAGATGACTTCAAAGTTTCCTGTATATTTTGTTTCTCAAGCTGGGTGGTGGGTGGGTACACAACTGCTAAGTTTTTTGTGGGTTTGGAGGTGGTGCTGTTTTGTTTTCAATACAGCATTCTGTTTTTGAAATGTACATGTGTGCCATTTTCACAAAGAAACAAAGAAAGTAAGGTAAAGAGATCAAATTAAGGTATATAATAAACAAATTACTAGTAACTTTCAGATTGGTTTCAAAGTAGCTTATTGACTTTTGTCTGCCCCCAAACAATAAACAAGCAAACATGCCAAAAGATTTTTGTGTTAAAGTGCAGAGTAAACCAAGAGAAGTATTAATCTTAATGTTCACAGAACTAAATCTAAATTTATATGAACTAAATTACAATACAAATGAGTTCAGGACAGTAATTCTCAACAGGGTTATAGTAGATCTCAGCCAAGACAAGGAAGGAAGGCTTTTAAAAAGTGTCAGAGTAGTGGTGGGGGAGAATTTGAAAAAGCTGTCCCTCCAATTGTGTTATGCCCTCTAAAGAGCAGGATTCTCTTCCTCCTCCTCTTCATTCCATCAATTCCACACTCTCATCCCCTCAACTGATCTGGAAAACAGCTTTAAGTATATACACATTTACACTTTTTTCTCTCATATTAAAGAGCTCAATCATCACGTTCATTCACACCTTGTGCATTTATTGAGCACCTACAATGTGCCAGGCACCAACTTTCTAAATAAAGCTCTGAACAAAACAACAAAAACCCGAAATTTTGAAATTTCAAAAACAGATCAAGTAGAAGCCATTTATCTGAGAAAATTAACACTGTTGTTTAGTCCGTTGGTGAAAAGACACATTTATTTGCTTTAAATTTAAATCTTTAAGGCCTGACCAGGTGGTGGTGCAGTGGATAGAGAGCTTCTGACTGAAACACAGAAGACCCAGATTCAAAGCCCCTTGGTAGCCAGCTTGAGCACGGGCTCACCAGCTTGAGTGCTGTGGGGTCACTAGTTAGACCTTGGGATCATAGACATGACCCCATGGTTGCTGGCTTAAAGCCCAAGGTGACTGAATTGAGCCAAGGTCTACTGTCGCATCCCCCTCCCCCCGTCAAGGCACCTATGAGAAAGCAATCAATGAACAACTAAGGTGCTGTAACTATGAGATGAAGTTTCTCATCTCTCTCCCTTCCTGTCTGTCTGTTCCTATCTGTCCCTCTCTATGTCTCTCTCTCTCTCTCTCTCTCTCTCTCTCGGTCTTTCTGGTAAAAAAAAAAAAAATCTTTAAGGTTTATACCATATGCACAGACATGTTTCATTCACCAGTCGTTTGATACAAGGTGTCATCCCTGTCTTTGAGTATGAGCCCATTGATTGAAATACTACACCATTTTTCTTGCCTAAGCCACTCACATATCGCATTATGTACAATTTCCAGGTTCAGTTTCTTTCAAGTGGAACAAGAACTTAAGAGAGGCTAAAAGTTACTATTAAACACAATTTAGCTGAGAGCAAGCTTTTGGGGGTTTTGTCATTATTTTTTCCTCCCAGCCTCAATCTCCCACAACCAAGTTAACAGTAATTTTATCACTTGCCTTTCCTTGGATTATTCTAGGCATTTGATTTAAAGTCCCCAGAAATACCTATTTTTCTTCTCAAGTAGATCTTGTATCTATTCATGTAATTTTTAAGTAAAGTATGTCATTAAAATAACAACTGCGATTGACAGAACAGGTTTGGGAACTGACATTGTTTTGGGGCTTAAACTCCCTGATTGTTGGATAAGCACACAGTTCAGTAGCTGGAAGCAACGATGAGCCAACTACCTATCAGAAAGGAACTGACTAGTCTTAACCATTCAGTGTCTTTGAGATCAGTCAGCATACTACTAGACAAAAGAAATGAAGACACTCTGTTAACACAGCATCAGTTAAAGGCTGGTTAAGATAACTTACACTATCAGACCAACAACAGCTACAATAACAGCACGGGGTTTTGAGCCAGAGAATATGCATTCTGGAAAATACTGTGGAAAGATGCCTCCTGTGTGGAAGATTTTAATATCTAACAAATTGATAACAAATTCTGCCCAACAGCGGGTGGTTTTCAGTCTGAGAATCAGCTTAGCAGATGCAGAATCCCTGGGACATTCCTATTCTAGCTAGCTACCACTTAGTGTTTAAAAAACAAACAAACAAACAAAAAGAACAAAAACAAGAAAACCCAATATAAAAAACACTGATTAAAATAACAAGAAGAATAGCACTGCTTCTAAAGAGTTCCCAAATAAGAGTGATGGCTTTGATTAGCTACTGAAAGAAGACTAATATCAGAAACTTATTGGTATCACCCTATTAAAGGCTGTACAGGGAAGAGTGAAAACAAACATGGTACTAGACTACTTGACGCTGAAAAATGAAACGATAACCAAAGCCATTTAAGTTCTGAGTTTCCCAACACCCTGTAAAGTCTGCAAAGCTGGTGATTTTTTTTTTCAGCTAATATGTAGACCCCCAAACAAAGTTGCAGACTCGTCCCCAAGGATTGCTCCCGAGGGCACCAACCAGAAAAGACACAGGAAGAAATTACCTGAATGACCTAGGGAAAGCGGCAGAAGAAGGGCTCTGGGGTCCCCAGTTTGCAGACAAACACCCTCTTCTAGTAAGGGTTCTCACTGACCTGTTTTGTGTTGTTCAAATATTCTCCCAATTGCTCTTGAAGCACTTGAACCCAGACTGCTTTTCTATAAGCATGTTGCTTCCTTTCACTATTCTTTTTCTTTACTCCCTTTCCCACCCACCTCATGTACACAAGCATTTACACACCTAGCTTTGGAGACTGTTTTCTGAAGGTGTTCATATAATTGTTTCCAAATCTCACCATTTTTTTTTTTGCAGGAGGTTGCAGTGGTATTCACCATAGATATAAGGGTAGGAATGCTGCGTATGGTCTTCATGAACCTACCCCTCGGCCCACATCCAGAAGGACCTGGAGTTTCTGTTGCCTTCCTCAGACAGCTGGGAGCAGACTTCCCCTGGACAGTCAAACTCTAATTTAAAATTCTCACCTGCTATCAGATATCCAACCACCTTTGTTTGATCCTTTGATTTCCTATCCTGAACTTCCAAAAGTGTTGACTGGCACCCTAGCCAGATAGCTAGCTTGGTTGGTTGGAGCATTGTCCTGATATGCAAAGGTTGCAGGTTCCATCCCCAGTTAGGTCACATAAACAAACAGATCAATGTTTCTGTTTTTCTTTTTCTCTCTCTTTCAAAAATCAACAAATAAATTTTTAAAAAAAATATGTAAAGGCCCTGGCCGGTTAGCTCAGTGGTAGAGCATCGGCCTGGCATGCAGAAGTCCCGGGTTCGGTTCCCAGCCAGGGCACACAGGAGAAGCGCCCATCTGCTTCTCCACCCCTCCCCCTCTCCTTCCTCTCTGTCTCTCTCTTCCCCTCTCGCAGCCAAGGCTCCATTGGAGCAAAGTTGGCCCAGGCGCTGAGGATGGCTCTGTGGCCTCTGCCTCAGGCGCTAGAATGGCTCTGATTGCGACAGAGCGACTCCCCAGATGGGCATGCCTGGTGGATCCCGGTCGGGCACATGAGGGAGTCTGTCTGACTACCTCCCTGTTTCCAATTTCAGAAAAATACAAAAAAAAAAAAAAAAAAAGTAAAAATGTTGAATGGCATAGAGTTCTGTTTTCATTTGAAATAAATATAAAACTAAGTGAGATTTGAGACTTTTATAGCATTCAGTGGAATAACTGGAGGCATACTTGTGTTAAGGTAAAATCAAAGTTTTGGGGAAGAAAAGGTTTGGAGGTCACTGGTATGCAAAATCCTAGGTGTTAGAATATTTCACAGCCTTATCTATTTATATTTTTAATTTGTATTTTAATTTTATTTGTTTAATAAAAATAAATGCCACTTCCTACATACCATCATTATTATATTTCCAAAAAGGACACTTAAATCCCACAGAAATAGATATAAGGCTTTTAAATCTTGCCAAAATAATTTCTTGATGATTTGCTTACTTTTCTTATTTTTGCCTCCATCAATGTAAACTTTGGCATAGGATGGCCAGTATTAATAAAACATATTGCCCTAAATCAGGTATCCCCAAACTACAGCCCGCGGGCTGCATGTGGCCCCCTGAGGCCATTTATCTGGCCCCTATCGCACTTCCAGAAGGGGCACCTCTTTCATTGGTGGTCAGTGAGAGGAGCACTGTATGTGGCGGCCCTCCAACAGTCTGAGGGACAGTGAACTGGCCCCCTATGTAAAAAGTTTGGGGACCCCTGCTCTAAATTGTTTTAATTGCTAAATATGTAAACCTAGCTGCTCTGGGATGCTTGCTTACATCATTGTTCTCATCCACTAGCTAAACTTCACTGAGGAAAAGCTCTCTTTTCCTTCTTCCAAGATATAGGCACATACGCTAATCATGAAAAGGAAACAAGCTTGACTAGGGTATTTTCAGAGGTATCTTCTTCCATTTGCTTTACAGAGGATATACAATTCAGAAAAAACATGTATTTAAGGGACCTTGCTGGCAGGGTGCTGTTACAGCACCATTCTCCATAATGGTGATTTCTGACTTGAGAAACACACAGAAAAGTGAACATTAAGGTAGCGTGCCACTGGGACTTTGAAAATAAAAGGAGTTGTTTCTGAGACATTTCAACAACAGTCTGCATGTTCAAGGAAAGCTGACTAGAGTTCCGTCTATATATTAACCCACCAATGTGGTAAGAATGCATATAATAAATGATTTTTTGTAATATTTCTTTGTGCATTTTGACTTCATGAACTGATTTATTAAAATTAATAATACATCATAATGGAGTTTGAAGGTCAGGGTTTGATACTTGGTTCTGCCATTCGATTGTGCTGAGAACTTGAATAAGTTCTGGCACTTCTCGGAGCCTCAGTTTCGTCTTTTGTAAAACAATGATAATTTCTGTTTTGCTCAATTCATATGAAATTAAAACTTTTAAGTGATATGTGAATATGGCATATTATGTCACTCTAGTTATTCCACTGAATGCTGTGAAATTCTTAAAACTCAATTATTTTGAAATGTATTTCAAATGAAAACAGAGCTACATGCCATTCAGCACTTTTAAAAGTTCAGAGGAAGGAATCATCGGATGAATCAAAGGTAGTTTGACATGACATGAACGTATTTGCAAAAACTTCTATACATATTTATGAATTAAACATTAGAGTGAGCTCTCAATTATAAACATTAGGAAGTGTGAAATAATATACTCATTTTCTGTACATGGTTTGATCATGTATCTGGATTGGAAGTACACATCTGCCTTAGGAAACAAGCTTTCTTATCCTGGTGTTATTCCAAGAATTGGGTTCCACATTCTTCTTTGGCATGAGATGATGAACGATTACAGGCCAGATGAAGAAGGGCTGTCAGATATGCAGGCAAATATGGGAGCTGAATAAACCATAATTGTTCCTGGCTTGACCCTTTTACACCAGCATAATCATCCCTGAGAGTTATGTCTTTTGTTTCCTTTGATTTCTCCTGATCTATCTATCTTGAGGTGATAATTTATAGAAAAGTCAAGGGAAAGACCAGTTTTCATGCCTGTCAGAGACAATACTGCTTTACTAAACACTGTCAGGACTTTAATAGAGCCAAGATAGGGATGACAGCAAGAAGATGTGGGTCTCAACAAAAGCCACAGCAATGACACCCTTCACTAGATGGGCAGAAATTTGTAGAGGCTTGGAGCACAGACTCTATAGCCAGACTGTCTGAGTGTGAATCCAGACTCTATCCTTTACTAACTGAATGACCTCAGAAAAGTTAGGCAACCTCTCTGTGCTTTAAGTTTCCTCATCTACAAAATGGGAGCATAGCAATAATAAAAACTACCTCAGCATTTTTAACAGAATTAAATTAGTTAATATTTGTAAAGCACCTATAAAAATGTAAACAGTATGTGAATATTTGGTAGTGATCCTTAAAAAGTTATACCTCTCTGAAGTTCTATAATGATAGAGTGATTGAAATGCTTAAGCGTCCTTTACCTAATTGCCAAGATTGTTTTGTTTTGCTTTGTTGTTTTGGTATTAACATTAGGGTTAATTCTTTTTTTATTTCCTGGAAAACTGTAAACAATCTAAAATAATAACTGAACTAGGAGAAAATATCAAGTCACTCTGGTTTTTTCATTGATTATTAATGAACTTTTTATCTCAGAGTAAAAATCATTGATAAGTGTTATGTTTGAATATAGTTATTTTACATTTGAATGTTGTACATAATCTTGATCAGTAGTGCTCACTACCAACTGAAGATGTGTGTGGGTCCCAAGAGGTGCTTCTTCACCTACAAAGCTCACTGATGCACATACTGAATATACAATTATAATTTGATTCTCTCCCTCCTCCTTTCTTCTACTTAGGCCAACTGATTTTGGAATGAATTAACATAGATCTATTAATGATTACTATATACATTGTTAAGCCTGATAATTTGCCTTTCTCCATGAGCATCTAAAGTCTTATAAAATCCCCTTTCTATTTTTATTTTTTGTAGGTTGTATAACAATGGTTAATTAAGCATTGGCAAAACATACAGGAAAGGGTCATACCACTTAGATAATCCCCATTGGTTCATATATGTATTTTGTTATAGAATTCAGTATAAATTAAATAGATAAAACAAGCTATGTGCAATTCCAAGCAATGTGATATCCCTTTTACCTTTTTCTCTAACACTATGTACTCCCCTCTCAAAAGGAAAAACTCTAACATAAGATATTCAGAGCATCCAAAATTTTATTTTACTTCCTAAGGACAACAACAACAACAACAACAAAAATCCATTATCTTTATTGCAACACACAATTTTAACACAAAGCAATAAAATGGGCATATTTGAGAATAAATAACAGTCCTTATCATGGAATGCATTTAGAATTTTTAAAATAATTGCTCTGTCCTTATTTTCCTCTATTTATTATAAATTAGTGTACCTTACATCACCTGTTGAGAGATTAGTGTGGGAGAGACTGCTATAGATCACGTTATTTGTAATACAGTTGTCACAGTCTGTTGGGGCTGCTATAACAAAAATAACATAGATTAGATGGCTTCAGCAACAAACATTTATTTCTCACAATTCTGGAGACTAGGAAGTCCCAAATCAAGGTGTTAGCAGATTTGATATCTGGTGAGAGCCCACATCCTGTTTAATAGAGATCATGCTTTGTCTTTACTTAGTGGAAGGGCTAGCAAGTACTCTGGTATTTAACTCATAAGGGCACTAATCCCATTAATAAGAGCTCCACCCTCATGACCTAATTCTCTCCCAAAGGCCCCATCTCCTAATACCATCACATTGTGTGGTTACAACTTTAAAATACAAAATTTGAATGGACACATTAGTCCATAACAACAGTTTAAGCACATATAGCCCATAACCACGGAGAACTTCATTTTCATACCTTCAACCTGAGATATACCAGGTCTTACTGAGTTAAATTTTAGAAAATGGTACAGTTTTACAAACCCAAATCAATCTAACTCTTTTTAAAACATTAAATATTATAAACATATTTGCTAAATGCTACAGTAATCAGTATTTTACATTACATGTTTAGAATTAGGCTTCATAAAAGTTGATGTAAATTAGTAACTTGATACAAATAAATAATGTGCATTAATGTACAAACAAATACAAAATGGTAAATTTGCATTCTAATTGTGTTAAAATTATGTACAAATTTTTAATAAATTAACATAGAACACACAAGTGTGCATTTTATTATGAAATCTCCTTAATATGAGGCCAAAGGCTTTTCTTAAGTAAAATTTCACTGATTAGAATTTTTTCCTTCACATATAAACCATAATCCAATACATCTTCTGAGGTTTCAGTAAAAAGAAAGAAAGAAAGAGAGAGAGAGAGAGAAAGAAAAAGAAAAAAAGAAAGGGAGAAAGATAGAAAAAAAGGAAGGGAGGGAGGGGGAGTGAGGGAAAGAAAGAGAAAGAGAAAGAAAGAAAGAGAGAGAGAGAAAGAAAGGAAGGAAGGAAGGAAGGAAGGAAGGAAGGAAGGAAGGAAGGAAGGAAGGAAGGAAGGAAGGAAGGAAGGAAGAAGAAAGAAAGGGAGGGAAAAAAAGAAGGAGAAGAAAGAAAGAAAGAAAAAAGAAAGAAAGAAAGAAAAAAAAAGGAGAAAGAAAAAAGAAATAGTAAAACATTAGCCAAATAATGTAAGCCTTTATAGATTTTTGGCTTCTTTTCTTCATAATCTCTTACAGTTTTTTACACACATCGAAGTTAACAGCATTAAAAAAAAATCTTATTATATATAGGGACTCTTGCTAAAGCATTCAACTTAGTTTCCTAGAAACAACAATTTTCCCTTCCCATGCTTATTTTATTAGTTTATGTAGCATTTAATGAAATTACATAATTACAATAACATCTAGCATATATCAGTTTGGAAACAAACACAAACTGATTTTTGGCAAGTCCCCAACACTGACTGGTGGGAGCAGAAACATAGAATTTACTGGAAGGAAGCCTACTAGCTCCAGTGAATATTCTCTGTGGCCACGGGTCAGTATGTCTTGCAGAGGAAAGAAATAGCTTTGATTAATGTACTGAGTATAAGAAAACATGTTTTTGTTAACTATTTTCTCCTGTAATTTAATTACTACGAAAGCAAATCATGAATAGAATACTAACATTTAAATGACACAGATAAAGTTATAATTATATTCTTTACAAATGAAAATTTTAAAACAAAAGTATATCTGAAATACCCTGGCTTAGCGAAGAGAGCTATAGGTCTAGGGCAGCAATATTAAATCTACAGTGTTCCTTAGTCAAATTTGCAAGCTGACCAGAGGCAAACTATAGTATAAACTGACTTTGTTTTATCCATTTTGCCTTCCATATTTCACAAAAACTTATTTTCATCACCCTTCTTGTTGGGCAAATGAGTTTGTAAAATTTGTATTTATTGAGTTTGCTCACTTTTAGTGTTAAAAAATGGCACTGGGCAGTGCCAGGTATGTGATCTATGAAATTGCAAATTACCTTTCTGCTTGGGAAGGGCCATTGTCTTGCTAATGTTTGCTGGGGAAGAGATTTTGTGCCAGAAAGTATTGAAAGGAGGGAAAAGGAGGAGAGAAAGAGAAGCCAGGATGGCAGGGAAAGAGAGAGAAGCCATTTTTGCAGAATGAGACAAGAGAGGATGCAGAGTGCTGAAGGAGAAGCTGGGGAACCAGAGGTAAGGGGCTTTAGGACTCGTGAGGCCTTTGATTCTAGGAGGAACCAAAGAAGATTCTCCTGGTTGTGGAACTGGGGAATGTATCAGTGGCTTTGGGAGCCCTGAGTGAAAGGGAAGTGTTTATCCCTGTGTGTGTTTTCTCATCGGCTAGTGCAAGACTTGAATAAAGGAATGGCCCACTATTTTTTGGCTCCACTATTTCTTTATCATCTGCCCGAATTCAATGAGAATCTGCACGTGAATGGCCATGATGGCAGCGGCCCCTAGCCTTACACTTCTCATAATATATACAGGGTGAAACAAAAGTAGGTTTACAGTTGTTAATATGGAAAACAATAAAGTAATTAACAAATAATCACATAAAAATAAACTCTGTTTTGTAGACTCACAACTGTAAACCTAGTGTTCCCTCACTCAGTATTTTAAGGTGTATCTTGGCTAGTCAAGAGTCTTAATTTCTGACATTTAAAATTCTCTTTCTCAAAGTTCTCTCCATCAAAATTTAGCTTCTTCTTGTTCAGTCCTTCAGCTTCTATTATACTAGGTTAAAAGGTAATAGTTATGATATAGCAATATGAATATAATGTGGTTAATAATATGAATATCTAACATATGTTTTATGAACTAGTGTGCTATCTTATTAAGATAATATAAGAATTTTGCCCTGGCCAGTTGGCTCAGTGGTAGAGTATTGGCCTGGCATGTGGAAGTCCCAGGTTTGATTCCCGACCAGGGCACACAGGAGAAGCGTCCATCTGCTTCTCCATCCTTTCCCCTCTCCTTCCTTTCTGTCTCTCTCTTCCCCTCCCACAGCCAGGGCTCCATTGGAGTGGAGTTGGCCCAGGCGCTGAGGATGGCTCCATGTATTCCACCTCAGTCACTAGAATGGCTCTAATTGCAGTGGAGCAACGCCCCAGTGGGCCGAGCATCGACCCCTGGTGGGCATACTGGGTGAATCCCAGTTGGGCACATGCGGGAGTATGTCTCTGTCCCCCTTGCTTCTCACTTTGGAAAAATACAAAAAACACAAAAAAATAAAGAGATAAGAATTTTAATAGGACTGTTATAGAGATAGTATCATCCCCAAACGGTATGATTAATAGCAGGGTTAATGATAGGGATTTTAATAAGTGCTATAGAAGACTTAGAAATCGAGAGAAAATTTTTATAACTTTGCTTCTTAGCCTTCTTTAAAACTTAATACTATGGTATATGTGCTGCCGAACTGAGCACAAAAACTTAATACCATGAAAGCCACCTAATCATTTTAAATGTTAGGGCTAACTCTTAATTCCTTGGAAAGATAAACATAAACTGTCTACCAAAGAAGCAGGGAGAATTCACAAGCTGCATCTAAAACTCAAAAACACCTTTATTTTATTTTGTTCCAGAAAGGCAGTCTGTGTGTGTGTGAGAGAGAGGCAGAGACAGAGACACAGAGAGAGAGACAGAAAGAGACAAAGATAATTTTTGGTATACTTGTTAAAGGTGTTTCCAATGGAAAGGGAGCATGCTATATATAAATTTTAGAGGAGTATTGATCTCATTTTAGGCCCAGCCAACAAGGTTATTCTTAATAGAAGAGTTGGAGTCCCACCCTTATTAAAAGGTACCTAGACAACTTTAGCCCACAAGCCACTGGCACCATGTTTTACCCGAAAGTTAGAGGCATAAACTGAAGCACATAAAACTCAAAATTGTAAAGCTCTCCACTCTTACACAGCTTGGCTGAAACTTAACCTTTCTGTATTACCTCTCCCTCAAACTCCATAAATTAAGGGTAGGAAACCTTTGGTATCAGACTATGCCAGTTTATAGCAAGTACAGTTCAAGATTTGTCATTTGGGAGAGGCAAATGGACATTAATACATATCTCATTCCATTTATTCAGTAATTCTCAAGTGTTTCTAAACCTTTCCTGTTTTTTTCTTTTGACTTTCAAATTATATGAGCTGTACTTTTATTCTAAAAAAATAATAATTCCACAAATTCTGAGACATCATTTTTACAAATTTCTCATTACCTCTTTAAAGTGGAACTTTTTTTAAGTTATTGATTGATTTTAGAGAAAAGAAGGGAGAGAAAGAGAGAGAAAGGGAAACATTCATTTGTTGTTTCACTTAGTTGTGAATTCATTGATCACTTCCCGAATGTACCCTGACCATGCATGAAACCAAAACCTTGTATTTTGGGTTGATGCACTAACCGACTAAGCTAACTGGCCAAAGGTAAGGTAGAATTATTTTTCAAAGTTCTTTCCAAATGTTCAATTATTTTCAATAAAATAACTTATTACAGCTTGTATATTATCAAACATGGCTTAGTTTTAAAACATCTGTCATTTGTCCTTATCTATCAGAAAGTTACAATTATATTATTTATATATATAATATTCAGTTAATACATATATAGTTATATATATGCATATATATATACACATAATACATATGCATTTTTCTGTATCAAAATAAAATAAAGCTTTTTTTCTAGTTTTAAATGTAATTGCTGAATCTGCCCCACTTCTTTGGAGAAATGGTTTGTGGTATGTCTTCCATGCAAGGAATTAGGAGTCAGCCTGAATGATTTGGTGCCTATGAAAGTATGCTTCTGAACTGTCTTAGTTTACACAGTTTTGAAGCCTTAGAGAAAGATTATATGTTTCCTTCAGTGTAGGCCACTAAAGGGAATTACAAAATTGACGTTTTTCTAAAGCCTCTTTCAAAATGTATTGACACTGTGGTTGATGGCCTGCGTTACTAATGGTTTGTAAGCAAGATTTGCCAAGATAGCTAATTATATACACAGTTCACTTTATACAACTATTTAAAGGCTTTTGGTTGGTAAAAGTGTTATACAGTATTTCTAAAAATACTTAATTAGAGGGTCTACCAATACAAAGAGGCAAGTCAAAAAGTTCCATTGATCCAGATTCCTGCATCTTGTAAGAACTGGCCCTCTCCCTGATTGTTTCATTGCATAAATAAACACTTGGAAAATCAGAGAATCACAGTGAATGGAGCAACACGGTATAAATTATGCCAATTAACTCAGTTGCCATTTTTATATAGCTACTATAAGCAATAATAAATTAACTCTCAGTATAAGGCCAGAATGTTAAAAATTATGGAGTCTTTTTCTTTCATGCACGCACATATACCACTTAAAATAAATTAAATTTCAGAATATTTAACTTAACATTTAGAATTTTTGTTCTCTGTCAGTGTTTTTCTCCTCTGTGCCTTTGTCTGTGTCCATTTTGGCAGAAGCAGGGGTTGGTGTGAAGAGTGAGGGGACTGGAGTGAAAATAACTGAGTAAAACAGAATTGGAATGCAGAGAAAGCTAAATCAGAGAACCAGAATATTTAGCTTGTGAGGAACTGAAAATAAAAAAGGTGACTGCCCTCCTGCCTTTACAGACCTTATATGAGAGCAGGAAGAGGCAGAAAGTAAACAACAGAGAGAGTAAGAACGTAATTTAAATGGAATGTTTTAAGATGATCAGTGTTAAAAAAAAAAAAGTAGAACAAGAAAAAAAATTGAGAAGATTTGCAGTTTTAAATGTATTCTACGAAGAAGAAAAGAAAACACTTGACTACAGTTATTGAGATAGAGGTAGGAAAGGTAGGAGATAGTTAGGAGACAGGTCCTGGCAAAAGAGCCTTAAGAAATTTTTGGATGAGCCCTTGCTCTTTAATAAATAAGGATTAAAATCAGCATTTCCTGACCTCTTCCTGTTCTCCCATCACCCAACCAGCAAATATTGGCAACTCTCTTCACTTAGTTCTGTGTACAAACAATATTGAAATGGTACAGGCATAGCAGTGAAGATCTACTTTTTATATAGTTATTTAACAACATATAGACACATACAAAGAAACCCTGTATCCAACATCTTCTCACTGAAAGGCATTGTGCTGTCTGTTTTCCCATACAATAGTTACTCACATGTCCTTTCTATGGATATCTCTCCTTGAAAATAAGCTCTTTGTGTTATAAATTTCTGTATCATACTGAAGGATTACTTGTTGACTGAATACATGAATTAAGTGATTCATTTGTTCATTATTGAACACTGAATTTGACCAAAGGAAAAGGAAAAAAATTGTTCTATCATGCTCCAAAGAAGGCAATGGTTAAAGTTCAATTGAGAGCAAATGTATCAATTTAAAGGTTTTTTTTTTATTATTTCCATATATCTTAAACCAAGGGTCCCCAAACTATGGCCCGCAGGCCACATGCAGCCCCCTGAGGCCATTTATCCGCCCCCGCCGCAGTTCCAGAGGGGGCACCTCTTTCATTGGTGGTCAGTGAGAGGAGCATAGTTCCCATTGAAATACTGGTCAATTTGTTGATTTAAATTTACTTGTTCTTTATTTTAAATATTGGATTTGTTCCTGTTTTGTTTTTTACTTTAAAATAAGATATGTGCAGCCCTGGCCGGTTGGCTCAGTGGTAGAGCGTCGGCCTGGCGTGCAGAAGTCCTGGGTTTGATTCCCGGCCAGGGCACACAGGAGAAGCGCCCATCTGCTTCTCCACCCCTCCCCTTCTCCTTCCTCTCTCTCTCTTCCCCTCCCACAGCCAAGGCTCCATTGGAGCAAAGATGGCCCGGGGGCGCTGGGGATGGCTCCTTGGCCTCTGCCCCAGGCGCTAGAGTGCTCTGGTTGCGACAGAGCGACGCCCGGGAGGGGCAGAGCATCGCCCCCTGGTGGGCAGAGCTTCGCCCCTGGTGGGTGTGCCGGGTGGATCCCAGTCGGGCGCATGCGGGAGTCTGTCTGACTGTCTCTCCCCGTTTCCAGCTTCAGAGAAATACAAAAAAAAAAAGCTGAGGATACATATTCTCTGTATATAAAATAAGATATGTGCAGTGTGTATAGGGATTTGTTCATAGTTTTTTTTTTATAGTCCAGCCCTCCAACGGTCTGAGGGACAGTGAACTGGCCCCCTGTGTAAAGAATTTGGGGACCCCTGTCTTAAACCATAGAAGAAAGACTTTGGAAGAAAATAAGTTTGTCCTTCCCTTTGCACTTATTGCCTGACTAGGTTGAAATGTGTTATTTATCTGGCTTCATGAACACACAACTTATCGAATTCTGTATGAGCTGCATGTATGAATATGTGTGTGGGAGTATATAGAAGAGTCTACTTAGATTTTGAAGTGCTTTGATAGTACAATGACTGCTTTTATGGTATAAAAATTACAACTTCAATTATAATTTACTCTTACAAATTAGAAGGTTTTGAGAATCTGGATCAATTTGTATAGCAATATAATTTAGTGTCTTTTAAACAATAAAAAGCCTGACCAGGCAGTAGCACAGTGGATAGAGCATTGGCCTGGGATGCTGAGGACCCATGTTTGAAACACTGATGTTTCCAGCTTGATGTGGAGTCACTGTCTTGAGCTTGGGATCGTCGACATGATCCCAAGGTTGCTGGCTTGAGCCTAAAAGTCACTGGCTTGAAGCCAAAGATCTCTGGCTTGTCTGGACCCCCCCCCCCCCCCAACCATCCTCCAACCCCGTCAGGCACATATAAAAAAACAATCAAAGTGCCACAACCTTGATGCTTCACATCTCTTTTCATTTCTGTCTGTCTGTTCCTGTCTGTCCCATTCTCTTGCTCTCTCTCTCAAAAAACAAAAACAAAAAAACAATAAAAAGAACCTACATGTTGGCAAATAATCTTATCATAATTTTTTTAAGTTAGAAAGACAGGACAGAGACAAAGAGAGGGACAGAGAGAGGAACAGATAGAAACAGGCAGACAGGAAGGGAGAGCGATGAGAAGCATCAATTTTTTGTTATGACACCTTAGTTGTTCATTGATTGCTTTCTCATATGTGCCTTGACCAGGGGGCTTCAAGTCAGCTACCTTTGGGCTCAAGCCAGCAACCATGGGGTCATATCTATGATTTCACGCTCAAGGCCGTGAGCCCACCCTCAAGCCAGATGAGCCCACGCTCAAGCCAGATGAGCCCATGCTCAAGCCAGATGAGCCCACGCTCAAGCCAGATGAGCCCGTGCTCCAGCTGGTGATGTCAGGGTTTTGAACCTGGGTCTTCAGTGACCCATGCCAACAGTCTATCCACTGTGCTACTGCTTGGTCAGGCTGTATTTTAACTTTATATTTCTCTTAATAATAGTAGTAGCTAATATTATTCAGTTCTTGTGTACTAGTCATGACCTTCAGCCCTTCACATATATCATTTAATTCTTAAACACAAATGAATAAACTAAATATTAATATTATTATTTTAAGAATGAGGAAACGGAAAGGCAAAAGGTTGTTCATGATTATAGGCTGGCAAATGAAACATTTAGAATGCCCACACTGATCTTTATTGTTCTAAATTGAATTCCTTAAATATTGGTATACATTGTTCCTACTTTAGTAAATAACTGGAAATGTTAAATGTTTTATGGACCAACTGAGAATGTTTCGATATGTCTGAAATTTCAGTGAAGCTGAAAGGAACTGCTTAATCCATATCATACTCTCCATATTTTATTGTCTAGAATTGGCAAGATGAGAATACTTCTTGACTTTTGTTTCTTCTTTTAGCAATCAGAACAATGGCAACTGCTATTCACTGACCCTCTCTTGGAACTGAAGAAAGTGAGTTTCTTTTTTAAAGGGCACATTTTTATTATTTCTTTTAAAAATGTACCAAAGGAGGAGAGTATGGTACCTTGGAAATCTCCAGAATTAAATTATTTAATTTTTCTTCAAGACAGTCACGTTGACTAATCCCTAATTACTAGTAATCTCAAAAAATTAACAATATGGCCCCAGCTGCATAGCTCAGTTGGTTAGAGCATCGTCCCAAAGCACAGAGGTTGCTGGTTCGATCCCCAGTCAGGGCACATACAGAAACAGATTGATTGATGTTTCTCTCTCTCTCTCTCTCTCTCTCTTAAAATAATAAACATTACAAAAAATTAACAATATTATTCTATCTAGCTTGGCAGTTTTTAGGTAATAAAAACGTAGGATATTCCTGAAGAGTCAAAACAAAAATGAAAAATATAGGGAGTATTTTCAATCTCTAAATCTAGTTTAGTTAACATTATTGAATATGCTATAAAATATATTAAAGATGATAGTACACCTATGATGTATTGCTAAAATACAACAGTTAATTTTTTCTGAAATGATTGCAAGATATTAGAGATGGTCCCGCCTCCAGGATCCAGAGAAGGGGTAGTACAACACAGAGGATTGCTCTGCTAAAGGTAGCCCTTAGTGGTTTGTCTTGGAATCCACTCATGCTTAGTTCCTTATTGCTTTGTCAGTCTAACCTTTACTTACCTGCTCCTTCCTGATGGTTCAGTACTGCCAATGGTTAGTATACCCCTTGAAAAGAAAATCTTTAAGAAAGCCCCAGTTGGGACAAAATTTTGTCTCCATTTCAGTTTTACCAGGTAGTATTATGATTACTGGTGTTTTGCATTGACTTCTTCAATTGTTCTAACATACTTTCCACAGTTTCACAGGGTACTACAGACCTATTGGAACAACAGGTTACCCAGATAAAGTAAGATATTGGTCATCTTTTAAACATCTAATATTTAATACTGAAAAAGATAATTTTCTTGGCTAATCTTAGAGGTTAGTCTTTTTTGAATCTCTGACATCATAAAAGCCAGCTCTTCTGCTTAAAGTTAGGCACGAGTAGTTTCTTAAATATTACCTGTGGCTGATTTGTCTGTCCCATCCATTCCTCCTTAATTGCAGCTAGCTTATCCATGCATAATCATTTAGAGAATACACAAAAGTCAGCAAGATACAATAAGGAAGTATTGAACCACAACATCCTTCTATGTTTCATTAATCCCATTATATTTGCCTTGAATTCTTACACTGATTCCTTCCTCCTTGTTATTGCTGTCTATAGTGTTTTTTTGAAATTGATAGGTAATATACTTAGAATAGCATAAAATACACTGATTATAAGTGTATTTTAACATACTAATTATACCTTAATACCCTTTGAAAATATTAACAAATGCTAAAATTAAAATACTTATAAATGCTGATTGAGACTTTTTTTACTCCCAGGTTATTACTCCTTAGATAAAAAATATAGAATATTTCAAGCACCCTTTTACCTAGGCTATTTTCTACCCCCTATCCCACTTTCTGAGCTCTGTCTTATTTCTTATTTTGATATCCTGCATGGACTTTTATGGCTCATAAACTGCAGCTTCCCTCATCCCTTCCTCTCTTGACTTCGCTTTAAATATTTTCTTGGATTAATTTTACTTGCAGCTCCCAATAACAGCTACTATGACATCTCAGCCAGAGAACAATTTGCTCTAAATATTTTGCAAGCAAATTTTAACACTGGGCTCACAAAGTATGTATGGTTAAATCTAATATTATTTAATTTTAAATTTATACCCATGTAATTTTGGGAAATTTCTATAAACAAATATGTCAGACATAACTGGTCTTCCTATTACCACAATACTACTCAGAAAACAAAGAAAATCATCCTAGGTTCTCAAGGATGATTTATTTATGAGTCTCAGCTGAGTGCTAATTTCTCTTTGGACAATTGTAGTGTAGAGCCCCCCTCACTCTCCATAATGATTTTTTGTTTTGCTTTATTTTGTTTTCTAGGTGAGAGGAGGGGAGATAGTGAGGGAGGCAGATTCCTGCATGTGCTCCAACCAGGATCCACCTGGCTACTTCATCTTGGGCCGATGTTCAAGTACCAAGCTATTTTTAGCTCCTGAGGCTGATGCACTTGGACCAACCAAGCTATCCTCAGTGCCCATGGCCATACTTGAACCAATTGAGCCACTGGCTGTGGGAGGGGAAGAGGGAGAGAAGGGAGAGGAGAGAGAAGCAGATGGTCACCTCTCCTGTGTGCCCTGACTAGGAATAGAACCTGGGAATCGAACTCAGGATGTATATGTGCTGGGCCCATGTATCCACTGAGCCAATGGCCAGGGTCCTTCCATAATGTTTTTTTTTGTTTGTTTGTTTTTTGATAGAGACACAGAGAGAGACAGAGAGAGGGACAGATAAGGACAGAAAGACAGGAAGGGAGAGAGCTGAGAAGCATCAATTCTTTGTTGTGGCACCTTAGTTGTTCATTGATTTCTTTCTCATATGTGCCTTGACCAGGGGGCTATAGCAGACCGAGTGGCCCCTTGCTCAAGCCAGTGACCTTGGGTTCAAGCTGGTGAGCTGTGCTCAAACCAGGTGAGCCTGCTCTCAAGCCAGCAACCTCGGGGTTTCGAACTTGGGTCATCTGCATCCCAGTCTGACACTCTATCTACTGCACCACCACCTGGTCAGGCCCATCCATAATATTTTTAACTGGCCCTTACAATTTTATCATTTCAGATATAGAAATATCATCTTTTGTTCTAATTCAGTTTTAGTTTTACCTGGCCAAAACTTTGTAATCTACTTCCTCATTTTGAACATTGGTATGCGAAAAATAAGTTAATATATTTAAATTTACTGCCTGCATATGGAAAAGGCATAACTAATTGGCATTTAAAGGAGCAAGGATGCAGTTTTGCAGGATTTTCCAAAAATGTATCCGCTTTGGTGCAAGTCTCATGTAAATAATACTTCTATGTTTTTATAAGTGTAATCAGTTTATCTTAGTTAAGCACTTATAGCAATATATCAGTTGTACTACCACAAATCTTCAATCTGAACATATTGTCATCTAAACTTTTAAGTGACTTCAGACAAGCAAAGTATTTATTTATAATTATAGTTAACATAACCAATTACGATATACACAAAAAAATTTATCATATATATAGAAAGCACTGAGCATGAATGTTAAGGTGAATATTGATGGAAGTGAATAAAAGTTTTATACACTTTTAGGTTTTGTAAAATAATATGAATTGTGAAATCTACATTGTTTTAACCAATCTTAAGAGGTAATTATAATCAGTACCTTAAGTTCTTACTAAAAACTATTAGATAGCAAAATAGAACTAGATGACAGGCTAAGCCATCTTATTTCCTCTGATACAAATTGAACCTAAAGCTTATATTTAAAAGAAAGAATATAAAAACCTAAGAAAACTTTTAGAAAATTAAGTAAAATTGGTTAAAAACATTAGTATTTAGTCATTTCTCTTACCGGGGACCATCTTCTTGTTGTCTTTATTCATTTTTTAAAAAATATTATTTTATAATTTTTAAAAATTTATTATGTTGACTATCCCTTATTTTAAAAATTTTATAGATGACCCAGATTATCTCTGCATAGTAAATCCACATAGCAGAAATATAAATAATAGCACTCTAAAGTTTCCAATGCGCCTTATAAACCAACATTGCTACAGTTAACATACATAAGTGTCTCAAAATTATTTTTGAATGTCTTTTTTTTTTTTAATCTTTATGCTCATAACTCTTTAGTGAAGGATTTGGAATATCCAGGGTCAGTTTCTTATGGTTTTACAGAAACTTCTATTTGGTTTTACAGAATGCCACAGTGATAAATTCAAAAATAAAAACCACAAATAAAGGAATTTTTCAACTTTCTTCTTTTTCTTTCTTTCTTTTTATTTTTTTATTATTAAGCGAGAGGCAGGGAGGCAGAGAGCCAGACTCCCCCATGCGCCCCGACCAAGATCCACCCAGCAAGCCCCTTACCAGGCTATGCTCTGCCCATCTGGGGCCGCTGCTTCAACTTTCTTCTTTAAGCATAACCACACATTTATTCATCTTTCCCTCTATAATTTATTATTTCTTCATTTCAAAACCATAAATGGGATTATGAGGGCAAATGATTGTGGTCTTTGTGTTCACTATAAACTTATTGTCATTAATAGCACCTTGGAATGCTATTTGTAGTAAATTATATATTTATGTTATACATGATTAGCAAATAACATATATAAAATGCAAATGTTCTAAATTGTTACTTAAGAAAATAAAATAACTGGACACCAGTGGAATTATTTTATTAGCCATTAGAACAAATAAAATAAAAGCCTAAAGACAAAAATCTTTCAGCTTATTTGTGAATGATTCATGGTAATCAGTAATAGCCTATAGTTCTTGAACATTTCATTATCACAGGGTTTGTCTTATTCTTTGTTATCACTTCAAGCAGAGCCAAAAGAATATCGGGCACTTAACAGATGATTATTAATTTGGAATGAACACTTCCAAAATCCTAAAGATAAAACATAAGTAATATGGTAAGAGTAGACTGCTTTTTCAGTCATTTCAAATGTATATTGTAAAAACCCAAAAGGTCATCAAGTTTGTGTCACAGATCACATAATTAAAGATTTCAAAATATTCTTGATTTATAACCAGTTAATTTTCCAAAGTCAAAATGGTGTTGAAATTTATTTCCCTTTACCATAAAATTTAAATACTCTGAGAAAATAATAAATTTATTACAAAATAAATAATAGGAATCTGTGTTAAAAATGCCAAATTGCCAAAACATAAAAATATACTTAATTGAAACAGAAAGCTATTTTAGAATTACTATTTTAATTATGTGTAAATACAGCTTTAAAATAACACTGATAATCATATTTGTCTTAGACTCCTGCATTATTCTTAAGTTTTCATATGTTTAATGTGTATATGATTATTACTTTATTAGTTTCTTAAAATCCTATAATTTTGCTACAAAACAAGAATATTTTAACTGAATTTATATTTCAAAATTTCAATACAATTAAGGCAGTTGCTATTGACATAGTCAAACAGCAAAAGGTAGGGAGTCAAATTCTGAATCTAATTACTAAAGTCAACTTTTTATATGTTCTCTATTTATAATATCAATGTCTATAGGGCTCTGTAGAATATGGGTGGGACATGAAAGACATAGATATTTATCTACTATGTTATATATAATGTAAGCAGTCAGTTATATGGAACTGCTCTGATGTTGAACTGAGCTTTTCATTTCATCTAAAATGTTCTGGATTGTGTAAGATAGTACAGTGTATTTTAGCTAAGCTCAGAAGCCTGTGTCTACTCTGGCACTTCAGATAGTTTTATTTTTACATCCCTTGTTTGCGGAAGGCATTTGTTAGCAGTTCTGATATTTTTCTTTCTTCAAAATCATAACCACAAAATCTTCAGTTTAGTTATAAAGTATACCTAGCTGTGGTCACTGAAATTGAGGACTACCAGATTCTAGTCAGTTTAGGAGGGGCTTTAAAAATAAATTGGCTAAGCTTCAAACTCATTGGGATTGAAACATTTTCAATTATCCTAATTTTACTTACAAAAATTTATTAATTTTTAAAGGAAGTATGAGTGAACCCCTTAAAAGTAAAATGCAATCCACTAATTGTGAAACTTTCTGGGATTTCCAAGTAAGAATGTTTTTAAATTGATTTACATTTTCCAAAATCCTCATTACTGTAAAAAGTGCGCGCTAAGAATTCAATTTCTCATTTTGTAGTCATAGGAAATAGTTGCCAGTATTAGATATCCACAGAAATATTAGATGTCCAAAAACATCTTTTTAAAAATAAGAGTATTGCAGTGTTGACCTTTATTGGAAAGAAACTGAGAAAACTCTCTCCTGCTAAGAAACTTGCTTACAGGTAGAACTTCCCATGATTCAGAGCATGACCACTTTAGAGCACCTCTCCCACCAGACATTCTTACTGAAAGCAGGAGATAAAGTTTTAAAGAAAAAGGAACTGACATATCAGGCAGTCAATGCTAACCAAAATTAGATTTTTAACAAAATTAGAAATTGGTTTTCCTCTTTAAAAGACTAATAAATGACTAATATAGAAAGATTAAATATTGTAAAATTTCAGATTTGGTAATCTATTTTTATGTGTAAAACAGAAATACCAGAAAATAGATCCTTAATATAAAAGAATTAGCAAAAACAAAAGTTAATCCATTACTTTTTATATCAGTAGTTTGAAAACTGAATTTAAGCAAAGCATGATAAAAATGAGTCAGAAAGATAGTAATCAGCAATATTTGAATGTCAAAAAACTAACATCTGTACATTATATACGTCTTGTGGTAATATATTTTTGCAGTTGACTTGTAAAATCATGAAATAGTGGTATGTGCTTTCCAATAAATACTTACTAAATTATTTAAAACCAATTTAAAATTACTGTTTGTAGTGTTATGAATACTCAGTTCTTTTAACAATTATGTTTCTGAGAATTCTGGAATTTCCTAAACCACAATGTGTAGAAGGAGGTGCCCAGGGGTGGACTCCTTTTCTCAGCTCTGTGGTTGTTTTATGAGGTTCTTTGGAGCTCTGCTTTTTGTACAGCAGAGCCACTAGTTCTTACTCAGTGCAGCGGGGTATGAGGGGAAGATCAGGTACTGCAGCTGTGAAACCTCTGCTCGGGCATGCATTTTGGTTTACACACTACCGGGTTAAGGAAGCACTTTTCAACGATTTGGGCATTCATCACTCTCCAGTATAATGCATTTATCTGTCTAAAACGATCTTTTTGCACTGAGTAATCCTGTTTCGATGTGAGAGTAAGTCACTGGATTTTACTTATCTTTGGTCCAAGATGGCACGAATCAGACCCTAATTACCGCCAAGACCTATCAAAAGCAAGGAAAGTAATAAATAGTAATCACACCGCGTATACGTCGAGTCTCAGGGAGAGAAGTGCTCTCAGAAAGATGCAGAAAGCGTGCGCTTCCAGGAGGGTGTAAGGCGCGCTCAGACGCCCGGGTCCGCACGCGCGCAGAGCTTGTTAACAGAGGGCGTGCCCGAGGCGTGGCGCGAGGTGTCCCGGCAAGGCGCTCCGCTAGGCGGGCGACAGTGGGCGTGCGGCGCGGATAACACGGCCAGGGGAAGGCAGCGCGGCGCCCCGAACCTCTGCCGTCTCCCGCTCTCCCGGCCGCCTAGCCCAAGCCGCCGTGGGCGGGGCCTGCGGTGATTGGCGGGCGGGCGGGGAGGTCGGAAGTACTTTGTTTTTTATGCTAATGAGGGAGTGGGGCTTGTCCGTATTTACGTTGAGGCGGGAGCCGCCGCCCTTCATTCACCCACATGGTCCTTCGAGGTGCTTCTGTCGCTGCCGGACCTGTGTCTTCGCGCCACTTCGCGCTCTCCGGCGAGGCCGAGGGGGTGGAGACGACCCCCGCCGCGCCGCGGAGCCTCGCGCCCCTCGCGAAGCCCCTCCGCGGGGCGGGCCGGCCAGCCGGCCGCACCCCCGGCCTGGGGCCTCCGGTCGTAGTAAAGCGGAGGCGGGAGGGGAGGCGGGAGCGAGAGCGCACGGCGGGCGAGGCGAATATGGTGGCGGCTACTTCTCCCGGTGCCGAGTGAGTGAAACCTGTTGTGTGCAGCCCGGGGCCGGAGGGCGAGCTGGGCGGACGGGCCCGGGGCAGCGTGGCGGCGGCGGCGTGGCCGGGGCGGGTCTGGGCGGTTGGCCGCTCCCGCGTGGGGCAGGCGCGACTTACTGCCCCCTGCTTCCACGCGGGCCGGCGGAGGGGTAGGGTCGGGCCGGGCAACGGGCTGGATGGTGGCAGCGTGCGCACGGCGGCCGCGCCCGGGACCCGCAGGGACCCTCCCTGGACCGCCCGGGCGGGCGGGTGGGCGCGCGGCTTACACAATAGCCCCCCCGGGAGGGGACGCGCTGGGCTCGCGCCCCGTCCGGGGCTCGAGGTGCACGCAGGGCGCGGGGTGCCCGGGCGAGGAAAGTTTCTACTGGGGGCGAGAGTTAAAGCGCCTCCAGAACAAAGCGGTGGCGGCAGCGGCACATGGGCCAGGCCGCGGGCCGGGAGGGGGCGCGCCCACGAGGTACCTGCGCGCCGGAGGGCGGCGCGACGTGGGCAGGAGCCCGCGGACCCCCCAAACTTTGCGCGCAGGAGGGCGGGCGGAGAGCGAGGGAGCTTCGGGCAGCGTGGCCTGGACGCCACCCCCACTCCGCGTGGGCTTTGTTAACCCGTGTGGGCAGCCCCCGGGCGGGGCTCGCAACTTCCCCGGGCCGTGGCCCGCGGAGCAGGCCTGGACCGGCCTCGGCTACGGCGAGAAGCCGCCTTCGCCCGCCCACTGGCTCAGGAGCGCGGCGCGGGAGGGCTGGCCCGGCTCGGCGGGAGCTGCGGCCGTGCCGCCATGTTCCTGCGGGGCGGGCTGCGCGCGGGTGAGGGCGGGGGACATGGCGGCGACTGCGCGCCGCCGCTGATTGTTCCCGGCTTAGGCCTCGGGCCGCGTGCGATGGGCACTGCAGTCGCGGAGCCCCCGCCCCTCTGGGCCGGGCTCGGGGCGGGGGGGGGGCAGGGGACACAAAGGAGGGGCGGCGCGCCCGCGTCCTCGCAGCGCTCCGGCCTCGGCGCCGCTGGTCGCCGCGCGGCTGCCGCCGGGAAACGGTTGAGGGGGGTTGCCGCGTCCGGCAGGACTTGAGTCTGACCCACCGCCCCCTGGCGGCCGCGCGGAGAGCCGCAGGGCCGCGCGCCCCCTTGTGCGACATGTGCTGCCGGCCCTGGCTCCTTGAGTGTGGCGGGCACTTTTCTGTTTCGGATATTAATGCCGCCTTTTCTATTCGGGAGCAAAGGGGACGGGGACTCGAGAGGGCAGGCTCGGTTCGGCAGTGCGCCAAAAGAAAAAAATTAGTAGCCTGCCATCGCGAGCAAACATCAGTTGGGGAAACAACTCTTTATCCCGGCTTGCAGCCACGAGGTCTAGATTGGGGGAGGGGTGATGAAGAATAGTCTCCTTGCTGCTGCTTTTTCCTCTCGGAGCTGTACATGAAGAGTTTAAGGTTGTTATTGATCATTCTCGAGTCTCAGGATCTTTTTAAATAAAGATAAGAATCTTTTACCTGTGGGTTTTCAACTTTATTATCTTACAAATTTTCACCCATACATTGTTAATCTTTAAAGCCGCGACAGTATTGCCTGCCTATCTTCGGTTTGCCATGGATGTATGTAATTGATTGAGGTAAAGGGGTTGGAGAAGAACAGTTAAAATAATTGATTTGGACAGTGGTAGTAAATTTGTGCTTTTTCCCTATTCCTCCCCTCCCCCTCCCAGTCATACACGTGGACCTAACTGCACCAAAAGCTTTTCTAAGGATAGTTGCCGAGAAAGTTTTCCCGAGTGGGTGAGTGTATTCTAATTTTCTTTAACTTTTTCTAAAAACAAATTTTTCTTGGTTTTTGATTTTAATAATTAAGATAGGATTGGGTTTTTGAAGAGTGAAATAGATACCTTTGTCCATAAGTCAGCTAATTTTTTCACAGTAAAAGTATAATGCAAATGTCCCGATAAATCTTTGGAAACTGATGCAGTTTACAAAATTTTAGAGCTGTTTTAACTTGGGTGGTAAAATAGATCTAACCTATAGTAAGTTTTCGAGGTTTAAAAATAATTTAAATGGGATATGTAAGATCACCAGTTGATACACTTGAAATGTAGTCTGAACAGTAATTTTACTAATTAGCTTAACAAATATTTGCTAATTGGAAGCCAGAAGAAAAGAAAAATGTTTCCCCACGTGCATGTGAAGATTTCCTCTAAAAGGTACATGACTCATTTTTAGTTCTCATTCATACTCAGTCTGATCTGATTTTTTAAGTATGCCTCTGGGAATGGCAAGGTAAAGGAAGAGCCGCCACTTTCTTTTATAGTATTAGACTGATGGGTAGTTATGTTTGTCTTGTAAAAGAAAAAAAAAACCTTTTTCTTCTAATGTGCTTTTGAATGGAACCCACAGGTTTGAGGTAATTGAAGTCATTTTCTCATCCCCACTGGGAATTAATGTTGAATTTTATGTGTTCAATAGTCTGTAAAAGTTTGAGGTGTTTTTCTAATTATTTATTTAAAATTTAGCAGGAATAAAGAGAACATCACCATGTTAAACTGAAGATTGTGACCAGTCAGAGTAATGTCAAAGTGCTTACAGTGCAGGTAGTGATATGTACATCTACTGCAGTGAAGGCACTTGTAGCATTATGGTGACAGCTGCCTCGGGGAGCCAAGGTGGGCTTTAAAGCGCAGGGCCTGCTGGTGTTGAGTGCTTTTTGTTCTAAGGTGCATCTAGTGCAGATAGTGAAGTAGATTAGCATCTACTGCCCTAAGTGCTCCTTCTGGCATAAGAAGTTATGTGTTCATCCAATAATCCAAGCCAAGCAAGTATATAGGTGTTTTAATACTTTTTGTTTGTAGTCCTCTGTTAGTTTTGCATAGTTGCACTACAAGAAGAATGTAGTTGTGCAAATCTATGCAAAACTGATGGTGGCCTGCTATTTCCTTCAAGTATTTTTTTTTTACTAATTTTGTATACTTTTATTGTGTCGATGTAGAATCTGCCTGGTGTGTCTGATATAACAGCTTCTGTAGCACTAAAGTGCTTATAGTGCAGGTAGTGTTTAGTTATCTACTGCATTATGAGCACTTAAAGTACTGCTAGCTGTATAACTCCAGCCTCGGCCTGTCACCCAAACAAACTGTCCAGTTACTGAACACTGTTCTATGGTTAGTTTTGCAGGTTTGCATCCAGCTGTGTGATGTTCTGCTGTGCAAATCCATGCAAAACTGACTGTGGTAGTGAAAAGTCTGTAGAAAAGTAAGGGAAAATCAAACCCCTTTCTACACAGGTTGGGATCAGTTGCAATGCTGTGTTTCTGTATGGTATTGCACTTGTCCCGGCCTGTTGAGTTTGGTGGGGATTGTGACCAGAAGATTTTGAAAATTAAATAATTACTGAAGATTCAACTTCCACTCTTAAATGTTACAGAAATAAAAAGTATTTAAAAGTTTTTGTGATTTTAATTATTTATTAGTGTGAAATTTATGTATGCAACTTTGTTTCCTGTCAAATATTGTCATATTATTTTTTACTGAAACATTTCACTTCTGGGGCTGCAGGTCAGATTTAAATTAAGTTTTACTCTTATTTTTTTGTTACTGCATTAGATACTTGATTATCAAGCTTTCCCTTATGACTGTGTCTTCAAAGGAAATTTGCTTTAATAAATGCATGATGATGATCTGTAAGGTTAGGATATGTCGTTTTGCTTTCTTTCAACCTAGTATCCAGGATGTTTTATCTAAAAGTTAATAAATTATGTTTCCTTGTACATTACTCAAGTATTTAAGTGTGGTGAAATGCCATTGTGTTTAAAGCAGTGTTTACAGAAAATTGTTTTAAGCATGGAATTTAGATTTGAGAGGGGGATTGTCTTTCTAGTAAATGAATATATTTTACCAGTACTGGTGTTTATGATATGTAGCAGTTAAGAGGTTATGTACTAGTTTTCTAGTAATTGTTAATGATGTATAAGTTATTAGTGATCTTTAGCCTCAGCCTTCTGGAACTTAAAAACAAGAAAACAAGACATGCCAATGGGAAAAAGTCACAATAATGTGTGTATGTCTCTAATGCCAAGGGTAGATTGAGTGAGAACCAGGAATTTGTGTTTCTTTGTTCTGTGCTCCCCTCATAAACCAGACTTTGCAACAATTCTAGGCTATGTGACTTAAGTCACCAGAGTGGAACCTAAGAAGTGGCAGTTAAAAGTATTTTATCAAACATTTCTGCCCCTTTTTTCATGTGTTTTTGTCTCTAGCTTAAGAATTGTCAGATTATGTGTAGTCTAACAAGAAAATTTAAGCCACTTGAAATTTAAGGAGTTTATGGATATCTGAATAGAAAGGTTAGAGTTTCTATAGTTGATAAAAGGCAAATTTTAGAATGAGAAAAGACTAAACTCGACAGTAATTTAAAAAACAAATTTAATTGTCCTTGAGTGTTCTTAAACCTTTTGAGGTGAAAAAAAACTAAAAATTCTTCTGTTGGTTATTTTTTCAAACATTGCTTTTTTAAACTAAACTTGGAAGTTCCATAATGTTGACATGACTTATAATAGTATGCAAAATTGTATGCTATAGTTACAAGTGAAAAAAAGTGTTTATGTTTACCAAACCATAGGACTGTATTTTAAAGCTTTTGGGGAAATAACCTCTAGGATTATGGTTTAAAATGGAGCAGTGATCAGTTGTCTGTCAGATGGTTTCTTTTATATGCTAAAATGTAACTCAACTTTTAATAACAAAATCTTGAAATCCTCAATTCTTTCTCCCTAGATGCTGAACCTCTAGTTTTTTGTCTTTAGGGTTTAATTAGACTAGTTAAACACATTAACAAAGTATAAATTTTTGTTGGTTTTTCAGTGGGGCTGAGGTTATATAGGTTTCTTAGGAATAAAATTTTTGTTTCTGGCTCTAAAATGGGGCAAAGATTGTGTCCTTCATTCTTTTAAGATTTTCTTAGATTCTAACAAAAAGCTATGCAAATAGAAAGGTTGATGTTATTTTGAAATCCAAATACTGTGAGTAAACAAGTTCCTTGTAGCTGATGAATTGCTTGTCTCTAATTGACTTGGGGTGAAAGAGCTCTGGCCTGTTAGTGTTTTAAACTTGAAATTGATTAAGAGTTAACATACTGACTGGCCATCATTTCAGGTTTAAGAGCCTTTGAACTTTTCAGGGCAAAAACTTTTTTGGATGTACAAACCTCCAGCCCATGCACTTAAAGTTGTGCAAATTGTTCTTTGTGAAATAGTGATTTTACTAAAAACTGTTGAGATTTTCCTTTTACAGGCAAACCTGTCTAAGAGAGCAAGCCAGACTTGGGTTTTTCCATATGGTTGGAAGAGTCCTACAGAATAATTCTGACAAAATGCAACCTGCAGCTGCCTGGAGAGCAATGCATTGTCAGGTTAAAGTTTATGTGTTTAATGAAATAACTGTTGTTACTAACTGACAAGCCTGGTGTGGTTTGTCAACACTAAGAACACAGGAGCCTTTGGGCTGAGCAGTAAAGGTAAGTAAAATAAATGGCAACATAAACACAGATTTAGTGATTAATGAGACAAGTGTTTAACGTAGTATAGAGGTGAATAAAAACCTGATGTTGGTAGCAAGCAGTAGTCAGATGTTTAGTGCAATGTGTCTATTCTTCATAACTTCATGCTTAGATCAGGTCTGAGTTTAGGAGTGTGTACACTTAATAGAAGAGAAAATGAGCGTGTACCTGTTTATGTATTTATAAAAGTATACTATGATGTTAATAGATAAAAGTTTGAGTTCAGCTTACAGAATAAAACAGTGAAAGGTTTTTAATTTCATTGGTAACCTAAAGGAATCACTTTTCTATATTTAGTTGGATTGCTTTTTGGCCTTTTGAGTATGATCAGGAGTATATTTAGTTCAGATGTAATCATCTGGGCAAACCACTGTTGAAGAGATTGGGGGAGCTGGGACTTCACAAGAGTAGATGACAGTTGTCTACATTCAAGGCAAGTATGTATGCCATTTGAGCCTCTAACTGGCCTTAGACAGTAAGTATATCAAGTCCAGTGAAGATTGTTGCAGTTCTAGAGTGGTTATATGTTTACAAGATAAAGATTCTTACCTACAATTAGGTGTTATAATTAGCCAGATCTCTTTCAAAATATAAAATCCTAGAACTTTAATCCTGATCCATTCGAGTCTTTGTGGTATGAGTAGAACTGGGTGCTGCAAAGGCGAGCATTTTGAGATCTGTTGCTTGTGTTTAAGAATATAACTGCTGCTATAAATTGTCCAAAATGATGAGCCATAAGAAAGAATTATCAAAGCAACAGCTTGGAATTCATATGGAGGTAAGAGACTGACTAGAGAACAGACATTTTGTTTCGTATACTTGATTACTTTATAGCTGACTAGCTTTAGTATGACCCCTTTCAGCTAAAACCAGTCTTAAATTTGCTGTAGGTTTTCTTCACTCAACCTCAGGCAGTAGTGACTTCTCATTCTATTCTAATATTAACTGTGTTTTAGTAATAGCACCCAATGCACTGGGTGTGTGATTGTGCTAGGCATGGATTTTCTTGGGATTTGGCTATTATGATCACACTAGCCTACAGGGTCATTCTGGACAAGTGATTTTCTAGTCCTCTGACTAAACAGATTTGTGAAACTTGAACGCTTCATTTCTTTCATTGATAACTAAAATTCCTAAATTTAAATAGGGTATGGTTTCTGTCATGTTCTCTGATTCTGCTCTTGTTTGTCTTTGTTTTGTATTTTTCTAAAGTGAGAAGAGAGGGAGGAGGACAGAAAGACACTCGCGCATGCACCAGATGGGTCCACCCGGCATGCCCACCAGGGGGTGATGCTCAGCCCCTCTGAGGCGGAGACCATGAAGCCATCCTCATTGCCTGGGATAACTTTGCTCCGATGGAGCCTTGGCTGCGGAGGAGGAGGGGTGGAGAAGCAGATAGGTGCTTCTCCTGCGTGAATCGAACCCAGGACTTTCACATGTCGGGCCAAGCCAACTGGCAAGGGCTGATTCTGCTCTTACTGATTCTGTTAGTCACAAAATAATAGACTGCTTTTAAAATGACATTTCATTCTTGAGCCCCCAGTCCACTTGGTAAATCTTCTTGATACAATGACCTGTTATTGAAGTGTTCCACCTTCCCTTGTCCTCATGGTACTGTTACTCTGTAGGCTCTTTCTTCATGGACTTTGCATTTGCTCTTCCTTTCGTTTGGGAGAATTTCCCTCCAGACAGCTATATATGATCTAATCATGTTTTCTTTCAGTCTGTGCCAATGTTAAATCGAAGTAGCTCTCCTTGACTGTATTCTTCCCTTTTTTTAGACTTTAGTCAATGAGGAGAGGAGAGGAAAGAATGGAGGAAAAGCAGGAAGCATCAACTCCCATATGTACCTTGACCAGGCAAGCCTGGGGTTTCAAACCCGGGACCTCAACATTCCAGGTTGGTGCTTTATCTGCTGTGCTACCACAGGTCAGGCTGTGTACTCTTCCTTTTCTCTGGGGTTTTTTTTTTTTTTTTTTTTTCTAATAGACTAGCAGAACCACCTGGGATTTTATTAGAAATACAGAATCTGAGGCCCATTCCTATATTTTTAAATTATATGCCCCCCCCCCCCCAGGAAGACAGGGATTTGAAGGTGTTTGGTTCGTTTCTGCCCATTCACCTAAAACAGTAACCTAGTAAATGAAAGGTATTGAGTATGTCTTGCATAAATAAATGGAAATGCCCATGGTGAATGATTGCTAGAATGAGGCAGACTCCGTGGCAATAAACAGCAAAAAAAGCCATCAGTCTCCTAGTAGCTATGGGCTTCAGGTCTCATTGTCAAGTGCATTATCAAATATCTGGTAGAAGACATCAGAGTTAGTAAGTAGAAGGTGATAGTTCACAGTATCCAGTAATATAACAAAAATGAGAAACCTGCTTTGTGTTCCATTTGTGTGGCAGTGTAATGGTGATTTGTTGGAAGTAAATGTTGAGCTCAGAAGTGTCAAAATGAGTGACTGATGTTCAGACCACCAGAGTAAACTGATTAAACGCAGTAGGAAGGAAGATAAACTAGAGGTACTTAGTGGTAAGCATGTGATTTTATTGTCTGGGTGAAGTAAGTCTGTCTCATGATTTCCCATTTTCTCCAGTCTTAGCAATTTTTGGTTATCAAACAACTTGACATTCTTTAAATTAAATACCATAGTGCTGCCCAAATACTCTACGGTGTTATAAAACCTTTTTTTAGTGGAGGAGATGAGAAGCTTCAATTTGTTGCAGCACCATCGTTGATCATTGATTATTTTCTCATATATGCCTTGATGGGGGGACTCCAACCAACCCAGCAACTATGGGGGCGTGTCTCTGATCCCGAGCCTAAGCTGGCGACTTCAGGTTTCAGATCTGGCATTAAAACATTTGTCTTTACCTCCTGTAGGAGGTTTCTGTAATATAAGAAATTCCACACTGATTACTGTGCCTTGGATAAATTTTGAGTTGTGTCTTTGGTGCCCTGGAACACAAAAGTATCATTAACACCAAAATGGTTGAAGAATATTTGTGTTAGGAAAGGGTAACAACAGTAAAGGAGAAAATCAGGTACCTTCTCAGGTTTAAGTTTAGGAAGTAACAGAAAATGGCAATTGAATTTCTTAAAACTACATATTCTTTGTGTGAAGTTTATAGGCCTAGGAATATGTAAACTCGAATTTGAAGCCTTAAGTTACCATGAAGTACTTGACTAATAGGTTGAGAACTTGATAAAGAACTACTTAAAGGAGCTTTATATGTAGTTTAAGGGGGAAATTTTCCTGGTTTCAAGTAACAGTTTTTCTCAGCTTTCCTATCTTACAAGATACCTGTCATAGGGATTCCAGTTCACATTCAGTACAAAATCCATTCTCTGTACCTTCAAAGTTTCAGTTTCATTCTAGGACAAGTTAAAGTGTTAGGCTCACCCTAACCCAGGGGTCCCCAAACTTTTTACACAGGGGGCCAGTTCACTGTCCCTCAGACCGTTGGAGGGCCGGACTATAAAAAAAACTAGGAACAAATCCTTATACACACTGCATATATCTTATTTTAAAGTAAGAAAACAAAACGGGAACAAATACAATATTTAAAATAAAGAACAAGTAAATTTAAATCAACAAACTGACCAGTATTTCAATGGGAACTATGCTCCTCTCACTGACCACCAATGAAAGAGGTTCCCCTTCCTGAAGTGCGGCGGGGGCTGGATAAATGGCCTCAGGGGGCTGCATGCGGGGCCATAGTTTGGGGACCCCTGCCCTAACCAGCCTGAGGGATGAGGTCATTTTCAGGCCTGATCTTTACATACAGGTATTGATCAACTTAGGGTCTATGTAACTTACGACCATTTGACTTTAAGACCACAATCGCTAGCCACAACTGCTCCACGTCTGGCAGCGCAAGCATTGCCCAGCTGGGCGTACGACAGTGCGGACCACCTTCCGGCAGCACTGCCATCTCTGCGTGCACCATTTCAACTGTTATCCCAGACTCGGTACAGCAATTTGTGTTTTGTGTCTTGGATATTTTTCATAAAGCCCCTCCCAAGATGTCTACCAAGAGGAAATTGTCTTTGTCTTTGACTTAACAGATTTTTATAACATCATTTTTCAGTACTGTATATATAGCCTACTCAACTTACTACCAAATCGTGTTACGACTGGTCTGTCAGAACCAATCATGGTCATAAGTTGAGCACTATTTGTACTATCTTACTGGTACAGTGACAGCTTTTTCTTCCCAGAAGCACACCGGATATGGTACCTAGATGATAGAGTAAATAAAGGAAAGATACTTAAGGATTGGGGATATACATATATCTTGGCTGGCCCTAAACAATACAAATTCAAAAGAGGGAAAAGAATTTAACAGGTTTATGATGCTCTTCGCCTGCACTTGGCATGATGAATTGAGCAGTTTCTAGGTCTCAGCTGAAATGTCACTTCCTCAAAGTCCTCTGACTATTCTTTGTTTCAGCACACAGCTTTATCTTCCAGTTAGGAGTCCTCACAAGGGTGACATGAATAAAATGAAGGTGTCGGCAGGGCTGTGTTTCTAGAGGCTATAGGGGAGGGTCTGGAGCCTTTTCCAAATTTCTAGCAACTCCTCAGCATTCTTTGACCCGTGACCCCTTGTCTTTAGATCCTGTAACACTGGGTCCACTGTGCACGCCATAGTACTCTGAACTCTTCTAGCACATTTCTCTAACCTGCCGCCTCTAAGGCCCCTTGGGATTACATTGAGCCCACCCAGATATCCCAGAGTACAGTTATCTTTTTTTTAAGGTCAGCTGGTTAACAGCCTTAATTCCCCTTTACCATATGAACTGATGTACTCACAGGGATTGGAAGGGGAAGGTATATTGGGCCATTCTGCTTGCCATACCTTATGGTATTTTGGGACATTGTGTCACAGGCCTGCATAACTACTTAGGGTTTTCCTCAGACTGATCTTAAGTAAAATTAAGAAAAAGGATGTTTGGTTTTTTTAACAATTGTGAAAAATAGAACTCCAAACTTCCTCTGCATTTCTTAAATGCCAATTTACAGGGGTTCTAAGAATAACTTCCTAAATATGATAACCAATTGTCAAGTTTACCTGTGTAAAACATTCTGATGGAAAGACTCATGGCATTAAAACCTAGAAAAAAATTGTAGAGCTACATCAGTCAACTAGCAGGTTAAAGAGAAACCTCCATTTAGAAGAATAGGAAAGCCATGAAATGTTAGCCAATAAAATATAAGCATCAAAGAACTTTAAGAAGTGAAGATGGAAAATGGGATTGTTAAGAATGAGTGAGCCTTTGAGACAGGTTAAGATAAGCAGTTTGTTAGAATACTGAGTGTCAATGTTTCATTTCAAACAGTGGTTACTAGTGGAATAGAACACTAAACTGAAATCACTAGAAAAATATAAGCAACCCACAAAACAAGACAAGGTTGGAGTAAACTAAGCATTTAATGGCAATGTAACAAAATATTTTTAAGTAGATAGTGTTTTAACTCAGTTATAAATAGATTTTGTAACCTGCAAGTGTTGGTTATTTGTAGCCAATGGAAAGACAGATGGTGGTTTGGTCTTACTCAAAGGTAAGTTCTGGTCCTTGGTAGTCACTAGTGCAGTAACAAAATCTATTATATACATCAGTTTCTTCAAACATTTTTTATTCCCCAAAATTACTGCAAAATAGGCTTTAAATATCTGATGAATTAATTGAAGTTCATTCTTAAATAATTATGTTACAAAGTATATTTTCTGATTCACTGCAGTAGGTAATTCCACCCTAATCTTTAACATTTCTCATGCCACATTTTGTCCAGAGGTCAAGTCTGAAGATTATGCTTACTTTCATGGAAAGGATAGAAAAGATAGTGTGTGAGAGGCAGTGTGTATAAGGAAAAGGCTGTCTGCACTTCTGTATGTGATGTGTAGGGGTTACATAGATGGCTGACTGGAGTGGAATAGTGATCTGGTAGGTTCTGGGAGCTTCACTAGTGGGTGATAAATGCTTCGGAACCGATCTCAGGCAGAATTAACCAGCTTTCCTGCTTTGCTAACTCAGGAAATGGGCCTGTGACCTATGAGCCAGTGTCTTGTCTTTTTTACTTGTGGGCCATTGTTTCCCACCAGATTGCTGTCCTTGAAAAATAAGATGCTTATTAGTAAACTGAAAAAGTACTGGATAAAATACAGGCATAGCCCTATACTAAAAACAGTGTCCTTAGGGCACCCTAGAAGATTTCCAGGTGCACCCTATGGTATTCCAGAGAAATATGTCCCTCTTGGGGACCAAAAAACCACGAGCTATTTGGAGTTGAGATTTTTGGGGGACAGATGTGGAGAATTGGCTGTAAACTGACAATCTGCCCAAACCCTCACCTCACTTGCCTGATTAGGTTGCAAAAGGCTGTTAAGCTGTGGTGCTGGATTGTTTACACTACCCCCCATGTTCCCTGGAAAGACTGGAGGCAAGTTTCTTCTATTTGTTTGGTATAAAGTTAAGATGATATATATGGTGGGGGTTCTGCATTCACAGTTTAGAGTAAAAAGAGGAATTCTTCAATGTATTGATGAGGAAATGAGGGTTTGCCTTTCAAATATATGCCCAAACATTCAAGAAATCACTAGGACATATCAGGCTCATATTTCTCATAAACCCAAGAATGAAAAAAACTTAATACATTCACACCAGGACCTGCTGAATCTTACTAAGAATGTGTGTGTGTGTGTGTACAAGAAGATAACTTTTTTGTCTTTTTTTATATTTTAACTCGTTTTTAGCAAATTCTAAAAAGCATAGCTCAAAAAATGTAACAATGTGTTTTTTTGTTTTGTTTTTTTACAGAGATAGAGCCAGTGATAGACAGGGGGACAGACAGACAGGAACAGAGAGATGAGAAGCATCAATCATTAGTTTTTCGTTGCGCATTGCGGCACCTTAGTTGTTCATTGATTGTTTTCTCATATGTGCCTTGACCACGGGCCTTCAGTGGACCGAGTAACCCCTTGCTTGAGCCAGCGATCTTGGGTCCAAGCTGGTGAATTTTTGCTCAAACCAGATGAGCCCACGCTCAAGCTGGCGACCTCGGGGTCTCGAACCTGGATCATCCACATCCCAATCTAATGCTCTATCCACTGTGCCACCGCCTGGTCAGGCAACAATGTTTTTTAATGTAAGAATTTAATTTTGTATTTATTTCATTTACCATAAATGTGTGCTTGGGCTTTATTTTTTCTTTAATATTTGACTTAATTATTATATTATATTTCTCAGAAATTTGTATATACTGCGCCTACAATTATTTGTAGGATTTTAAATGTGCCCCAACTTCAAAAAGTTTGAGAACTCTACTGCCTTAAGGACATGGCAGGTGATTTTGAAATGACTCACAAGTAAATTAGAATGAAATGACTCACATGTAAATTAGAATTAGTAAATGGAAGTGGTAACTAACACTAAATGGTGAAGCTCAGAAATTAAGTGCCACTGGATTTCACGGGAGATGTTTAATGCAGTATGTGCACTTAGTACACCTACTACACAGGCAATTAGAAGGGCAAATTTTTAATTTAGCATACATAAGTGTAGTAAACTTTTGCTGATTTGGTCATGGTATGTTGGTCCTCGCTTAATACAAGGAATCTTAATATATTTTACAACTTTTTCCAGCTAAAAATGGAATGTGTTGTTCAGTACCAAGTGAGATCATTCAGCCACAGTTGATAAATATTACTGTCAGAGAATAAATTCCTGTTTTTCTTGATATATATATATATGTATATATATATGTATATATACGTATATATATATAGTGATTAATGTTAAAATATCAAAGACTATAAACACAGTTCATTTTAAAGACGTATTCAACCTTGCTGATGTTTAAAATCTGCTGTAATATTTTAATCATAGGTTTATCTCCAAAAGGATGCCATCCAAAGGTAATTTTCATTTTTTTTGTATGTGGTTATCTGTATTCATTGATTTATAAAAAAAAAAAAAAGTTAAGGGACAGCAGTGCATTTATACAGTCATAGAATTCAACTTTAAATTACAGGTTTCTTACACATTTCCAGTTCTGGATAATGATTCAATCTAGAAGAAGCAAGTACTGGTGAACCTTTTAAAAACTCAGCAGGTAAACATAAAAGTGATACTTCAGTAATTTAGGAGGTTAGTGCAGAATTAAATAAGCAGTATATTATGTAATGTCTTTATTTAAAATAGCTGGGGATGACTTAGCTAAGACCTTTGCCTACTTTTTTAAAATTTAGTGCTAGCAAAACGGAACATGCTAAGATGCTGAAGAAAACTTGGGAGATTAACGATTGATTTTTACACTTTAATAATCTAAGATGCTGTTTTGTCTTAAGGTCATCAAATAATTGGAACAGGTTTAAGGAAATCAATCTCTACTAAATAGTTAACCATAAAGTATATTTATATTAGCAAAAAAAATGCTTTGAAAATATTTCACTTTTGAAACCGAGCTTTTTATGTTGACCCAAAGACTGTTTGCAAAGGCAAACTAAAGTGGAGTTAAGCAATTGCCTGGCAAATTTGATCACTGAGATGACCATACTGGATAAAATGAATAAACTTTTTTAGAAAAGGTACTTAATGACAGGCCTTTATTCTTTCTACATTTTTATGTGTTTGTTTGTTGTAGGAATTATTGAGTTCTGCATTTTCTCATTTCTTACCTTTCTATTCATTCTTTCTGCCTGCCTTCTGTTTTTCCCTTTTTCTTTCCCCCTTTTTTGTCTCGTTTTTTCCTCTTTTTCTTCCTCTCCTCTCCTCCCCTCCCCTCCCCTTTCTTCTCTCCCTTTCTTCCTTCCTCTATTTACCTGTTTGTTCTTTATCAGTCATCAGTGGTATGCACATGGTTAAAGATTTAATCTAGTAACCATCCACCCTGTGTATATAAAATTTTAACTGTGGATTTGTCAGGATAATTAGAATACTTGGTTTTAATTAGGTGTTTTACAATCATACGGAAAACTCAGAGGAAAACATAGTATTTAAAACAAGTATATTTTGAAACAGATGAAGACCAAAGTTACTTTCTACTGGATTCATTAATATCACCTGAATTAAGTGACCCTCTTTTGGGACCATAGTCATAATATTTTGTTTCCTTTCTCAATTTCAAAGTGCCTGGGATTACCATGGTGTCTAATCTGTTCGTCCCACTATGCCAAGCTTTGTGGGTTTGCTCCCTGGTCAGGGAACACACAGGATTCAACCAGTTGGTGCATGGATCAATAGAATGACAAATTTTTGTTTTTCTTCCTCTCGCTAAAGCAATAATAGTAAGGAAATTATGTCAAAAGGAAAGCTTCTTGTCTTTCAAGACCAGGAAGGATTTCCTGGAATGTGGATACCTAGGGTTTGGGCGGAGCAGCAAGTCCAGAAACATGGCTATTTCCTGTCTTTAGTGGGAGTTGGGCAAAGAAGGTAAGGGAAATGCTTGTTATTTGGCTAATTTGACAGCAAGCCTTATCACCTCACTGAGGTGACAGCCTGAGAAAAGACCAGGTTTCTTGGCACTCACTGGCTCAGAATAGAGGTAAAATGGTTTCTGTGCACTTAGGAGGGAGGAATGGAATGTCAAGGGATCCCTGTATGCCTGAAAGAGTCATACTTGAGAAGGTCTTCAATCATGAGCAAGAGACAACTCACCAGTGACAGACATGGTGTGGAAAAGCCTGTCCCCATGCAGAATTTGTGGCTGAAATGTATACTAGGTATTGGAGAAGAGGATGTTAAGAAAGTTTCATGGGAGGAGTTTGATCTAGAATCATTCAGTATAGCATGTGACTTAGAAAAGTGGAAGAACATAGTCCTTACAGAATGAGATGGGATTTAGAAACTAGTCAATGAGAACTCTTCTGAACCCAAAATAAAGTGAGAGGAGACCAATGATTGAATCACATTGATGGTGTAAAACTGGATACTGCTGAACAGCCTCCTCATTCTTGGAACCTTGATACCCCACCCAGAACAAGCGAATACCTTTCACAACCACACCACCCATATTTAAATCTAGTATTCATCTGGAAGAACAAACTGGTAAGATAAGTTGAGCAACATGGGGAATAAATGAAGTACTAAATGTTACAGAAAGTTATACTAGTGAGACTAGGATTTGAGATAAATCAATGGAACAAAAGGCCTTCAACAGGCATTGATATAGTAGAACCCCACAATTTATTTAGAAATATCAGACCAAAATTAAAGTTTAAGCATTGAACTAAAGTTTTAAATGAATATATTGTTTGTGTGTGTGTGGCCATGGTTTCAAGTGTCCCATTCAATAAAGCAGGCTCTACCCATCATGCTGCTCACATGCACCATGCTAAGTACCCCTCACTTTTTTTGTCTACCAGGTCATTGCTACCCTGTTTATATGTTTGTTTTTTGCCTAATCCCTTCACTTTTGATCCAATCCCCTCTTCTCCCTCCGCTTTGATAGCTGCCCATCTATTCCCTGTGGACCTGCCTTGTGTTCCTTAGTTTGTGTTCATTAGATTACAATATAAGTGAAATCATATGGTATTTGTTGCTATTAATAGAAAAAATAATAAAAAGTTATGAAGTTCGCTAAGAAATGAACAGGTAAAATATAGGTGTTGATAATTTAAGGGCAATTCAAAGGAAATGGCAAATAGGGTGTGTGTTGGTTGGAAGGGCAGAATTGGGGCTGGCCTGTGGTGGCATAATGGATAGAACCTCAACCTGGAATGCTGAGGTCACTGGTTTGAAACCCTGGGCTTGCCTGGTACATGTAGGAATTGATGCTTCTTGCTCCTCCCTCCTTTACTCTCTAAAGTAAAAAGTAAAATCTTTTAAGAGGGGGGGCTAGAATTGGTGTCAGGTATGTTCAGTTATTGCAGGTTAAAAGACAATACCTATGAATTTCTTGGTAAACATTTTTAGGAAATCCTTAATATACATTTATTTGTAGCATATACTATATTTTTATTTCAATTTCTGTTTTTCTCATCCCCCATCTCAAAACTGGATCAGCAATGTTTTACCTGGGCACAAGTCTTGGTAATAGGAAGTAGAAGTGATCTATGCACCTTCCACATTGCCTCCTTTAAAACCATATATTTACCTTCCTCTATTCCTTGTCCCCATTCTTTGGGACAAATTATGGAACTGGTACTGCTTTGTCTATGCAGAGAAGCAGAGTGTAACTCCAGGAATTGAGAGCAACAGGTGAAAAGAATCTGGGTCCTTATATAACCTTTTTGTCACCTGTTGGAGAAGAGGTTTAAACGCTAAATGGGATTGCCCTGATATTCAAGATAAAACTACATTGAAGCAGTTTTAGAGCTGATCCCCAAAGCACATCTGCTGGGTTCCTTAAGGCTGAAAGTGAGGTCCTACACAGGCCCACCATAGGGCATTGCCTGTGTGCTCTAGAAAGCTGCTCAGTCTGTACATCATGCCTCAGAAGTGGCCAGAGTAAGTTGTGATCAAGAAGATTCTAAATGGTGCACAAAAGGTGTTCAACACACACCTTTTGTACTACCTCTACTTTTGTCCTGCATTCATCCCAATTCATCAGTTATAAATTTATGGCTGGCCACAATCTTGGCAAACATTTATGAGAGGGTTACTGGAATAAGTTAGTCATTCTTGCAGCAAAGTTCTGGCTCAAATCTGCAATGACCTCTGCTATTCAGGGAGCCACATTGATCTCCTACAAGGTCTGGATCTCAGTTCTTAAAGAGGCTTCTTGGGTCTCTGTCTCAACCCAAAGCAAAGCAGTGGTTGCTCCTGTATCTACTAGCCCTCTGTTAGTGTTGCCTTCATACTAGCTAATTCTTTGTTCTATGCCCCTGCTTAGTGATTCTTTATATTAAACTTTTTTTTTGTTCAAATTATTGCATGGCTTCTCCTGTTTGGACCCAGACTGATATAAAATGGAACCACAAAAGATAATGGCAAAGAAGAAATCTTTCAGAGGGTAATAACTGGCTATGGGAAGCAGTGGACAAACTAGTTCCTTCCAGAGATCAGAACCAGAACATAACAAATTTATTGCCTGGGAAGGAAAAAGGAAGTCTCAATTCCTGCCAAATAGAATATAGGCATTTCTAGGTTTCTCTTTTTTTTTTTTTTTTGGCATGACGATTTTTATTGCACCTCTTATCTTATTTCACCATTTTATATTGAAGCATATAGTACAAGCAACTTGTCTTAGTTAAGTCCTTGAAGAGCCACCTACAGAGAAATAAGCAGTATTAAGATATATCCTATGTTTTGAATTGGGAGCAATAACTGGACAAACTCTTAAGCTTCAGTCCTTGGGAAGGGCCTGTCTCCAGTATAGGAAAATTGGTGAATGTGGCTACTGGGGATCCAGAAGCCAAAGGCAGAGACCTCTGTTTTTCAATATTTCCCCGTTTTTAGTAATAAAACAAGATTTTGACAAGTACCCAACCAGAAACCATATTTTTCAAGTCTACTTTGCAGATAGGTACATAAGGCTGGGTATATGTAACATCTCAGTCGTGCTCGTAACATAATTAGGGTTATGATCTTTGTCTCACTTTTCCTTGGTCTTGAATAAAACTGCTGGAGGGCCAATTTTGAAGGTGTAGTTAAGGGGAAACTTGAGTTTCGAAGAGCCCCCACATAGGAAATTGGGTTTCTGCCTGACCAGGCAGTGGTACAGTGGATAGGGCATTGGCCTGGGACACTGAGGACCCAGGTTTGAAACCCTAAGGTCACTGGCTTAACCTCGAGATCTCTGGCTTGGCTGGAGCTGCCCAGTCAAGCACATGCAAGAAGTAATGACCACTAAGGTACCACAACTGATTTGATGCTTCTTAATCTCTCCCCCTGTGTCTGTCTCTGTCTCAGTTAAAACAATAATAAAAAAAAATTGGGATTCCAGAATGCCCTTGTTAAGCAGAGTCTCCTGTTTGCCTTTGATTGCTTTTTTCTGGACTGGTATGTGAGAGAAAAAGTTCTTTGTTTTTGTGAGCTAGTTTGTCCTTGGTCTCTGTTACGATAGCTTAGCCCATTCCCTAATTAACCGTTTTCTTTCTCATATTACTTTCATAGTAAATATATTATTTTCCTTCCATCACACATGGAACTTCTACAGCATTTCATTCCCTTGAGTCTGCCCCTCCCATACTTGTAGAAAAGAGTTGGCAGAAAATTTTGCCCTCATTACTCTTTACTGTCACTGCCTGTAGGCAGAGCCCACAATGTAAATGTAAAATTGTGTTCAGTATAAGTTCCCTTGAGTATGTAATTATAAGACATAATAGGGTACCCAAATAAGTATCTGTTTCTCCAGCCTAAGATTGCTTTTGTTGCCAATCACAGTAAGGTAGAGGCAGAAGTAACAGCTATAGTAACTAATGCTAAATCAGGCAGACCACAATATAAAACTATCCATTTTCATTGCTCTGGGGAGATTCAGGTAATATGGAGGCACTGGATTAGGAGAATTGTATTTATTTTGGAGGTTTGCAGACTGTTCCATAATGAAGTGGTATTTGTTCATCTTCGAAAGCACGAACTTCTATTTTTGTTTTATTTCCATTGATTTGAGAGAGGTATCCACTCACTGTTCTCATAGTTGCTCCATCTAGTTGTGCACTCATTGATTGCTTCCTGACCAGGAATGGAACTGCCAACCATGGTACAGCAGGATGACACTGATCCCCTGTGTCACATGGCCAAGGCCCACTTATTTCTGTTTTATACTGAATGCTAAGTGATGATTAACAAGAATATCGTATTTTCTATTCTCAAATCACAAATACTGACCAAAGAGTGGATAAGAGTTTCAGTTATGTAACCTAAAACAACATAATTCATACTGTATATACATATTTGAAAATTCTTTAATATACTGTTCACAAAAATTAATATGAAGCTATAAAATATCCCCTAATTTTTTGTGAGCAATATATATGAATATACTAAAATGTTTTTAAATATATACCTATATATGCTAAATCTTTAAAACAAAAAAGCAATCATTGTAAAAGTTTTATTGTTGATGGCCAACTATTGACTTAATTAAAATATATCTCAAAACAAATTCTAATGAAGCAGAGTTACCATACATTCATAAATACTTCCCAAATAAAGTTTATTCTGAATCGATTTTAAACATCACAAGACTCAAGAGAAGTTTGGATATAGAAACTTTAGGAGAAATTTGTGAGTCATAGTAAAACTATTCATGTAATCAAAAATAAGTGCCTTTAGTTTCTAAAGTGAATATTTAATTGCTGACCTTAAATTGATGCTTTTGAAAATATAGCTCAATTTCACTTAAATATGTCTACTTTTTTAAAACCAGTGTTATGGTTTTACATGCTATAAATATGCTCAAAACATTTTTAAACTATACGTACATAAAAAATATTCTTTGGTGTTTGATGTGCTGAAGTCATCTCATGTGGCCTGCATACCATACTTTGCTTAATTTATATAGCATTTAAGTTTATATAATTTTTCTAGTAATCAGGACATAAATAAAGCATAAAAACCTGCTATACTTAAAAATCTCAACTGTGTCAAAGGTGTGCTCATGCCTTTTCAGCCAGGAATACTGGTAGTAATATTAATATGTATGTCTGTCTTTCCATCACTTCAAGACACTAAAGCAAACCAATAAATCTTAGAATACATTTTATACAGAAGTGTGACTTAGAGCAATATATTGTTATTAACAAGGTTAACTTCACTATCTAAATAAGCTGCTCTAACTTCTCATTTACCATAGACAGAAATAAAGGCAAATGGCAGAGGTTGCCAATGAATTGTATCTCTAAAATTAAATAAATTCAGTAGAATTATGTTATTAAAAAACTTTATGTCCAGCTTTTCAGAAGCGTTTCATTTGCCCAAAACCATTGAATAGTATACTTTGCAATTAGCTCTACGGTAAGAAAATAGTGGACAGCCTAACATCGAACAATATTTTAGGTTTTTTGTGTTTGTTTGTGCATATCTGTAAATTGCCAAATTGCAAGCAAGAGCTCACAATAATTCAAATTATGTTTATTAGGTAATAAAATAGGGAAAGCCAGATCATTCTACAAAATACAATGCACCATTTTTATTGACTGACATATTTTTGAAGGGCAGTGGATTTGTATTTGGAGACAAAAGTATTTATGATAAGATTCTTCTATCATGCAATGTCTTGGATTACCATCTGCTTACAAATGCGGTTATGGACCAAAATGCTGGATGGAGTCCAGCTTCAACCCCATTTAATTCTTGGACTTTTGCCCAGATCAAATGTGCTTGGTAAGCTGGAACAATATGCATGCTTTTCACAGACTGAAGCTGAGTAATGAACCCTCAGTACTCCATAAACCCTCTCCAGTTTAGAGTCCAGTGGAGAGTCCTAGCATAACCATGGGGAACAAACGTGCACAAAAGTCCCTCAATGTTCCATCAACCCCGTGCTTTCCCAGTGTGCAGAAAGATCTGCTCAGGCCACCTTTGGAGATGTATTTCTTTTCTGTTGCTGTGTGAAAGATTACCACAAATTTAGCAGTTTATAGCATCATTATTAGCACACAGTTCTGTAGGTCAGAAGTCCAGGCCCAGTGTGGCTATGTTGTGTTCAGGCTAAAGTCACCCAGTCACTTTCTCATGTAGAGTTAATGTCCTTTTCCTAGCTAATTCTTGTTACTAGAAGAATTCATCTCTGTTGTCATAGGGACTGGCATCCCTGTTTCTTTGCTGTCAGTTGGAAACAGCTCTGAACTAGAGGCTGCTATCAGTTCCTTACCATGAGGTCCTATCAGCAATGGAGAACTTCCCTATGGATCTCTTCAACTTCCTCTTTGTGAACAGTGCCGGAAATTTCTCTGGTTTTCAAGGGTTCCTATGATTGAGTCAGGTTCTCTAAGGTGATCTCCACATCTCAAAGTTAATGGTGTCATATCACCTAATCACAAGAATAAAACATTAAATTCACATCATGGAGATTATGCAGGGTGTGTACACCAGGGATGGAAGATTGGGGGCATCCAGAATCCTGCCTACCACAGAGGCTTTTGTCACTTTCACTTCAGTTTTACAGATATTTTTCTTTACACCCAAGCCTTTTTCTTTTTTCCTCTGAAAGAAGCTCCAAAAAAACTTAAATTGTCAGAAGTTTATTCAACATGTAATAAAATATACACAAGATGTGTGTGGGCTTGTAAACATTTATTTCAAGGTGATACCAAATAAGCTTAGATGCTATTTATCACTAATTGCAATTGCAGTTTCAACTAAATCATCACTTTATGGTGAAGCACTTTTGTGGCACTATAGTAGCTGACAATATGTTTAATAATGAAAACATTAGTTTGGTTTCTTTCTAATGTCAGGGCTACCATGGAAGCATGTAACAGGTTTATTTCAATATAAATACTATTTATGATGGTCTTTCTATGAATTAAATGTATTAGGCTGATGAGATTAGTATGCAAATAGGGAAAGATTAAAATAATTGACTTGGTTGTGTCCACCTATCTTTTTGTGTGGCAGAGACAGAGAGGGACAGTTAGGGACAGACAGACAGGAAGGGAGAGAGATGAGAAACATCAATTCTTCGTTGCAGTTCCTTTGTTGTTTATTGATTGCTTTCTCATATGTGCCTTGACCGGGGGGCTGTAGCAGACCGAGTGACTCCTTGCTCTAGCCAGTGATCTTGGGCTCAAGCCTGTTGAGCCTTGCTCAAACCAGATGAGCCCGCACTCAAGCTGGTGACCTCGGGGTCTCAAACCTGGGTCCTCCACATTCCAGTCCAACGCTCTATCCACTGTGCCACCACCTGGTCAGGCTTATGTCCACCTATCGAAAGGCCTATCTCCTAGGCCCCTATGTCTGTTTAATTGGATTCTTCTCTTTCTTCTAAGGTGTTTTTTATGTATGTAAGCTTTTAGACTTATTTTAAACATGGTTTTAATCATATATATATTTATATTTATACAGTGAGATTTTTCATTTAGCATGAAAATATCACTTTTTCTTTAAAGATTTTATTCATTTTGGAGGGGGGGAGAAGGAGAGAGCAAGAAAAAGAGAAAGAAGGGGGGAGGAGCAGAAAGTATTAACTCCCATATGTGCCTTGAACAGCCAAGACCGGAGTTTTGAACCAGCTCCCTCAGCATTCCAGGTCAACACTATCCACTGCATCACCACAAGTCAAGCCTTCTTTTTCATAGTATTTATAAACATACATTTTTTAGCATATAATTTAATTATTTTAACTAATTTTAATTTTTTAGCAATTAAATTATTTCATAGTGGAATTCTCTCACTGAAAACATGGTTGAGTTTTTATTTTTTTTTAATTGTGATAGGAACACTTACTATGAGGCCTACCCTCTTTTTTACTAATTGGATTTAAAAAAAAATTTTCTTTTAGATTTTATTTATTGATTTTAGAGAGAGGATAAAGAGAAAGGAGAGGGGCAGAAAGCATCAAATCATAGTTGGTTCTCATGTGCCCTCACCAGGCAAGCCTGGGGTTTTAAACTGGTGACCTCAGCATTCCAGGTCAAAGTTTTATCCCCTGCACCACCACAGGTCATGCACTAATTTGATTCTTTTTTGTATTTTTCTGAAGTGAAAAGCAGGGAGGCAGAGAGACTCCTGCATGTGCCCGACCAGGATCCACCTGACATGCCCACCAGGGGGCAATACTCTGCCCATCTAGGGCATTGCTCCGCTGCCATTCTAGATCCTGAGGCAGAGGCCATGGAGCCATCAGAACCCTGGCCAACTTTGCTCCAGTGGAACCTTGGCTGTGGGAGGGGAAGAGAGAGACAGAGAAAGTAGAGGGGGAGTGGTGGAGAAGCAAATGAGCCCTTTTCCTCTGTGCCCTGGCTGGGAATCAAACCTGGGTCTTCCACATGCTGGGCCAACGCTCTACCCTTGAGCTAGCTGGCCAGGGCCTAGGTACTTATAGTGACTAATTTTCAGCCAAAAGTTTTTTTTTGTTTTTTTTTTTACAGAGACAAGAGTCAGAGGGATAGACAGGAACAGAGAGATGAGAAGCATCAATCATTAGTTTTTTGTTGTGCATTGCGACGCTTTGGTTGTTCATTGATTGCTTTCTCATACGTGCCTTGACCGCGGGCCTTCAGCAGACCAAGTAACCCCTTGCTCGAGCCAGCAACCTTGGGTCCAAGCTGGTGAGCTTTTGCTCAAACCAGATGAACCTGTGCTCAAGCTAGCGACCTCGGGGTCTCAAACCTGGGTCCTCGGCATCCCAGTCCGACGCTCTATCCACTGCACCACCACCTAGTCAGGCTCAGCCAAAAGTTTTGATTTAGCAAAGTACAGGTGTAAAGGTACTTATGAAAAATACAAATGTCTGTTTTGGAGGTGCTTACTAATACTAAAATTTATTACTAAATGTCAAATGGCTAATTTCCAATTAGGATAAAGACCAATGGTAGAAAATAAAATATGTATAATAGAGTTAGACACTGGATAAGTGACTACCTGAATCTGTTTATTCACTGTAAGAGCAAGGTGATCCAACTTGATTGAGTCATGAGAGTTGAATGATTTATCAAATATATAGCTTATAATACATATTCAGTGAATACTTCCCTGTTCTGAAAGTGAACAAGTAAATTTAATCAATTGCCTTATTTTAATGAGCTTTAAAATGGAAGTCACAGTTTATACAGACAGAGAAGACTCCATAGTCTTAATTTGATTTGTAAAAATTGGTACATACAGCTGAGATAAATAATGATGGCTTAAGTAATACTAAAGTACTTTTAAGTATTTGAAACAGGTCATTTAATAGTGGAATTAGATGATAGAGTATTTGAGAGAAGTCAACTGGGTCAACCCAGAGATGAACAAAAGCAGGGACTACCATCTCCCTACACCTGAAGCGCAAAGGGAGGATGAAGTGTTCTTGAACCCCAGGGGATGGAATTGCGAAGGAAATGCACCAGAGATCTCATCCAAGGAAGAGAGAGAAATAATCTGATTTCTTTCTCCCACAAAAGGCAGATCACATTGGAGTATGAGAAATGGTCCTTGGAGTTTAAGATGAGTAAAAATGTAATTAGTGTATCTGGAAGCAAGCAGACCATAGACTGACACTCTAATTGGTAGAACTAAGAGAAAGGTAATTGATCAGCAGCTAAGATTTTAAGTAATTTAAGAGAGGCCTGGATCCTAAAAATATTGTGATGAATAATGCTCTTAATTGTATTTTCTCAGAGCTTCAGAACCACTACTTGGAAAAAAGAGCTGTTAAAGGCAAAAATTTATTCCTAGAAGCCCTCTCAGGCAAGAGTGTGGGGAAACACAAGTGATGGCTATAAGATAGCTTCAAGAACAATCATCAGGAATAGAGGCCTTGACTATTGCTGGCCACAAGGTATGGTATAAGGTGTGAAGCTACTATTTTTGTCTCATTTTTGCTTTTTTCCAAATGTGGGAATTCTTCCTGTCTTCATCATATTTGTTATTTTGGGATATAGAAGAATGTGTTTTTCAAAGGTCACAATGATATATAGTCTGTACTTAATGCTCTTACTAGGTGTGGGGATGCCATATGTCCATTGAGATGTGTAGGGTGTCGTGTTATATCTCTTGCCAAATCTGTGACCATGGGGAATGTGACACTGACTTTTGAGGCTGTATAGTAAAAAGAGATATAAATTCTGCCTGGTCCTCCTGGGATGCTCACCCTTGGACTCAAACCACCATACTTTGAAGAAGCTCAGTGACCATATGAAAAATCCACATGATGGTATCTCAACCACCATCTCAGCTGAGAGTCAGTACCAACCAAATGTAAGTAATTGAATCTTGAGATGATGCCAGCTATCAGCATTTAAATCCTTTCAGCTAACTCAAGAGAGAAGTCAACTGGGTCAACCCAGAGATGAACAAAAGCAGGGGCTACCATCTCCCTATACCTGAAGCGCATGATATGTCCCCACCAAATCCTCCCCAAATTGGAGACTCGTGCATAAAACAAATATTGTTTTGAACCACTAAGTTTTGGTGTGGCTTGTGACTCAGTACAGATAACTAGAACATAAGATGATTAAATTCATAATTTAGTCAAATATTGCCATATATGACAAAGCACATAGAACTAAGAAAAATAACTTCTTGAAAGATCTTGGGCATACTATTTTTCGTAGTAGCTGAATTTGATTTTGTATTCTATGCCTCTGGGAAAGTGTAAGTGCATTTTCAGTTATGAGTGGGATAATTGTATTTATTAGGCAGAGGGAATGTGGGAATTGTGCATGTCTAAAATGATGTTATAACTGAATCTTTCCTGTCTCCATTTTGACAGAGGCACCAGTGATTGCTATCAGATAACCTAAATAACAGATTCTGACTTCATATTGATTTATTCAACATGAAGTGACTATTATGTGCCACTGTTTTTCTAAGCGTTGAGGATAGAGCAGTGGACAATGCAGTTAAATGTTTCTGCCCACATAAAGTTAACATGCAGAATTAGGAAGGAATCAACTCCAAAGGCCTGCTTGTTAAGGAATGTAAAAATGAGTTGGGATGTGGTAAAGAGGAGTTTGGTTAAGAGCTTTTTATTGCAAAGTGTTAGCAAGTGTATTGATCAGGAGAGGCCAGATTATGTTATGATAATAAACATGCACAACTGAGTCGGAGGTGGCACATGTGTACAACGTCATGGATCTTGTCCAATAAGAGCCAGAAAAATCACTGCAGGGAAAAAATATAAGATGAACACATACAGGCCTAAGGGTGTAGAAAAATGGAAGCAGGTCATCTGGAAGAGAAAGTTATCTGCCTTCCTGAATCAAGGGCGCTGTGGGAGAGAGATAGTGTATTAAGAAATCTGAAGAGAGAATGAGCTGAGACAGAAAACAGAGGGACCCACACCTCGTTTCCATGCTAACTCTTAACTCTCCCCCATGGCATGCCTCTAGAGAGAGCAAGTCCAACCTTAGGATAAAAGAATATTTAATGCTTAAATCAAGTTTAAAATTTTGCTTAATATTTTGTACTGGGTATCTAAACTTTAAATTGAAACTCTGTTTACCACTAACAGTAACTGAACTTTTATTTTCTGTGAATGAACAACCACAAAAATCATGGGCCTGCCCAAGTATTCTTTCAAAGTAAGGGAAGATTTCCTGAACTGAGTACATTTTGAAGCAAAGGTAAGAGATGTAACTTAATTGTCACTGTGATTGCAGTTCTGCTTATCCAACATTCCCAGTTTACATGTAAGGTAAAAGGGTGTGTTTTTCTTAGATAGACAATTGATAGATCTCCACTTTTTCTACCCTATTACTGGTAAAATAATTCCAATTCCTTATGGGGAGAGAGTTAAATGGAGATCATTAAACCTATCTCTAGTTATAAAAGTGGACCCATGATCCAGTCTCAGTGAGAATGATGAGTAGCAGGATCAGCATTTGACCCAAGAGTCCATTGGACTCTACTTGGATAACTATAGGGGGAAAGCTTCATCTTTCTGTTGGGGTTACTGAACTGTGGGTGGCCATTATTATTGACAATGATAAGAGAGAGAGAGATTTACTGTATCATTTTAGTCTTGGATCCAGTTTTACTATGAAAAATATATAAATTAAGTAATTTTCAGTTTTTACTTAAGGTGGTTTGAGTTGTCACTTGCAACAAAAACAGTTTTTACCTATATTGGTTCCATATTTGAAGAGAACCAAGCATATGCCTCATTGCCAGTAGCATGTCTCTATAACAATACTTCTCTTTTTTTTTTTTTTTTTTTGACAGAGACAGAATCAGAGAGAGGGACAGACAGGAAGGGAGAGAGATGAGAAGCATCAATTCTTCCTTGTGGCATTAGTTGTTCATTGATTGCTTAGTTGTTTGTTGATTGCTTATTCATTGATTGCTTTCTCATGTGACTTGACTGGGTGGCTACAGTAAAGGGAGTGACCCTTTGCTCAAGCCAGCGACCATGGGATCATATCTATGATCCCACACTCAAGCCAGTGACCCTGCGCTCAAGGCTGGATGAGCCCACGCTCAAACAGGCAACCTCCAGTTTCAAACCTGAGTCCACCATGTCCCAGTTTTGACTATCCACAGCGCCACCGCCTGGCCAAGCTAAAACAATGCTTCTCTGTCATTACGGGTTTTGTATCCTTGAAATTTAATGAACTCTAAAGTCTTTCCATATTTTATACATGAATGCAATTAATTATATTGAACTTTGATTTTCTTCACATAGATAAAAAATAAATTATTTCTTTCTCACACTTTTTCAAAAAGTAAAAACTAAATTCAAGGAGAAGGTGACTTCTTGACTTGAATGCAGACTTGACTTAGTAGATTGATTTTGGCTCGTTTCTTTTTGGCAAGTTGGAGATTCTTTCTGCTCTCTACCTATGAATAGTCATTATAGAAGGCATCTTCCAAGTGTGACTTGCAATGCTTATCAATATCTGCAGATTTCTGTTTGGAGTGAACATTTTCAGGACTCTGTCATTTTGGTTCATAATCTGAAGAATTACCTCCAGCTATGGACCACCCAGAAAGTCATCTGTTCTTAGTATCCCTTTCCAGACTGACAATTTGTGCTTAAAGATAGATGGGTTTTCATTAGTATCTATGATGTCATATCAAGGTCTCCAATCAAAGGAAGGATTAGGAAGTACAAGTTGGTCGTTATAAAATAGTCATGGGGATGTAAACTACATCATAGGGAATATTGTCAATACTATTGTAATTGTGTCTGGTGTCAAATGGGTACTCTAGTTATGTCATGATGGTCACTTAGTAAGTTATATAAATGTTTAATCACTGTGTTGTACACCTAAAATAGAATATTGTATGTCAACTGTAATTGAAAAAATAAAATATATTTGAAAATAAAATAGTTCAAAGAATTCACCTCATTCATGGGGCTGAAAATATCTGTCAAATAACCTAATCCATGAATCGCCTCTTCCCTGTCAAACTGACATAAAATTTGGGTTGGTTATATCCACCTAATAGCAAAGTGTCTGCAAAAGACTCATTTAAGTATGAGGAGGCATCTTTGGAAAATAAGCAGTATTGGTTCTTGGCTTTTGGCTAAGATCAAGTGGGAAAAGTTAATATATATTACATCTTTTTTTTTTTTAATTTGAAACATTTTTATTACACAAAGGTCACATAATTGGATATTTCTCTACTTTGTACACAATTATTCTTACTCTCCACAGAAAGGCTGCTTCTTAACTTCTCATCGGGTGATGGCAAGCCCTAAAATCCTGATTTTAACAAAATAGTAGTAAAAATGCCTCAGCGATTTAAGTTGAAAGCAGTACATTGGTACATGGCTCTTGCACTTAGTTATCAGGAATGTACAAATGTATTTTTATTCAAAAATACAAAATGAATTATCTGTAGGCATGGACGACAGCAGTAAACCATTGTATGTTGTCAACGGAAACCAGTAACTGATGGTTATTAGTGATTTTCTTCCATCAGCCAGCCTTTTCTTCCGTCATTTCCTTCACTGACTTCTCTGAAGTTATAGGTGAGGAGCACTGCCTCGAGCTTTCTCTCACAGTTCTCATTCCTAATGATAAAGCACTATTCTGGGCTTAGAACATGTCGCCTCCCATGCCACTGCCCATTGCAGGCTCTTTCTCCTCAGGGATTTCTGTGACTACACATTCTGCTGTTAACAGCGAGGCCACTCCAGCAGCATCCAATAAAGCAGTTATTACAACCTTAGTTGGATCAATGATTCCTTTTTCCACCATATTCACAAAATCTCCAAGCATAGCATCATAGCCAACTTCTGAGGAACTCTGCATAATTTTCTCAACTATTAATGATCCCTCAACACCTGCATTGTTAGTAATAGCCATTGCAGGAATTTTGAGTGCTTTCTAAATCATTTCTATACCAATTTTTTGATCTTCATTAGTTGGAGTTAATCCAAGGCTGGAATGCACCGAAGCAGGGCACAACCCCCTCCCAGAACAATGCCTTCCTCAACAGCAGCTCTTGTAGCATTGAGGCATCTGTTACTCTTGTCTTTTCATTGACCTCAACATCGCCTGTCCCATCAACCTTCAGCACAGCTACTCCATCTGAGAGTTTTGCCAGACGCTCATTTAGTTTTTCCTTTTCATATTCACTAGTTGTGATATCTAACTGCTCGATGATTTCTTGAATACATTTTTCAATTTGAGCCTTGTCACCTTTTCCTTTCAGGAGCATGGCATGATCTTTGGTCACAATGACCTCTCCAACTTTTCCTAAGTCATGAGGCTGATCATCTTCAAGATTTAGAGTTAATCCTTCTCCAAAAATTGCACCACCAGTAGCAATAGCCATGTCTTTAAGCTGGTTCTTTCTCTTGTCACCAAAACCTGGAACTTTGCTACAACTTGAAGACCAACTTTTAGCCCATTCAAAACAAGTGTACTTAGAGCTTCTCCATCAACGTCTTCAGCAATTATGACCAAGGGCTTACGGTGAGCATTGGCAATTTCAAGAGCAGGTACAATGGACTGAACACTAGAAATTTTCTTTTTACTCAACAGAACATAGGCATCTTGGAATTCACATTTTTTACCTTTTGCAGTATTAATAAAGTATGGAGAAATGTAACCTCAATCAAACTTCTTGCCCTCAATAATTTCTAATTCATCATTCAATGTTTTTCCATCCTTTACTGTAATGACGCCCTTTCTTCCAACCTTTTTCATATCATCAGAAATGATGTTGCCAATTTCTTTGTCTCCATTTGCAGCAATTGTAGCAACCTGAGCTATTTCTTCAGGGATTGTCAGGTTTAGACTGCTTCTTAAATTCAGATATTACAGCATCAACAGCTAACATCACACCTCTTCTGATTTCCACTGGATTAGCACCTTTACTGATCTTTTCAAAGCCCTCCTTAGCAATAGAGCGTGCCAGTACAGTGGCAGTGGTGGTACCATCCCCAGCCTCTTCATTTGTATTATTGGCAACATCTTGCACAAGTTTAGCGCCAATATTTTTATATTTATCTTGTAAGTCAATGGACTTTGCAACAGTCACACCATCTTTTGTTACTTTGGTACTTCCCCAGCTCTTCAATAATCACTGTTCTTCCCTTTGGCCCCATAGTAACAGCCACAGCATCAGCTGAAAGATCTACACCTTGAAGCATTAAGGCTCGGGCATCTGCACCAAATTTTACATCTTTGGCATAAGCTCGAGTGAGGTGAGGAGTCAGTGTCCTGGACACTGGCCTAATCTGGCGAAGGATTCTCTGTAATCGAATCATTTCCGCGCCCAGCCAGGCCGGCGGCATAGCCCTCTCCAGCCCGCTTAGTCTGGTTCCCGGGCTGCACTCGGTTCTAGAACTTTCCGGAAAGGGCTCTTTCCCTTTCCCTTTCCTTTTCCTCCCTCCCTCCTTCCCTCACTTCCTTCTTTTTCTTTCTTTTCCCTCCCTCTCTTCCTTCTTTTCTTCCTTTTTTTTTTTGACCGAAGGACAGACAGGGATTGACAGAAAGGAAGGGAGAGAGATGAGAAACATGAATTCTTTGTTGTGGCGCCCTCATTGTTCATTGCTTGCTTTCTCATATGTGCCTTGACCAGGGGGCTACAGCAGACTGAATGATCCCTTACTCAAGCCAGCGACCATGGGCTCATGTCTAGGATATCATGCTCAAGCCAGCGACCCCGCACTTAAGCTGGCAAGCCTGTGCTCAAGCCAGCAACCTCGGTGTTTCTAACCTGGACCTTGGGGTTTTGAACCCGTGTTCTCTGTGTCCCAGTCTGACACTCCATCCACTGCGCCACCGCCAGGTCAGGCCTGCCTTTCTTTTTGAGAGAGCTAGTGAGAGTGAAACAGCAAGGGAGAGAGGGTAAGAGGTGATAAGAATCAATTTGTAATTGGCTTTAACTTGAGTTATACATTGAGCTTCTTGTATGTGCCTTGAACAGGGCTATGCCAGTGCCCTCTTGCTCAAGCCAGTAACCTTGGGCTTTTCATGCCAATGACCTTTGAGATCCAGCTGGTGAGCTTTAGAATTATGTGAACTATTCCCCTACTCAAGCCAGCAACCCCACGCTGATGAGCCTGCACTCAACAGCCAGTGACCTCAGGCTTTCAAACTGTCAATTTCTGCATTTCGGGTCCATGCTTTACTGCACTACAACTGTCCAAGCTGCATTATATTTCTTGTGACAAAAGCTCTTGAGAGGTAGTAATTTGAAGTCCCCTTTTAGTTGTCAACTAATAGCAAACATACTAGTGTAGAAAGTGTGATTGTGTGTCCCAGGAACATTTGGTATATCTTTTTTCACTCACAACACCAGATGAGTTCCAACCGCACAGGTGCTCATCTATGCTCAGAGTAGCAGGACATTTCTTCCAGCGGAATTTTCTTTGGCAAAGTTTGAAGATACTGGTACCAAATTGGTAATTATTTTTTGATGATTTCATTGTGAACAGCATTAACAAAAATGAGGACCTGCCTGTGCTGACATTTAATTGTTTCATCTTATTGTAAGTCGAAGGGGAAAATAACAATAACTACTATTAAACTTGAATTTATTCAAATAAAAGTAGTTAGAATTTGTTTTGATTATGCTTAAGTATATACACACAAAGTAATTTGGCTGAGTTGAACTAAACCACTTTAGTAACATTTAATTTAATAGCTGGTCATAAGATGACAAAATGAGATACTTTGATAAAGAATTTTTTTTTCTTGTAGCCTCTATAAGTAGGAATTTTTTATATTCTTATAAATATAAGAGGATGTTCAATTAGTTTGAAAAATAAAGCAAAACTTTCTGAGATACTAAGATGGCAAACATGTACTCTATCATTTTGCAATGGTTGCTAACTTTACTTAGCTAATATTAAATTGTCAAACTTACAAACACAAGTTTAAACTTCCTGCATGATTAGGTATTCTATTCTACAGCTTTTGAGATGTAAGAGAACACTTGGGGGCATGATGAGCCTAGTGTTGTACAAGAGTATTTACAAATACATAGAATGGGATGGTGAATGAAGGAGTCACAGGCATTATTGTCCTAGAGACTTCTGTATCTTGTGGTCAGAAACAAATTTTTTAAAGTTATTATTGTATTGATTTTAGAAAGGAAAGGAGAGAGGGAGAGAGGGAGAGAGACAGGAACATCAGTCTGCCCCTTCATGTGCCCTGATCTGGGATTGAACCAGCAATCTTTGTGCTTCAGGTTGATGGTCCAACCACCCAAACTATTTGGCTGGGGCCAATAAATTATTTTTAAAGAAAAAAAAATAGTTAAATTTCCAGAACAAATATTCTTCAATATGATCTATGTTTTTTGTTTTGTTTTGTTTTTTAGTGCACATGAGAGAGGGATGGATATACAGGAAGAGAGAGATCAGAAGCATAAATTCAATTGTGGCACCTCGGTTGTTCATTGATTGCTTTCTCATATGTGCTTTGACTGGCAGGGCTCCAGCTGAGCCAGTTGCCCCTTACTCAAGCCAGTGGCCTTGGGCTCAAGCCAGCAATCTTAGGCTTTAAGCCTGTGACCATGACATCATTTCTATGATCCTGCACTCAAGCTAATTACCTTGGGGTTTTGAACCTGGGTCCTCAGCATCCCACGCCAATGCTCTATCCACTGTGCCACCACCTAGTCAGGCTGATCCATGTTTCTGAGTTTTTAAATTAGTGTTCAGTCAACACTACAATAATAAATTATTGTAACCTATTACTGTAGGTGTATTGTTTCACCTACAATAATAAATGTTTTTACTGTTGACTGATTGACTCCTGATTAGTAGCTTTAATTCCTTCTTAATGATTGCATTAGTGTTATTCATATTACTTATATAATTAAGCATAATACTTTTAGAAAAAAATGATTATTCTCCTAACAGCATTAGCATTTACAAAGTTTTTTTGGTGATAAATAATGACAATTAGCAAACTTCTGAGGGTCATGTTTGTCCTTCTAATATCAATAATAATATCTTTTTAAAATCACTTTCTCTAATTTTGGTGTAACTTCCACGTTCTCAAGTTTATACCAGGTGATTATAAGGAATAGCTGATTGAAAAATTGCTTTTGTGTTGGTATTAAACATTGTGTTGATACTATATCTTTCCTGCAACTTAATGTACCAGTTGAGACAAGTAATGAGAAGAGAGAGGAAAAAGGAAGAAAGAAAATAAAGAAATGGAAGGAAGGGAAGGAGGGAGGGAGGAAGAAAAAAAAAAAAAAAAAGGCAGGAAGCAAAAAGAACTTGGCCTGTTAAGGAAGTGTTAGTACTTCTTTCAGAAAGTGAAACAATATCTATTGTCAGTCTCCCCAATTGGGCTGTGAATTCCTTGAGGGCAGAAAGCGTATTTTCTTCACTTGTATTTTTCTGGTGTCTAGCAAAGAAACTTGTATATGGTAGATATTTAAGAATATTTTGGTATACAATTAAATGAACAAGTCATTTTTTTTTGTCTTGGCAAAAAAGATTAACATTTTTGTTTCCTTTTCCTCTTTAGGGCACTGATTTTCTATTTAGATTATTTCAACCTACACTATTTGTTATATTTAATGTGGTGGAAACTGCATAGGCACTGAAGTCAGATTGCTTGAGTTTAGATTCTGACTCTATTTAAGGCTGCTCAGTTATTGTTGTTATTATTGCTATTTCTCAACATCCCATTCCAATCTAGTCGAACTCTTGTCCTCATTATCCCACAAGCAAATCAAATAGCTGTTTTTCTATCTTCTTTCATTTTGTTCCTACTTTCTGAAATCTTTCTCCTTCCTTTCTGTTTATCCAAGTTATATTTATTCTTCAAAGCCCTCACCAGTCTCTTCTCTTCAATGAATCCTTCCCTGCCGCATCAAGACATCTTTGAACTTGCCATCATGCGTTACAAGGTTTAACAGCCACGCTTAATCTGTAATTGTTATTCCCGTGTCACATGTGCCAGTCTTGCTTTATAATTTCCATTAGGTTAGAAATTATTTCTCTTATTTTTTCTGTATAATACTAAATAGCTTGATTCTCTATTCTACCTGTTAACATATACTTCCTTTTCTTTTTCTTTTCTTTTTTTTTTAATTGAGAAGCGAGGAGGCAGAGAGACAGATTCCTGCATACATTGGGGATCCACCAGGCAAGCCCCCTACCCCGTGATGCTTTACCCATCTGGGGCTGCTGCTCTGTTGCTTGGCAACCCATCTATATATTTTAGCACCTGGCCTGACCTGTGGTGGCACAGTGGATAAAGTGTCGACCTGGGAACGCTGAGGTTGCTGGTTCAAAACCCTGGGCTTGCCTGGCCAAGGCACATATGAGAGTTGATGCTTTCTGCTCTTCTCTCTCTCTCTCTCTCTCTCTCTCTCTCTGTGTCTCAAAAAAAACCCCAAAAAACAAAAACAATAAAGTTAAATATTTTAGCACCTAAGGTGAGGCCATAGAGCTATCCTCAGCACCCGGGGCCAATTCACTCAAGCCAATCAAGCCATGACTGCAGGAGGGAAAGAGAGAAAGACAGAGAAGGGGGAAGGGGAGGAGTGGAGAAGCATATGGTCACTTCTCCTGTGTACCCTGACCGGAAATTGAACCCAGGACTTCCACACACTGGGCTGACACTCTACCACTGAGCCAGCCTGGCCAGGGTCTACTTCCATACTTTATTGTTTTTCCATTTAAAATTGTATTGATAGTAGTACATTATATATTACAAAATTTTCACAGTATTAGTTACCCATAAACATTTAAAGTTCTTTAATAAGAGTAAATCTTAATATAAAATTACACCATAAACAAACATTTTAAAATGAGACAGTTTCAAATATATATTAGAAGATAATAAGTCAGAATAAAATTTTGAGATAGCATCAAGTTTTAAACATATTAAGTACATTTGAAAACAGACCTTCACTAACAAACTGATAATTCTAGGAAGCTTTCTGAAGGTAAATTTATTAGTCATAAAATTCAGGCCAGAATTAGAAAACCAAAAAGGTTAAGTTTCTAAGAAGGTTGATTGAGTCCACTACAGAAAATAGAAAATTGTACTTTATTCTTAAAATTTCTTAAATTGCAGAAAATCTCTTTAAATATTAATACTACTCAGTTTTCCTGAAGATATGTATGCCTCAAAATAAAGATGAGAAAACACAAACGGCTTGTAAAGCAAGGTTCTGTCTTGTGGTCCTCCTCTAGTGCTGTCACCAGTACCAATATGCCATGTTTCATATTGATATTTCATATTGATACTCTCTTATCACAGAAACTGGGGCATTTCTATTTTTATTTTTTTTTATTTGGAATTATTGGAGTGACAGTTGTTAAATTTTATACGTTTCAGGTGTATACTTTTATAATACACCATCTGTACACTGCACTGTGTGTTTACCACCCCAAATCAAGTCTTCTTCCATTTATCCACTCTTTACCCCATTCTCTCTCCCCCACCCTCCTTTCTCTTGTACTCATCATACTGTTGTCTGTATAAGTTTTTTTCCTTTAATTCCTTCACCTTTTTTTAATATAAATTTTTATTTTAATGGGGTGACATCAATAAATCAGGGTACATACATTCAAAGAAAACATTTCCAGGTTATCTTGTCATTTAGTTCTGTTGCATACCCATCACCCGAAGAGAGATCATCCTCCGCCACCCTCCATCCAGTTCTCTCTGTACCCTGCCCCCTCCCCCTCTCCCTCCTTCCCTCCCTCCACCCCCCGTAGCCACCACACTCCTGTCCATGCCTCTTAGTCTCCCTTTTATGTCCCACCAATGTATGGAATCCTGCAGTTCCTGTTTTTTTCTGATTCACTTATTTCACCCCGCACAATGCTACCAAGACTCTGCCATTCCGCTATAAGTGATCCGATGTCACCATTTCTCCTAGCTGAATAGTATACCATGGTGTATATGTGCCCCATCTTCTTCATCCAGTCCTCTATTTTTTTTTATTTTATTTATTTTTTTTTTACAGAGACAGAGAGAGAGAGCCAGAGTAAGGATAGACAGGGACAGACAGACAGGAACGGAGAGATGAGAAGCATCAATCATTAGTTTTTCGTTGCGCATTGTGACATCTTAGTTGTTCATTGATTGCTTTCTCATATGTGCCTTGACCACGGGCCTTCAGCAGACCGAGTAACCCCTTCCTTGAGCCAGAGACCTTGGGTCCAAGCTGGTGAGCTTTTTGCTCAAACCAGATGAGCCCACGCTCAAGCTGGCGACCTCGGGGTCTCAAACCTGGGTCCTCAGCATGTCAGTCTGACGCTTTATCCACTGCGCCACCGCCTGGTCAGGCTATTTTTTTTTTTTTTACAGTGATTAAAAGCCTTTAAGCAAACTCTTGGCCAATACAGCAAGAATCCCTAAAAGAGTAGTGACCTTCACATGTTCCCCAAGTCCAAGTTGGCCCCATCACCATGCCAAATCCCTGAAAAATGCAACCCAACCACAGTTCAGTCTGTTAGGAGCTGTCACAGGGAGCAGGAGTCCAGGAAAGTTCCCCACAGGAAAAGTCCGCATGGCACTGGAATTGTCACCATTCTATACTTTGCAGCTCATGTCCAAGTCCCAATGACCGCTGCTTCCTTTTTTTTTTCCTTTAATTCCTTCACCTTTTTCACCTAACTCCCAACCCCCTTCCCCTGACAGCTGTTGGTTCCCTGTATCTATGAATCTGTTTCTCTTTTGTTTGTTAGTCTATTTTATTCATTAGATTCTACATATAATGTGAAATCATGATACTGAGGCATTTATTTCTGATGTCAGAAAATCTCTAAGGTTCATTTTAGCAAAAAGTAAGTTAGTGTTTGTCAGTAGTTCATATGTGGATGACACTGGAGATTTTCAGTGTTTTCCTTGGCCACAGCCATGACAGCTAAGAGCCATAGCCTGGCCTTCTTTATAGAATATCTCCCAGAGCTGTGGTGATATCTTGCTGGGACTGTTAAATACCCGAGAAAAACAAACTGATGGACTAAATTCTTTGGTTGGGCATAAGCCCTAAGGCTGGGCATTTAAAGTTTTAAATTTGCTAAGTTGGTGTTTTGCCTTTCCTATCCAATCTAAGGTAGGAGACTTGGACCTCTAATTATCAGGCCATGCAACCCTGTAAAAGTTTTCACCAGATCAGCCAGAGGACTGGAAGACAAGAGGGTCCATCGGGCCTCAGCTGTCACATAAGGAGGCCACCCCCTATGTCACCCCCCCATAGGGGGGTCCTGAATGAAGCACCCCCCCCCCCAGCATTTGGGGAATCAATAATAGCCATCACTAGCAATAATACTGCATGAAACAGAACCCTGCGGAGGCATTGGGGGGGGGGGCAGGCAGGACAGACAGGAAGAGAGAGATGAGAAACATCAACTTCATGTTGTGGCGCCTTAATTGTTCATTGATTGCTTTCTCATATGTGCCTTGACTGGGGGGCTTCAGCTGAGCCAGTGAGCTTCGGGCTCAAGCCAGCAACCATGGGATCATGTTTATGATTCCATATTCATGCCAGCAACCCTGCACTCAAGCTGGTGAGCCCATGCTCAAGCTGGCAACCTAGGGGTTTTGAACGTGGGTCCTCAGCATCCCAGGTCGACATTCTATCCACTGTGCCACTACCTGGTCAGGCTGCAGAGCCATATCTTACAGTTGATAGATTTTTTTAAAAATCATATAAAACTTTTCAAACATATAAAAATTTGATTTAATATATATACACACACACTGCTTTATTTTCTGTTACATAAAAGATTTATTGTTATCTTCTAATTTTTGCCAATTAAAATTTTCAAAGAGGCCTGGCCTGTGGTGGTGCAGTGGATAAAATGTCGACCTGAAACACTGAGGTTGCCAGTTAGAAAAATCCTGGCTTCCCTGATCAAGGCACTTACGGGAGTTGATGCTACCTACTCTTCCTTCTCTCTCTCTCTCTCTCTCTCTCCCTCTCCTCTCCTCTCTTCTCTCCTCTCCTCTCTCTCCTCTCCTCTCTAAAATGAATTTTAAAACTCTTAAATTTTTTTCAAACAGCATAACTATGTGTGACTCATTAATACTAATTTTAACTCTTTTAGTCTGTATGCAGTTTTTAATATATTTATTAGTATTTTTTTTCATAAAATGTCTTTATTTTCCAAATAGAATTTACTGAAATATAAGCCAATTTTTTTTTTTCTGGATAGACAAAACCACATTAGTTTAAAATAGAAATCATACATATGGTCTATATATTATTTACAACTTTTTTTTTCACAAAATTTTGTTTCTCATGGAGGTTTATTCCTTCGTCTACGAAGGATCTAGTAATTAGTTGGGCATTGCCACTTTTGAACAGTTGGTGGCTCCACTGCTTTGCAACTGTCTTGAAGTGTGTGGCAGCACAGGAGAGCTCTCTTAATTGTTCAATGCAGAATTTGAAAACAAAAATGCATTTCAGTAATATGGTGCATTTCATCAGAAACTACTAATTATATCCAATATGAATTTAAGAGAAAAGTGTTAATACTAACATATGAATATAGTGTTAATACTTATTAGTATATATAATAAGTGCACTTAAAAGATCAAAAGTATTTCACTAGAAAGATAATGTAAGCCACATATATAATTTTAAATTTTGCAGTAGTCACATTAAAAATAAAAATAAAATATGTGAGTGAAATTAATATTAATATATTTTATTTAACCCAGTATACCTAAAATATTATTTTAATATGTAACTAATATAAAAATTTCTAAGGAAATAGTTTACATGCTGTTTTCCCCCCTTAATACCCAACATATATTTTAATATCTCAGTTTAGATTAGTCACCTTTCAAGTACTCAGTAGTTGCAGGTGGGTAGTGACTACCTTATTGGTGAGTTTAGGTCTAAAGTAACTAAGGGGAACCCTTCTATTGATATTAGATACAACCTATGAATATTGGATGAAACTTAATTTTGTAAATTAAATTCTGTAAAGGAAATATTATTATTTTTTCTTCTTTTCCAAGTGATAAGAGGGGAAATAGACAGACTCTTGCATGCACCCTCCCCCCCAGGATCCACCTGGTAACCCTGGTCTGGAGCCAATGCTCTGCTCATCTGTGGCCATGCTTGCAACCAAGCAATTTTTACTGCCTGAAGCAGAGCCTTCACCTAGGTATCCCCAGTCCAGCACCCAGGGCCAATGCGCTCAGGGAGGTGTGGAAAAGCAGATGGTCGCTTTTCTGCCACTGAGCCAACTGGTTAGGTCCAAGGAAATCAATTTAATTCTAAGGTTGGAGCTCTTTTCCTATAGGAAATCATCTGGACATTTAGCTCACAAATTTGATGAGATAGCAATGAAACATGTGGTTTAGCTAGCAGCATATTAGTTTGTGTTATTGCCTTTTTGAGAAATTTTTACTTAGTAGAGAAGTAATGGATTTCTCTAGAGTCATTGGTCATTTTAGAAGATTGTGCCTGACTTGTGGTGGCACAGTAGATAAAGCATTGGCCTGGAATGCTGAGGTTGGTGATTCAAAACCCCAGTCTTGCCGGTCAATGCATATACAAGGAATAACTGATGTTTTTCTGCTCCTCTCCCTCTTTCTCTCGCTCTTCTCTATATAAAATCAACAAAATCTTTGTGTGTGTGTGTTTGTGTGTGACAGAGACAAAGAGACAGAGGAACAGATAGGTACAGACAGGAAGGGAGAGAGATAAGAAGCATCAATTCTTCATTGTGGCACCTTAGTTGTTTATTGATTGCTTTCTCATATATGCCTTGACTTGGGGACTACAGCAGACCGAGTGATCTCTTGCTCAAGACAGTGACCTTGGGCTCAAGCTGGTGAGCCTTGCTCAAACCAGATGGGCCCGCGCTCAAGCCAGCCTCGAGGTTTTGAACTTGGGTCCTCCATGTCTCAGTCTAACATTCCATCCACCGTGCCACTGCCTGGTCAGGCAACAAATCTTAAAGAAAAAAAAGAATGGCCCTGTCCATTTGGCTCAATGGTAGAGCATGAGCTCTGCGTGTGGAAGTTCCTGGTTCAATTTCTGTCCAAGGCACCCAGGAGAAATCTGATTCTTCACCCTTCCTCCTCTCCTTTCTCTCTCTTTCTTCCCCTCCCTCAGCCAAGGCTCCATTGGAGCAAAGCTGGCCCAGGCGCTGAGGATGGCCCCATGGCCTCTGCCTAAGATGCTAGAATGGCTCCAGTTGCAATGGAGCAACACCCCAGAGGGGCAGAGCTTTGCTCCCTAGTGGACTTGCTGAGTGAATCCCAGTCGGGCACATGCAGGAGTTTGTCTCTCTGCGTCCCCGCTTCCCATTTCAGAAAAATACCAAAAAAAAAAAAAAAAAAAAAAAATTAAAAATTTGCTCATGCTTGATTTCTATTCTTCCCTTGTAATTCTCCCCTTCCACATTTTCAGAATTTAGCTTACAATATTGTCTTCTTTGGCATTTACAAATTCTATTCAGACTTAGTTATTATGTCATCTTTTGTAGGCTGCTGTTATCATCTAGATTGTAAAGAACATGGCCTCTCAAGTCAAACTAACTGGGTTTGAGTCCTTGCTCCACCACTAATTGGTCTTGTGGTGTTGAACCAATTATATACTGCATTTGCTTCAGTTGACTTTTTTTTTTCCAGAAATTAAATTTAATGGGGTGACATTAGTCAGTAAGAATACAGAGGTTTCATGTAAACATCTCTATAGCATTTGAACTGTTGATTGCGTTATGTGCACATCATCCAAAGTCAAATTATTTTCTGTCGTGTATTTGTCCCAACATCTAAAAAAGAAAGAAAATTATAATACCTGGCTTGTGAATTGTGATGAAGGTTAAACAAGATATGTCAGACTTAGATACTAACACAATAAACATCAACTAGCATATGCCTTAGTTCATTGTTTAGATCTTGCAAAATGTACCAGTGTCTTCTCTTACAAATTCTATAATCTTTAACAAAATAATGTAACACAGAACCTTTATCCTTTTTATTGTAGAGTGAGTAATTGCATTGAAAGATGTTTCTCATTTACACAAATGACTATAAACTACAGTCTAGGTCAGTCTTCCTCAGAGTACAGGATAGGACCTTCTGAAGATTTCACAAAGAAAATGCTGAGGAAGCATAGCAACTGAGGTGCATGGCTCTGGAAAGTATTTTGGAATTTAGGATTTTGAACTAAACACATGGTTTTCTCATTTCTCTTGTACACTGTTTACTCTCTTTTTAAATGTAATTAATTTTTCTTATTAAGGTGACTCTAGTTTTCAGAATTATAGAGGTTTCAGGTGCCCAATTCAACAATATTTATTCTTTATTATAAAGGATCTGTTTTGTTGCTAAGGCAAATATTCAACTCAAAGTATAATTGGCCTGTATATCTATACAATGTATCTATTGGGTAGCTTTGGTGTGCTAGGTATTATGGTTGTTATATTGGGATTAATTAGAGAAAATAAGGCATTAAAAAGTTTGAGAACAGTAAGTTTGCTCTTGGTGAATCAACTTGACTCACTACTTAGAGAATATTGTAATATTCTTTTGAATAAAATACTTTCAAAGTTTATTTGACCCATGTTTTCAGCTTCTAATTAAAATCTAATGGTAAGAAAGAAGTTTTAACTTAAACTGTAAATGTATAGTTTTAACTGTATAGACACTGCTATAGTTTTTATTTTGAGTCTTACAGATTAACCAGAAAAATAAACATCAAAATTATTAAATTATTTTTTGCTGAAATTAAAAATGTATTAAGATATAATATTTCATCCAAGGTATCAATAATTTTGAAAATCAGAAATGTGAAAGAAAGGAAGTCCTAGAGTTTGATGGCCTAAGTTGACTTTCTTTTTCCATTCTCCATGCTTTAGGGAAAATTAACCAAAACAAATAATATGAAACCTCAGCTTTCCATATTTCTACTTCTATTTTATTTCATTTCTTCAGTTGTGTGTGTGTATTGTGTAAGTACGTGTATGTCTCACTTTTAAATGATTACTTTACTGAAATAGCTCAGGTTTCCAATTCATGTTAATGGGCCTTAAAGCAAAATACTGACTTTCAAAGTTTCTAGTTATCTGAGAAGAAATACTAATATTCTAAACCACCCACCACATTCCCTCTTGTGCTAAATGCCTTGAGCATAAAAAAATGAACTCTTCATTGATTTTCTACACAAGGATTTCACTCTACTGCAGGTGCTAAATCAAGACATGAACTATGATACTCAATGATGAGGTGATAAATGCCATCTGAGAGGAACAAATGAAGTAATATGAAACTTAAGGAAGGGATCATTGTTTCCATATAAGGCAAATTGGTTTCATAAACAATGGGTATATTTTGAGAGACATGTTTAAGGACTGAAAATAAAGGTCTTGGAACAAATAGCTTAGTCAAGAGTAGAAAGATGGGAAGAAAAGATGATTCAATTTGGCTTCAACAAAGTACATATAAAAGGGAGCAGTGGTAACAATGGAAAGGTAAGTTGGGGTTCAGCTCAGTTAGGAACTGAAATGACACACAATGGTGTCATTTAATGTCATTAATGGTGCATTTAATGAGCAGCAGGACAATGGTGGGGCAGAGGTTATGAGCATAGGCAGATCATACGGACCTGGGTTTTACATTTGGTTCTGCTGCTCACTGTAATCTTATCAAGTTACTTAACTTCTCTAAACTGGATTTCTTTCACTTGTATAACAGGGATTATAATTCTAGCTACAGTGTATAATGTGGATTAAATTTTAAAAATGAGTCTTAAACACCACAGACCTTGGAATATAGTAAGTGGTAAAAGATGATGCTGTTAATATTAGTAATGACAAAAGTGTAGTAATAAGATAGCCTTGACTTTTGCATTGTGTGAAATTCCTGAATTAGCCAATCCATGAGGCAAAATCATTCACTGTCCTTCTATTGCAGATTTATTTTGTTATTACTACAATTGTCTATTTTGATTTTATTTATATCTATTTTAGTGTTGTCTTTATATACTTGTAGAACATGAAAAATAAAAAATTATGTGTAATTTTTTTTCAAATCTACCTAAGTAATGCAAATACATCTTAATTCATTTGAGCAATTCAAATTTTTTGCTTATTGTTTTTCAAGAGCCCCTTTTTAACCCAGAAACATTGAAAAAGGACAGAATGTGAGAGCTAGAAAAAAAGATAAAAGACCATTTTCGCTTAGTCCCTCCAGAGAAACTAGAAGCTCTGAGAGGCTTGATGATAGACTCAAGGTAACAGAATATTAAAAGGGAAGGCAAATTTTGGTCACGTCAAGAGGGCTGATGATTTTCTTTCATCTTTTTTTTTTTTTTTTTTTTTTTTTTTATTTTTCTGAAGCTGGAAACGGGGAGAGACAGACAGACTCCCACATATGCCCGACCGGGATCCACCCAGCACGCCCACCAGGGGCGACGCTTTGCCCACCAGGGGGCAATGCTCTGCCCCTCCGGGGCGTCGCTCTGCCGAGACCAGAGCCACTCTAGCACCTGGGGCAGAGACCAAGGAGCCATCCCCAGCGCCCGGGCCATCCTTGCTCCAGTGGAGCCTTGGCTGCGGGAGGGGAAGAGAGAGACAGAGAGGAAGGAGGGGGTGGGGGTGAAGAAGCAAATGGGCGCCTCTCCTATGTGCCCTGGCCGGGAATCGAACCCGGGTCCCCCGCATGCCAGGCCGACGCTCTACCGCTGAGCCAACTGGCCAGGGCCTCATCATTTTTTTTTTAAAGATTTTATTTATTCATTATAGAGAGGGGGGAGAGAGAGAGATAGAAGGGGGGAGGAGCAGGAAGCATCAACTCCCATATGTGCCTTGACCAGGCAAGCCCAGGGTTTTGAACCGGCAACCTCAGCATTTCCAGGTTGACGCTTTATCCACTGTGCCACCACAGGTCAGGCCTCATCATTTTTTTTTTTAACTGATGTAATTAAAAGTGATTTTCTTCCTAAGAAATAACACAGAAAATACTGAAAGAAAGTTATAAGGATTCTCTAGTCAAGTAATAAGAAAGTAACAGATGTGAGCAACATTTTACTTGTGGCATTATCTAAATTATTCAAAGTGCAAAAATGCCAGAAATACATATCCTTTGGCCTTGTTTATGTCATTGAGATTAACTGTTTATATTTCCACCATTGACTGTTCAGAGTGATTTGGTTTTGCCTCCTCTCTGCCACCTTCTGCCTCCCAATCAGACAAGTTATTGGAGGCAAGAGGAATGTTGAGGCCAGGAGGACAGGAGCAAGGGGCATGGGGCACAGTGGAATCTACAGGGAAGAAGAGCAGAGAAAGGAATTTGGCACATATTTAATAATATGAAGGACCTAGTGTTCTTCAACTTAACTGCTGCCCCATTGACTTGCGCTCCTAAAATTGCATTAAGGCACATTAATTAATTTGAATATAAAGATTCATATTTAATAAACTTCTGAGTTTCAAAATGAGCAGTCATAAGTCCCTACAAAATATCTGAAAATCTCTTGTGATGGGAACATTAGGCAAGTGCAATCTTTTATGTGCTCTTCTTTTCTTCCATTAATCTTTCAGTATATTTCCTTTTCTTCCTCTAATTTGGGGGAATGTAAATTTCTAATTTTGGGGAATTAGAATGTGGAACTTCATTTGTACAAAATGCTTATTTTAAGGTTACAAGTTGAAGTTTGGAAAATACTTGAAACTATGAAAACAAAAAAAGAGAAATGAGCAAGAAATAACCAGTTAGTATATTTTTTTATCATCCCTTTATGTGATTTTTACCACAGCTGTAATCTGATTTTATATATTTATTTGTGTTTTGTTTTGTTTTAATGAGGGGGGGCAGATATAAAGGTAGAGAGGCCCTGGCCGGTTGGCTTAGCGGTAGAGCGTCGGCCTGGCATGCGGGGGACCCGGGTTCGATTCCCGGCCAGGGCACATAGAAGCGCCCATTTGCTTCTCCACCCCCACCCCCCTCCTTCCTCTCTGTCTCTCTCTTCCCCTCCTGCAGCAAAGGCTCCATTGGAGCAAAGATGGCCCAGGCGCTGGGGATGGCTCCTTGGCCTCTGCCCCAGGCGCTAGAGTGGCTCTGGTCGCGGCAGAGCGACGCCCCAGAGGGGCAGAGCATCGCCCCCTGGTGGGCAGAGCGTCGCCCCTGGCGGGCGTGCCGGGTGGATCCCTGTCGGGCGTATGTGGGAGTCTGTCTGACTGTCTCTCCCCATTTCCAGCTTCAGAAAAATGCAAAAAAAAAAAAAAAAAAAAAAAAAAAGGTAGAGAGATGAGAAGTATCAGCTTGTTGTTGCGGCACCTTAGTTTTTCATTGATTGCTTTCCCATATGTGCCTTGACCAGGGGTTTCTAGCTGAGCCTGTGACTCCATGCTTAAGCCAGAAACCTTGTACACAAGTCAGTGGCCTTGGGCTACAAGCCAGCGACCTATGGGCTCAAGCCAGGGACCATAGTGTCATGTCTATGATCCTATGCTCAATCTGGCAACACAGCGCTCAAGCCAGATGAGCCCACGCTTAAGTCAGCAACCTTAGGGTTTTGAACCTGGGTCCTCAGCATCCCAGGCTGACGCTCTATCCACTGCGCTACTGCCTGGTCAGGCTCTATATACATTTCTTTTTTTTTTTACAGGAACAGAGAGAGAGTCAGAGAGAGGGATAGATAGGGACAGACAGACAGGAATGGAAAGAGATGAGAAGCATCAATAATCAGTTTTTCGTTGCGACACCTTAGTTGTTCATCGATTGCTTTCTCATATGTGCCTTGACCGTGGGCCTTTAGCAGACTGAGCAACCCCCCGCTGGAGCCAGCGAAGTTGGGTCCAAGCTGGTGAGCTCTCTGCTTAAGCCAGATGAGCCCGCACCCAAGCCGGCGACCTCGGAGTCTCGAATTTGGGTCCTTCCACATCCCAATCCGATGCTCTATCCACTGCGCCACCGCCTAGTCAGGCTCTATATACATTTTTAGTCTTAGTTTCCACATCCAACATTCCTCAAGTTATTTGAAACTTTTAAAGTATATTTTTATTAATTAAATTTTATTCCATCATATTGATGTGATATGTGGAATGAATGAGAACATGAATCTGTTTTCAAACCTTATGATTTTTAACATTTTCTCTTATATATGTCATCATAAAGGAAATATTTGTACTTTATTTTAAAATTTTTACTTGCATTAAACTGCATTTTGAAATATTCAGAAGGACATGTGTTAAGCAATTACACATGAAATTACACATGAAAATCAGCTTGCCTTCTAAGCCTTGTGCTTTGTGAAGCCATTGTAGCCTTTCTTTGTTCCCTCTCATCAGGGCATCCATAACTTTTTTGGTTCTTATTTGTTTATGTGCTTGTCAGTCTTCTGAATTGTAAATTTTCTGAGGGCAGGGGCTGCATGAATTCAGCTTTGCATCCCTAGTTTTGTTCTTGGAACTGAGCCTGGAATGTAGGTGCTTTATGTTTAAATTAATTCATGAAATGATTAATTGATAAAACAAAGTCAGAGGCGTTTAGTCTGAATGAATGGTTTAGGTCAAGTTTTTTGGATTTTGACAGAACATTCACTGTGTTAAATGTGTGGACAAGGGTGCTTTTGGAGAGCTAGTATGATTATTTCTCCAGTTTTTAATTTTTTTTTCTATTTAACATATGAGAAATGACAGTAATAAATAATAATGTGTTTTCAATTCTGAACTTTGTTATACAAACTTGTTTTTTTTCTGAGAGACATAAACTAATTATTGAAAGGCATTGTTTAAACACATTTTATTTTGTGATTATAAAGAAAGCTGAAAGTATCATGTGTGATTATATTAAATTGGATTAAAAATGATAAAAGAGGCTGATAGAATTTGTGTATTGTAGATACTTCTCTGTAGCATATTTATGTGTTCTTCTAAATAAAAAGCATTAGTGATCATTCTACATTTAGTTTCCATGGTTAGTAAGTCACGGACCAAGAAATCAATATTTTGATTTTCATGGCATATGTTATGCTCAATAGATATCAGAGTGAATGGAATTAGTAATGGAAAACAAGTAATGAATATTGGTATAGTTTTTAAATTATACTTTTATAAACATTATTATTTTTTCAGATGACTAGGCAAAAATTGTATTAAAGACTAATTCAATGACTATTAGAGCAGTAGACAATATGAAACAATTGGTAGATTATATCTAGCTATTTACACTCAAATTTTTGAAGGGCAAATATCAGACATGTTATCATTATTAAGCATTCACTCATATTAGTTTACTTTCTAATGAGGCAGTATACATCTAAGTCTCCTATAATTGCTAGTCTTTAAAGATATTACACTTGGTATTTCTTTCAAGCGTTGATTTCACACACATTTACTGAGTTCCTAGATCCTGTGGGAAATCTGAAGTAGCCTAAGTTTTTCTTAGGGAGACAAAGCATAACCACATGGTAACTTAAATAATAATACATAATTGATCAGTAAATAGTAATTGGAGCAATTACAAGGCCTAATAATCTGCATTCTAAAATTTCAGGTTAATATGATGCAAGTATTTCCTGAACTATACTTGAAGATGTGGGGGTAGATGCTAAAGTCTGTTTTGCCATCAATCAATAATTTATTTTTTAAGTGTTTTTTTCTTTTAAATTTTTTAAGTGAGAGAAAAGAAGTTAATGAGACTGATTCCAACATGCACCCCGACTGGGATTGACCTGGGAATCCCATCTGAGGCTGATGCTTGAGTCAACCAAGCTATCCTCAGCACCTGAGGCCCATGCTTGGACCAATCAGGCCACTGGCTGTGGAAGGGGGAGAGAGAGAGAAGCAGATGATCACTTCTCATGTGTGCCCTGACCAGGAATTGAATCCAGGATGTCCATATTCCTGGCTGATGCTCTATCCACTGAACAAACCGGCGAGGGCCCCAATAATTTTTAGAATAGAGTACAGTTCTGACATAAACTGACTGACCTGGGTGGACCCAGGATGGAGGATGATTACTGTGAATGATTTGTCTTCTCTGGGAACTAATGCCATCAACTGGCAATTTAATGAGAAAGTGTAGGACAGTTGGAATGAAAAAGATAAATATGACAGATAAGTGGTTAACTTGACATCTTGTAATTTATATTACACGGAGACATCAAAGGAAGAGAGAATGCATGACATTCTGTATTAGCAAGGATGATTTTATTAATATAAAGAACAGACATCAGGGTCTGGCGTTTGCTAAATTAATAAGAAAATCAATGGATGAGGTTGAGTGTGAACTGGTTACAAGACAATAAAGTCACTTTGGCACTTCGGTAAAAATAGAGCTTGGGATAATGGTAGGATACCTAAATTAAAAAGCAGAGGAGGAAGACGAGAGGGCAGACCTAGAGGGGAAGGCCTGTGAATAGTTAGTGCAGATGCCAGCAGTGAAGCTATGAGAGCCAGTAGTCATTTCCTGGGACTGCCATAGCCAATTTCCACAATAGTCATGCGTCTGTGGCTTATAACGCCAGAATTTTTCTTCTCTCACAGTTGAAGAGTCCAGAAGTTTGAAATCCTGATGTCAGCAGGCTTGGTTTCTTCTGGAGGCTCTGAGCGAGAAGTCACTCACACCTCTCCCCTGGCTTCAGGGGGCTGTCAGTAACCTTAGCATGACATAGGTTGCAGCTGCATCTCTCTAATCTCTGCCTCCATCTTCACATCATCTTTTTTCTGTCTGTGTCCTCTCTTTAAAAGAAGGACACCAGTCATTGGATGTAGGATTCACCCGGGATGATTTCATCTGGAGATCCTTAATGAAATACATCTGCAAAGACCCTGTTTCTAAATAAAGTCACATTCTGAGGTTCTGGGTGAATATGATTTTTTTTTTTTTGGTAGGAGCAGAGACACTATTTAATTCAATACATCCTCCTGGAAATATGTAGAGAAAAAAGAGCAAATCCTAAAGTGTAAGCCTTGGAAAATACTAACCATGAGGAGACAAGGAGAAAGGGGGAGAAACGGACAAAGGAATAGAGGAAGGAATGTTTGAGAGCTAGAACAACAGTGCACTGTCAGGGAAGCTGAAGAGGTTAGAGACTTCAGAAAACGTGGTTAGGAACCTCTCAGGCTCAGAAGATATTTGCAAAACTTAGCCACTAGGTTTTGTACTAATGTGATTCATGAATGTCAGGAGAGCAGATATATAAGCATTTGAGAATGTGGGAAGAAAAAGGAGAGTGAGGAAAACTAAGATGATATATAGGAAATAGATCAGATGGAGGGTTTTTTTTTTCCTCCCCAAAATAGGAAACACCAGAATGCAATTCTCATTCAGAAGTAGAAAATTACCCGTTATGTAAAATCTCCTCAGACACATCCAGAGAGAGGATCGTTCTCTCTTCTCACAAAATTTGGATCAAGAAGAGAATTCGAAAGTGGTCAGAGCATGGTACTTCTTTCTGCCCGATAGCATGAACTGCTTGTCCCTTTTCATATGCAAATATAAAGTATTAGGCTGAATGCTAATTAAATTGCATACATTTGTAAAGTAATATTACATCTAAGGATAGTTAATAAGGCTTGTAATGGATCTTATTTATAAATAGGCAAAGATTAAACATATGATAAAGGAATCTTTAGATGGAATAATTAAAGATCAATTATGACAATGGTACACAGCAGAGAAAGCCTCTGGAAGACTTCCTACTCATTAATCAAAGATAATTATCAATTATGAGACTTTATCATTAGTGGAGTGTCTACACTTTGCATCTTAAAAAGCTGGTGATAATTAGTCTCCAGTTCTTGCTCTAAGTGCTCATTATGTTCAGAGAGGAGTGACTCTTTCCTTTTAAAAATGACTTTTAGCTCATGACCTTGAGCAATTTAGACTTTCCTGGCCCTACATTGTCTTGAGATAATGCTTATGTTTTCTATTATTAAAACAAAAAACATAATTGCATAAATGCTAAAAAACATGAAGGAACCATACTCTTAATATGGGGATGGCAAAAGATTTTAGTTTTGAATAGTTGTTGGGTTCAGAGGAACAGATTTATTATCCTAATTACAACTAGGATGTAACTAAGAGCTCAGGAGCTAATGACAGGCATTTTTCCAATGGAGAATAATAAAGGATATTTATTGAATGTTTATATGAACCAAGAATTGTACAACACACATGTATGATCTCAGTTAACCCTATCAATAACAACATAGTTATCCTTTACCCTCATTTTACATAATAAGGAAAATGTCAGAGTGGTTTAACAACTTGCCCAAGATGACACTTATAATGAATGAATAATCATTCTGGAGAATATTTGATATGCAGTATTAAAATTAATCTAATCTGGAGATATTAATATTTAAGATATTATATGTTTCAGGAAAATAATTATGAAAATAATTCTCTAACTCTTGATTAAGTAATTAATTTGGAAGTAACATTAAACTTTTAAAAATCCACATTTTTATCATGAAAAAGTAAATGAAAAGAAGTGAAAAAGACATCAGAGATTTATTGAAAATCAAATTCTTTATGATACAATGATTTATACATAATTTTAATTGGGAAGTTATAACCTGATTTCTTTGTTTTATTGTTTTTAAACTTATTGTGTTAACATGGATTCAAATAACCTGGTTTTAAAGGTGTTTATAGATACTATTGCATCAGATAGTAATGTTTTCCACTTTAAAAGGAAAATCTAGTGATTAAGTTGAAGTTCAAAGTTTGCTGCTTAAAAATAAACAACTCTGATAAAGATAATACAGGATACATGAGGCTGTCAATCTTATGGGGGCCGAATTCATTCAGTAAACTTATGGGATGTCAATAATATGTAGTCACTCACTGCTCAGATGGTAGGAGTGGGTACAACAAGCTAACTTGAACTCATAAGACTTATAGTCTGATCTGGTAGATAAACTTTTATGGCTCTCTAGTTCTCATATGAAACAACTAGCAATACACAAATATAAAGATGTTTTTAAACTTATTTTAATTTTTTGAAAACATCTGTGTTAGGCTTGCTCACTGGTTTATTGGCTGCAAGCACTTTACTTGATTAGTGCATGAGCATGTGGCAGCACCACATGCGGATAGTCTATGTAAGTCTATGGGTGCTTGTGCTCAGTGTGGATCACAGATTGCAGATGGCAGTTTGCCTGCCTATCACTGTGAGGGGACTGAGAAGTGGTTTTCCCCTGCCTTTTTGTTCATCTGCCGTTGTGAGACTTTATTAAACAGTAATGGCCCAATGCTTTCTGGTTCCATAGTTTTTCTTATGTTTACCTGAATCCATTGTGGACCTACCTGGTCTACCACTGGCATTACATCTGGTGTAGTTGGCAGGATTCAGATTAGATTGGTTTGGAGCCACCAACACCCCTAAAGAGTGGAATAGAGGAGTGGTCATTGTTCTCCAGCATATAGTTCCCTGTGGCTGTCCTTTTGGGATCCATGGCTGGGTGTCTTTTATAGTCCTGCAAGAAGAGACTGAGTGCCAGTGATGACATGAACTGGAATGAATGCTGGAGAAGGAGGCCAACTGGGTTTGAGAGCTGCAGTGTGAGATGCAGGTTGAGCACCAATGGTGCCTGGAACTAGGACAGTCTCAGGAGAAGGAATTAAAGGATTGGGAGCTGAAATTTGCCCTGGAAGCTGAACGTTGGCAGCGACAGTTGTTAGAGAAACAACTGCAGGTTCAAGAACTCAAGTCTCAATTTCAGGCTGAGAGCTGGCAGCTGGAGTAAACAAAGAGGGTACTGAAGAAGGAACTGAATCTGTGCTGGCAGAGTAGCTCTGAGTTGGCAGGAGCAGCCGTTTTCAACTCCTTGTCTTCTGAGGAAGAGATTTGGACTAAAACTGCCATCCACAGACTCAGAGCCCAACCAGTGGTTGCCTGGAAGTTAAAAACAGCAGCCAAGAGTTCTTCAGTGGCAGGCACAACCCCCTCCACAGGTAGTGGAGCACTCTGTGGTCTGGCCCTATACCCAGGCAGAGCTAATTGATCTGGAGGTGAAATTCAGGCAGAAACCCATTAAGTCCCTGGCAGCCTCATTGTTACAGTTGTGGGACATAGGGGCAGATGACATCATGCTTTCTGGAAAAATTGGCCACCATTTTCTTTACTATACACTCTCCCTTGAGGCATTGTCTTCAGAACTGCCATGACAACCCAGGAAACCATACCCTATTAGAATGGGTGATGGCTGCCATTAGTACAGTCTGGCAGAATGCTGGGGACTTGTTGGGGCAGTGACTTGGTGGCAGACATATAGGGAGCTTCCCCAAGTCCTTCAGGAACTGGGTATGAAGAATGCTGCTTTCAACCTGAGGTCCCATGGGTAAGAAAAGTGTTTATGGCAGGGATGAGGGACCTTATTCTCTGTAGTGCCCTGTCCACCCTTTTTGGGTCACTAGTGGCTATCTTGAGCCCCTATGTGGAGCAGCCCATCAATGTGGTTATACAGACAGTGGCAGATTTGGGGGAGCTGGAGGCAGCATGGAATCATAAAACTGTGAGGACTACTGTTTGTGCTGCCCCACCCTGACTAACAAACGAAATGGGCTCGTAAAGGCTACCTGAACACAGATATGGGTATATTTAATTGTGGCAGGAAAGATAGAGAGAAATTGTATGGTAGGTCTAATAAGGTCCTGGCATTGGCAGCAGCTTAAGCTGCAACAGAGGTTCCAGCCACTGAAAAAGTGGGGGAAGTGGGTGGCCTGCCAAGAAAATGGCTAGCATTCAGGTTGCATGGTTGCGAGATTACTTGTTGGAGCCAGCTGTGGAAGAGGAGGATCCCCAAGACCTATTATCCCAGTTTGAGTAGAGGAAAGGCCGAGGTACCTGTCCATTGGGGATGGGTGGGGGCTGTAGGCCCCATGTGGAAATGGCAATTCACTATTCTCTTCTAATGTGTAACAGAGGTTGGCATTAGAAGGAAATAGGTGCTTTTTAATTTTTTTTTTACCAGCAATAAGAGAACTGTCAGCCCTGACCAGTTGGCTCAGTGGTAGACCGTCGGCCCGGCGTGTGGAAGTCCTGGGTTCAATTCCTGACCAGGGCACACAGGAGAAGCACCCATCTGCTTCTCCACCATTCCCCCTCTCCTTTCCTATATCTCTTTCTTCCCCTCCCACAGTCAAGGCTCCATTGGAGCAAAGTTGGCCCGGGTGCTGAAGATGGCTCCATGGCCTCTGCCTCAGGCGCTAGAATGGCTCCAATTGCAGTGGAGCAATGCCCCAGAAGGGCCGAGAATTGCCCCCTGGTGGGCATGCTGGGTGGATCCCAGTTGGGTGCATGCAGAAGTTTGTCTGTCTGCCCCCCGTGCCCCCGCTTCTCACTTTGGAAAAATCTAAAAATAAAAAGAGAACTTTCAATGCGGCACAGACCTCAAATGCTCTTGACCCTATCAGGCCCTGTGAGCTTGCTGAAGGGTTTGAATGGGGCTGTGGCAATGGACAGAGAAGACAGAGAGCTTATGAAAAAGTGCTGAGATTTATTAATAAAGAGCTGTGTGGCTAATTGCCTGTAATGGACTTTTACCTTGGGTGATTTGCATAGACAGCTGGGCTGTCTATTGTGGACTGATAATTGTGCAGTGTAGTGGACTCTTGGATGGTAACCAGAGGGGGGCACCAGCTCCCTTGCTGGATGGACATACCACTTGTGGACAGTACTATGAAGAGACCTTGATGTGGGTGTGTGGCACCGGTGGAGGCCCTCTTGCATCAAGAAGCTGCTGTCATCCAGTTGCAGATAAACACCAAGGACATTTTCTTTATTGGACATAGCCTGGACTATACAGGCCCTCCCACCTACTGTGGGGCAGGGCATTGGAGGTGGGCCTCCAGTTAACTCTCTGGGCAGAGTGCTCAGGGATACATTGTGAAGGGCACCTTTGTAATTATTGTAGTTATTGTATAACTTGTGCTGTTGCTGTAGCCTGTATCTGTATTGTTCCTCCACTCCTTGCACAGATACCTGTCATGTAGATTGTGAGGCACGCAACCTTAAAGGTATGGAATGTGGGGAAAGCAACTATGTTAGGCTTGCTCGCTGGTTTACCAGCTACAAGCTCTTTGCTTCATTACTGCATGAGCATGTGGCAGCACCATATGTGGATAGTCTATGTAAGGCTATGGGTGCTTGTGCTCAGTGTGAATTATGGATCGCAGGTGGTAGATTTCCTGCCTACCACTATGAAGGGTCTGTGAAGCTGTTTTTTCCTGCCTGTTTGCTCGTCTGCTATTGCAAGACTTGATTAAATGGTAGTAGCCCAATGCTCTCTGGCTCCACAGTTTGTTTGTTTTTTTACCATCTACTCAAATCCAATGTGAACCTGCCTGGCCTCAACCACTGGCATTACAACAACAGAATTTATTTGTTTATGCAGTTATCTTATGGTTATATAACAATATAATTAATGGTGGAATTGTATTTTGGATGTGAATTTTGCTCCATTTGGAGACCAAAGATAGTTTGGAGTCATATTAGCTAGTACAAATTACACACTTGAAACGAGAATTTGTACTGTATTTATTTCTATAATAATATACTATAATTTATACATATAACATATATCACAACTTTGAGAACACTATTCACATTTTTAGATATGGACTAGAAGAAAATTATTTGAAAAAATTTAGTTTCATAAACTCACTGAGTTTTCTTGGTATCTTTTTTAATACTTTCTCATTTAGAAAGCAACTAATATTTCTCAGTAAATTTTCTGAAAGAAATAAAATGTCTTTAAAAAATGTTTATTTTATTGATTTTAGAAAGAAGAAGGGAGAGAGCAGGAGAGAAATAGGAACATTTGTTCCTCTACGTGCCCTGGCCAGGGATTAAACTGGCAATTTCTGCACTACAGGATGATGCTGTAACCACCCAAGCTATCTGGCCAGAGTAAAATGTCTCTCATTAGAAATTGCAAATATAAAACCTATAAAGTTTGTCATGAACCAGTGTGACTCACAATTTTGCAGGTGTCGGGTGGGAATGGTGGAGGATTAGAAAATAAACACAGAAAGAAAAAGGATGGGATAGGGAAGTCTTATGGTGGCTGATGGCCTACCCCAAAGTGCCAGCACTCTTTAAAGTGTAAAGCAAAGTCATTTGCAAATCAAACAGGTCTCAGATACAAAGTCATATTTCTGGGGCCCAAAAAAACCTTCCACTATACATAACATCTTTTTTTTTTTTATTAAATTTAATGCAGTGACATTGATAAATCAGGGTACATATGTTGAGAGAAAACATCTCTAGATTATTTTGACATTTGATTGTGCTGTATACCACTCCCCCAAAGTTAAATTGTCTTCTGTTACCTTCTATCTGGTTTTCTTTGTGCCCCTCCCCTCCCCCAACCCCTCTCTCCTTCTTCACCCCATCCCTCACCCCTGTTGCCATCACATTCTTGTTCATGTCTCTGAGTCTCATTTTTATGTCCCTTCTATGTATGGATTCATATAGTTCTTAGTTTTTTTTCTGATTTACTTATTTCACTCCGTATAATGTTATCAAGGTCCATCCATGTTATTGTAAATGATCTGATGTCATCACTTCTTATGGCTGAGTAGTATTCCATAGTATATATGTACCAAAGCTTTTTAATCCACTCGTCCTCTGATGGACACTTGGGCTGTTTCCAGATCTTCGCTATTGTAAACAATGCTGCCACAAACATGGGGGTACATTTCTCTTTTTCGAGCCGTTCTATGGTGTCCTTGGGGTATATTCCTAAAAGTGGGATAGCTGGGTCAAAAGGCAGTTCGATTTTCAGTTTTTTGAGGAATCTCCATACTGTTTTCCACAGAGGCTGCACCAGTCTGCATTCCCACCAGCAGAGCAGGAGGGTTCCCGTTTCTCCACATCCTCGCCAGCACTTATTCTGTGTTGTTTTGTTGATGAGCACCATTCTGACTGGTGTGAGGTGATATCTCATTGTGGTTTTAATTTGCATTTCTCTAATGATTAGTGATGTTGAGCATTTTTTCATATGCCTGTTGGCCATCTGTATGTCCTCTTTGGAGAAGTGTCTATTCATCTCTTTTGCTCATTTTTGGATTGGATTGTTTGTCTTCCTGGTGTTGAGATTTACGAGTTCTTTATAAATTTTGGTTATTAACCCCTTATCAGACGTATTGTCAAATTGGACAGCTACCTGCAAAAAAATGAAACTAGATCACCAGCTTACACCACTCACAAAAATAAACTCAAAATGGATAAAAGACTTAAATGTAGGCCGTGAAACCATAAGCATTTTAGAAGAAAACATAGGCAGTAAGCTCTCGGACATCTCTCGGAGCAATATATTTGCTGATTTATCTCCATGGGGAAGTGAAATAAAAGACAGGATAAACAAATGGGACTATATCAAACTAAAAAGCTTTTGCACAGCTAAAGACAACAAGAACAGAATAAAAAGAAACTACACAATGGGAGAACATATACATAACATCTTAACTTCACAAAACAAAGGGTAAAAAGAAAACTGCCTCTAGTCTCTCTGAGGGACATGGAGGATAGGACTAGTAGAAACAATCTAGCATCACAGCTAACATGGAGTTGTGGGGAAGGGCATGTAAATTATCTTTACCAACTTAATCAGTCAGAGGTTGTGGGGAAGAGCTTAGCCTTTAGCAACTTAATCAGGCAAGTGAGGTGGGGGGATGGGCAGCAAGGACCCTGTCAGCTTACTGCCAGTCACCCACACCTCTGTCCCCCAAAAATCTAAACCTCAAGGACCCAGTCAGCTTGCAGTATCCAACAAAGTTAAATCTAGTATGAAATACTATTGGGAAAACAGCTGTGTTAGGCTTACTTGCTTGTTTACCAGCTGCAAGCACTTCGCTTGATAAATGTGTGAGCATGCGGCAGTGCCACATGTGTATGGGCTATGTAAGGCTGTGGGTGCTTGTCCTCAGGGTGGATAGTGGGTGCTGGATTGTGGATCGCAGATTGTGGATTGCCTGCCCACCACTATGAGGGGTCATTTTGTTGTTCATTTTCTTACTGTGGTGAGAAGAGGTTTTCCCCTACCTGTTTGCTCATCCGCAGTTGTGAGACTTTATTAAATGGTAATGGCCCCATGCTTTCTGGCTCTACAGTTCCTCTACTGTCTGCCTGAATTCAGTGAGATCCTGTATGGCTTCAACCACCAGCATTACAAATACTTTTGAAATTTCCACACAGGAACAGTTTATTTATCTAATGCTTTTTGAGAAATAGTTACATAAGCTGTGGTGGCTCAGTGGATAAAGTGTCAACCTGGAATGCTGAGGTCAAATCCCTGGGCTTGCTCAGTAAAGGCACATACAGGAGGCAACTGCTATGAGTTGATGCTTCCCACTTCTCTCCTCTCTCTCTCTACTTTTTCTCCCTTCTTTCTAAATGTCAATAAGTACTATCTAAAAAAGAGAGAGAGAGAGAATTAATTACATTATCTTTGCCTTGAAGCATAATTATTGTGAGATGGTCTAAGTGCAGAGGCAGATTTAACGGTGGGAGCACCTGGCATGTGCCCTGCACCCCAACTTCTGAAGGAACCCACAAAACCCCAACTTTACACTTTTTTCTAATGACACCAAGTTTGGTTTCATATGTGCAATTTTAACATTAATAGTATATAATATTTTTTATTTATTTAAAAATATGGTTAACATGTATTTTTATTTTCCCTCTCTTTTTTCCTTAAGGAGCACAATATTTTCTTCTGCTCTCGAGGCCTCAACCAACCTTAATCCGCCTCTGAAGTGCCTCTAATATATTTCAAATCATTGACATTTACATCAAAAATATTTCACTGAATATTTGTAAGGCCAGTAGCCGCGGCCACCATCACAGCCACCTGGCCAATGCAGGTTTGCATTTAATCTGGACAGATGGTAAGGAATCAACAGAGACAAGAACCGGTGGTCCATTTTCCTTTATTCTAGACTCATACTGGCCAAGGAGTAAAAAACAAACACACAGGGCACCAAAACCCACTCTTTCCATTTTTTTCCTAGAATCAAAGACCCTCACCAGTCTTATTCACCTTTGTTCCTCAACTCCTACTCCTGCACAAACTGGCTTCTCCTTCAGCATTCTGCCGTTTTGGCTACCTCCTCCATGTGGCCTCCCTGTCCTGCTACAACACGGGCTCTTCCTTCCTACCACAGTGTTGTCTCCTCTCCAAAATGGCCTCCTAGCTCCTTCTTTTAAAACTTTTCCGTGTGAAAGCCCTTCCCCAACACACATTAGCATAACCAAGCCCCTTCCCAAGCATAAAAGGCAATTAGCTGTATCATGTGAGAGCATCACCATGAGAGAGCAGCAGCCATCTTTAATAAGAGTGAACATAAAATAACTTATCTGCCTGATATTCCAACCCTTATGCTCACCTGCAATCTACAATCCACACTACCGGCATTCCTGTGCAAGAAAGTTAGGCACATTACACAAATTACAACAAAAGCACAAATCATACAGTTTCAACAGTTATAAAGATGTACTTCACCAGTCTCTGAGCACTTTGCCAAAAGTGCAAAATGTCCTCGGAGTTTCTCTCCCAATGGATGAAAAGCTTTCCAGTGCAGGAGTACCTCCAGCAAAGCCACCCCTTTCCCCATCAGGGTATTTCACAGTGTCCAAAATACAAGTCCATCCAACAAAGGAGCCAGTGCTTGCTCTGGTCATAGTCCAGGAATCAGTCCACACACCTGGAGCCTGTCTCCTCCCTCATTTCTGAAATCCTGGCAGCTTTTAAGCTGTCCCAAGGAGTATCACATGGCAACGGCAGCCAGTATTTCCACTCCTTTGTCTCCAAATCTCAGCAAACCCAGCAGCGGCTTAGCAGGCACTCCCAGCCATTTCAGCAGCCACTCGGCAATGCAAGCCCGGCTCCTGGGCCATCCATCCATCCTCCTACCACTGCTGCCACATTTTACCTTATGAAGCCTGCGGACTGCAGTTTTGGCCTGAGCCTCCTCATTCTCCAAAGAGGAGCTGGAAACGCCAGCTCCTACCCCGGGCTTGAGCCCTGGGCAGCCATTACCTTCCATTCTGTGGGACTTGCAGCCCCCACCCTGGCCTCAGCCCCAGCTTCCTGCCGCAGCTGGCTCTCCACAATGTCCAGGGCAGTTTGTGACTCACAAACCCATAGTTCCTTCTCCAGCGGCTGCTCCATTTCCAGGTGAAACTCTCCAACCTGGTGGGCCTCCTTCTCTGGCACTTCCTCCAACTCCAGGGTTGGCATCTCTTTCTCCCGCACTTGCTCTGACTCCTTCCACTGCTCGGTTTGCAGGCCTTGGGAAGCCTCTTCCACAGAGCTCTCGGTTTCCTCATGCATGGCTGTAAAAGTCAGCCAGCTCACAGTCCCCAAAAGGACAGCCATGGGGAACCACAACAGCAGTCAGTTCTCTACTACCCCACTGCTCAAGGGTGGTGGCAGCTCCATACCAATCTGATCTGAATCCTGCCTCAGACTACACCAAATGTAAGGCCAGTAGCTGTAGCCAACATCACAGCTGCCTGGCAAACGCAGGTTCGCATTTAATCTGGACAGGTGGTAAGGAATCAACAGAGCCAAGAACTGGTGAGCCATTTTCCTTTATTCTAGACTTGTACCGGCCAATGAGTAAAAAACAAACATAGGAGCACCCAAATTCATTTTTTCTGGTTTTTCCCTAAAATCAAAGGCTCATACCTCTGTTCACCTCCATTTTGGCTGCCTCCTCTCTTCTACCTGGCCTCTCTATCTCCTAGAACAACATGATCTCTTCCCAAAATGGCCTCCTAGCTCCACCTTTAAAAACCTTTTGGCGCAAAAGCCCTCCCACAACACACATTAGCATAACCAAGCCCCTTCCCAAGCATTGAAGGCAATTAGCTGTATCATGTGAGAGCATCACCACGAGAGAGCAGTGGCCATCCTTAGTAAGAGTGAGCATAAAATAACTTATCTTTCTGACAATGTTTCCAAATCATTGAGGATTTTTGGATTGGAAATATAGATAACAGTAGATATATATTTTTAGAAAGCATTTGCTTGAAAATGTGTTTGCAGATCAGTGTCCCACAATCTTCCATTTAAATTTCAACTTGAGTTGTGTTTTGAGTATTTTATGGAATGTTGTATTTCCTATGAGCTCTCTCATGTAGGCAGGCTTTTTTCTACCATTGTTCTCTTGACCTAAGAAATCTCAGGGGATTCCTTTGTTTCCTTTTGGCTCCTTGGTGGTAGAAATTTGTTACTAATTTGGCTCCTTTTTATAGGGTTGTTAGGGGGATAAAGACTACACAAGGGAGAGAGAGAAAGTCAAGGAAGGCAAAAGTGAGAATTTTTGTTTTTTTAAATAGCTAAGTGGAAGCACCTGTATTGAGGCTATTTTTGTCCTAATCATCTCTTACTCATCCCATCGATGAAGGAATCCTTTTCCTAATTAATATGAGGTGGTCAAAAACATGACACTGAAGAGATCTGCAGCAGGTTATTAGTGATATGCTCCCAGTTCAGGGTAGAAGGACACCACATACCACACAATGCTACATGAAGGTTGCATTTGGGAGCAAAATGAATCATCAGCAGGGGCTGTGGAAGACAGGCTTTGTAATGACAAGAGGTTTATGTGACCCTTGGTTCCCATGGAGGGATATAACTGACTCATTTGATAGTTTCACAGGCTGGTAGGGAGGGGAAATTGTTTTTGTGGGATGGAGTTGGTCTGGTTGATAGTGGAGCTAGCCAGGGAGAGAGCCTTTCCTGCTGGGTTGTAGTCCTCCAATCTGCTAGGCACTACCATACCAGTGTTGGGTGGAAAAAAACTGCTCAAGACACAAACTGATGTCAAAAAGAAGAGAGAAAGGCTGTCAAGAGAGACAAAGACTTCCTGAATTTTCTCCTTCAGCTTTTATTGATGAGAAGCAGAACAAAGGTAACAGAACAAGGGAGGGAGACCAGGTGATTAGGGGAAAGAATGACTAATGGACTTATGGACTTCTTGCTGACATGGAGACAGGGCTAATTTTGGTCAGTATATTCTTCTTCTTTTGCTAATTAACATGCACAAAGGAAGGGGCAATCTAGAACTCTCTAGGTTAATTTCTTAAAAGCCCATTCACATGCATTCCTTTGTGCTTGCACAAAAGTCACTCACTCACACAATTTCTTGGTGTTTGAGTCCAAGAGACATTCACACTCAGCTTTTTAACTAAAGTTCCCCAATACAAATCATAGAGGGTTCAAGATTAGATGAGTGATTCCCTACACTGGGTGAGGGAGGTTGCAAATCTGGCAAGAACAGAATCCAAGGCTTGGCCTTTGGGTCTACCTGAGGCTCAAAGACATCAAGGTAGCACATTGAATTTTAGTTCTTACAATATAGTTCTTATGATTAAAATATTAGTGGGGGAAAGAGATAGGAGCAAGTGGTACCTTGACCAGCTGCTGAAGGAGGTGCTGGTGGGCAAGGGTCATAGTTACCCAGGTCTCTGGACCACTATAAAGATGAGGTCCAGATGGCTGTCCACGCAAAATAGCAGTGAGGACCAGGGCTTCTTATATGCCTATGACTCCATGATGACAAAGCAAACTGCTTCACCTTGATATAGCTGTTGCTACTTCTTTGTTCTGCTTTTACTAATTCCACCTTTTTAGCTCCTATAAACCTGTTTCCGCATTCTGCATACCTTGTGTTGAGCAAATAAGTTTGTAAAATTTGTGTTATTTGGGTTTGCTCACTTTTGTTAAAAATGGCGCTGCCAGGTGAAACTGCTAATTACTTTCCTGCTTGGGAAGGGCCATTGTTATGCTAATGTTTCTGGAGGAGGGGTTTTCACGTCAAAAGTTTGAAGAAGAAGAAGCAGGAAGAGGAAGAAGCCAAGATGGCAGGGTGCTGAAGAAGAAGCCAGTTTGTGCAGAGATGAGAAGGGAGAAGGTGTGCAAATGGGGAACCAGAGGTGACTGAGCTGGTGGAGGCCTTTAATTCTAGGAAAACCCAGATGTGTCAGTAGCTTTGTGAGCACTAAATGAGTAGGTTTTGGAGTCCTGTGTGTGTTTACTCATCTGCCGGGTGCGAGGCTAGAATAAAGAAATGGCCCACCAGTTTTTGGTTCTACAGTTTCTTTACTGTCTGTCTGAATCTAATGGGAACCTGCACCTGCCTGGCAGTGACGATGGCCGTGATTACTGGGCCTATACCTTATAACCCTGCCGGGCCTACACCTTATAACCCTGCCCTACCATGTGACCTTAAAACCCCAAAGACCCTGCCAGTTGGGGCTCAGACTTTGGAGAATCAACTCCTCTGAGCTCACTGGCCTAATAAACTGGTTCTCCAACTCTCCAAGTGTCACTTGGCTTCTTGGACATTGTAGTCTGCTACAACACTTCTACTGTATAAAATAGGTTGAGTCAAGGGGCACAAAAGAGGCATTTTGGTTGTCAGAGGCTAGTAGCTAGCAGAGTGAGGAAGTTGGCATGCCTGGCAAAAAATTGGGTATTTATCAGATCGGTGGCTTTTGGAAAGTTTATTTTTTAAACCTCTGAGTCCTTATTAGTAGTATAATATTGTAGTAACTGTCTCATGGGGTGGTTGAAATGCTAAATGAGGTAATACCTGCAGACTTAATAAATAGCAGCTATGATTGTTGTTTGGGTTCAGAAGTTAGTACAACCAGCTTCTGAGGGTGATCTGAGAATGGCCAGTGGCCATTCTTAGCCTAAAGCAATAGTCATGATTAAGGGCAACATGATATCATTACTATCACCTCTACCATACCAATGATTATTTATTTCTTCTTACAATACCTTGGGCTGTCACACTGTAAACAATTACTTAGAAGAATTTTCTTTAGAAGATTACTAAGGTGTATTTTAAATAATGACCATTTAGATATTTTTTCTTATGAAAGGGTATTGATATTTTGAAGGCAAAAAACAGTGCCTATTACATAAAAGGCATTCAATAACTGTTTATTGAATGACTTTTGAAAAATGAGATACCATCACTATCAAATTATGGAAATTCCTCCCAAGTTTCATCTGTAATATTTAGAGGTAAACTGAACAAAAAAGTAGCTACAGTATGGTGTGTAGAGGCTGCTCTAGAATGTTCATACGAAAGGCACTTTTGTATTATATTCTGATTGACAGAAGAAACTTGTCTTGAGGTTTCACAGCCTAGCCAGTGCATACGGTATGTTTGGGTGCCTGTTAGAGGGATACTGATAGGAAAAGAAGCTTTCCAAGACACTTTTGGCTCATCCACTGTGATAGTAGTGGGAAATAAGGAATAGAAACAAAATATTTATTTTTTTGTAATTGGAGACAATTTATTTGGACAAATTAGTTGTTCTGTTGAAATAAATTGCAAAAACACTGAGAAGAGAACTTGCTTATGTGTCTCTGTAATTCTTATTATGCCTAGCATTATGAGTTTTAAAAAATATATAGTATGTACAATCAGCACTTGTTAGGTGATTGGTTTTTACTAAGCCATCAATAATTCTCTGTTGTGTTTGTGATTTTACCTTTGTAAGATAAGTTGTTTTATAGATTCCAAGTGAATAAATTTGACCAGGTCATCTCTCTAAGAATTCTTTTTTGTATTTTTCTGAAGCTGGAAACGGGGAGAGACAGACAGACTCTCGCATGCGCCCCACCGGGATCCACCCGGCTCGCCCACCAGGGGCGAATCTCTGCCCACCAGGGGGCAATGCTCTGCCCCTGGGCGGGGGGTGTCTCTCTGTTGCGACCAGAGCCACTCTAGCGCCTGGGGCAGAGGCCAAGGAGCCATCCCCAGCGCCCGGGCCATCTTTGCTCCAATGGAACCTCTGCTTCGGGAGGGGAAGAGAGAGACAGAGAGGAAGGAGAGGGGGAGGGGTGGAGAAGCAGATGGGCGCTTCTCCTGTGTGCTCTGGCCAGGAATTGAACCCGGGACTTCTGCACACCAGACCGACGCTCTACCACTGAGCCAACCGACCAGGGCCTTCTAAGAATTCTTTTAATGCTAATACTCTATGGTGATCAAATCTATTAAAAAAAAATCTTGGTAAGAAAAAAAAGAAGTTTTGGGAAAATCTGGGGATTTATTTGTCTTGTAGTAATACAGACAGGATTCTAGTGGATTGAAATTCTATAGATAAAATTATATATATTTACTAATAAAAAATTGATAATAAATAGTCTTTGGTGTTACTGAATGTAGCTCAGTAGGTTTGTTGGTTGACATGGAGTGGTTGGAGACAGCCTGTGGTTAATAGCATTTAGTTCTGGATTCCAATGCCTGGGTTTGATTCCTAGTTTTAGTGCCTAAAAGCTCCGCTGACCTTGGGCAAGTCACTTCATTTCTCTGTGCCTGTTTCCTCATCTACAAAACAATGATAATAGTAATTACTTTATTGGGTTGTTATAAAGATTAAATGAATGAATTATATCCAAAAAAGCACTTAGAATATTGTCTGGCACCGAAGCACTGTGTACATCCTCATGGTCATCTTTTCTTCTCTTAGATACAACTGACTTCAATCTGTCTTTCCACACTTGGTGGCTATAGAAAAAGAAATTCATGGGAAAGTTTTCCCCAAACCCCACTCTCAGAATACACATCTAAAGTTTTGCTTAAATTTGAAAGCAGCTATTTTTTTCCCCAATTCTCATTTATTAAGAGAACTTCTAAAAAAAAAATCTACTATTGATGTCAAAAGCCAAGTGAGCACTATTTCATTGAAGTATCTCAGCCATTCTTCTGGAATGGTTTTAAAGCAAGCAATCTACTGCTGCAAGCACTGCCTTTGATGTCAAATGGTCATTAAAAGTCCTATGATACTTAACTAAGACTTAAAATTAGTTTTCTCTATGTCTTGGCAAGGGTTCAAATTTGAGGTTAAATTCTGTTTAAGTGATTAAAACACTTGTAGTCCCCTCTGCCTGATGGTTTTAAATAGTTTTGTTTTATTGGAGTACTTCTGTCTTCAGGTACCTGCAGATGAAGAGGCACTCTTGTCACTCACAGGCTTAGTATTGAGGAAATCACATTTGGAAAATGCGTATAATCCAGCAATTTCTCTTCTGTGTATTTTTCCAAAGAATATGAAAACACTAATTCAAAAAATATATATATATACACACACACACACACACACACACACACACACACACATATCCCTATGTTCATTACAGCATTATTACAAATAGCCAAGATAGAGGAACAACTTAAGTGTTCATCTACAATGAATGGATAAAGAAGATGCAGTACACACACACACATATACACACACACACACAATTACTCTTCAGCAATTAAAAAGATAAAAGTTGTCATTTGTGAAAACATGGGTGGACCTTGAGGGTATTATGTTAAGTGAAATAAGTTAGAGGGTAAAGGATAAAAACCATATGACTTCTCTCATATGTGGAATATAAAACAAACAAACAAAAAGAACAAAAATAGAAACAAGTTCATAGATATGGACAAGAGATTGGTGGTTATGGGGTGAGCAGGGGGGTAGGTATGGGGAGGGAAAAAGTGGGTTGAAGGGAGGGTAAAGTGCATAAAAGAGGTCAAATGTATGGTTAAAAATGCAAACTAGGCTTTTGGTAACAAGCAAGCAAGCTATAACAAATGCAGATATTAATTATAATGTTGTACAACTGAAACATGTATGCTATCACCAATGTTACCTCAATCAAAAAGAAAAAGGGTTAAAAAAAAAGAAAATGCACCTGGCCCTTTGCTTTATGGTCTGTAATGCATTCCTTCTGTAAATTGTAAATACGACAAATTTTTTTTTCATTTAAAAATTGCTTCAAGCCTCTATTTTTTTAATCTTCTTTGTGAGAAATTTTCCTAAGCACTCCTACCTCAGTAGTTCTTTGAAAAATGTATTAAAGAAATTCCAGAAATGGCCCTTAAAGATACAAAGTACTAAAGTAAAATATGATGCTAAAGGGTGATAAGAGAATTGTAGTGCTGGTGGCTGAGGCTAGGCAGGTTCACATTGGATTCGGGCTGAGGGTACAAAGACAGAAAGGGTTGGGTCATTCCGTTTAATAAAGTCTCACAAGGCGGACAAGCACACAGGCAGGGAAACTGCCTCTCAGGCAAACAAACAGCAAAATGGCTGCTCACAGTGGTGGGCAGGCAATCCGGGCATCCGCAATCCCCCTGAGCACAGGCACCCATAGGCTTATATAGCCATACACACGTGCAGCAGCCATGTGCTCACGCACTAATCAGGCAAAGGGCTTGCAGTCCATAAACCAGCGAGCAAGCCTAACACAGCAGCCCCACAAAAATAAACTGGACTTTACTGTGATAATAAGAATGTGATAAGGTTTAATGTAATTTTTATGACTACTAAATTCTTTGAGAAAATCGTAATGTTACAGTAAAATGTTTCAAAGCAATAACATAAAGCAATTTTAAAAAGTAACTTCTTAAATACACTCTTTTAAAACCTGATAAGTGCTTTTAGGTCTCTCAGTTGGGATATTTAACTATAAACAGTTTTTGCCTTTTATATTGTGTACAGATCCCATTTCATGCAGTTTGAGTACAAAGTCATATATATTAACGACCTAGATTTATAGGGAAATGTTTCATCTTTGTTCTGGTTGGTAGTTGTCATCACTTGTCTTCTGTAAGCCTCTTCAAATATTCGCTTTCTTTTATCAGGCTGTCCCCGCGATTGGCTGGCAGAGCAAGGATCGAGCTCGGTTTCATTCATTTGTTTCTTTGCTCAGGCCCAGTCGCTCTCCTGTCTCTGCAGATTCTGTGCCCGGCCTTAGAGCAGTTGGGCAGGCCCGGCCCCCGGCAGCGCGCCGGGGGCGTGGCGTTGAGGGCGGGGCTGACCGGGAGCAAGACGGGCGGGCGCGTCCCAGGTTGGCAGCTTGAAGACAGTTGGTGGCGACGGCAGCGGTGGCCAGATTCTGATGCTCGCGGGCTCCGTGCGGTTGCAACCGTATTCCTCGCCCGCGCAGCGTCAGTTCGCCTGGGCCGTAGAGGGAGACCCGGCGGCGCTGTCCGAGAGCTCTGGGGTCTCAGCCTCTGGCTCTGGAGAGAAAGCTAAGTGCTCGCAGGAGCAGCCGTGTCCCAGAGCGGTCCCGGAACGCTCGCCGCCAGACAGCACGTTTAGGAAGCTCCAACCTCCGAGCCTTTTCTAGAGCCTGCAGCGCAGGGCTCGCGAGGAGAGTGGTGTCCACGGCGGAGAAAGGGGTGACCAGGATACCGATGATGGACAGACCGTCCCGGCGCGTTGGCTGTTGCTGTCTCCTCCTTCTGGCTCTTGTTGGATTTACCCGAAGCGAAGGCGTGCAGAACTGCCAAGAAGTTAGGAAACTTTTCCAGTGGCGCCTGCTGGGAGCGGTCAAGGGGCTGCCGGATTCACCGAGGCCAGGTAAAGCGCTGCTGGTCGGCGCAAGGCAGTGCGCCTGGGCGCGGGCCGGGCGTCCTGAGCGCCCGCATTTTGAGTGCTCCCCATCCTCCCGGGTGGCCCTTCGTGGAAAGATGACTTTTCAGGCCTTTCGGCCGCTCAAGGTGAATCCCCGTGAGGCCTCTGTGCAGAAGGTCGGTGTGAACCTGCCGAGCGCAGAGCAGCTCAGGTCCAGGGTGTCCCTGAGTATGGGAGTAATCAGCGACTAATTCGAGCTCTGGTTTCACCCTCCCGCCAGTTCGCCCTTAGTTTCGCCTGATGTGTTGAACAGGCCAGTAGAGTAGACAGCTGGGGACAGCGCGGCCAGACCGCGCTTCTGTTCCGAGGGGAAGAGGCCCTATTTGCTGCTTTCTTGTGTGGTGGAAAGAGTTGGGTTGATCGTTCCAAGTTTGATACCAAAACCAAACTGCGTTACACTTCTTTGCTGGAGAGTGGGGCACTGATGAGGGCAGCCGATCTCCTCTGTAATTAGCACTCGGACCCAGTACACTGCCCACACTGGCGTGACAATTAGCCACCTCCCTGCGCCCTGGCACCAAACTCTCTTTGCCGGAACTCGGACTGGCCAGTGTGTCTCTCTCAATCACTGGCAGTTTTAACTCCCTAAAGGTGTGAGGTTAACAGGCGATGAAACTGAACGCATTGGGGAGACACTTACCAGAGATGAGATACACCAAAGATTTAAGAGGAGAGAATACAAATAAGCGTTTTTAACGTATTCGGCTTCCTGTAGGCGCCTTAAGTATGCATCATTACCCGCCTGCTCCATGCCCCTACAGCTCAAATTTCCAGGTTACCTTAATCTGGAAGAATAGGTCTTAATTGTCAAACACAATAGCAGGTGTCTGGAGCTGAGATCTTACTGGAGCAATGTACTCAGACTATGAAGGCAACACAGACGAGTACTGTGAACATATTGGTTGACAAAGGACTTGTAGAGGATGCTTGGGTCTAAAATCTGTTTGCTGCCTGAGTTTTTAGGGTGAAGAGACTTGCTCTTAGCACTATGGAGTAGCTATTATGTTTGATTGCTTTGCTGGTTATGAACTCAGTTCTGGAATCATCCTACAAGGAAAATCTAAGCATTTGAAACACTGAATCCATTTTCGTTTCTGTGACCAGTCTCTTTAAACAAACACAAATATTTATTTGCATATGTTCGGTACTAGGTGCTTTTCTGGTGCTATTTGAAGTAACAGTTGAAATTCTCAGTTTAGGGCAATATCTGTCCTCAAAAACAACAGTACTCCCTCAAAACCTGTTTTCTTTCAGTGCGTTCTTTTCATGAAAAACATAAACCTCACTTATCAATAGCTAATAAAACCTATCTTATCAGAGTGTGTTTGGGAGGAGGATGCAGTGAGGGTGTTGAACTGTGAAATCTTCACCTGCATTATTAGATGTTGATTCCCATATACCATAATTTTGGCCAATATGTTGTTCAGTGAATGTTGACAGCTTCCCGGTAAGGTCTTGATTTCATCCACTTATCGTATCTCAGTATTTCTGGTACCTGTTGATGCAACACATTGACTAGAAGGTCTTACATTCCTAAAACCTTGTGTGTTTCATCTCTTTTGAAGAGGAATTTTGCAGAGTATCATAGCATTTTATTAGTATGTAAGGAGCTCTACCATGCAGAAGGAAATGGTTGTACTTATTTGAATTTGATACAGATGACACACACAAAGAGCAAGGATGCAGACACCTTTCTTAAGACATTTTGGCCTGACCTGTGGTGGCGCAGTGGATAAAGTGTAGACCTGGAAATGCTGAGGTCGCCAGTTCGAAACCCTGGGCTTGCCTGGTCAAGGCACATATGGGAGTTGATGCTTCCAGCTCCTCCCCCCTTCTCTCTTTCTGTCTCTCTCTCCTCTCTCTCCCTCTCTGTCTCTCTCCTCTCTAAAATAAATGAATAAATAAAAATTAAAAAAAAAGACATTTTGGATAGTTTACCCATTGCTAGTACCTTTATTGATATTTGGTTAAGGAATGGAGGAATGATAGTAGCACCTATGAAATTGGCTGTGCAGGGATGCACTCCGAAGGATATCAGTAGTGCTGGTGGAAAGAAGTGCTAACTTTCTTTGTTATTTGCATTCAGAAAAAGTCACAGGAAAGTATTCTTCTGAATTAGAATCACCCAATAACAGGCACTCACATCTGAATTTGATATAATTCAATATTTTTCTTTTCTCTGTGTTGTTGGTCATTGTTTATTTGAATAGTTAAATGAAATATTGAATTGTTTCCTTTAACATTGACCTTTCTCTTCTTCTTACTAAAAAAAAAATCTCATTTCCAAATTGAGTAAACCACACATACCACATGTTTCATAAATGCTTTTCTTTATTTTTATATTTTGTATGTTTTATAACATTTAGTTTGATTAAGTATTAGTAGTTGGCTATCTTATTTTCTAAAATTATCCTTAACCTCAAAAGAGAGCATAGATATTATACAAGTAATTTCCACATGAGAACACAAAGATTAATATTCTCTGTAACAAATGCATTTATTTAGCACACAGGCTTTCATTGATGAAAGCTAGTACATTTAAATTTGATAATTGTTTCCCTTGAAAGTTTATTTTTTTTAGTGCTTTCTTTCATTTCCTGTAGCAAGAAGTTAATTTCTGAGCTGTCTAGCCAAAATACTTAAAAAAAAAATAACATAAGTTGGTAGAATAACTTTTTACACTTTCTTCCTACATTTGTGACTTTTACATTTTCTGAAAACTACCCAATTTGAAATTATTAAAATGGTGAGAAAGGCCATTTAAGCTGTTTCTCAGATTCCCCTCACCTTTGTTCTCTACCCTGCTCCAATTCTTTTAAGCCTATTGAGCTCCTAAGATGTTTGGATCAGAAGTGTAAAAAAGGAGAGAAGGTGTAAATGTGATTAGAATTACAGATTTTCCTGTGTTCTGATTTTATTTCCTAAGTAGTAGTCAAGGTGCCCTTTGCTCTTGTTTATTGTATTCAGAAAAGAACTGTTAGCAAAGGTCCTTTTATTTTTATGTTATTTATAGGGGAGGAGAGATAATGCTTTCCCATTGAAATTCTCTTCACGTGCATGGTTCACACATGTATTATTTCCTTTTTTTAAAAAAGAAGATAATTCAGAAAGGAGAGAATTATAAAAAAAGTCCAAGACTACATTCAGTTAATTTGCCAACTAGTTTTAAAAATGCGAATGTTTCTCAATATAGAGATTAGTTTGTGAAAGACAACTTTTTCTTGGTGACTTTTGACTATAAATGGGGTAATAAAAAAGAAACTTGATATGGCAAAATAAATCCTGATACTCTAAGTAGAGCTCTATACTTTTAATTTTTAAACTGCTTTCATGGTAATCAAATCTTATGATTGCTTTAAGGACAGTGTTACTTCATTTTCACACGCAAGAGAAATAATTTACTTGGTAATCTTGGAGTTTGGAATTACAGACATTTGAATTTCAAAAGTTGGTTCTGCCATCAGCATTTCTGTGACCTGGGATTTCAGTTATCTTCTTTGAACCTCTCTTTCCTCATCTGTAAAATGGGAATATTAGTTCTGAAAGGGTTACTGCATAGATGGTATGAAATAACATATGTATGTAAAATGTCACAAATCAGGCTAAAAAATGTGTTGTTGTCATTGCAATTTTTATTTAGTATCTTGATTTTCACTGGACTTGGTCTTTAAGGATGAAATTTTACATCTCTGTATATCAGAAAATATTTTTATAACTAGTTTTATTGTTTTTTTCAAGTCACAAATGATTGTTTTTAAAATTGGAAAACATGTTTCTATATGAAATGCTTTTTATTAGGTTTTGGTGAATTTTTTTTGTGTGTGTGAACTAATGGAAACTCTAAGAAAGAAACGCAGCAACACCACTGCTGGTGGCAGCCCTCAAAGCTACTGCCTCCACTGCCACCACCATCACTCTGCTGTCTGTTGATGGAGAAGCTCAGCTATGGTGATCAAATTTCCCAAGCCATAAAAGGGGCCCAATGGTCTGACCTTGGGGCATATTATTGTTAGGATTTTCCTCTGTTGAAGTTCACCAGCCAGGAACCACCAGAAACAAATCTATTTTCAAACTGGGTTTACTTTGCTTGCTGCAGCAAGAAAGATTGCACCCCACACGAACTGTGGATATCTTGGTAAGAGGAGATTGAAAAGCGCTTTTTATGGGATTTGGGCTTGTGCTGGGTGATTTTTAAAGAGGATTTAATGAAGTAGGACAGTTGAGTAATTAGACATTTTTGTAATTTAGGTGTTAGGAAGATTAAGGTGTGAGTAGTTTAAGAAGCAGTAGTCACTCTTGTTGGTCAAAAGAGGGGGATGTTTAGTCATTTTTGTGGTGTGTTGAGTGTCCTTGTGGCTATTCTGCTGCACTGCAGGTCCCAAGGGGCTTTGTACTATCATTGTTTTCTTATTCTGTGCGTGATGTCTGTGTTGAGTTGTAAACATTAAGGCTTAGTTCCAGCGTCTGGGAAGTTTGTCACTTTCTCCACTAAAAAATCCAGTGTGTTCTTTGATGTTTAAGAGAATCATGGGTTTTATTTTTATCTAGGCCTCTGGTAAAGCTTATTGTTAAGGAGATGAGTATAATTTTCTATTTTTGGATGATGGAGTATGACTGTCCATCAGGAGCCTGAATTGTACTAATCACACCCTATTCTCTCATAGTTTTTAAAAAAATTTATTTATTAAGTGGGAAGAGGAGAGATAGAGAGACAAACTCTCATATGCACCCTGAAGACTGAGAGCCACCTGCCCCCCCCCTCTGAGGCTGATGCTGAAATCAACTGAGCTATCCTCAGTGCCTGAGGCCAATGCTTGAACCAATCAAGCCACTGGCCGTGAGAGGAGAGAGAGAAAGAAGGGGGAGAGGGAGGGGAAGTGAAGCAGATGATTGTCTCATGTATGCCTTGACCACAGATTGAACCTGGGACATCTACATGCTGGGTCAACATTCTACCCACTGATCCAGCCAGTCAGGGCCTATTTTTTCATAGTTTACTAACAAATGTAAATGTTGTGGTGTTCCCATTCTCCTTCTATTCCATAATTTAAGTTCCCTTTTGTCAAGTGTTCAACATCTTGTATTTGTATAATTGGCATCAGCAAGAGTGGAATTTGGGGAACGTACAAATAGCATTTTATAATTTTCCTACTACTTTCTCCTGAATCACATTTCCAGCTTGTATAGCCTTTCTGTGGAATATGAATTTTAGTTTTGTCTCTGTGTGTGTGTGTGTGTGTGTGTGTGTGTGTGTGTGTATGTATGTGTGTAATTTGCTTTTCACATTTGATAAGAACACTTTCTAAGTTTGTTACATTTTTAAAAATTATTATTAACTGGTGTAAGACCAAAGTAACATTTCAACAACCGGATGACTCTCCTAAACAGACATGATTTGTAAATTAGTGACCTCTTGGTATAATTGTTCAAGGAACCACAAATTCATTTTGTATTAATGGAATCATGAGAAACTTCAGTCATATGCTTTGTTGAAATAGATGGTGAATATGGCACCTGATCTACTCTGTTGAGTAACAATAACAATTTTAATGAAAAATAGCCATTTCTCATATCCATCTTTCTTTGATAAAAGCCTGACTTTCAACTAGCTAGACAAAAAGACATCAATTGTGCCCTCGATTCTTCTACTTTTCAGCTTTAGGTATTTCAGATTTCGCTAATGATATTGCTAAAACCATTCTAAAATGATTAGTCTTTCTTCTATGAATCACAATAAATAGAACAGTTTTTGATTAGCCATATCTGGTTCACATATGGCTGTTTTGTAAGTTGAATGTATAATGTACTTTTATAGAAAGAAAGTGAGATTTTGTACTTTCATGTTTGTATGAAAGAATACATGTTCTCCTTAAAATTTAAAATACTGAAAAGTATAAGGTAAGAAAAATAACTACTATCTAGAATTAACCAACAATAATCCTTTGCATTCATCTTTCATTATTCCCATAAACCTCTGCTAAGCACATAAATATCCCTTGAAGGAGTGTAGAATATCTTTATTATTCTTTGTAACTAATTATAAATCCTTGACATTAAACATCCTTCTAAGTATGTATTTTTTTGTGATGGTATAGTATGGAACCGAATCACTGTACCATAAATTGAATTCTCCCTTGTTGTTGTGATGTAGGTTTCCAATATTCACTACCATGAAGTTATATGGCTAAGGACATGAAAAGTAAATGTGCTAAAAACTCTTACCACTTATGACTTTGCCCATTATCCACATTCATTGTACATTACTGTTTTGTGGTTTTCAGAGTTAAAACCTTACACTTATTTTATAAAATTAATTTTTAATTCATTGCTGTATGTGATTATTATGAATCAAATTGATTCACCTTCATTTTCATGCTATTATATGTGAGTGGGTATAAATATAATTGATATTTGCATATTAATTTTCTATCTTTTTTCCCTTGAATGAGAAGCAAGGAGGCAGAGAGACAGACTCCCACATGTGTTCCAACCAGGATATATATGGGGTGATGCTCTGCCCATCTGGTGCTGTTGCTCAGCAACTGAGCTATTTTAGTGCCTCAAGCTAGGGCACAGAGCCATTCTCAGTGCACAAGGCCATCTTGTTCCAACCAATCCACGGCTGTGGGAGAGGAAGAGAAAGATAGAAAGAGACAATGGGGTGGGTGGAGAAGTAGATAGTCACTTCTCCTGTGTGCCCTGACCAGGAATCAAACCTGGGACATCCACACCCCAGGCTGATGCTCTACCACCGAACCAACTGGCCAGGGCCAGTTTTATATCTTGTAATCCTGCAGAATTTCTTTATTAGATTTAATAGATCATTTTAATGAATTCTTATAATTTTTTTATATACAATATGATATTTTTAGTGGAAGAAGTTAGTTTTAATTATTTTCTTATTTGGATTTCTTTTATTTTTTTTTGCTTTATTACTTTGCTACAACCTCCAGTACAATGTTGAATAGAAATAGCAAGAAAGCCTGAATCCTTGTAGTCTTCCTGATCTTATGAAAAAAATGGGCAACCATTTAGTATCATCTTAGCTGTGAATTGTTTTTTTTGTTTGTTTTGTTAGATACTTCTATTCAGGTTGAGAAAGTCCCTTTTTATTCATAATTTTTTCTGTTGTGTTAATCTTGAAAGGGCATTATTTTTCTTTGGTGCTTTTTCTTCATTTCTTGAAATAGCCATGTGTTGTTTGTTTGCTTGCTCTGCTGTGTTTAGATGGTGCATTACATTGACCCTGCACCCACTTTAGCAGCTGCTCAGCTTCCCTGGTGCCTGTGGACCAGGGCTGGTGGATCCCACCCTCTCTCCATGAATGTTAGTTGTTTCCCTTCCCTCTCCCCAAATCCCACCTGTTTCCTCAGTGCTCTGATAAGTAGTCTCAAAAATGCATCTTAAAAACTGTATAAGAATTTCTGTGGGGTCTCCTTCGGCATGGGCACCTGCCAGTTGAAAGGTGAGCACCTGTGAGACTGTGACAGGGCCTCCACATTCTTGTCCCCGAGAAGGGGACTTTTACCATTCTCTCAGGGATGTGCTGGGGCCTCTGCATTCTCCCGTTGTCCTCGGGGCTGACTGCCAAACTAGAAGCTTGCCAGGCTGATAGCGACAGTGCACTCCTGCCAGTGTTTACAGTGCGTGTTTCCCCACTGGGTGGTCAGCCATTATCTGAAACACACTGGCACACGTGCACTGCCTCTCATTGGAAGCACATGCGTTTGCCCTCTGTCCCTGTAAAAAACAGCGAATTTCGGGAGGTTTCTGCACCACATGGATGTGAAACCGCTGTCTGGCCTTAAGTTGTGAGGAATGCTTTCTAACTTGTGGTGTGTCTTTTCAGATTTCTTCATTCTTCTCCTGGTTGTTTTAGGCCCAAGAAGGGCCAGCCGTTGCCTGACCAGCAAGAGGTCTTGCGGTCACACTTAGCACAGTGGTCTCTACCCCTAGACCCCCAGATGATGCACACATTTACTAAAAGAGCTTCTTATTTTTCTTTCCTATTTGGTCTGTATTTCACCAGGGATTTCCCTTTAAACAAAAATAGAATTTCAAATAAATACCCAGAAAAAATATGGCAGTACACCCTAGAACACACCCATTGTAATACTTCATTGATAGGAAAAGTCCAGAATAGGTATCGGAGAGGAGACACAGAGCAGATGGGGGGTTGCCAGGGTGAGAGGAGTGGGGAGTGTCATTTTGGTTCAGAGTTTCCATTTGGGTTGATGGGATACTTTGCAAGAAGATAGTAGCGATGTTTCAGAGCATTGTGAAGAGACTTCACACTGAGAAATGGCAAAACTTAAAAAATAAGCAGTCACCTTTATTTTTTACTTATAATGAATCACGCTATGGAAAAACAGAGAAAAAGAACAGTAAAAAAATAAAATAAAAATACAGAACAATTCCAAATAAAATTAAATTAATAAAAAGATGAATCGCACCACAGAGGAAACACCCCCATAACTTTAAAAGAAAATAAAATAAAACTGTCAAGGAGAGGTGGTAAATCAAATTCTTCTGATGTGGTGGGGACAGCTGGATGAAGAACAAGCAGCTCTGGAGCTGGCCCTGATCGCTGCCCAGAGGCAACCCCTTTTCTCTGGCTGAACCAGGGTAGGTTTTGCAGGGCATTCTTGACACAGCAGTGGTGGGGCCTCAGTGTGGTCCGGAGACGCTGCACAGGCGGCCCCGCTCCAGAGCTGCAGCTGGAGGAAGCACGGCCGCTGGAGTCGGGCACTCCTCCAGGTCTAGGTCGGCCGCCAGGTCTGCCCTTGCAGCCGGCTCCTGTAGGTGTCCCTCAGGTGGAGCAGGAGCCGGCTCTGCCTCCTGGTCCCCTACCCTGAGCATCTCCTCAGACAAGAGCAGTGACATCACACCTTGCCAGAACAAGGATGTCACCACACAATGTCCTCACTAACTGATGAGAGAGACCAACAGAACTCAGAATCCTGGTAACCAGGGAACCACATTCTCAAACAACCGCTAGCCAGCTCAGTTGACCAGAGACTTTAGTTGAGTCAACATGTCCTTGTGTTGTCTTCCCCGGTCCCAAGGTCGTGGGAACCAAAGAAACAGCGCTGATGGTTTTTTCCGCCGTGGCCGCCGCTGGGTCCAGACTCTGCGCAGACGTCCGTGGCCCTTTTCTCGGAGGAACCGAGAAATAACCCATGGAGGCTCAGAGGTGGTGCTTCCGGACCAGGCCACCACTGTGATTTCACCTGAGCAGGTCTATGTCTCCTGCGTGTGTGTGTTTGTGTGCGTGCGCGCACGTGTGTGTGTGTGTGTGTGTGTGTGTGAGAGAGAGAGAGTGAGTTTTGGTGTGAGTGTATGAATATGTGTTTCATGTCAGAGGAGCCTGCTGTTAGGAAGAACGGGCTGAGCATGTGGGTCAGAAGCCTTGTAAACCAGCACATTCACACCGCTGCCTGTTTGGATCGTAAGTGTGGGTGGCACCCTCTGCCCCTGGTTTATCTTGAGTCCTGGAGGTGAACTTCATTTCCACTGGGAGGGGGTCTCTTCAGAAACATCCTTGGGTCTGATTTGGGAGCAGAAGGTGCAGCGGGAAAAGCAGCAGCGACGAGGGCCAGGCTGGGCTTGAGGCATCCTGACCCGCTGCTGGTCATGTCATTGCAGAGCTCAGTCAACAGCACCCAGGAGCAGCATCTGGAGGAAGGAGACCCTCACATCATCTCCACAACTGTGGCCCAGGTGCACCGTAGTAGTGATGTTCCATGCAGGCCTGCAAAGAGTGTGGCCACCTGGGCGGCCGGGGACCTGGGGCCCGTGGATGACCTCAGTAGGTCTCCTCTCCCGGAGCCACCCAGGGTCTGGAGGAGGTCTCGTCCCCCAACGCCATACAGGCTCAGGAGGTCTCTTCTTTTTACAACACCCAATTTCCCGAGGATTCCTCCCCTGATGCTACCCAGGGTCCAGACTCCTTCCCCAAAGCTGCCCAGGCTCACCATGTCTGAATCCAGCCTACAGCAGGGGGCCCATGTTAATCGCAGTGAGACAAACCACCTGGAGCCCAAGGAAGCAGAACTAAAGGGTGAGAAGATGGTTGAGGACATAGTGGGATGGTGGGGGAGGGTTGGAGGGGAATCTGAGATTATTGGGAAGGGTCGGTGTCAGACACACAGGGAGCACTCCTAGAGGCTGGCCAGGAGCAAAGACTGGCTTCAGACCACCCACGTGCAGGATGGCTGGCGGGGAGGACGTCCTGTGGTGGGTCTGGCCTTTGGCTGTGCTCTGCCTTTGGAGAAAACATGGAAATGGAGGCATATGGGTAATCTTTTCTCCTCTAGCAGCTCCAGCACCAGCCCAGGAGGCAGATCCGGCTCTTGCTCCACCTGAGGAACATCTGGAGGAGCCGGCTGCACAGGTTGACCTGGAGGCCGACCCAGAGCTGGAGCGGTGCCTGACTCCAGTGGCCCTTTTCACCTTATGAAGTTTTTCCAGCTGCAGCTATGGAGGTGGGGCCGGCCTCCACTGCGCCTCCTGACCACACTGAGGTGGGAAATCAGCTGCCTGAAGAAGCCTCCGACCAACCTGCCTTGACTCCACCCACACAGGAAGAGCTGTGCCTGCACACCACCTCAGGGCCAGCTCAGGAGGCAAATGACGAATCAGCTATCCCTGGCACATCGGAGGGATCTATTTTCCCACCTCTTTTTGATTGTTTTCTTTTATTTTCTGTCATCGTCATATTTCCATTTTCACCTTGGCCCTATAGGGTATTTTATTTTATTAATTTTTTTTGGAATTATTTTGCCTTCTTTTATTTTATTTTTCTTTTTCTGTTTATATCTTTTTACTGTATAGAGTAATTCATTATAAGTAATAAAATAAAAGTGATTATTTAGATTTTAATTTGTGCCATTCCTCAGCATGAAGTCCCTTAATGATGCTGTGCAAGCATCACCTCTAACTTGTAGAAAAACGTCCCATCACCCTGAATGGAAACCCTGCACCAAAAAGACTCACCCTCCTATCCCTGTAAAACCTCACCTGCTTTCTGTCTCTGCTCCTTTACCTATTCTAGACATTTCCTATCAATGGAATCTTACCATAGTGCTGTTTTCAACGCGCTCCCATACCTTTTTTGTTTTTATCTGAAATAACATTTTTGCCATTAAAAATGGAAATCCCAGATCGAATAGAGAGACAGATATAAAAAGAAAACTTTTTTAGTAAGTCTGTGCTTTATATATGGGTAGTGACCACTCTGCTAAGTGTGATCCCAGGGCCAGAACGTAGTCAGGTGACAGCTTGACCTTCCTGGGCATAAAACAAACACGAGAATAATGCAGAAATCTGCAAAGACAAACCACAATCTGGAAAGCATTCCTTACGAGGCCAGGCCAGAGAGTGGTTTCACATTCCTGCGGGGCATGAACTTCCTGAAAATTGGTCTTTTCTTTCTTTCTTTCTTTCTTTCTTTCTTTCTTTCTTTCTTTCTTTCTTTCTTTCTTTCTTTCTTTCTTCTTTCTTCCTTCCTTCCTTCCTTCCTTCCTTCCTTCCTTCCTTCCTTCCTTCCTTTCTTTCTCTCTCTCTCTCTCTCTTTCTTTCTTTTTTTTGTATTTTCCAAAGTTAGAAATGGGGAGGCAGTCAGACAGACTCCCACATGCACTCGACCGAGATCCACTCAGCATGTCCACCAGCGGGCGATGCTCTGCCTATCTGGGGTGTTGATTTGTTGCAACCAGAGCCATTCTAGTGCCTGAGGTGGAGGCCATGGAGCCGTCCTCAGTGCCTCAGCCAACTTTGCTCCAATGGAGCCTTGGCTGCAGGAGGGGAGGAAAGAGACAGAGAGGAAGGAGAGGGGGAGGGGTGCAGAAGCAGATGGGCCCTTCTCCTTTGTACCCTGACTGGGAATCAAACTCGGGACATCCACACACCAGGCTGCTGATGCTCTACTGCTGAGGCAACTGGTCAGGGCCAAGTTGGTGTCTTCTAAAAAGAGAGAGGGCAAACACCTGCACTCTCAATAAGAGGCAGTGCTCACGCCAGTGCAAGGCAGATGATGGCCCACCACCCTGATGAGGACACACGCACTGTAAATGCCAGTGGGAGAGCTCTGTCCCCATCAGACTGAAAGGCTTCTGGTCTGGTGGTGAGCAGCCCGGGGGACAATGTGAGGATAGAGAGGCACCAACAGCTCCCTGAAAAGAAGTAGGAAAGGCCCCTCTTCTGGGGGAACAGTGTGTAAGACCCATCAAATTCATCAGGTGCTCAACTTCACCGGGCAGGGCTCACCCTAGGGCAGGGGTAGTCAACCTTCTTATACCTACTGCCCACTTTTGTATCTCTGTTAGTAGTAAAATTTTCTAACCGCCCACCAAGTTTCCAAAGTATTAGTGATTTATAAAGTAAGGAAGTAACTTTACTTTATAAAATTTATAAAGCATAGTTACAGCAAGTTAAAGCATATAATTATAATTACTTACCAAGTACTTTTTTTTTGGATTTTTCCCTAATTTTGGCAGAATAAATCTTTATAAAACAACTTACTATAGTTAAATCTTTTTATTTATACTTTGGTTGCTCCACTATCGTCCACCATGAAAGCTGGAACTACCACTAGTGGGCAGTAGGGACCAGGTTGACTACCACTGCCCTAGGATATTATCCCAAAGAACTTTTTGCACAACTTCTCAAAGATCTATATTCAAGACTGCCCATCAGAGCAGTATAAAATAGCCAGGAATGGAGAAAAACAAAACTGTCCATGGACAGTGGTGGGACCCACCAGTCCTGGTCCACATGGATGATGGAAGCTGGACAGCAGCTAGAGTTGGGGCAGGGGTCTCCACGTGCTGACAGAAAAAGAGCTCAGGGGTCCTCTCACATGAGACATGTGGCCCAACATCTGATTCCATGATCCCACTTCTTAGAGCACGACCATGTGATTTCAGCTGGCAGAGAGTCATATATGAAAATCAGCCTGAGTGTAACACAGACAAAACAAACCTGAGTGAGAAGGGCGGACCCTGAGAGATACCAACCAAGCTACTCATGATGCTCACCTGTGGGGTGGAGACATCAATCTCTGACCTTCTCCTTGATGTGATGTCTAATTTGTTAAAATGCATGTGTGACTGTGACAGTTCTAAATATAATATATTAAAGTTATATGTCCAGTGTTATCAGTGTATCACTCATCTATAAAGTACATTATTTATGTTTAAGATTTTTATTGTTAAAGAATTTATGAGAAGGAAAATAAAGGTTAGTTATAGTACCATATTGAATTCTAAAAGAATTCAGAAACAAATAAAGAACAAAGTCCTTCCCGGGAGGAGAGCCCTGATACGGGGGCCTCACCATGCCTGTTCTTTCCAGGATTTTGCACATAGTGTTGGCATGTGCATGTGTGTGCTTCTGCTTTCTCTCACCCATGTGTGCATTGGTGGGTGCCTCTGTGTGTTCACATGTGTGAGCGTGTGCACCTGTGGGTGTCTGAAAGGTAGGATTCCTGGGCATGTGCTCTTCCAAACCCTCATTTCTCTTGGGGTGGACGCTGCCAGTCAGAGTTGTTGGCATTTTCTGTGACTCCACATCAGAATTTCCAAAGCTCCCTGTGGTGGAACCTGGATCATTACTCATTTTTCACTTTTCTTGTTTTAATTTGTACAGGATTTTAAAATATTGGGTGCAGTTCCTATATCCGAGGAGAAAAGGAAAACATCACAATGAAAGAAAAATAAAGAGAATGGTCACAGAGTGGGGATAAAACCAATTCTTCTGATGAGAGTAGTGCAGGTTCGAGAGCAGACGGCTCTAGAGCTGGCCCTGGTGTGTGGTCAGAAGCAGGTGCTCTGTGGCAGGAACCAGGGCAGGTTCTGCAGAGGGCTCTTCAGTCGGCGGTGGCGGGGCCTCGGGTAACTCGGCAGATGCTGCACAGGCCACCTGACTCCAGAGCTGCAGCTGGAGTGACTACTGGAGGCGTCACCCCTCCATGTCTGGAGCGGCCTATAGGCCCTCCCCTGCGTCTGGCTCTTCGAGTGAAGAGGTGGAAGCTGCTGGCTCTGTCTCCTGGGCTGGTGCTGGAGCTGTGAGAGGAGAAAAGATCCTCCACATGCATTTCCACATGCCCCCCAAAGACAGCACAGCCAGAGCCTTCCAGAGAAGCCATAGCACGGGATCCACCACAGGATGTCCTCCTACTGGCCCACAGTCCAGTAGAAGGGTGGTCTGAGTCCAGTCTGCTCCTGGCCAGCCTCTGTGCGTGCTCCCTGTGTGTCTGGCACTAACCCTTCCTCATCAGGTCACATACATCCCCACCCCCCACCACAACCCACCTCCCCCACATTCACATCCGTGGGTTCTGCCTCCTTGGCCGCCTGGTCCTCCTGGCCAGTTTCTTTGACTTGGGCATTGTGCTCCCAATATCATGTCTGAAATGTGCTGCGGTGGGATACTGTGTTGCTTTGGGGAGAAGTACATCTCTGGCCATCCAGAGGCCCTAGCTCCCCAAACCCCCAAGTGGCCACACTCACTTTGAGCCTGCTCTGGACCTTGGTGCTGTGGCCCAATTGCCCATAACTGGTGGAAACGGGTGGGAGTCTCCGTCAGCAGCCTGCTGCTCTTCCATGTTGTGGGTTGAGCTCTGCAATGACCAGCGCAGTGGATAGAGCGTTGAACTGGGATGCAGAGGACCCAGGTTTGAGACCCTGAGCTCGCCAGCTTAAGCATGGGCTTATCTGGTTTGAGCAAAGCTCACCAGCTTGGACCCAAGGTCGCTGGTCTAGCAAGGGGTCACTCGGTCTTGAAGGCCCACTGTCAAGGCACATATGAGAAAGCAATCAATGAACAGCTAAGGTGTTGCAACAAAAAACTGATGATGGATACTTCTCATTTCTCTCTGTTCCTGTCTGTCTGTCTCTATCTATCCATCTCTCTGACTCTCTGTCTCTGTCTCTGTAAAAAGAAAAAAAAGAAGATTCTCCTTCAGGGCTCAGGATGAACTTCTGGCAGAGGGCACCACCCACACTCCAAGTCAATCCAGCAAGCCCTGACCTGGGGTTTGAATGTGACAGACCCACCTTCTGATCCCTCCTCAGCCTGTTCCTGATTGGGGCAGACCCTTCCCACATGAACCTTTTGAGCGCTTACGCGCGCACACACGCGCGCGCACGCACACACGCACACACGCACACACGCACACACGCACGGGACATAGGGCTGCTCAGATGGGATCAGAGTGGTGGCTCGGCCTGCACAAAACCACCTTGGGCCCCCTTGTGTTACCTTGGGTCCCACCCTGAATAGGGCCCCAGGTGTCTGGCCTGAGCCTGGAACATCGGCAGCCTTGGCAAAACACTATCACTTCTGTCTCTTTTGAGGCTGTGGCCTCCTGATGCTGAAAAAAAGCAAGAGAACATCTAGTCTCTGCCAATGTGTCCAGTGAAGTTAGCTGGAAAGGGGCTGTTTTATAATGTTGTTGCTTGTTTACCAGGGTCCAAGATCAGTTTGGCTGTATTGTCAGAATATGAGGTCACCCCAGGGTCTTTTACCCAGGGGGTTTTTTCAGACCAGCAGTGAATTCATTTCTTTTTTTTTTTTTTTTTTTTGTGACGGAGACAGAGATAGAGACAGATAGAGATAGACAGACAGGAAGGGAGAGAGATGAGAAGCATTAATCTTTGCTGTGGTACCTTACTTGTTCATTGATTGATTTCTTATATGTGCTTTGACATGGAAGCTACAGCAGACCGAGTGACCCCTTGCTCAAGCTGGTGAGCCTTGCTCAATCCAGATGAGCAAAGCTCAAGCTGGAAACCTTGGGGTTTTGAACCTGGGTCCTTCGCATCCCAGTCTGACCTTCTATTCACTGCTCCACTGCCTGGTCAGGCGTGAATTCACTTCCTGGCAAAATCTGTGACCTCACCACACGAAGCTGCAAAAAATATTTCAGAAAAAATACATTACTGAGACAAATGTCTGCGATTTTACTGCCTATGTTTTCATCTTGAAATTTATGATTTCAAGTCTTACATTTAAGACTTCAATCTATTTTGAGTTAATTCTTGTGTATGGTGTACCGGAAATAGCCTAGATTTCTTCTTTTGCATGTGCCTGTCCAGTTTTCTCAACACCATTTATTGAATACAAGGTCTGTAACCCTGTGTATGTCTTACCCACCTTTGTCAAATATTAATTAATCATATAGACAGAAATAGGTTTATACTGTTCCATTGATCTGTATGTTTGTTTTTATGTTACACCATGCTGTTTTGATTACTATAGTTTGATATCAGGTACAGGTAGTGTTATACCCTCAACTTTGTTCTTTCTCAAGATTGCTGAGGCTATTTGGGGTCTTTGGTGATTCCCTATAAATTTGTGGTGAATTTGTTCTAGTTGTGTAAAATATGCCATTTCCTTTTTGATAGAAATTGCACTGAATGTGTCTTTGGGAAGTATGGACAATTTAATCATGTTAATTATTCCTAGCCATAAAATGATATATTCTTTCACTTATTTCTACTTTTCCAACTTCTTTTTCAGTGTCTTATAATTTTTCAAATACAGTTTTTCCATCCTTGTTTACATTTAATCTAAGATTTTTCTCATGCCATTGTAAATATTTTTTTAGTTCCCTTTATGACAGTTCATTATTGGTACATGAAAATGAGGTCTAAAATTTTTCTATTTTGATCAATTCAACTTATATATTTATTTTCTTTGATTACTTATATCATACCTAAGACATCTCCTAATGAAAAATTGCAATTATTTTCTTATGTCTTCTAAGGATTTAACTTTTTTTAGCAGTTACATGTAGTCTGTGATCAATTTTGAGTTATTTTTTTGAGTGTGGTAGATGGTGCCAGTCTAATTTCTTTCTTTATCATGTAGCTATCCAGTTATCAAGCACAATTTTTTAAAGTATTATTCTTTTTACCACAAAATTGTCTTGTTCTTGTAGATAAAAAATTGGCAATGCAAGTAAGTGATTCAGTTAGACCAGTGGCCCCACCCCCGGGCTGCGGACTGTTACTGGTCCGTGGGCCATTTGGTACCAGTCCGCAGAGAAAGAATAAATAACTTACATTATTTCAGTTTTATTTATATTTAAGTATGAACGATATTTTATTTTTAAAAAATGACCAGATTCCCTCTGTTCCATCCGTCTAAGACTCACTCTTGACGCTTGTCTCAGTCATGTGATGTATTTATCCATCCCACCCTAAAGGCCGGTCCGTGAAAATATTTTCTGACATTAAACGGGTCCGTGGCCCAAAAAAGGTTGGGGACCACTGTACTAGTTTATAGGTCACTTGAGAGCAGGATTTGTGCTTTATCTTTCTGTTCTGTAATTAGGTAAAAATTAATAAATAAATTTTGATTTGTAGAATTATTCCTATATGTAATTAGTTAACTAATAGGCTTAATTTATTGTGTTAAATTATGTTTTCTATGCTTAATAGAATGAGAAATGTAGAAGTTGAAGTATTTTATTTTTAAAAATTTATATAGAGGAAGGGAGACAGAGAGAGACAAAGAGAGAGAAAGAGAGACGCATCAATGCATTCCATGTAGTTGTTCATACATTGATTACTTCTCAAACGTGCAGTGGTTAGGGATGCAACTAGTGACCTCAGGCTCAAGCTGGCAGCCTCAGGGTTGAGCTTGGAATCCCGGGCTCAAGCTGGTGACCCTGGGCTCAAGTGGTGACCTGCAGATTGAGCCAGTGACCCTGTATCAAGCTAGAGACCTTGGGATCAAAGAGCTGTCAACCCTAGCCTGAAACCAGATACCTTGGACTAGAGCCTGAATTTTGAGCTACAGCCAGCAACTTGAACTTGAGCTGGTGACCTTGTTCATGTTGATACTCTTATCCACTGTGCTACCACCGGTCAGGCGAGGTAGAGGATTTTTTTTTCTTTCCCAAGTGAGAGGAGGGAAGATAGACAGACTCCCGCATTCGCCCCAACCTGGTTCCACCCGGCAACCCACATATGGGCTTCATGCTCTGCCCACCTGGGGCCATGCTCCAACTGAGCTGTTTTTAGCTTCTGAGGATGAGGCTCCAGGGAGCCATCCTCAGTGCCTGATGCACTTGGACAAATCAAGCCATGGCCACGGAGTGGGGTTGGGGTGGGATGGAGAAGCAGATGGTTGCTTCTCTTGGGTGCCCTGACTGGGAATCGAACCCAGGACATCCACACAACGGGCTGTCGCTCTACCACTGAGCCAACCAGCCAGGGCTGAAGTAGAAGTATTAAAAAATATATTCTGATCTGGGCTCAGTTGTATTGTTGAGTAATTTGGTTTCATGGAGTTAATGTATTCTTATGTAACTCTGCCACAAATTCTATAAAGTGACCCAACCTTTTCAAGTTTAAATTTAAAGGAATTTTTATCTACATTATCTAACATGTTTGAAATGGAGTAAATGAATTACCAAACAAATGTTTGGAAGAAAGTTTACTCAAATGTTCTGCAAGGAAAGAAAGATTATTTAACATTTAATATACTGTGTTTATTGGTACAGTTTTTTTTTATAATTATATAGTCAGTGTAACTGATCTTTTGTAGACCATTAATTGATCTATTATTGGGAGAATGGAGAAAAATAAAGGTGATCAAATATAATTTACATTTGGCACTGAATTGGTTGGTTTGTGTTTTATGTGAATATTTTTCTTCCATACTGGTTTTTCTCCATGAGAAAATTAATAGTAAGGAACTGGAAAACTACTCATTTTATCTATCTCCTACCCTTGTTAATTCCATGTTGGGAGCAAAGTACATATCACTTATCTATGGAATTATTCCTGGGCTGAGGAGATTGTTTACTAGAGGATACTGATCCAGACTCCATGCAGACTAAGTAGAGAGACCTCAGACTTTCAGAATAAGCAAATGAATAATTGCTGTTAAATTGCAAAACGATTATTTGGAAGCAGGAATAATCTCTTTCTAAATTATTTCCAATAATTCTAATTTTAGAAATACCTGGTGTTTGGGACCTCTCTTCAATACTATCTTGGAGAAAAAACCCCCCACAAAACTATTTCTGTATGAATTTTGGTTGGTTATTTATTTAGGATGTCTTACAAAAGGTATTAGAAAATTTTACCTAAGTAGAAAGATTACTTAGGTCATTTCCATGAGACATGCATATTTTGATATGGTTCAGGTATTAACTTAAATATATTTCAAATATAGTCATATTTAATAGCTACTAAACATTTCTTGTTCATAGTTTATATTGCATATTACTCTTATTAGGGCAATGGGTTTGAATTACTAGTTTTCCTCTCCTGTATTATGATAACCAAATTTATTTAGGTTTTTATAATTCCATATGGCAATATTATTAAATGATCTTTGAAGTTATCTTAGAGCTCGTAGTTCTTAGCTTTTCCTCGTCTGTCAGTTTCAAGGAACCTTAGTTCATGATTTCTTTAATGTTTGTTTTGAGAGAGGGTAAGAACTGAGAAGGATGTTGGATAAAAAGCCTTCATAGATCAAAGGATTGTAAAAATTATTTCTGGATGTCTTGCTCAATAATATATATATATATATATATATATATATATTTCTTCAAATAGAAGATTGTCAATATTAAATTACTGTTCAGATTTATTTGCTTTTTGAACAACTCTCCTATTTAGTCAAGTTATACTAAGTTATATTTGGTTCATTTTTTTTCAATCATTGAAAATGTCTGTGTTTACAATTTTTTTTTTTTTTTGCGGAGACAGAGAGTCAGAGAGAGGGATAGATAGGGACAGACAGACAGGAATGGAGAGAGATGAGAAGCATCAATCATCAGTTTTTCATTGTGACACCTTAGTTGCTCATTGATTGCTTTCTCATATGTGCCTTGACTGTGGGCCTTCAGCAGACTGAGTAACCCCTTGCTCGAGCCAGTGACCTTGAGTCCAAGCTGATGAGCTTTTGCTCAAATGAGATGAGCCCGCCCTCAAGCTGGTGACCTCGGTGTCTTGAACCCGGTCCTCTGCATCCCAGTCTGATGCTCTATCCACTGTGCCACCAGCTGGTCAGGCTCAGGACTGCTTTTGCTGTGTCCCATAAATTTTGAGTTGCTTTATGTTCACTTTCATTTGCTTCAAGGTAGTTTTTGATTTCTTTTTTGATCTCATTGTTAACCGATTTGTTATTTAATAACATGCTGTTTAGTCTTCAAGTGTCTGAAGGTTTTTCAGTTTTTCTATTGTAGTTGATTTCTAGTCGCATGTCATTGTGATCAGAGAAGATGCTTGATATGATTTCAATCTTCTTAAATTTATTGAGACTCGTTTTGTGTCCTAGCATGTGGTCTATCCTAGAGAATGTACCATGAGCACTTGAAAAGAATGTGTATCCTGCTGCTTTAGGGTGAAAGGTTCTAAAGATATCTATTAAATCAGTGGTAATCAACCTGGTCCCTACCGCCCACTAGTGTGCGTTCCAACTTTCATGGTGGATGGTAGCGGAGCAACCAGAGTATAAATAAAAAGATAGATTTAACTATAGTAAGTTGTTTTATAAAGATTTATTCTGCCAAACTTAGCAAAAATCCTACATAAAGCACTTGGTAAGTAATTATTATTATATGCTTTAACTTGCTGTAACTCTGCTTTATAAATTTTATAAAGTAAAGTTGCTTCCCTACTTTATTAATCACTATTACTGTGGAACCGTTGGGCAGTTAGAAAATTTTGCTACTAACAGAGATACAAAAGTGGGCAGTAGGTATAAAATGGTTGATCTATCCCTGTATTAAATCTAGTTGATCTAGTGTGTACTTTAAGGATTCTGGTTTGTTTGTTTTTTGTTAATTTTCTTTCTTGACAATCTATCTATTGATGTTAGTGGGGCATTAAAATCCCGTACTATTATAGTATTACTGTTGATCTTGCCCTTTATGTCCATCAAAATCTGCTTTATATATTTAGGTGCTCCTGTATTAGGCACATTGATATTTATAATGGTTATATCTTCCTGTTGGATTGCTCTCTTTATCATTATGTAGTGACCATCTCCATCCCTTACTATAGCCTTTGTTTTAAAGTGTATTTTTTCAAACATAAGTATTGCTACCCAAACTTTTTCTTCATTACCATTTGCATGAAATATTTTTTTCCATCTCTTTACTTTCAGTTATGTGTATCTTTTGTTCTGAGGTGTGTCTCTTCTAGATAGCATATGTTCAGGCCCTGTTTTCTTATCCATGCAGCTACCCTATGTCTTTTGATTGGATCATTTAATCCATTTGTCTCTTGATTGGATCATTCAATCCATTTACATTTAAGGTTATTATTGATATGTAGTTGTTTATTGCCATTTTATTTTTTAAATCTACATTCTTCTTCTTCTTGATTTATTTTTTCTTTGTTCTGTTTACAACAGGCCCCTTAATATTTCTTGCAGCATTGGTTTGGTTGTAATGAATTCCTTCAGTTTTTTTTTTTTTTTCTGGAAAGCTTTTTATTTCTCCTTCAATTTTAAATGATAGCCTTTTTGGATAAAGAAGTCTTGGTTGTAGGCTCCTGTTCTGCATTACTTTGAATATTCTTGCCATTCCCTTCTGGCCTCTAGTGTTTCTGTTGAGAAGTCAGATGTCATCCTTATGGGGGCTCCTCTTTAGGTAATTGAGTGCTTTTCTCTTGCAGCTTTTAGTATTCTTTCTTTCTTTTTTTTATTTTATTTTATTTTTTAAAATAATTTTATTTTTTTATTGGGGCGACATCAATAAATCAGGATACATGTATTCAAAGATAACATATCCAGGTTATCTTGTCTTTCAATTATGTTGCATACCCATCACCCAAAGTCAGATTGTCCTCTGTCACCTTCTATCTAGTTTTCTTTGTGCCCCTCCCCCTCCCCCTTTCCTTCTCCCTCTCCCCCCTCCCCCCCGTAACCACCACACTCTTATCAATGTCTCTTAGTCTCACTTTTATGTCCCACCTACGTATGGAATAAGGCAGTTCCTGTTTTTTTCTGATTTACTTATTTTACTTTGTATAATGTTATCAAGATCCCACCATTTTGCTGTAAATGATCCGATGTCATCATTTCTTATGGCTGAGTAGTATTCCATAGTGTATATGTGCCATATCTTCTTTATCCAGTCATGTATTGACGGGCTTTTTGGTTGTTTCCATGTCCTGGCCACTGTGAACAATGCTGCAGTGAACATGGGGCTGCATGTGTCTTTACGTATCAATGTTTCTGAGTGTTTGGGGTATATACTCAGTAGAGGGATTGCTGGGTCATAAGGTAGTTCTATTTTCAGTTTTTTGAGGAACCACCATACTTTCTTCCATAATGGTTGTACTACTTTACATTCCCACCAACAGTGTATGAGGGTTCCTTTTTCTCCACAGCCTCTCCAACATTTGCTATTACCTGTCTTGTTAATAATAGCTAATCGAACAGGTGTGAGGTGGTATCTCATTGCAGTTTTGATTTGCATTTCTCTAATAGCTAAAGAAGATGAGCATCTTTTCATATATCTGTTGGCCATTTGTATTTCTTCCTGGGAGAAGTGTCTGTTCATGTCCTCTTCCCATTTTTTTATTGGATTGTTTGTTGTTGAGTTTTATGAGTTCTTTGTATATTTTGGATATTAGGCCCTTATCTGAGCTGTTGTTTGAAAATATCATTTCCCATTTAGTTGGCTGTCTGTTTATTTTGTTATCAGTTTCTCTTGCTGAGCAAAAACTTCTTAGTCTGATATAGTCCCATTCATTAATTTTTGCCTTCACTTCTCTTGCCTTTGGAGTCAAATTCATAAAATGCTCTTTAAAACCCAGGTCCATGAGCTTAGTACCTATGTCTTCTTTTATGTACTTAATTGTTTCAGGTCTTATGTTTAGATCTTTGATCCATTTTGAGTTAATTTTAGTACAGGGGGACAAACTGTAGTCCAGTCTCATTCTTTTGCATGTGGCTTTCCAGTTTTCCCAGCACCATTTATTGAAGAGGCTTTCTTTTCTCCATTGTGTGTTGTTGGCCCCTTTATCAAAAATTATTTGACTATATATATGTGGTTTTATTTCTGGGATTTCTGTTCTGTTCCATTGGTTTGAGTGTCTATTTTTCTGCCAATACCATGCTGTTTTGATTGTCATGGCCCTATAATATAGTTTGAAGTCAGGTATTGTAATGCCCCCAGCTTCATTCTTTTTCTTTAGGATTGCTTTGGCTATTCGGGGTTTTTTATAGTTCCATATAAATCTGATGATTTTTTGCTCTATTTCTTTAAAAAATGTCATTGGAATTTTGATGGGAATTGCATTAAATTTGTATATTGCTTTGGGTAATATGGCCATCTTGATTATATTTATTCTTCCTAACCAAGAACAAGGAATATTCTTCCATCTCATTATATCTTTTTTGATTTCCCTTAACAATGGTTTATAGTTTTCATTGTATAAGTCCTTTACATTCTTTGTTATGTTTATTCCTAAGTATTTTATTTTTTTTGCAATCGTGAAAGGGATTATTCTTTTGAGTTCGTACTCAAATGTTTCATTGTTGGCATATAGAAAGGCCCTTGACTTCTGTATGTTAATTTTGTATCCTGCGACCTTACTGTATTGGCTTATTGTTTCTAGTAGTCTTTTTGTGGATTCTTTGGGGTTTTCGATGTATAGGATCATATCATCTGCAAAAGGTGATACCTTTACTTCTTCTTTTCCGATATAGATGCCTTTTATTTCTTTGTCTTGTCTGATTGCTCTGGCTAGAACCTCTAGTACCACATTAAATAAGAGTGGAGAGAGTGGACAACCCTGTCTTTTTCCTGATTTAAGGGGGAAAGCCTTCAGTTTTGTGCCATTTAATATGATGTTAGCTGATGGTTTATCATATATGGCCTTTATCGTGTTGAGATATTTTCCTTTTATACCCATTTTGTTGAGAGTCTTAAACATAAAATTGTGTTGTATTTTATCAAAAGCCTTTTCTGCGTCTGTTGATAAGATCATGTGGTTTTTGTTCTTTGTTTTGTTGATATGGTGTATTACTTTAACCGTTTTACATATGTTGAACCATCCTTGAGATTCTGGGATAAATCCCACTTGATCATGATGTATTATTTTTTTAATATGTTGTTGTATTTGATTTGCTAGTATTTTGTTTAGTATTTTAGCATCTGTATTCATTAGAGATATTGGTCTGTAGTTTTCTTTTTTTGTGCCATCCTTGCCTGGTTTTGGTATGAGAGTTATGTTGGCCTCATAAAATATGTTTAAAAGTATTGCTTCTTCTTCAATTTTTTGGAAGACTTTCAGTAGAATAGGAACAAAGTCTTCTTTGAATGTTTGATAAAATTCGCTGGTATAGCCGTCAGGGCCTGGACTTTTATTTTTGGGGAGGTTTTTAATGGTTTTTTCTATTTCTTTTCTACTAATAGGTCTGTTTAGGCTTTCTGCTTCTTCTTGGGGGAAAAAAAATTAGAAAAAAAGGTGGTTATGGACCCACAAAAAGCAAATAAGGAAAAAATTTGGGTCAAGAATAAAATGATTTGCTTTTAGGTGTTGGTTGACTAAGAGTTATGATGAGAGGAATAAGAGGGAAACAGGAAAATGGGGGGACAAATTAAAAAGTTACGATTGTATTTAGTGGAACAAGAACTAGATAAAATGGAGAGCCAGGAATGGAAGCACTGCTAGTGAGTTAAAAAGGTGAAGTAAAAACCCCCCAAAATGCCACAAACATAAGTTTGAGTCCCAGATAAGATAATTTGTTCGTTATTGAGGTTTGAATGAGAGGAGCCATAAAGGAGAAAGGAAGAAACTAATGTAGAGGGAGAAATGAAAGAGAGAGAAAAAAAAGAGGGAACCACTAAAAGAAGAAAAAAGAAAAAAGAGGAGAGAGAGAGAGAGAGAGAGAGAGTTAAAGGTTTTGGAGTGCAACCCTCATAGAGAGAAAGGAAGAGGAAAGAAAAGATAATGGGAGATGTAACACTTATGGGTAGTGTAGTTCAAGGAGAGGAGAGAGTAAGACTGACAGAGAGGTAAACGGTTAAATTGGAGGAGGAAAAAAAATCAAGAATGAAGATAAGAGAAACAAACAAATATAATAAAATGGGATAGGTTATAAAGTCTGCAGATTATTCTTGATTTTGAGAGGTTATCTTCTTGCTTTTTCTTTTCTCTCCCTCTTCCTGATTGGTGACTCTGTATCCCGGGTTCAGTATTCTTTCTTTATCTCTTAATTTTGTCTTTTTAATTATGATGTGTCTTGGTGTAGGCCTCTTTGGGTTCCCCTTTAATGGGACTCTCTGTGCTTCTTGAACCTGTGTGACTTTATTCTTCACCAATTTAGGGAAGTTTTCAGCTATGATTTCTTCAAACAGGTTCTCTATCCCTTGTTCTTTCTCTTCCCCTTCAGGAACCCCTATGATGTGGATGCTGTTTCTCTTCCTGTTGTCACAGAGCTCTCTTAGAGTTTCCTCAGACTTTTTGAGCTTCTTTTCTTTTTGCTGCTCCACTTCTGTGCTTTTGTTTATCTTGTCCTCTAAATCACTGATTTGATCCTCTGCTTCATTCAGCCTACTTTTAATTCCTTCTAGTGTATTCTTCATTGCTGATATTGTATTTGTCATTTCTGACTGGTTCTTTTTTATGATTTCAGTATCCTTTTTGATGCTTGTTATCTCTTTACTTAGGTGCTCATATGTCTATCCATTGTTGCTCTAAGATCTTTGAGCATCCTAACAATCATTATTTTAAACTCTGCATCTGGTAATTTGGTTATTTCCATTTCATTCAGTTCTTTTTCTGGGGATTTCTCTTGTTGTTTCATTTGGATTGCATTTCTCTGTCTTCCCATTTTGTCTGTGTATAGACTCCTCCATTGGATGTGTTGTTTATGTAGCTAGCTGAGTCTAGGGTTGGTATTGTCTGCCTTCTATTTCCAGTTCTGTTGTTTTTAGATTTTCTTGGGTTGGCATCAGCTGTTGTTTGTAATCCTCTGTGGACTACTTTTCTACTGTTACTGTTCTTTTTGCTATTTGTGTTGGCATTTTCTATTTCTTAGCTGGGTCAGGTGTGAGGAACCCTTCCTTATGATATCCCTCTAACAATGGCTGTTAGGTCCTGAACTGATGCTGTTCATATCTGGCTGCTGAATGTGCCTACCCTGAACCTCCCTGGCTGGATCCTGGCACAGATCATTGGGGTCACTGCCTATGACTGACCCATATTAACCTTTTTGGAGCTACAGGTGATCCAGATCTTGTGGCTGTCTCTGCTGGGCCCAAGTGCTGTTGTAAATATCAGCTGCACTCCTAGGCTAGCTTTTATCTACTCTTGGCCTGGGGGAAGTTCGTTTAAAAGTTCAAGTTCCTCTGAGATCCACTTTTTGCTGCCTCTTATTGCTGGCCACTTGTTGGGCTCAGTACTGTAATTTAGAGATTAGGTATGGTACTGGATGTGGCTTTCCCTTTAGCCTCAGGTGTCATTCTATCCAGATGGTTTTTTTTCTATTTTACTTTTTTCTTCTTTTTTAGCCCTCTAAAGGGTGTGGCCACAGAAGTCTAGTGGGTGTGGCCACTGTGTTCCCTATGTGTGATCTGTCCGCTGGCCCACTGCCACTGCTGCCACTGCCTCAGGAGTCCATGCTCTGGCGCTGCCAGCACCTGCTGGCTGCCACAGCCGTTGCAGATTCTGCTGCTGCAAGCAGGCTTGTGCACACATGCTCGGTCTGCTGTGGTGGCCTCTCTGGTTTTTGCTGCTGTGGACATGCTTATGTGTGTGCTGAGGCTGCAGCCATGGCCACCCGGGCCTCCACCACTGTGGGTGGGCTTGCACACACATGCTCACATGCTCCAGCTGGTCTGCTGCAGGGGTTGGGCCAGCTGCTGCTGGCCTGCCTGCCTGCCTGTCCTCTGCTGAGTACTCAACAGCATGGGGGGGCAGTGTGCCCCAGACATTAGCACTCAGTACCTGTGTCCCTGCTTCAAAGCACCTCCTTGCTCTGACTGGAGCAGGAGAGCTTCTGGTGGGCAGGGTAATTTCTTTTCTGTGCTGGGGTTCCTGCTCCCAGGAAAAATCGTCACTTTAGATTTGGGAAGTGACTCAGACCAGGGGTTTGGGTGACTGTCCCTCAAAGTGTCTCTCCCTGTGCCTCTGAGATTACACTCTCATCTGGCAACTCCAGTCCTTTCAGTGCTCCCCACTCCCAGAGCCCCGGGTAAGTGGCTGTGAATGGGGTTTTCTGCACGGTCCCTTTAAGGTGGAGACTGGGTCTGAAAGTTCTGTCCCTTTCTCACAAACAGTATTCCAAACTCTTTTCTCAGCTGAATACTGTCCGTTTGCCTCTTCTAGACTCTGGGGCTGTATGCTGGGGCTCCAGTCCTGGGGCTGAGGACCCACAACTCTCCGGGCAACCCACCCCACCATGAGAGTCCCTCCGGGCTGCTGCTCGCTTCTGGGAATGGGACAGCCTTTTCTGCGTCTCTGCCTTTCCTACCAGTCTCAGTGTGGTTTCTTCGGTGTTCCTTGGTTGTAGAATCTTCTTAGTTTAGTCCAAAGTTAGTTTTTCAATATGATTGTTCTTAAAATTAAGTTGTAATGCACTTTGGTTCTGGGAGGTGAGAGTTGGAATGTCCACCTACTCCGTTGCCATCTTACTGCCCTCTCCCTGCCCTTTATAAAAAAATTATAAAATAAAACTGTTTGAGGCCCTGGCTAGTTGACTTAGTGGTAGAGGATTGACCCAGTGTATGGATGTCCTGGGTTCAATTTCTTGTCAGGGCACACAGGAGAAGTGCCCATCTGCTTCTCCATGTCTCCCACTCTCACTTCTCCATATCCCTCTCTTCCCCTCCTGTAGCCAAGTCTCCACTGGAGCAAGGTGGCCTGGGCACTGAGGATGGCTCCATAGCCTCGCCTCAGACATTAAAATGTCTCTGGTTGCAATGGAGCAATGGCCCCAGATGGGCAGAACATCTCCTTCTAGTGAGCATGCTGGGTGGATCCTGGTGGGCACATGTGGGAGTCTGTCTCTCTGCCTCCCTGTTTCTTACTTAAGAAAAAAAAAACTATTTGAAAGTAGCAATTTATTTCTTTCCAGGGTCTTATATGATGAAACTTTATATACTTTAAATTTTAAATCCACAGATTTTAGAGATAATTTTATTTGTAATTAAAATATATAGAAACATAATTCTGATTTAGAGTTAATTTATTAATGTTTTTAGAAGTTCCAATTAATAATGATTCCTCTACTCACCTTCAGTTGCCTTGTGATCATGCTTTTGTTAATTGTTTCTTTCCCTCCTATTCCTCTCCTACTCCCTTTATGAAGAACTTTGGTGGTGGGTAACTCTCTAGGTTTCAGTTGGAAATATGACTAAGTTGATAATATGCTGTGATAACACAGTGTTTTAATTCCCAACTACTCCACCAATTCAACCAATCAACAGATTCTCTTGATTCTATTTCACAAATGTCCCTGTAATTTCTCTACCCAATACCATCGCCATTATCACACTTTAATCTAGTGCATTTTCATGGCCGGGTTACTAAATCAGCCTACATCTACTCTTGATTCTTTCTTTGTTGTTCTATTTCCCAACTGATTTCCAATTGAATTTCCAGTAGAACTCCGATCTTATCTTTATTTCTGGTGTTAAATCTTTTAATGATTTCTCATTGCCTTTCTTAATAGAACAAGAAGAAAAAAAAAGAACGTGATTATATTTGAATACGTAACTTCTGTATAATAAAAAAATAAAATAAATATAATAGTGAAATAAATGGGGAAAACATACCCTATGTCATTTTATCTGTAATGTACAGCAACCAAAATGTTAGTATTCTTAATCACAAATGACCTTTTATAAATTGGTAACAATAACACTAATATTATAAGGGAAATGAAAGAAGAACATAAAGAGGAAATTTACATCATATAAATAACTAATAAGTATATGTGAGGATAACTGAGCTCAACATTAATGGGAAAAACAATTTCTTAGGAATATCACATTGTTGAAGATTAAAAATACTGGTATCATTGCTGTAGTTGTAGGAAATAGAGTATTAATTTATAAATACTAAGAAGACTGATGTAGATTTTCTCTACATTCAGTGTGAATTCTGCAACTATCACTCAAAATTTAAACTTTGCCTAGTAACTCCCAATTTATAGGAAAGTATTTCAACAAAGTAATTTGATAAATATACACATATACATATTTATTACACCAAAAATTTATAGCTATGCAAATGCCTATTCAATGATAAATTATGGATAAATATTTATATATGGTTAAACCAAGAGAGGTCAACCAATATCACCAAAGGGAGAAACTGACCCAACTCTCTTGGTTGCAAGGTTAAAAATGTCAGGGAGGACATCAGCATGTAGAGTTTGGCAGTTTTTTTTTCACTAACTGTAAAGATGAACTAAAAGGAAGAGAAGGAAGAGGTCCTAGAAAGCATTTCAAATTATACTTACAAATCCAGCAGTGTTTGGCATACATTTTAAAATGTCTCTCATGGTTCTCCAGTGCTTATGACAAAAGCTCAAAATTTTAAAGTATCACATCAAAATTTCTCAATAATATTTATATAATTCCTACCATTTTTTTCCAGTCTTGTCTCCTATGGTTCTCCTGCTTTTTGATATCTCACCTTCCTGTTTTGTGAGGTCATCTGCCTTGGGTACAAGAATACAAGTTTCCGACTTCCTTTTACTTGGGCCATTTCTTAATGTTGTGTTTGCAATGAGCAACCTTGAGGGATAGTTTCTCCTAAGACAAATAGCAGGACTGTTTCTGCTTGATGTAAAACTGGCAAATCTCCTACAAGATTAGTGTTCCTTCCCTGAATGCAACCTACTACACGTGAAGCAGCAGTGGGATTCAAATAATTTACCAACCAGTTCTCTGCCCTAATGACCGTTTTAAGTGTAAAAAAGTGATATACCGAAAGGTAGTTTATTATTTCATGCATTTAATACTTAAATAAGAAAAACAAAAGGGGTACCCAAAACTAGATTATAAGAGTTTTAAAATATTAGTGAAAAAATATTAAATAATACCTGACCAAAAAAAACAACAAAAAACAATAAAACTGTTATTTAAGTTATTTCCATATTGCTTCTTGATTGATGTCCTTACTTGCAATTTTTTTCACCTGTGCACAGAATGGACATTACTGTGGGCATTTATGCTATTGTGCAGGTGAATGTTAAAATAGAGTAAGGAATGTAAATTTGTGATTTCTACCTTGGGTAGAAATAGCCATCTAGGGTGTTCTAGATGGAGCTTGCTTGCTTGCTGAGCTGTGAGTCTCTAGTCTTCTTTTAGCATCAGTGAAACAGTAATATGCTAGCTTGTTAACTTGCAAGAAGGAAAAACTGACTCTTTGCAACACCCCAACAATTTCCCCCAGACCACATCATATCCAAACCTGGCTTTTCATTTTTATTTATTTATTTATTTATTTATTTATTTATTTATAAATCAGGGTACATATATTCAAAGAAAACATGTCTAGGTTATTTTGTCATCAAATTATTTTGCAAACCCCTCGCCCAAAGTCAGATTGTCCTCCGTCACCCTCTATCTAGTTCTCTGTGCCCCTCCCCCTCCCCCTAACTCTCTCCCTCCCTCCCTCCCATGTCCTCCCTCCCCCCCCACCCTTGGTAACCACCACACTCTTGTCCATGTCTCTTAGTCTCATTTTTATGTTCCACCAATGTATGGAATCATGTAGTTCTTGTTTTTTTCTGATTTACTTATTTCACTCCTTATAATGTTATCAAGATCCCACCATTTTGCTGTAAATGATCTGATGTCATCATTTCTTATGGCTGAGTAGTATTCCATAGTATATATGTGCCACATCTTCTTTATCCAGTCTTCTATTGAAGGGCTTTTTGGTTGTTTCCATGTCTTGGCCACTGTGAACAGTGCTGCAATGAACATGGGGCTACATGTGTCTTCACGTATCAATGTTTCTGAGGTTTTGGGGTATATACTCAGTAGAGGGATTGCTGGGTCATAAGGTAGTTCTATTTGCAGTTTTTTGAGGAACCACCATACTTTCCTCCATAATGGTTGTACTACTTTACAGTCCCACCAACAGTGAATGAGGGTTTTTTCATGGCTTTTCATTTTAAGTCATACCTCAATGCTTTCAATTTTTCTAATGAACCATATCATTTCATATATCTTGCCTATTGCCACTCTTTGGGATATTATTCCTTTTTTATCAGGCTTGTTTGGCCAGTCTGAGTTTATATTTGTTTTGCTTCTTATCACATTTATATATGTACATAAATTTCACCATGAGGCACTCAATTTCTCATTTAAAAACTAGGAATATTTTCTATCTTGTAATTATTTTGATACAGAGACTATAAAGCACCTACTTAAGCAATTATTAAAGATACTGCTAAAAATATCCTGTGACCTACTCTTTTGTCTCTCCAAGAAGAGGAAATTATTTCTTCTTTTGAGCTCCCACAGAACTTTGTACATACTTCTTTGATAACACTTTGTCACATTAATTAAATTTTTACAAATGTATTTCCCCCTAGACTGAGCCTTGGAGGGATAAAAGTGCTTTCTCTCCTTCTTGGTATCTTTAATAACTATCAGAATGTCTTGTACAGAACAGGTGTTTAATCAATATTTCATGAGTTCATTTGATTTATTAATTAAAATAAAGAACAGGAAATTACTCTGCAATTCAGCACAGGTGGAATGAAGATTTGACATCTTCTGAACAGTCTCTTGAGAAGAGGGGTGGCAGCCAAGAGCCATTTACAGTATAGCTCTGGCTGCCTACTCCCACCTAGAACATAGAAGTTTACACATTTATCAGTTCTTCCGATACCTTTTTTAAGAACTCTGGCTACATTGACCTAAAAAAAAAAAGACAATTAGCAAAACGCAAATTGTGTTCTGTTGCATATTATTTCTATTAGTTACTTAATTGGTTTCCTTAGCAAAAAGGATCTTACCAGCTTGGGAGAAATGTTGCAAGCTGAACATCTTTCTTAAAGAGTCACAGTACTAGTTAGCATATTAAAGCTCTGAGAAGTAGTACACCTGAGAGAATCTATTAATTTGATTATTAAGAAAACAAATTCATTTGCATAGGCCAAGAACTTCTTAATTTAGCTCACTTCTGTCATTTCCCTGGCCTGGCCGGGATATTTTTTTTTCCCACTTAATACCAGTTAGAGAAGTCCTTCTTGAAAAAGTGGATAGAGCAGATGAAGGGATTTAGAAGGCAGAATCCATAGAAACTTGGAGGGAAAGGAAGAATCTAGTATGATTCGCAGGTCTTTTTTTATTTCTCTTAGGCTAGAAGATACTCTGTAGGGAGGAGAATGTAACATCGGAAGGGCGTATCAATATTGAGTCCACTGTGGTATATCACAGTGTAGTGCAGGGGTCGGGAAACTTTTTGACTGAGAGAGCCATGAACGCCACATATTTTAAAATGTAATTTTGTGAGAGCCATACAATGACCCATGTACATTATGCATTATCCAATAAAAATTTGGTGTTGTTCCGGAGGACAGCTGTGATTGGCTCCAGCCACTCACAACCATGAACATGAGTGGTAGGAAATGAATGGATTGTAATACATGAGAATGTTTTATATAATTTTTTAAAATTTATTTTACAGAGGAGAGGGAGAGACAGAGAGAGAGAGAGAGAGAGAGAGGAAAGACAGAGAGAAGGGGGGGGGAGGAGCTGGAAGCATCAACTCCCATATGTGCCTTGACCAGGCAAGCCCAGGCTTTCGAACCGGCGACCTCAGCATTTCGAGGTCAACGCTTTATCCACTGTGCCACCACAGGTCAGGTGAGAATGTTTTATATATTTAACGTTATTTTTTTTTTATTATTAAAGATTTGTCTGCGAGCCAGACAAATGGTGTAGATAAAAAGACTTGGGGATCATTAGGTGTTTAAGTGAACTCCTGGGATTGGAAGATCACACAAGGACAGAACAGAAAGGCAGAACGTGGGGCAACACAGATAATTAAAGTTTAGAAGAAACAAGAATCTAGTAGTGTTCTAGAAGGCAGGGAAAGGGAAAAGTTTTGAGAGCTTTTGTGTAAATAGTATGAGATTCCACAAAGATCTCAAGGGTGATTAGAAATGGATACATGTCTCTTGGATTTGATAACTTGGAGTTCACCAGTTTCCTAGGTGTACACATTTACCAAGAAGGTGTAGTGTCAGAATTGAGATTATAGGATTTATGTTAGGATGAAGAAGAAACAGTAATTTCAGACCACCCTTTCAAGAAGCTTAATTCTGCCTGACCAGGTGTTGGTGCTGTGGATAGAACATTGAACTAGGACACAGAGGACCCAGGTTTGAAACCCGAGCTTGCCAGCTTGAGTGTGGGCTCATCTGGTTTAAGCATAGCTCACCAGCTTGAACCCAAGGTTGCTGGCTTGAGTGAGGGGTCACTTGATCTGCTGTAGCCCCCTGGTCAAAGCACATATGAGAAAGCAATTGATTAATCACTAAGGTGCCGCAACAAAGAATTGATACTTCTCATCTCTCTCCCTTTCTGTCTGTCTGTTCCTATCTGTCTCCCTCTCTCTCTGTCTCTGTTGCAAAACAAAACAAAACACCCACTTAATTCTGCAGAGAGGAAGATAGGGTATACTTGGTCATTCCTGGGTGCATATGCTTTGCATACTACACACTTCATGCATGTGTCTTACAGATGAAAGAGTTGGGACAGTGCAGAAGAGTGAAGCAGCAATTAGTCTGTATGGCCAGTAGCCGCCATCATCGTGGCCATTCACATGCAGGTTCTAATTGAATTTGGGTAGATGGTAAAAAAACAATGGAGCCAAACAAATGGTGAGCCATTCCTTTATTCTAGCCTCGCACTGGCTGGTGAGTAAAACACACGCAGAGGGAAAACACTTCCCTTTCACTCAGAGCTCACAAAGCTACTGACACATCTGGTATTTCCTAGAATCAAAGGCCTCCAGCAGTCTCAGTCACCTCTGGTTACCCATCTGCACACCTTCTCCTTTCTCCTCTCTGCACAAAGTGGCTTCTCTTTCAGCACCCTGCCATCTTGTATTGCTTCTTCCTTCTCCTTCTTTTTCTCTCTTTTTAAAAACATTTTGGTGCGAAACCCCTTGTAAAGCCAGTAGCCACTGCCACCATCACAGCTGCCTGGCCCATGCAGGTTCGCATTTGATTCAGACAGATGGTAATGAAACAACAGAGCCAAGAACTGGTGGGCCATTAGCTTTAATCCTAGCTTGCACCTGGAGGGCAAGAAATACGCACCGTGGGAAAACACTTCCCTTTCTATTCAGGGATCTCAAAGTCACTGACTTATCCAAGTTTCCTAGAATCAAAGGTTTCTACCTCACCAGCTTTATTCACCTCTGATCCCCATCTCCTTCTCTCTGCACAAACTCTGCACAAACTGGCTTTTCCTTCAGCATTCCACCATCTTGGCTGCTTCTCCTGACCTCCTCCACGTGGCCTTTCTCTGTTCTCCTCTCTAATGCTAATCTCAGGAACCAAGAGAGAGCAAGCTCCTGGTCTGCCCCATTTTATAGTGTAGAAATCAAAACCTTTAATCCAGTCTACAAACAAGGAAGTTTTTGATACAAAGTCACTTATCTGAGACATAATGAGATTCCTCATGAGAGTGCACCACCCCACATCATGTGACAGTCAAGGGTGTGGGGAAAAGCTTAGTGTTAAAACTAAGCCTTAGTCATTAATGACCCTGCCTGCTTAGAGCCTGTCCCCTACACTCAATGCAAACTATAAGTAAGTAAACATATATCATATTTACAAACTTATTTGACCAACACCCCTCCTCCAGAAAACATTAGCATAACAATGGCCTCTTCTAAGCAGGAAGGCAATCTACAACCTGTAATCAACTGCCCTGCTCTGAGGACAAGCACACACGTGGCTGCCCAGTGCCATTTTTAACAATAAAAGTGAGCAAACTCAAAAAACGCAAATTTTACAAACTCAGTTGCCCAAGATAGTCACATAAGGCTGTTTTGGCTATGTTAAAGACTTTGAATTTCATATCAAGAGCAATAGAAAGCCACGGGAAATCTTTTAACATAAGTACCATGATATAGTTTACATTTTTAAAAGATCTTTCTTGTTTATATGGCATCCATTTATAGTCTTTTCTAGAAGTAAGATTGGAGTGGTGGTAGTACAGATGAAAAGAAGTAAATTTGGCCCTGGCCGGTTGGCTCAGTGGTAGAACATTGGCCTGGCATGCAGGAGTCCCGGGTTTGATTCCTGGCCAGGGCACACAGGAGAAGCGCCCATCTGCTTCTCCACCCCTTCCCCTCTCCTTCCTCTCTATCTCTCTCTTCCCCTCCCACAGCCAGGGCTCCATTGGAGCAAAGTTGGCCCAGGCGCTGAGGATGGCTCTGTGGCCTCTGCCTCAGGTGCTAGAATGGCTCTGGTTGCAACAGAGCAACACCCCAGATGGGCAGAGCATTGCCCCCTGGTGGGCATGCTGGGTGAATCCCGGTCAGGCACATGCGGGAGTCTGTCTGACTGCCTCCCCATTTCCAACTTCAGAAAAATACAAAAAAACCCCCAAAAAACAAGAAATAAATTTGATAACTGTCACATAGACAATGACTACTTTGGAGACCACATGGTGTGCACCGAGGGACCTAAGGGAGACCGCCTCAAAATCTCCTAGATAGGTTTCATGTGATGGCCCTGACCTTCAGTCCTTATAAGTATTTATTGATACACACAAAATAGAAGCAAGGACAAGAATGAGGATATCAGGAAGCCGAGAAGAGAATGAGGAAGTCGGGAAGGGAAACTTCATTAGAGCAGATTAAAGGGCAAGCTAAGAAGCTCAAATGTCCTAACCTATTAATTAAACAGAATTGCTAATTCTATCCCTATTCTGCTGCATTCAGCACAGTACTGAGTTCAGTACTTTTGTCAGTAAAGTCACTGTGGCCATTGCCTCAAGGGACTCAACTTTGTCCCTGTTTTATGTTTCTATTCAGGGCCTCTACAGAAAATTATTTAGGAACTTGAATCAATATGATTTTGATTTCTTCTTCTTTTCTTTCTTTCTTTCTTTCTTTCTTTCTTTCTTTCTTTCTTTCTTTCTTTCTTTCTTTCTTTCTTTCTTTCTTTTTTTCTTTCTGTATTTCTCTGAAGTTGGAAACAGGGAGGCAGTCAGACAGACTCCCGCATGCGCCCGACCAGGATCCGCCCGGTACGCCCACCAGGGGGCGATGCTCTGCCCATCTTGGAGCATCGCTCTGCCGCAATCAGAGCCATTCTAGCGCCTGAGGCAGAGGCCACAGAGCCATCCTCAGTACCTGGGCCAACTTTGCTTCAGTGGAGCCTTGGCTGCGGGAGGGGAAGAGAGAGACAGAGAGGAAGGAGAGGGGGAGGGATGGAGAAGCAGATGGGCACTTCTCCTGTGTGCCCTGGCTGGGAATCGAACCCGGGACTCTTGCACGCCAGGCCGATGCTCTACCACTGAGCCACCCGGCCAGGGCACTCTTCTACTTTTCTTGAAACATGAATCTATTCAAGTGCTTTATTTTTTAAGTTGTACATTCTTAGTCAAATAAGTTTGTAAACATAATGTATATGGTTGCTTGCTTATAGTTTGCATTGGGTGTGGGAGACAGGCTGTAAACTGGCAAGGTCCTTATAGCTTAACTTAGTTTTAAGACTAAGCCTTTCCCACCCTTTTAATACTAAGATCTTTTTCACATCCTTCTAATACTAAGATCTTCTCAAAACTAAGCTTTTCCCCACACCCTTGACTGTTGCATGATGTGGGGTGGTGCACTCTTATGAGGAATCCCATTATGCCTCAGATAAGTGGCTTTGTATCAGACACTTCCTTATTTGTATATTGGCTTAAAGGCTTTAATTTCTACACTATAAAATAAGGCAGACCGAGGTTCTCTCTATTGGTTCCTGCCATCAGCATTGCATAGGAGAGGCAGCCAAGATGGCAGAGTGCTGAAAGAGAAGCCAGTATGTGCAGAGTTTGTGCATGGAGAAGGAGATGGGGGACAAAGGTGAATAAGGCCCTTTGATTCTTGGAAATCTTGCCTATGGGAGCCCTGAATGGAAAGGGCAGTGTTTTTCCACTGTGTGTATTTACTAGCTTGCTGGGTACAAGCTAGGATTAAAGGTAGTAGCCCACCAGTTCTTGGCTCCATTGTTTCATTACTGTCTGTCCAAATTAAATGCAAACCTGCACGGGCCAGGCAGCTGTGATGGTGGCCATGACTACTGGCTTTATATACATCCAGCTAAAATCAGTGCAGAAAGAAAAGAGGACCATATTGACCTTGCATTCAGGAACATTTAAATAACCTTAATTATATTGCATGTTGTGTGTGGCTATTTGTTGGTCAAATAAGTTTGTAAATTGTTATATATGTTTGCTCGCTTATAGTTTGCATTGTGTGTTGAGGACAGGCTGTAAGCAGGCCTGGTCATTATAGCCTGAGGCTTAGTTTTAAGACTAAGCTGTTCCCCACACCTTTGACTGTTGCATTATGCCTCAGATAGGTGACTTTGTATCAGAGACTTCCTTGTTTGTATATTGGATTAAAGGTTTTGGTTTCTACACTATAAAGTGGGGCAGACTGGGAGCTTGCTCTCTCTCAGTTCCTGAGATTAGCATTAGAGGAGAGAGCAGAGAAAAGAGAGCAGAGAAAGGCCACATGGAGGAGAGGAGAGGTAGCCAAGATGGCCGAATGGTGAAGGAGAAGCCAGTTTGTGCAGAGTTTGTGCAGAGAGGAGATGGGAACAGAGGTGAATAAGGATAGGGAGGTAGAAACCTTTGATTCTAGGAAACTTGGATAAGTCAGTAGCTTTGTGAGCACTGAATGTGAGTGGGTTTTGGAGCCCAGTGTGTGTTTTTATAATACTTGCCTGCCGAGTGCAAGCTAGGATTAAAGGTAAGGCCCACTAGTTTTTGGCTCTGTAAAGCCAGTAGCCAGGGCCACTATCACAGCCACCTGGCTCATGCAGGTTTGCATTGGATTCAGGCAGTCGGTAAAGAAACAATGGAGCCAAAAACTGATGGGCCATCATCTTTAATCTTAGCTTGCATCCAGCGGGCAAGTAAAAACACACACTGGGCTCCAAAACCCACTCACATTCAGTGCTCACAAAGCTACTGACTTATCCAAGTTTCCTAGAATCAAAGGTTTCTAGCTCACCAGACTTAGTCACTTCTGTTCCCCATCTCCTTCCCTCTCCCTGCACAAACTCTGCACAAACTGGCTTCTCACTCAACACTCTGCCATCTTGGCTGCTTCTCCTGGCCTCCTCCACATGGCCTTTCTTTGCTCTCTGCTCTCTGCTATCTCCTCTAATGCTAATCTTAGGAACCAAGAGAGCAAGCTTCCATTCTGACCCCCCTTTATAGTGTAGATTCATAACCTTTAATCCAATATACAAAATAGGGGAAGTCTCTAATACAAAGTCACTTATCTGAGGCATGATGGGATTGTACCACCCCACATCAAAAAGGGTGGAAAAAGTTTAGTCCTAAAACCAAGCCCCAGGCTACAAGGATCCTACCTGCCCACAGCCCACCCCCAACACACATTAACATCACCTGGGCAATGGCTTCCACGTGGGCAGCGCTATCTTTAACAAAGTGAGCATAATATATTTTATCTGCCCAACAGGCTCTGTTGTTTCATTACCATCTGTCTGAATCTAATGCGAACCTGCATGGACCAGGTTGCTGTGATATGGCCGTGGCTGCTGGATTTACACTTTTCATATGACATATTCTTCTCACTACATAATTATTATATTCTTATGCTGTAGGCCCCTTGTAACTGTTTTGGAGTGAGTTATAAAATTTCTAGAAAAGCTAACAATTTAAACCAGAAGTCAAGCTATTCTATGTCTTAATTGTTTTCAGGTAGCTATATATTTCTATTTTATATGTGTATTTGTATCCTGGCTCTTCCAATATTAGTTTAAATCTCTGTATGGAGGTCATACAGTCTGAAAATAATAGTGGGCTGAAAATTTTGATTTGGAGTTTTCTATTAACCACAAAAAGAGTAATACAATTATTTATATGATTCAGAGTAGTTATTATAGTGAAAGAACAAGTAGTGATCAAGAAGTTTTCATGGTTCTTTTTAAAATAGGTCATGTAATGTTATAACAATTAAAGCTATCAAGGATATGTCTTCAACCAATATAGAAGACCCATGTGGAATATTTGGATTGTGGTCTTCCTGGCCAGGAAGAGACAAAGTACAGAGGAGACTCTTTCCAGATAGTGAGAAATACAGTGGTGCCTGACTATAAGGTATTAAATTGAAATTAAGATATGGTATTAGGGGTTACTCGGTCTGCTGAGGGCCTGTGGTCAAGGCACATATGAGAAAGTGATCAATGAACAACTAAGGTGTCACAATGAAAACCTGATGATTGGTGCTTCTTATCTCTCTCCGTTCCAGTCTGTCTGTCCTTATCTATCCCTCTCTCTGACTCTCTCTCTCTGTCTCTGTAAAAAAATCAAAACCAAAAACAAAAAACAAAACAAGATATGGTATTAGAATACCAGAAATGATCAGGTCAAAACTTTAAAAAAAATTTTAATTTATTTTTGTAAGTGAGAGGAGGAAAGATAGACTCTTTCATGTGCCCTGACCAAAATCCACCCAGCAACCCCCATCTGGGTCTGATGCTCAAATGAACTGAGCTATCCTCTGCACTTGAGGCCAATGCTTGGACCAACCAAGCTATCCTTGGTGCTTGGGGCTGATGTTCGAAGCAGTCGAGCCACTGGCTGTAAGAGGGGAAGAGAGAGAGAAAGGAGAGAGTATGTGTGTAGGGGGGTAGAAGCAGATGGTCGCTTCTCTTGTGTGTCCTGACTGCGGATTGAACCTGGGATGTATGCATTATGGGCTGATGCTCTATCAACTGAGCAAATTGGCCAAAGCTTCAGGTAAAAACTTTTGAAAATAATAGATTCTCCTGATGATTATTAACTATGAGATGATTTTAACAGGTATGCTAAATCTATATAGGCTGCTTATGGTAAACATGCCTATAATTTGTGAATTTAGGGAGCATGGCCCATAGAAAAGTGCCACTGTCAGTTGTGTAATCATCAGATCTTCTTGGGACAAAAATGACTTCTTTTGATGAGGTTGGTGGCAGGATGTGATGGTAAAGTACAATGGGTGAAGCCTGCAGAATCCAGGGTTTTCTAAAGATATGGAGCCAGAATTTAGTTACTCCTGAAGGACATCATGGTCATGAATGACATTTGAAGAATCTAGGAGATACTAGACTTAATATGGAGACTAGCAGTCCAATAAAAGTTAGGGAGAATTAGATGCTGCTGTTGGAAAATTTTGGAAAATGTACTTAAGAAGAATAAACACTGAGTTATCTGGATAAGTTTTTGAAATGCATGGTTAGATATATAATCTTAAGTATCTAGATTCTATGCAGAATCCAGTCACCTAATTTTTTTGTGGAATGCTTTTAGCTGCAAGTAACAGAAAACAATAACTGAAACTGATTTAAACAGTAGGACATTTATTACTTCCCATAACAAAGATTCTCCATATAGAGTAGTTTCAGTGTTGGTTGATTTCAGTGGAGTGACATGATAGTTTATATCAGGCTTGTCTAGAACAGTTTGGATTTTCCCCAACAAAACTGTTGTAGAACCAAAGAACATATGTTGATGGCTATAGCCACAAAGGACACAAAAGGGAATGACTGTTTTATTTCCAATTTTAAAGTTAAAGAGAGCCTTCCAGGAATCTACTTGATGTTTTTTCCTTAAGATATTTTGGCCAGCCTTGAGATTATTCTCAAGGTTTTAACTTAGGAAATGAATTATCCTGAGCTGGTGTAGGGATCCCCCCTCCCCATGATGGATCCACCTCCCATGTTGGATATAGCTACCTGAGGAGAGTGGAAATCATATATATATTTTTAGGAATGGGTGCTTGGGGAATGGCTGTTGGGTACCAGTCAACCATTTCTGCCACATTGATAAAGGCCAAAAATATAATCTGGTTTACTTCAGACTAGGAAGGTGTTAGAAGATTATAGAGTGGTATCCACAGAATGTTAATAGGAAAACAATATGTGAATCAAGTTTTTTTGGGATGGTTACCAGAGGGAGAGGGTGCAGGGATGAGTGAACAGGGGAAGGAGAACACAGTCAATAATATTGCGATAAGTTTACATGATGACAGATGATTACTAGAATCAGTGGAGTGACCACATTGTAAAATATAAAAATATCAAGTCACCATTTTGTGCACCTGAAACTAAAATAACCATATAAGATTGTGTACCAAATTTAGTTACAGGTTTTTAAAAGTAAACAAAATGATATTAAATAAAGTTTTCAGCTTAAGGAATTTTATAACTCTACAAATTGTCAGTCAAGTAGCATGTAACAGAAAAATTTTAGGATATATAAGGAAAAGAGTATATTACCCAGCCCTAGCCAGTTGACTCAGTAGTAGAGTGTCGACCAGTGTGTGGATGTCCTGGGTTTGATTCCCATCAGGGCACACAGGAGAAGCAACCATCTGCTTCTCCGTCTTTCTCCCTTCTCCATCTCTTTCTCTCTTCCTCTCCCACAGCCATGGCTCTTGTTTCAAGCACATCGCCTGGGTGCTGAGGATAACTCTGTGGAGCCTCCACTTCAGGCACTAAAAATAGCCCAGTTGCAAGCATGGCCCCAGATGGGCAGAGATTTGTCCCCAGACTGGGTTTGCCTGGTAGATCCTGGTTGGGGCACATGTAGCAGTCTGTTTCTCTATCTCCCCTCCTCTCACTTGAAAAAGAAGGGAAAAAAAGAGTATATTACCCATTTATCCTTCCTGAAAGATTTTCATAAAGATTAATCCACCAAAAGAAGGGAAGAAAATAGTGCCTAAAAATGATGACATCTTACAATGAAAGGACTGGTGTTAAGCATTAATTCTGCTTAAGTGCATATTTGAAACAATATCTTTGGTAATTTTCATGAGTATAATGTTATTGCTATTGATGACTAAAAAATAAAGAAATAAAAATTAGAAGTTAATCAGGTATAGCAGTGAGGGTTCAATAAGAAAAATAGAACTAAAATATATATTAAAGTATTAATATATACTTGTTACAGGAGATTTTTTTTTTTCAATTGTGGTTAATCAGTTCCTGGTAGACTGTTATCTCCCTCTTTGGTGGCTGAAGTTTTAATTTTGTAGCACAGGCATTTGCGAAGGGCAGATGACATATTACTTGTGAGATTAAGGAGAAGCAAGAACCTACAAATATAAGCTGGAACTCATGAGAAGAAGAAACTAAAATCCTTTTAAGCATTTGTTGCCTCTAACCTTGGCAGGGTGTGTGTCCAGCAGGAGATAGGGCCCTTTGTCAGTTTGCTAAATACACACACCTGACTCAGGAGTTAGAGAAAAGGAAGGAGGAACCAGGGGAAGGAGGAGCCCTTCAGGACAGGAGGTCAGGACGTGTATAAGCTACAGAATGGCCAAAATTGCTGTCCTACCCTGCAAATCTGGAAGAACTTTTTCTGTGGCTCACTCTGTAGAAAACCAGATAGAGAAGGAAATTCTAGGAAATCTTGATATGTTGCAAATCTACCATATCAGGGGGAAAAAAATCCAGAATATAGCAATAAAACTGGGCTGGAAGAAGAGCGAAGTAGGATTGTTTAATTTACTAGTTCTTTTTGAGGAGTCAAAGATGGTGGCTTTCAATTATTTATATCTTATTTCTGAATTAGATATGTTTAGAAATATGGGTTAAGCATACTAGTTAATATTATAAAGGCTATTTAACTAAAATGGATTTTATACACTTTATTTTTTTTTTAATTAAATTTTTTTTTTGTATTTTTCTGGATTGAGAAGCAGGGTGGCAGAGAGAAAGATGCCCGCATCACCCAACTAGAATCCACCCGGCAAGCCCACCAGGGGGCCATGCTCTGCCCATCTGGGGCGTTGCTTCATTGCAACCCAAGCCATTCTAGTACACGTGGCGGAGGCCATGGAGCCATCCTCAGCACCTGGGCCAACATTTTTTTTGTTCCAATGGAGCTTTGGCTGCCCGAGGGGAAGAGAAAGAGATAGAGAGAAAGGGGGGGGTGGATAAGCAGATGGAGCTTCTCCTGTGTGCCCTGTGGAAGTCCCAGGAATCAAGCCTGGGACTTCCACATGCTGGGCCGATCCTCTACCACTGAGCCAACTGTCCAGGGCCTACACTTTAATGACAAGAAAAGTATTTTGTGGGAAGGGATTGTGGATAGAAAAGAAAACAATATATAGCAAAAAGAGATAGAGAAGCAGGTCCACAGTGAAGAGAACAGAAACAAGCAGTATGTATTGTTCCTGAGAAGGCAGTGATGGATCTTTCTTTTTTTTTTTTTTTTTACAGAGACAGAGAGAGAGAGTCAGAGAGAGGGATAGATAGGGACAGACAGACAGGAACAGAGGGAGATGAGAAGCATCAATCATCAGGTTTTCGTTGCAACACCTTAGTTGTTCATTGGTTGCTTTCTCATATGTGCCTTGACTGTGGGCCTTCAGCAAACTGAGTAACCCCTTGCTCGAGCCAGTGACCTTGCGTCCAAGCTGGTGAGCTTTGCTCAAACCAGATAAGCCCGCGCTCAAGCTGGCAACCTCAGGGTCTGGAACCTGAGTCCTCTGCATCCCAGTCCGATGCTCTATCCACTGCGCCACCACCTGGTCAGGCGGATCTTTCTTTTTGCATTTTGAGAGAATGAGTGAAGATAAAAGAAGTTTGAGACATTGGATATCGGATGTTGGATTTTCTGATTATACCTTGGTTTCAACTTAATAGTAATACCAGTGAGGTCTTAACATAGTTATAAAAGTTATCCTGCAATAATTAAATTTAAATAGTAGAAGGTTTTACTCAGAAATGTTCAATTAGTGACTTTGAAAGTGGAAGAGTTGTGATGCTGCCAAGGTCTGGGAGTGAGCATGGAAGAAGTGGGGGAATGATGTGGACAGAAGAAATGAGATCAGGGAGCTCCAAGGTGGATTTGTAAAGGAGGCTGGTAAAGAAGATTGTGAATTAATTGACAATGTCTTCAGTGAATGGAACTATTTGTACATTTTAAGATGATGGTGGTAGTGGTGGCCACATTATTCAACCTGTCTAGATAATTTATTTTTTAACTGAACAGGTGAGTCATAGAATATTCCTACAACTATTGCTGTGTAACAAACTACCCAACAGACAGAGGTGGAAAACAACCCTTATGCTCAGATTCTTTGAGTCAGGAACTTGGGCAGAGTATGGTGTTTCTGCTCCATAATACCTGGGACTTTAGTTGAGTAAACGTGAAAGCAGAGGGTGAATTTTTGGCTGGGGACTGAAATCACCTACAGGTGTCCTCATTTGCGTTTTTGATGGTTAATGCCTGCAGAATTTTGAGTGTTGGTCTGAGATAACTACTCTTGTCCACTAATGTGATCTCTACAAATGTAAGTTTGGGGTCCTTACAGCATGGTGGCTAGGTTACAAGAGTGTCTCAGGAGACAGTGTTGGAAGCTGCCAGTTTCTTAACTTCTGGGCCTGAAAATCAGCACAGATTTACTTCTGCTGTATTTTATTGGTTTAAACTCAAGGGGTGGGGGATATAGATTCCACATTTTTATGGGAAAAGTGTCAAAGAATTTTAGATCCATGTTTTAAAACTGTCAGGGAGATACATAGAAAATCCCAGAGCTCAACTTCTCTGCATAACAAAAATGAGGAGATATCTGGATTTGTTGAAAGATTGGAAAGAAGGAAGAACTCAGTAGGCAGAGATGCTTGGCAGGGAGGCTGAGGGATCTAGGACTAGGAATGTACAATATTAAATATTTGGTGTGGCCCTGGCCGGTTGGCTCAGCGGTAGAGCATCGGCCTGGCGTGCAGGAGTCCCGGGTTCGATTCCCGGCCAGGGCACACAGGAGAAGCGCCCATCTGCTTCTCCACCCCTCCCCCTCTTCTTCCTCTCTGTCTCTCTCTTCCCCTCCTGCAGCCGAGGCTCCATTGGAGCAAAGATGGCTCGGGCGCTGGGGATGGCTCTGTGGCCTCTGCCTCAGGCGCTAGAATGGCTCTGGATGCAACAGAGCGACGCCACAGAGGAGCAGAGCATCGCCCCCGGTGGGCATGCCGGGTGGATCCCTGTCGGGCGCATGCGGGGAGTCTGTCTGACTGCCTCCCCGTTTCCAGCTTCATAAAAATGAAAAAAAATTTTTGGTTTATTTCTGCTCTGCAAACTTCTTAAATCTTTAGTACATTCTGCCTCACAGATAGAATGCATTCTCTCTGTGTTTCTCCATCTGTATTTGTGTGCATGCATGTATGTATATGTGGTGGTCAGAAATCAGGAAATTAGAAATGAAAGGAAGGAATTAATGGGACTGAATTATTAGGGCTTGCCATGGAAGAGAGAAAGGACTAGCCTCAAGAGATGTAATGCAGGTGACAGCAACAATTCTATAGAAGCAGGAACTTGCATCAAAGTCAGCACAAGAACCTGAGTGCACCAAAACGTGGGCATTTTGAAGATGGTGCTTGAACTAACTTCTGGGTTATAAGAGATGAAGATGATAGCAATATGCAGTGAGGGAAAGGTAAAATTGTTATCAGAGTTTTAAAGGAGAATATTTTATAGAGGCAACCCAAGGAGAAATTGATGAAAATCAGCATTAGGGAGACCGTGTAGTGGATATTAGGGTTATATTTTTTGTAAATAACCCTCTCACTGTCAGCTATGCTGACAGAGTTTTAGAGTCAACTTATTTTACTTGATAGGGCAAAAGGGAGAGTGCCATTAGATGAGAATAGATTGTGGTTGAGGTGGGAGGATGCAAGGAGCTTTTGGAGAAGGGGCTTGGACATAGGAGAAAACCAGAGGGTGCAGGGAAAAGGACCAGAAGAGGGGAAAAGGTTGTGGGGCTTATCAGGGGAGGTGAACAGTTTGAGGGTGAAAGTATCATAGATAAAACCACGAAGAAACCAAGAGAAGCTAGGATGTAAGGCAAAGGAGATGTAGTCCAGTAGTCCAGTAGTTTCTTGGAGCATTGGGTAGTAGGATTCAGCCCAGAATTCAGTGGTGGCTGGGAGTTGGGATGTCATCTTTGTATTGTAGGTGGGGGTGAGGAGGGGCAAAAGCATGGGTTCAGCTTGCTAGGTGTGCTGCTGCGATTGCGTCAGCACTCTGTGTGGCACCTGAGTCTTACTGTAGTCATCTGGGTGGTGGTCACTCTTTGGAGACCTTCAGGTCGTTCGGTAAATTCATCTTGAAATCTTTAAAGTGAACTGATTCTGGGCATTTGGCATTTTAGCAGAAACTATGTTATTGTGGCTCTTTATTCTCTTTTGTGATAGTTGGATTTTAAAAATTATTATTAATTAGATTCCATTACTCTACACACTATTTTCTTAGAATACAAGAACAAACTTTTTCATTACCTTCAAGACACATGGCCCAGGCAGGATAGCTCAGTTTGCTCGAGCATCATCCTGATATGCAGAGGTGGCCGGTTTGATCCTCAGTCAAAGCACATACAGAAACATTGATGTTTCTGTCTCTCTATCTCTTCCTCTCTCCTTTCTGCTCTCTCTAAAATCGATCAATTAAAAAAGGCATGGCACTGTATTATTCTACTTATCTTAATTCTCTAAATCATAGGCAAGCTGCAGCCCTAGGGCCAAATCTGGGTATACCCTTTTATTTATGTATGGTCTAGGGGGCAGACTTGAATAGTGATAGATGCTATATGGCCTGGAAATGTATATTTTTTATTTATGTATTTACCAAATGGTACTTTACAGAAAAAAATTGCTCATCTCTGCTCTAAATATTTTCTCTTTGCCCTCCTTCTACCTGATAAGCATATTCAGGATCTTTATGTAATTCTCTCTCCTATTAATATACAGTTATTTAAGCATCTCCTTTATGGAATGGGTACCCTTTCTTATTATTGACTTCTAAAATCCAACTAGCCCTTTCATATCTTGATTGTTTTACCTTTCTAAGAAGACATTGGTAAAAACCAGGCTTTTTTTTAACATTCTTTTACCATCCTGCAACTTTAGAGCTCTCAATTCAAGAGAGACAATGACACAGCATAAACTGCATATTTTAAGTCTCCAGGTCTTACCAGTTTGTGGGAATAAATGTTGTTACATGGACAATGAAGCCCATATAATATTGCTAATAAGCATCTACCTAATAATGTGGAAACTGTCTTCCTAGTGGTTCTTCTCTCCCCCCCCCCCCCATCCTGAATATGTATCTCCATGAGATCTCAAGGAGTGTTTGGACTAATCAGTTTTGGTTTCCACTGATACAGTGTTACAGGGCTTGTCACCCCCATATGTAATGCTCCTTTAGAGGTCATTGACATTTTTGGGTCACTGTCATTTACAATATTACCCTAGTTTCATTCGTTTGTTTGAAACCAAACTACTTCATCTTAGACATGCAGTTTGCGTGGCACTGACTCAACCCTGAACTTCTGATTGTCTTTAACCAATCAACAGATTTCATATCTGGCCACAATGATTATTCAGATATTGGCCCATGAACAAACTAGAGTCAATAAAATGTGAAGAGACATTTGCCTGGGCTTCTGAATAAGAGATGCTTTCTCTTTTTTCTACTTCTGCCTGAAGTGTATTGTCTCTTCTCCTGAGTGATGTCGACTTAATCAAAGTGGCCACTTTTCTACTTGAGGCTGGAGTTTGTGAGGGTGCTCATTATGGAGAAACTGAGGATGTAGCTAAACCTATGAAAGACAGGGAAGATTGGAGAGACTGGGAAGAAGCAGGTCTTCTTTGAAACTGTTTATGTAGCAATGTCAAAACTTGCCTACAATTACACTTTATACTTTTTTAGTTTCTGAACCAATTAAATCCCTTATGGTTTTTGCTAGTTTGAGTTACACTTTTGTTTATTTTTAGTCACAGGCATCTGGGTAATAGTTTCTTTTAATTTGTGTGTTAAACATGGTAGTAGTGGGATTCCCTGTAGTGGAGTTGGTATAGGGAATTAGAGTAATAGAATTTATTTTTAATATACAGGAGGTCCTTGGGTTACCACAGTCTCAACATAAGATGTTTTAAGTTTATGATGTTCACTCCCATAAAAACTTTAAAAAAATTGAGAAATGAGTATTTTAGCTTACGCTGTTAGCATGTACTTACCTCTACATGGGCTAACTAGTTTAGTTGCACATGGCAGAAGAACATGCAGTAATGTGGCATATGAGTGAGGGAAGTAGAAACCCCAGAACCCAAGAGATTTGCTACCAAGAGTTTGGCAGAAGGTTTTTCTATGGTAGAGGATGGGTTGGCAAAATTTCAGGCTGAGGAACCTGATGATGACAGATTCAGTAAGGTCTACAGAGCTGTTATGGATGCCTTGCAGTGCCATAGGCAGATTTTGGAAGACAAGTCATCAACCTTTTTCAGACTAGCCTGGAACAATTCTTTAGGAAGGTAGAGAGGCCTGCAACAGATCCTGTACCCTCTACATCAGCTTCTTCTTGAGATGAAACACCTGTAGTACAGGTAGAGTCATCTGCAGTGTCTCCTGCATGTTCCTTAGGCAATCCTGATTCACCTGACCCAGTATCTCCAGCCCCTTCTGCAGGTTCTCCTGTCTCTCTAGCTTCTTCCTCCCAGTCGGTCGCTCTCTCCCACCTTGCAATGCCCCTTCCAGTGTGCAAGCCAACCACAGAAATAAAGGTAAGGACATTTTTTTACACTCATTTTTTTGTTATTTTTTTCTATTACTACAGTACAGTGTACATACAGTACAGTATATTTATCTCCTTTTTCTTTTTTTCTGTGACTTAGTTGTGTTTTTATGTTCTAGATTATGATTTATAACTGTGTTAGGATAGGTAACTGACTTAGACTAGGGTGTATTTCAATTTACACCAAAATTTGGATTACTTCACTGTTGTGGGAATGGAATGGTTTTGTAACCCGAGAACCTCCTGTATTATTTATTTCTAGGCATACACAAAAAGCCCTGGTTGACTAGATTGGTATAGTTTTGAGTGTCAGTCACCATTCTCTATCCCAAACCACTCAAGCTGTATACATATAATTTCTAAGTCTAGGTTATTAGACTGGGCTTTTCTGCTGTCAAATATTTTAGAGATCCAGAGAGCCTTTGATATAACTTATTGATTAAGTCATCCTTTCCTGCTCTTCCCTTCATAAGAGTATTAGCTTAGGCACTTTGGCTGCAAGAAAACACAAACAAATTTGGTCTAATAGAAACATTAATTTATTATTAAGCCTTTATGTGTATCTCATGAAACCGCAAAGTATAGCAAATAATTGGGGCTCAGAAGAAAACTGAGGCAGGAAATACAGAGAACACTAACAGTTTTCCCTTCATGTGTCTTACTCTGTATGATCTGGTTTTTATCTCTATAGTGAAATAGCATGACCACCCTACTCCTAAATTATATATATAAAGCAGTTCTAATGGCAAATAGTCTAGACTTTTTCTATTTTCCAATAATAATTCTCAGATGACACTATCTGGTTGGTTCTGGTGCGAGTCACTCACAAATAATTAGAGAGGCCTACAGCATAGGAATATATTAACTATGCAGTGAGAGGCATATGTCATGTGAATAGCCACACACAACATACTCTAATCAGGTGTGAGGTTATATGACACACAGGGCCCTCTCTCATGGAGGTGTTAGTAAAGCTATTCTCAGAGGAAAAGGTGAGTTATTATGAGGTGGCCTAATACGTCATTTTGATATGATTTCCATTAATGGTTGTTCCCAAGGAATAATACCTAATACCTAATAATGGCCTAATACCGTAAGTCATTTTGTATGTGAACTCCCTTTCTAGTTGAGAGTTTCCTCCCCTTCCTGACCCCTAGCTGCACCATCAGTAAGGTCTTTAGCTCATGTACATCAGTGGCTGCTAATAGATGGAGAGATAATGCTTAATTTCTTGTGTCAGATAGTTTGGTATCTCAGCTGAAGGCTGGCCGGGAGAAGCTCTGATGCAAGGGCCAGATTTCATAGAAATAGTGTGGATGGTTGGCTATTGAGGTGGCACTGTCAGGTGAGTTGACTAAAAAGCAATAGAATAATATGGGGCTTCTTTTAAATCGAGGGGATGAAATTTCAATTAATTTTTTTTTATCTCTGAAGTAGCAGGCTATACTGCTGCTGTTTCTTAAAATAAATGCCTATTAATTTATCTTTAGGCCTTTTGTCTCCTCAGCTGGTTAATGTGTTGTTACAAAAGGTTGACTCCAAATTTTTTACTTTAAGTTTGAGAATACCTTCTATTTAGCATAGCTCTCCCTTGCTTCACTGACAGAATATATACATTCATATTCAACAGGCTTGTTACTGGTATAAGAGTAAGGATTTAAGTTTGTAATTTTGTTTGAGCCTTAATCAGCCATTACTGGAGAAACAATTCTAGTACACTGTCTGTTGAAGGATCAGTGCGTCACTTATATGAGGGAAACACAGCTTTCTGTTCTCCAGTGAATATTATGTTGACCCATTTGTTTAAGTTTGTAAGTTGCCAAATGTTACTTATTTTTTTATTAACTATACAACTGTAAAAACTCACAATACCCTAAATACTTAATACTTTTCTGAAAAAAATTGTTTTTTATGTTAATGAATAATATTAAAACAGACTTTTATAGGTCAGTGCCTGTATTCCATGAAGAAAAAAAAGAGATGGATCAATAAATGACAATGAAATGAGAAATATTTGCAAAAATGTAAATATGATAATGAATACTATTTCAAATGGTTTATTGAATCAGTTTTTAATGTCCTCAGCAATATGCTCATTCTGGATTTATATTTAAAACTTTGTCATTAATTTTAAGCCATGAAAGTGCCTTATTTGCAAAAAACATTTATTTGCAAGTATGGAGAAAGGGAAGAAGACTCATATTGTACTGAAGAGCTTTTGATCCAGGCACCGTGCCAGTTACATGCAGTCTATTGGGAACAAGGCAGTGGTGGTCTTTATCTTGTTGAAACTTGCAGTGTTGGGAAACAGAAATTAAATAGACTCAATTAAGTACACAAAAGCAAATGTTTAGGAAAACACCAGGATGCAGGGCAGTATTAAAGACGGTTAGGCATCCCTTCTGTTCAGGGTTGGCAGAAGTTAGAAAATAATGGGCATTAAAACTGTTAAATAGGTTTTAGCACACAGTTTTCAATGAGTTGAACTGACCTTATAATTATATATTGTAATCAGTAGGATCCTAAATGCCGTGTAATTGCTCATGTAGTCGCTATCTAGAGTCAAGAAAACAACCCAGTAGTAGACCAGATGATGACAAATCTTTGCAAAATACAGCTTGTTGAATGTGGCCACTTTGCCCAATAAAGCTCACCACATTCTTTTCCTCTTATTTCTTCCCCCCACCTCAACCCATTTTAATCCTCTATCTTAGTGACTGCATCTTTTCAGACTTGTTTGAGGGGATCCTCCTCTGCTCCAATTCATTTTGCTTACTTTGTCGTTCTCACTCAGGTAATTATGCCCAAAGGGCACACTTGGCAATGTCTGGGTACATTGTCGTTGCCACATCGGGGGAGGGTGTTCTGATGGTTAGGAATGCAGCTAAACATTTCTGTACTTGACAGCTCCCCCACAAAAACAAAATTACTTCACCTCGAGTGTCAATAGTGCTGAGGTTGAGAAAACCTCTAGATTTTATAAACCAAACTTTTTCCATAGATGACCATATTAAAACCCTCAATATTTAATACCATTTTGTGTTTCAAACTCTCAAGTTAATATCTTCAATTTGGATATCTTTCCTAGATTTAAGTCTTGCATGCTCAAATATTATTTCTACATCTTCAGTTGCATTCCTAATAGACATCTCATTTCCAAATCTGAACTCTACTTTTTCTTTGAACCTGAACTTCCTTGTGTATTCTCCTTTTCTGCAAATTGTACCACGTAGGCATCCTAAGGGTTACTTTTGATTCCTGTCTCTTTCTTACCTGCCAAATTCCATCCATAGCATTTAACCAAGTTATCTTCTACCTTATATACGTGTCTAATCCAACCACTTATCTTTTATCCCAGTTTTATCATTTACAATACAGGAATACTGATTCTCAAAATAGCAATTAGAGTGAACTTTTAAGAAATAAATTAAATGAAGTTTTTCTCTTGTTATAATTTTGATAAATCCCTCCTAAGTGTGATCTACAAGAAATTATGTAAACTGACTTTGTTTCCTGTATTTTTGCCCTTTTTGGAAAGGTGGAAGTACTAGGATTCTTGCCTTTTCTTTTTAATCTTTGGCTTTTGGGTAGTTTGACTATAGTATGCTTAGGCATGATTTTGTTTCTGTTTATTTTGCTAGGGATTCAATGAGCTTTTAAACTATGTTAATTTGTGTTTCCTATAAAATGTAGAAAATTTATAGTCATTTCATGGAGTGTTTACTCTGCTCTCTCTCTCTCTCTCTCTCTTTTTTTTTTTTTTTGCTTTTGGGAGCTCCAGTCATATATACATTAGATTTTATGTTATTTGCTCAGTTATATGCACACATACATAAGATCCTAAGTATGGATAGGATTTTCAATCTTTTTATCTCTCTTCTTCAGATTGGATACTTTCTATTGATCTACTTTTCAGTTCTCTGACTTTGTCCTCTGTCATCTTTATTTAGCAATCAAGTCCATCCAATTAAATTTTTCTTTCATATATTATATTTTTCAGTTACAGAATTTTTTTGTGGGTTTTTTTTTTGTCTCCTGAGAATTCTTTTCTTAAAATTTATTCTGAGCACATGTTCTTTGACCTCATTGAACATAATTGTATCTGCTACTTTAGAGTCCTTCAGTGTTTATTCTAACATCTGGATCAACTGGAATCAGTCTTTATTATCTATCTTTTGAAAATGGATCACACTATACTTATTCTTCATATGTCCAGTAATTTTGAATTGTTTCCTGGATGCTGTCAATGTTATGTTATGGTGACTCATGGATTCTATTATATTCCTCCAAAGAGTGTTAATTTGTTTGTCTTTGAAAAAAAATTACTTGGTTGAACTCAAACTGTCAACTGTGTCTCTGGCAGCAGCTGCAATTTTCGTTCAGGTTTTCATTCTTAGCTTGCCAGTTGCTAGGTTGCTTACAGTTTGTTCTGGACATGTGAGGTGTGGTTCAGGGGCCAGCAGAGATTTGAGCAGAGTTTGCACACAAATGTTGGGTTTCTTTTCACTAGCCCTCCCTTTCCTGGTATTTCCTCACTACTTTCCAGTACCTGTGATTGCTGTCTTCCAGTTATTCAATCTTGAAAGACTATGAGCTGTTTTATTATTATTATTATTATTGGAATTTAGATACTTTGTACATGGAATGTCCTCAGGCTAAAAGCCACAGAGATAAGAAACTAACCCTATGCTTTTCCCTTCTTTCTAATATTGCCTCCCTTTTAGAACCTTTCTTCTTTCGTTCACTCTCCAGAGCTTTCAAGTCACTTATTTTTGTATTTTGTCCAGAGTTAGTGGCTGCTGTGTATGGATTGCCATACTGAAATATTACTATTGTTGTATTGTCTAGATTTCTGCATATGGCAGGTGACAGAATAACTTGTGCAAGACTCAGGCTTCACTTGGAGCTGGAACATGACTGTGGCATCTGCAAGCCTTACATCCTTGCATCTCTCAATACAGTTTAGCAGGAGAGGGAATGGTTTGCTTTCCTGAAGTTTTCAGCACATATCCCTGCATTTCTTTCTTGTGACTGGCTGTCCATTTTGAATTGATCATTGTGCTGATAAGATAGGATGCTGTTTTAGATAGTTAGGACTCATTCCCATGTGTCTATCAATCTCATCTAAATCACATATATGTGAGTGAGGAAGAGATAAAGCTTCAAAGGAAATTCTAGGAGAGGGAACAGATGCTGGTCAGCTCTCAGCAGATCTAATGCTATTGTCAAGATTCTTGTTAGATTCATGGGCATATGGTTTATTTTATTTTTTTAGTTTTTTTTATACCTGGATACAGGAATACATTTGATTCAGTCAAAATCCTTTCACCATGATAATACTGTATTTCACAAAGTCCTATCAGTTTCAGAATGGATAGCAAGGAGACATTTCAGAAAAGATTGAAGGAGCAGGTTTACCAGTATATACTTCTTGCTCTGAATTCTAAGGTCCTGTTTTCATCTGGTGAGCATTTGGTATTTTATTACATTTAACATCCACCTGATAAACCTAAAATATATCTTGCGCTTAATGTCTTGATGCCAAGGGCACTTTCTATGTCAACCTTTCATAAAGCTGGTATGTAAAGCCAGTAACCATGGCCACCATCACAGCTGCCTGGCCCGTGCAGGTTCGCATTAGATTCAGACAGATAGTAATGAAACAATGGAGCCAAGAACTGGTGGGCTATTACCTTTAATCCTAAATTGCACCTGGCAGGCAAGTAAAAACATATACTAGGCTCTAAAACCCACTCATTCAGTGCTCACAAAGCTACTGACTTATTCAAGTTTCCTAGAATCAAAGGTTTCTAGCTCACTAGCCTTATTCACCTCTGTGCCCCATCTCCTTCTCTCTGCACAAACTGGCTTCTCCTTCAGCACTCTGCCATCTTGGCTGCCTCTCTTCTCCTCCACGTGGCCTTTCTCTGCTCTCACAGCATGGGCTCCTCCTAGGACGTAATCACTCTTTTAATGCTAATCTCAGGAACTGAGAGTGAGCAAGCTCCCAGTTTGCCCCCATTTTATAGTGTAGAAATCAAAACCTTTAATCCAATATACAAATAAGAAAGTCTTTGATACAAAATCACTTGTCTGAGACACAATGGGATTCCTCATGAGAGTGCACCACCCCACATCATGCAATCAGTCAAGGATGTGGAGAAAAGCTTAGTCTTAAAACTAAGCCTTAGGCTATAATGACCTGGCCTGCTTACAGCCTGTCTCCCACACCCAATACAAACTAAAGAGCGAGCAAATATATATATCATATTTAAAAACTTTTTTTTAATTTTTTTAATTTTTATTTTTTTTTCTCTTTTCTTTATAGGGACAGAGAGAGAGAGAGTCAGAAAGAGGGATAGATAGGGACAGATAGACAGGAACGGAGAGAGATGAGAAGCATCAATCATCAGTTTTTCATTGCGACACCTTAGTTGTTCATTGATTGCTTTCCCATATATGCCTTGACCACGGGCTTCCAGCAGACCAAGTAACCCCTTGCTCAAGCCAGCGACCTTGGGTCCAAGCTGGTGAGCTTTGCTCAAACCAGATGAGCCCGTGCTCAAGCTGGCGACCTCGGGATCTCGAACCTGGGTCCTCCACATCCCAGTCCGATGCTTTATCCACTGCATCACCACCTGGTCAGGCCATATTTAAAAACTTATTTGACCAACATGGTATGTGCTACAAATGTAAAGATCCTCTAAGTTGACCAGGGGAGATAATTGTTTGAGATAAAAAGAAAATGCATATTATCAATATAGGGCCAGTAGGCACAGCCACCTTCACATTTGCCTGGCCCATGCAGGTTTGCGTTAGTTTTGGACAGAGGGTAATGAAACAATGGAGCCAAAAACTGGTGAGCCATCAGCTTTAATCCTAGCTTGCACCCTGTGGGCAAGAAATACACACAATGGGAAAACACTTCCCTTTCCTTTCAGGGCTCCCAAAGCCACTGACTTATCCAAGTTTCCTAGAATCAAAGGTTTCTAGCTCACCAGACTTATTCACCTCTGTTCCCCATCTCCTTCTCCCTGCACAAACTCTACACAAACTGGCTTCTCCTTCAGCATCCACCATCTTGCTGCTTCTCCTAGCCTCCTCCACATGGCCTTTCTCTGCTCTCCTCTTGAATACTAATCTCAGGAACTGAGAGCGCAAGCTCCCAGTCTGCCCCACTTTATAGTGTAGAAATCAAAACCTTTAATCCAATATACAAACAAGGAAGTCTCTGATACAAAGTCACTTATCTGAAGCATAATGGGATTCCTCATGAGTGTGCACCACACCCCACATCATGCAATCAGTCAAAGTTGTGGGGAAAAGCTTAGTCTTAATACTAAGCCTCAGGCTATAATGACCTTGCCGCTTACAGCCTATCCTCTACACCCAGTGCAAACTATAAGTGAGCAAACATATATCATATTTAAAAACTTATTTGATCAACAGTCAACCAGCAGTGCTATTTTAAAAGTAATTTTAATTAAAAATAATGCACAGATACTGAAAATCCTTAGATTTAAACCTATTTGATTATCATTTATTTCAATTACTATTATTGAAGGCCAGATTGTTCCACGTTTTGAAGTTGGCTTCTAATATGGGCTAAATTGAAGTCCTACAAAATTCCTAAATTAAAGTTTTAACTCCCAATATGACTATGGTGGGAGATAGGATCTTTATGGAGGTAATTAGGGTGAAATGAGGTCATAAGGATGGGCTTTAATTCAATATGACTGTGAAGAAAGACACCAGTAGGGCATTGCACAATGACAGTGCTATGTGGTGACACAGAGGAAAGGCAGCCATATGAAAGTCAAGTAGAATGGTCTAAAAAGAAATCAAACTTGCCAGCACCTTGATCTTAGACTTTGAGCCTCCAGAATTGTGAGAAAATAAATTTTTGTTGTTTAAGCCATTGGTCTGTGGTATTTTGTTATGACAGCCTTTGCAGACTATTATAGCTCCTGAGTCCTTTTGATATGGTTCTTGGAGTTATTTGACAGTTTGCTATTTGGTATACCAAAAATTTTAGCTGGTCGGTCTGTCATCTTATACATTTCCTTCTCCAGCCCTAGAGGTTATATATTTCTTATATTATTTCTGCAAGAACTACTGATTTCTTCTTGAGGGAAATGATATTTTAAGACCCATAATCTGGGCATCAGGAATGCCCTTTGCCAGTTGGTTAGTCATTGTTTTTGGGTCTTTTCAGTAAAACTAGAAAATATATATTTTTTGAGGGTAAATTTCTTCATAAATTCATATTGATACTTCAAATTCAAAGTTACAGTTTTGAGTAACCTCTTCTTTATTATATATGTATTTTCTTTCCTCCACACTAAAAAATATCTTGATTTTCAAGACTACAGAATAGACTTAGAGAGTAGAAATTAAATATTGCATAAATATTTGTTTTGAATTTTGTATTACTCTCACAACCTTTTATTAAATTTTTGTATGACAGAGACAGAGAGAGACAGAGTGAGGTACAGATAGGGAAAGACAGACAGGAAGGGAGGGAGATGAGAATCATCAATTCTTTGTTGTAGCACCTTAGTTGTTCATGAATTGCTTTCTCATATGTGTCTTCACTGGATAGGGGGGATACAGCAGAGCCAGTGACCCCTTGCTCAAGCCAGTGACCTCGGACTCAAGCCAGAGACCTTGGGCTTCTAGCTAGCAACTTTTGGGCACAAGCCAGTGACCATGGGATCCTGTTTATGATCCAAGCCAGCAACCTCACACTGAAGCTGGAGAGCCCGCTCAAGCCCATGACCCTGGGTCCTCTGTGTCCCCAGTCCGATGTTCTTTCCACTGCACTACCACTTGGTCATGCTTATTCTCACAGTTGTTTTAACTTACTTGAAATATAGGTTTTAGCATTTGTCGTGTTTTCCTCTTCAGGGGCTTACATTATTAACAATATTTGTTGTCACTGTCTTTCAAACTTTTTCATTCTCTTTGACTTTTCACAACTTGTTATTTTCCATGCACTATTTTTTAATTCCTAACCTTTGTGTGATTCATTCCTGTGTTTCTTCTTATTTAGTCTTCATTTCAAATTTTTTTCTTTTATCTCTAATTATTTCTTTAGTTTTATATCCGAGATTTTTCTAATTTTGATTTATGTTGTTCTTTCATGTTTTGTGTGCATTATCTTTTAGGTTGTTTTTTTTTGTTTGTTTGTTTCATTTTTTAAGCTAAAAGAGGGGAGTTAGAAAGACTCTTGCATGCACCTCAACTGGCATCCACCCAGCAACCTCCTTCTGGGGCCAGTGCTAAAATCAACTGCGCTCTCCTCAGCATCTGAGGCCAATGCCCATCCAAGGTGTCCTCAGTGCCTGGGGTTGATGCTTGAAGCAGTCGAGCCACTGTTTATGAGAAGGGAAGAGAGAGAAGGAGAGAGGGAGGGGAAGAGAAGCAGATGGTTGCTTCTCATTTGTGCCTTGACTGGGTATTGAACCCAGGATTTCCACATGCTGAGCCAAGGCCTAGCTTTTTTTACTACCACATTTTACACATACTAGGAATATTATGATTATATTTTTGTTTTTTGTTTTTGTTTTGTGGGGGAGCATGTCTTTCTGGCATATTTTCTTTGTAAAAATATTATTTTGGTCTTTATTTTCTTTTTTATTATCATAAGTTGATGTGAGATTTTTGTTGTTGTTCTATTTTATGTGAAGTTGGCTTTTTTTCCTGAAAATTTAGATTGAGACCAGCTTCAGAATAATTTATCTACCTTTGTAGAACTTTCTCTTCTGTTGTTTTTGTGGAGTATTTAAAAGTATGATTGTTTTCTGAAATTTCCTGAATTATTTCTCCTCCCATGTTATTCTAGACTGTTATTTTTATGAACTATAGAAATGATCCCTGAAGGTATAGTCTTTAGATCTTTTTTAAAAAATCTATATCTCTTAGATTCATCTTCTGTTGAGTTTTGATTCTACTTGCAGAAGTTTCTTTTCTGTGTGGGTTCTTCCCTGGAAAGGAGACTGCTGGACCCGTTTTGAGAATTTGTAGGCATCTGGATCGCTCCTACACCAATAGCCCTTTGCACACATTTAATAATTGAAAGGGCAAATCTCTCCAAGTCAGCTGCTGTTCTCAAAGTAGCCCTCTTTGTTTTTCTGTTGGCTGTTTTGGGGTTCTTCTGTGCTCCGTTTTTCAGAAATTATCCCACTGCTTTATTCTTCTCCCTCCTGCCCATAATTCGATACTGCGAACATCTGGCCACAGTGACAGATATGTGGCTATTGATGGCTTTTCCCCATCCTGTTTATATTTTGAAGGCTGTTGGAGGTATTATGGCATCTAGATTTGTTTTTTTTGGATTTATTTTCTAGTCTCTGTGGTTCATGTAGAGATTTGGAGATTGTGAAAACTATGTTTCCCTTCCTACCATCTTTCCAGAATGCCCCCCAATGTTCTTAGTTTTAATATATATATATTTAAAAACAACACAGACATTTAGATGGTATAACTGTTTCTTATGCTGAATAACTGAAAGGAAGGCATATTAACCAATACTGCTGTTTCTTGGTGAGAAATTAAGAAAAGCTTCCATAATTCTGGTTGAGGTCCCCATCAGCAAGGAACATGTTGTTTTATTTGTAATATCATTTATTTACAGTGCTTTAATTATAGTGGAGTTTGATTTTACTGTTCAGAAACATAACTGCTATTAAGAAACATGACTATTGCCTCTGAGCCTAGGTTGTATACTCTTACTGTTACATAGCATCCTTTGTTGTGTCATGTTCTTTGAAGTCAGGCCTTGAAATATTTAAAAAATATTTCTTGTTACTATGTAGTATCTGTTTGGATTCCAGCTGGCTTTGCTTTCTTATGATGCTTGTTCTATTTATAATGGGATAACTGTAGCCTTGGCTTTTTGTCAACGAGCACCTTTTTATGTCCTTTGTGTTTATACTGAGGAGAAAATGTCAGATATGGTCCTTTTCCTAGGTATGTTTAGTTCAACTCATCCGTCTCTTGGACTAATTCAGGAAGCAAAGGAACTATTTTCTTATGGACACTTTTCCCCCTCCACTGTAACCCAAACTCTAAATTACTTAAGCATAGCTCATAGTTAATATTATTGAAAATGTTCTGTTTGTTAAACATAACTATTCTTTGAATTACAATCCTGATTTGTTTTGGAGTTAAGTTTTATGTTGTCATTTTCAATTCCTAAGATTCTAAATGGAAGTCTGAATTAATTAATGCAGATTGTCATCAACTTGAAGAATGTATTTGTTCTAAGTCCAAATTGTTCTCCAGGCTTATTCAGAGTTGCTGAGATATAATGATTTCTCTCCCGCACTATGTTTAGGATGGCTGTCAGGGTAATTTGTAGCATCTTTCTAAGTGTATTTTCTGCCATGTGAAATAGTACAAAAAGGCATGGCAACTCTATAACTTTATATTTTAGCCTATTTTATTTTTGAATAAAACTCCTTGGATGGTTCTTAACCATAGTTTATTTTCTTTCAACTTACCAAATAGATGACTTCTTTCAAAACAAGAGTTGAAAATGGCCAGTTATGTTTATAGATGAACCATTTATAAGTTTAAGACTATTGCTTTCCTCTCGGTAGAGTGATGGTGAAGAAGATTGTTTGGGAATTTTTCCAAACACCAGCTCCCCCATTTTGTAGGACATAGGTGTGTGACATTGGGCAGTTTTCAAAGCTGCTCTGTGTCTCTATTTCCTCATGTGTAAAATGTGGTAGTAATGGTTCTTATATAATGGAGTTAATGTGAGGATTAAATGACATAATGCATATAGATAGTAGGTCCCCAACTATTGCTTTAATATCATAAATGAAAATTGAGTGTTTATGATGTATTAGGCACTATGAAGGATATCTGAGATGTAGTAATGAGTAAAAATTTCTACTTGGAGCTTTACAACATAGATGAAAGAACTAATTAATTAGTACACATAGGAAGGAATATCACATCATAACCATGATAAGTGCAGTGGAGAGTTATGAGGCAGTCCAAGGACACAGGTGCTGTCTGGGAGGGTAAGAAAAGTTTACTTGGGAAGTCTGAGTTTAAATTTAAAGAAAAATAGATGAGAATGCATTAGTGTAAGGGTTGTCTTTGCCAAACGTGTGGGTGAGCACATTTATGACAAGAGTGCCCCAGAAAGATGGAAGTGGAGAGAATAATTGTGTGGCAAGAGGGGGTGAATGTAAGGAACTGAAATAAGGCTGGTGTGTGATGAGAGTATAATGGCCCATGTCACTTAATATGGGGCTGAGCAGAAGAGAAGGAGTAGTCACAACTTGGGGCCTTTATAGGCCACGTTTAGGAATGTTTTCTAACAAAACAATGTTAGGTATTTGAAATTTGGAGAGATCATTGCAATGACATTATTATTATTATTATTATTTTTGCATTCTAAATCTGTGTGTGTGTGTGTGTGTGTGTGTGTGTATATATATATATATATATATATATATATATATATAAAGTGAGAGAGACAGAGACAGAAAGGGACAGATAGGGACAGACAGACAGGAAGGGAGAGAGATAAGAAGCATCAGTTCTTTGTTACGGCACCTTAGTTGTTCATTGATTCATTGATTGCTTTCTCACGTGTACCTTGACCTGAGGGCTCCAGTAGACCGAGTGACCCCTTTCTTGCTCAAGCCAGCGACCATGGGGTCATGTCTTGACCCCACACTCAAGCTAGTGAACCTGCACACAAGCCAGAGACCTCAGGGTTTCAAACCTGGGTCTTCGGTGTCCCAGGCTGACTCTGTCTACTGTGCCACTGTCTGGTCTAGCTATACTTTAATATTGATTCATTGGTTATTTTCCCTAATTTCTATAATTATTTTTCTCTGACCTCTAAATCTTTCCATTTAGGAATAAAGCCAAGGAGATAACTTTCTTTTCTTTCAATCAATTTTACTGTTTGAAGTAAAATTTGCTTTTGTGTAACATTAGGCAAGATAAATGAAAAACATTGCCAAAATGTTACAACCGTCACACACACAAATATTTTATGCATTTTAGCCTTTGTGAAATGCTCAAATGGCTGTTGTTTCTTATTTATCTAACTTCAACTAAAGCCAAAATTCTTTAAAAATTTGGTGTTTTGTGTTGGAAGGAACCTCAGTGATTTCAAATGTCTTGATCTTACTCAGAACTCACATTTGGAAATGTAAGCTCTGAGGCCAACATTGTGGGGAAAAAGTAGGGAGAGTTTGACAAGTGACTTTTATGTGCAGGTATTTTTTTTTTTTTGTGTGTGTATGCTGTGTGGTGTGTGTGTAATGTGTGTACACACACATATTTTATATTTACTGATCTAAAATTAGGCAGTGAAGAGCTAATGTGGTAACTCTGAAACTCCCTAGAGAACAAGGGCCACAATTATTCTTTCTACCCTAAAATAGTGGAATAACTATATTATATTAGGCCATGTAAATACAATTGTTTTGAGCTTTACATAAAACCCAGGTAGCTTTGGGATGCCCTGAGACTCTCCCCATATGCCCCATCAGGGTCATCCTTTTCGGGTTTCACTGCATGTCTGTACCTTTTCCTCCGCTCTCTAGCATTCCTGCTCTGTATAAAGATGCTTGCTCTAGGACCCCATCCAGGACAATAAGTGCTAATGAGATTAGCAAAAAATTTTAACCACAACTATTATAATAACTTCACATTTTGTATAATATGCATCTTCACAGGAGTTTTCTGAATATAGTTATAAAACTAAAAAAGTGCTTTTTAAAAAAATTAAATTTAGCCCTGGCCGGTTGGCTCAGCGGTAGAGCGTCGGCCTGGCGTGCTGGGGACCCGGGTTCGATTCCCGGCCAGGGCACATCGGAGAAGCGCCCATGTGCTTCTCCACCCCCCCTCCTTCCTCTCTGTCTCTCTCTTCCCCTCCCGCAGCCAAGGCTCCATTGGAGCAAAGATGGCCCGGGCACTGGGGATGGCTCCTTGGCCTCTGCCCCAGGCGCTAGAGTGGCTCTGGTCGCGGCAGAGCGACGCCCAGGATGGGCAGAGCATCGCCCCCTGGTGGGCAGAGCGTTGCCCCTGGTGGGCGTGCCGGGTGGATCCCGGTCGGGCGCATGCGGGAGTCTGTCTGACTGTCTCTCCCCGTTTCCAGCTTCAGAAAAATACAAAAAAAAAAAAAAAAATTAAATTTATTGGAGTGACATTGATTGATAAAGTTACATAGGTTTTGAGTGTACATTTCTGTGATCTATCGTCTGTGTGTTGCATTGTGTACCCCCCACCCAAAGTCATAGAAGTTTTTCTCAAATTAGGTGACGAGTGGAATTTTGGATGCTGGGTTTGGGTCCATGTAAGGGTTTTATCAAATTATGTTTGCTGATAACTTATTCCACAAGAAGCACAGACATGATGTTGAAAATGAGAAATCAAAAAAAGATTTTTTTACCTTTATTTGAATTAAAAAATTTGAATTTATTTCCTCTGGATGAATAGTTGTTTTAGCCTATATACTTCTCTATACTATATTTAATACTAATAACTTTGGCTGAATTAATAAGATAAGCAAAAATAAAATTTTCTTGACTTAGCTATGTACTTACACAATAATTTGTTTTCAATTAGGTAGTTTGTTTGTTAATTAATCATAATTAGTTAATTTAGTGGACATACTTAATATTTGATAAAATAGTTAATAAATATTGAGCAAAGAGTTAATAGTTGAGAATATTTTATTTCATGTTTGGGTTAATGGACAAAAGATAGAAGTTTTAATAGCAAGTGCTCTAATAAATCAGTTTCTCAGAACACAGACCTTTTATGTGCAGTGCTGATCATTGATGCCTGACATGTACAATAATATGTAGTGTTTGTTAAATTAACAGGTAATTGTTCTGAAAAATATTATATGTATTTCAGGACCTGATCTTCAGGTTTGCATATCCAAAAAACCTACATGTTGCACCAGGAAGATGGAGGAAAGATATCAAATTGCAGCTTGCCAAGATATGCAGCAGGTGCTGCAAACATCCAGCTCTGCGTTGAAGTTTCTAATATCCCGAAATGCAGCTGCTTTTCAAGGTAAATTTATCTTGAGTTTTGAAACTAAGGAATGCATTGTTATGTAATTTGTTTGTTATCATTATATTGGTAAACTTAGCTGGGTCTCCTTTGTATTTGTATATTATTTTAATATAATATAATATATATATACATACATACATACATACATATGAGTGTGTGTATGTATATGCCCACATGTGTATATATATATATACAGGGAAACAGTTTCCCTAGTCTAACTCTCTATCTCTTTATATATCTATATCTATATCATCTATACCTATCTATATCTACCTATATCTATCTATATCTACCTATATCTATATCTATATCTATCTATATCATCTATATCTATATCTATATCTATATCTGTATCTATATCCATATAATCATCTATATCATCTATCTATATCTATTTCTAGCTATATTTAATCTATTTCTATCATCTATCTATCATCTATCTATCTATCTATCTATCATTTATCTATCTATCAGACTAGAGAAACTGTTTTCCTAATTAAATGGTCCTTGGAAATATATGCCCTCCAAGGGTTCTTCCAGGTCCCTCAATATTCTGATCCATGGTTTACTTCATATGAATGAATGAACATAATTATTAGCTTTCATTAAAACATTTTATGACATAAAATCTCATTGTTTTTAAGAATGTATTATAGATTTGTTTTAAAAAAATATAATTTGAAGAAATATTTGTCTAATTTTCCCCCTGCAAATCTATGTAGTTTTCATAAGAATACTGGTATGGCAAGTCTGATAAATAGTAAAATAAGAACTATTAATTAGATGTCTCAGGGTCAGTTAAGATCAGAACTCAACTTTAATTCAAACAATATGTTCAGATATAAAATTAATGGGTTATGAAATTACAAGGCAAATTGCAAAATAATTATCTTTTTCTTATTTTAGTCATCTATAAAATTTCTTATTACTGTAATAAAATGGCTTAATTTATTTTTTCTCTTATAAAGTATTAGCTATTCTGTATATAATTAGAATAAAAAATTATATTATGCTGCTTTTCAAATAAAATTATTGCTTGTGTTCAATGCAAAATATAACTTCTGTTAGACTTTTTAATATGTATATTATTATCAAACTAAATAATTTGTGCTTTGTTTATATATAGAACTAAATCACAAACCTGGTTAATTTTTAAAACTCTGCTTATTGAATAAAATGAATATAATAAATCAGGGTAAAATTTGAATTAAAATGTAGTTCCTGATGAACTGATAATATTTTTTGCTAGAAACTGTGAAATATTAAATTTTAAGATGTTGTTAATTTAGTGGTTCTTTTAGATAGGTTAGAAAGCAACCTTATTTCTGTTATGGGATTTAATCATGTGCAATTATTGGAGGAAAACATATTGATATGCCTTTTAAACAAAGATTTGTGATTTGAACTGGCTGAACTAGAAGACTTTAACCACTCATAGACAGCTATGTAATAATTCTTTTCTTTTGAAATTGATAGAATGTACAATGTGTAAAATACATTTTATAGATAAATAGACTAGTCTAACCAGAGCAAGGAGTTGTCGAGGGAAATTGTAGATCATATGCTTGAAAAACTGAGTTAGACTGATGTGGAAGACTCAAAACATCAACTTGATTTAGTTCTGTGAAAAATGCTATTGGTATTTTATAGGAATTACATTGACTCTGTGAATTGGTTTGAGTAGTATGGACATTTTAAAGATGTTAATTCTTTCTGTTCATGAGCATGGTATATCCTTCCATATTTTTTTTGTCTCTTTAATTTCTTTCTTCAGTGTCTAAAAGTTTTCCAAGTACAGGTCTCTTACTTATTGGTTAAATTTATTCCTAAGTATTTTATTCCTTTTTTTCCTTTGTGATTAATTTCTGATAAGTTTTTATTATTGTGTTTACATAGATGTTAGTGTCGCACTGAATGCATCCCCCCTCCCCCATATGCCCCTCAACATCTCCTTTGCTCCCCTCCCCACAGTGCCCTCCCCCATTCCCTTCAAATTTATCCCATCCTATCATCCCCTTTCCCTCTGTTCTCTTTTCCTCTGGTCCCTTTGATCTCTCCTTTGTCTCAATTCCGGTCCTCAGTTCTCATTGTTCATTGGATTCCTCAAATGAATGAGATCATATGATATTTTTCTTTCTCTGCCTGGCTTATTTCACTTAACATAATAGTTTCCAGGTCCATCCATGTTGCCGTAAAAGGTAAGATTTCCTTCTTTTTCCTTTATTTTTTAAATAAATTTTTATTAATTTTAATGGGGAGACATTAATAAATCAGGGTACATATGTTCAAAGAAACCATCTCCAGGTTATCTTGTCATTCAACTATGTTGCATACATATATAATTGTAAATGAAGTTTACATTTTTTTCCTCTTATTAATAGTTTGTTATTGTTATAAAATACAACTAATTTCTCAGTATTAATTTTTTATCCTGCTACTTTTCTGAATTCATTGATCAGTTCTACTAATTTTCTGATGGAATCTTTAGGGTTTGCTATATATAGTATCATGTCACCTGTAAATAATGATAGTTTTATTATTTTCTTTCCAAATTGTATGCCTTTTATTTCTTGTCTGATTGTTGTGGCTAGAAATACTAATACTTTGTTGAAAAATAAAGTGGTGAAAGTGATATATATACTTGTCTTGTTTCTGATCTTAAAGAAAAAGTTTTTAGCTCTTCACCATTGAGTATGATATTGACTGTGGATTTGTCATATGTAGCATTTATTATATTGAGGTATATTCCTTTTATCCCCACTTGGCTGAGAGTTTTTTTAGATGTTGGATTTTGTCAAATTTTTTTCTTCATCCAATAAGGTACTGCTTTTTATACTTCATTATGTTTATGTGGTATATTATGTTAATTAATTTCCAGATATTAGTAAGGATGTGAAGGAAAAGGGAACCTTTGTGTACTGTTGGTGGGTTTGTAAATTGATGCAGCCACTATGAAAAATAGTATGTAGGTTCTTCAAAAAATTAAAAATGGAACTACCATATGATTCAGCAATTCTACTCCTGGATAGTTATCCAAAGAAATCCTAAACACTATATATACACCCTTATGTTAATTGAATTGTTATTTACAATAGCCAAGATATGGAAGCAACCTAAGGGCCCATAATGATGATTGGATAAAGATGATGAATATTAGCCATAAAATAAAATAAAATGAAATCTTACTATTTGTGACAACATAGATGGACCTAGAGAGTATTATGCTAAGTGAAGTAAGTCAGAGAAGAGACTAATACCATATGACTTTACTTATATGTGGAATCTAAAAAAAACAAAATAAATGAACAAAACAGAAATAAACTCATAGATATAGAGAACAAATTGATGCTTGCCAGCAGTAGAGGGGTTGGGTAATGTATGAAAAAGGTGAAAGGAATCAAAAAGTACAAACTGCCAGTTATAAAAGTAGTCATGGGATGTAATGTGTAGCCTAGGGAATAATAGTGTTAACAATGTTGTCGTAACTACATATAGTGTATGATGGGTACCAGACTTATCGATCACTTTACAAGGTATTAAATGTCTAATTATTAGGTTGTAGTCCTGAAACTAATATAATATTGTACATCAACTGTAACTGAAAAATAAATTTTATAGAATTAAAAAATCATTAACTTGGGTTTGAGAGAGTTTTTAAAGATTTTTGAACAGGGCAGTTTCATTATGATTTTTTGTTTTTTAATATAAAACCTAAATCTCTTCAAGTTAGAGTATATGGCCGAAGAGGATCAAGACAAAGCAAACCTAGGTTTTTCGGTAAAAGTGTTAACTATATAGGTGAAAGAAGGTGCCAGCAGTTACTGACACACAGGCATTCACTGAATGTTAGTTGAACATTTCTTCTGTCTTAAAAGATACTGCAACAAACTTTCACATATTCTTGGATAAGTTGATTAAGATAGAGAAAATTAAGTTCAGAAAACTGAGAAAAATACAAACCCTAAATTATTTATTTAGGCTTTTAGGATGGGTTTAGGCTACTGAAAAAATTTTGGTGATAACTAGAAATATAGATGATTGTCTCTTATCTACCAGAGTGTCAGGTAATCTTACGTAATTAAACTTTTTTTCCTGTTTAGTCAATTGTCCTGTATTCCATAGATTGAGTTTTTCTGTTTAAACAGTATAACAAATAAAAATGGTAGGGACTTTCTTAAATGTGATTTGTTATAATCAATCACTGTTTTCTTCCTTTGTGTAATGCTGAGTTTTATTTAAGAATCATGAGATGGCAAGACAAATTTAAAGGAAATTTGTTTATAGCCTGTTTTTAATTTAATGAATAAAATAAGTAGCTTTAGGCTTATTTCCATAACAATAAGCTTAAATATATATGCTAAAAGCAATTTAAAAATCATATTTACTCTATGATATCTGAGCAGGGACTACTTGATCAATCTATAGAATGCACTTCTCCTGTTTCTGTGTGATCAAAATAACTGAAAACAATTCAAAGTCTTTATTTTTCTAAGAAGAAAGAAGCCAAACACATTTTATTGGGAAACAAGTCTGATTGAGGGAAATTTAATGGGGAAATCAATTAATTCCTCAAATGATGTAAGTAGATTTGCTACATTTTATCTTTTGATTTTTAAATATTTTCTTAATGTCTTCTATTTAAGCAATATTTTTGGGTTTTTTTTGTTTTTTAGTGCTTTTCTGGGTTATGAAAGATTTGATTGGGATACAGTATGGTCTGTTCTCTCATGGATCTTATGGACACCCATGCAAATATGTTTTTGAAGCAACCCTTTAGATTTTGCTGTTGGGGATAATCAATTAGGTCTGTGCATTTAGTGATCCCCATATTTTTGTGAGATGGGTTTTTCAGGCTAAGGAGGAAACAGTACTGGCAACTGGTACTCAAAGACGCAAGGTTATCCTGTGTACAGTCTACATTCAGCTCTAGTATTCAGCACGGATGGTATATACTAGTGGGGTCGGATATGGCCTGCTGAGACAACTCTTCCATCTTTTTAAGAAATTTACTGGTGTTTTGTTTAGCCATATTTCCTCAAAATGAACAGAACAAAAAACACAAATCTGTTTTAGAAGGGTTCATAATTATAACCTGGGATTTTACTATATCCTAATTGTAGTCATTCATGTAATAAGCAGTGGTTTGTAAGATAAAAAGTACATGCTGATATCCCTGTGTCTGTTGGTGTTCATAACAAAGTCATGCTGTTTACAGTGAGGAATGCTGGTGTTTTTCCAGTATAGACAACTGTTCTTCATTTTTAGGGGCTTAATGTTCATGATTAAATCAGAACAGTCTGGGGTAATGTGGAAATTTATTTCCCTTCATCTCTTTTACTATGAATTGGAATTGCCTGCTTTAAGAATGTTTTAAAAATATTCTTTTATTTATTCATTTATTTTTAAGTGAGAGGACAGGTGATAGTGAGACAGACTCCAACCGTCATCTGGGGCCAATGCTTGAGTACAGAGCTATTTTTAGTGGCTGAGGCTGACATACTCTGACCAACCAAGCTATCCTCAGTACCTGAGCCAACACTCAAGCCAACTGAGCCACTGGCTGTGAGAGGAGAAGAGGGAGAGAATTGGGAGAGGGAAGGAGAAAGAAGCAGATGTTCCCTTCTCTTGTGTGCCATGACTGGGGATTGAACCAGGGACGTCCATATGCCAGGTTGATGCTCTGTCCACTGAAAGCCCTGGAAATATATATATATATATTTTTTATTTGTATTTTTCTGAAGTGACAAGTGGAGGGCAGACTCCTGCATGTGCCTGACTAGGATGCACCCGGCATGCCCACCAGGGGTGATGCTTAGTCCATCTGGGGCATTGCTCTGCTGCAATAGGAGCCATTCTAGTGCCTGAGGAGGAGGCCATGGAGCCATCCTCAGTGCCCAGGAAAACTTTGTTCTCATGGAGCCTTGGCTGTGGGAGGAGAAGAGAGAGACAGAGAGGAAGGAGAAGGGGAAGGGTGGAGAAGCAGATGGGCGCTTCTCCTGTGTGCCCTGGCTGGGAATCAAACCCAGGACTTCCACATGCTGGGCTGATGCCCTACTGCTGAGCCAACTGGCCAGGGCCTAAAAATATTTGTTATAAATGTTTTATTTATTTCCACACTAAAATATGGTGTTACTCATGAAGATATAGTGGATGTTGACAGAGAATATGTAACCTACTGTAGAAAAGCAACTCTTACCTAGCTCTCAAATATGTCAGTTTTTTAAAATCTTCATTCAAATATGACAAAAGTTTAGTTTTTAAAATTTAACATTATAATCTGACCAGGCAATGGTACAGTGGATAGAGCATTGGCTTGGGACCCAGAGGACCCAGGTTTGAAGCCCCAAGGTCGCCGGCTTGAGTGTGGGCTCACCCAGCTAGAGTACAGGCTCATCGGGCTTGAGCAGAGCCTCACTGGCTTGAGCTCAAAGGTCGCTGGTTTGAAGCATAAGCATGCTGGCTTGAGCCCATAGGTCACTTGTTTGAAGTCAAAGGATGCTGGCTTGATCCTGAGGTCACTGGCTTGCCACAAGGGGTCATTGGCTCGGCTGTACCCCCTCCCTCCACCAAGTCAAGGCACATATGAGAAAGCAATCAATGAACAACTAAGGTGCTGTAACAAAGAATTGATGCTTCTCATCTCTCTCTCTTCCTGTCTGTCCCTATCTGTCCCTCTTTCTGTTTCTCTTGCAAAAAAAACAAACTCCAAAAAACACTGTAAAAAGTTTCAGCACCACTTTCCGTAATAAAATGAAGGAACATTTGGGAGAACACTATTGGAAGCTTTTTTTTTTTTAATGTTTATCTTACTGATTTTAGAGAGAGAGAAAGGGAGAGAGCAGTAGAGAAACAGGAACCTCTATTCCTCTATATGCCCTGTCCAGGGTTTGAGCTGGCAACCTCTGTACTTTGGGACAATGCTCTAACCAACTGAGTTATCTGACCAGGGTGCTTGTGTATTTTTTTAAAACTTGGAAAGATAAGATTAAGAAATTAATATCTTTCTTTTGAGATATACCCGTTCCTATAGCTCTCATCTTCAAGGAGCTCACATATTTCTAAAATATTATATATGGTAGCCCTGGCAAGTTAGTTCAGTGGTAGAGCGTCGGCCTGGCATGCAGAAGTCCTGGGTTTGATTCCCGGCCAGAGCACACAGGAGAAGTGCCCATCTGCTTCTCCACCCCTCCCCCTCTCCTTCCTCTCTGTCTCTCCCTTCCCCTCCCGCAGCGAGGCTCCATTGGAGCAAAGATGGCCCGGGCGCTGGGGATGGCTTCTTGGCCTCTGGCCCAGGCGCTAGAGTGGCTCTGGTCGCAACAGAGCGACGCCCGGGAGGGGCAGAGCATCGCACCCTGGTGGGCAGAGCGTCGCCCCCTGGTGTGCGTGCCACGTAGATCCCCGTCGGGCACATGTGGGAGTCTGTCTGACTGTCTCTCCCCATTTCCAGCTTCAGAAAAATACAAAACAAAAAAAAAGACCAAAATTAAAATATTATAATGGTAGATACTAATTTTTTATTGTGGAAGTTTCAAATTGTCTAGATGGCATTTAAAAAAATCTACATTATTACAAAAGACTGATTGAAAAATTATATTTAGTGCAGGAAGGACTTTTTATTTATGATTTCATTCTCTTGGCTAATTAAAATTTCATTTTTTGATTATAAGTACTTGTCCTCTTGGGTTGAAATGTTTGATTTAGGAATTTAATAAATAATACACTCCTATATTTAATGAAATATAGGACTGTGTTCAATATTAAATATCTTTTTTTTAAGACTTCATTTATTTTAGAGAGAGGAAAGAGAGAACGGTGGGTGGGTGGGGGGGAGAGGAGCAGGAAACATCAACTCCCATATGTGCCTTGACTGAGCAAACCTGGCGGCCTCAGTGTTCCAGGTTGGTTCTTTATCCACTTCTCCACTGCAGGTCAGGCCAAAATTAAATATCTTAAAAGCAGGTGAACTAAGAATGAAAAAAATTAATGGATTATTCTCCTTGGCACTACCAGATGTTAACTACTGTAAAGTGTATAGCTAGTGTACAGCTACTGTAAAATTGGTTTAAAGTGTGTGAGTACACAGAGTTAAAGGCTCAATGATGTAGTGAATATTTGGATATTTTAATGTATAGGACAGGGGTTGGAAACCTATGGCTTGCGAGCCAGATGTAGCTCTTTTGATGGCTGCATCTGGATCACAGACAAATCTTTAATAAAAAAAATAATAACGTTAAAAATATAAAACATTCTCATGTATTACAATCCATTCATTTCCTACCGTTCATGTTCATGGTTGCGGGTAGCTGGAGCCAATCACAGCTATCCTCCGGGAGAACACCAAATTTTTATTGGATAATGCGTAACATACATGGGTCGTTGTATGGCTCTCACAGAATTACATTTTAAAATATGTAACGTTCATGGCTCTCTCAGCCAAAAAGCTTCCCGACCCCTGGTATAGGAGAATAAATAGATTTATATAAATGTTATATCAAGCATGGACTACATTAATTTTATTTTTCACAGGTAGATAATATTTATAATTATTTATCAGAAGATTATTATATGGAAGGATACAGGAATAGTATTTCTGATATGGAGAATTATCTGATCAAAAATTCAGGCTAAGAGAACAGGTAGCCTTAGATTGGCAGTGTTGGGGAAGCTTGTGTTTTTTTTCTTTCTCTCTAGCACCTGGAGCAGATACTCAGTAAATATAATTCAATGAACTGCATGAATCAATGAAGTAATGAATGGTGCTTAGTAGGAAGATGGTTCTGAAATAAAATAACAGATTCCCTCCTTCCCTTCCTACCTTCATTCTTTTAAATTTTTTTAAATTTCTCTATTGATGCAGTTAATATATTTGTGAAACACCTACTATGTGCCAGCACTGTCAGATGTTTGGATTGTACAGTGTCCAAAGTTTAAATCTATTTTATTTTTTTGGCTCCTTCAGATTTCTAGTATGCCAACATGTGTTTATCGATTTTATGAACAAGAAAGCGGCACGTTACAGTGTTTCTGTCAGTGACATTCCAAATGTGATTACAACTCTCTTCCCCTTCAGTTTTAGGCATGGTTGAGAGTATTATCTCATATAGCAGCTATCAATGAAATTAGTCTTTATCCAACTCTTCGTTATCTCCAAAATGTTAAAAATTGTTTCTTTTGAATCTGTGTCAGCAGGCTGCTATTAATTATGAAATGGGCAATTTTCCTATATTCTATATAAAACATGCAAGAGTTTCAATTACTTTTCAGCAGGAAATAATACTTTCTTTGTATGAAGCATTGTCTATAGTGGAAAATATTAAGTACAGTCTGAACCTTGGGTTTACTTTGCAAAAATTTTTTTTCAAACTTTAAGAAGTAAACTTTTAGGTGTTTTAATTCTGACTGCTTGATAGCTTATGATAATATCACATATTGTCATGGCAGTTTCACCTAGAAAACACACTAATCTTTTGATAGTAGGCAAAACAGTTTTTTCTTGATTTTATATTAAGCCTATTTTCACTTTAATCTTTTCAGTGTAAATAAATGTACACATTTATTTACTAGAAGAACAGTTGACATTTCAATCAGATTCTTTATCATTTTTTTTTTTTTTACAGAGACAGAGAGTCAGAGAGAGGGATAGATAGGGACAGACAGACAGGAACGGAGAGAGATGAGAAGCATCAATCATTAGTTTTTCGTTGCAACACCTTAGTTATTCATTGATTGCTTTCTCATATGTGCCTTGACCGCGGGCCTTTGGCAGAGCGAGTAACCCCTTGCTTTGAGCCAGCGACCTTGGGTCCAAGCTGGTGAGCTTTTTGCTCAAACCAGATGAGCCCACGCTCAAGCTGGCGACCTCGGGGTCTCGAACCTGAGTCCTCTGCATCCTAATCTGACGCTCTATCCACTGTGCCACCGCCTGGTCAGACTTTATCTTTTTTTATCTTTATATTTGTTTAATCTTATTTTTCTATAACAGATTAAAGTGGATGATTCTTAAAAGCTACTGATGCTTTCAGTAAAGGATAGGACTTGTGGGAGGTTAAAACTAGCTCTGTTTTTGAGATTTATCTGTTCATTTCTCATTTATTTATATAAATTGATTTATAAAATTTATTTTTATAGATATGTGACATTTGTTCTTTCTCCTTTTGATAAATTTCCAACTTATTTTTGTACTTATAATGCTACAGTGAACATTCTTGTTCACATCCCAATGGGCATGTGTTTCTCTAGAGTTTATACATAGAAGTGAAATGGTGGTATAGGCTATAAATATTGTCAACTTTACTAAATATTGCTGAATATCTAGTAAAGCAATTTAAATTCCCACAGACATTTAGTATGCTTTGTTGTTATTCCACATCCTTCTGAACAATTAGTATTGTCAGAATTTTTAAAATATTTGCTGAACTGTTAAGAAATAATATCTTGTTTTCAAAATATGTGGTTCCCTGTCATTAGGGAATCTGAATGTCTTTTCACAAAGTGTCTTTTATTTTGTGTGTTATTTATTTTCCCTTATGATTATGTCCTGTGAACCTGTATATATACACTTAGAGCAGCAATTTTCAACTAGTGTGCCACAGAAATTTCAAAAACATGCAATACCTGACTATTTAGTCAGAGGCACTGACCACTTCTCCCTTAGATTGTTAAGTAAAAATATGACAACAGCTGCCTGGTGTGAGTCAATCAAAATTATACATTCTTTTTGTCAAATTGGCAAAAAAATGTTTTAGAAATTAGTTTATGTATGCCATGAGATAAAAAGTGGTTGAAAATTGCTGACTTAGAGGATATGTACCATGTTATGTTTTGTGTGTAATTTTTTTTCTATTTCTGTCTGTAAACATTTTTCCTATTGCCACATTTAAAACTTTTAGCTAAAATAATTCAAATTTCATTTCATATTCTTTAAAAATCCAAAATTTTTAAATTTCCTGTATATTCTTATGGCTTGCAGTACATGGTTACTCCTGCCTCTCCACCTTGCTTTTTTCATTGGCTTTTGTCTCTTTCCTACTATGTTAATTCAATATGAAAATATATTTAAAATACCACTTCGTGGAACACACATATATGCTAACCTAAGATGTATGTATAAAATACAATTTTTTGGTTATAAAGAAAGATAAAATCTGAAAATCACAAATAATTTTAGGTTGAGCATTGCTTTCTATGTTTACAAGTGTTTTCCAGCTCTCCTTCTATCAGTCCACAAAGCGAGCATCTTCACATTGTTCTCTTTGGTCCTTACATCTCACACTTGTATAAAATTCTCCTTTGAGCCCTAGATAGTGTGATATTGCATCTTCTAGTTTTTACATTGTGTGTATGAGCATGGAAGTCTTTTTTGTATTTTTTTTTTTTTATTTATTTATATCTTTATCTGAAGTTGGAAATGGGGAGGCAGACAGACTCCCGCATGCGCCCGACAGGGATCCACCCAGCATGCCCACCAGCGGGCGATGCTCTGCCCATCTGGGGCCTTGCTCTGTTGCAACCAGAGCCATTCTAGCATCTGAGGCAGGGGCCACAGAGCCATCCTCAGCGCCTGGGCCAACTCTGCTCCAATGGAGCCTCAGCTGCGGGAGGGGAAGAGAGAGACAGAGAGAAAGGAGAGGGGGAGAAGTGGAGAAGCAGATGGGCGCTTCTCCTGTGTGCCCTGGCTGGGAATCGAACCCAGGACCCCTGAACACCAGGCCGACGCTCTACCACTGAGCCAACCGGCCAGGGCCAGCATGGAAGACTTAAATAAATATTATGTGACTCTGAGGGTGAATTTAAATTAAGTACACTTTTTTAATTTTAGTATTAAAATATTTTTTCTCAGTTTTATTGAGATAGACTAGATATAGAGCATTGTGATAAAATTGTAATAGAAAAATTGTGTACAAAATTGTAATAGAAAAATTAATTTAATACACATATACATATTATGAATACCACCAATGGGGTAGCTAACACCTCCGTTATGTCACAAAATTACCATTTCATTTGTGGTTAGAATATTTGAGGCCTGACCTCTGGTGGTGCAGTGGATAAAGTGTTGGCCTGGAGCGCTGAGGTCACTGTTTCGAAACCTGGACTTGCCTGGTAAAGATACATACAGGAGTTGACGCTTACTGCTCCTCCCCCCTTCTCTCTCTATCTCTCTCCTCTCTAAAATGAATGAATGAATGAATAAATAAATAAATAAATAAATAAATAAAATAAACGTATGAAATTTGTAAACAAACTTGACTCAATAGGAATAGCATGTAATGAGACAGCATTAAATAAAGTTGCATAGTAATAATTATAGTCAAAATCATGAGTTAGTACATGAGAAATTTATTTTGAACTTATTTTAATTATAAAATATATAACATGGTTACATGAAATTGAAAAATAAATTCTTTATTAGTCAATAATTCAGGTAGCAAATAAGGTTCTGTGATGATTTCAGGCTTGTGGGACTCAATTTTGAAGTCTTGGTGGTAATACTTGTAGCACCAGTAACACAAATGATATTTTTATATGACTCGTAAATTAACTAAGTTCTGTTTACAAAATAATATCAATAGTTATTAATCATTTCAATATCTTATATTATCTCAATTTATTTAGAAATACTTGCAAGTTATGTAACTAGCATTGTCAACCTTAAAGTTTTTAAATGATGTAATAATTTATTGTAATTTAAAAAGTAAGATTTATTAAAAATATGGAAATGTTTTTAATAGTTAAGCTTTTATTCATATAGCCTTGGGGGAAGAACATATTAAGATGAAAATATTAAACCATTGCCCATAATATTTAATTGGTAAAGTTGTAAGATACAATGGGAAATAAGATACCTCTCTTTCCTCAGACCAATAGAGGACTTAAATTTTATAGCCATTCCTCTGTGTAGCTGTTCATGATGGGAAATTATCCATGCATATCTCTATGCTTTTAGCACAAAATATATTTACCAATAAATGGATCATATATGCTGTACTTTTTATGCAGAAGGGAAAGGGCTTGAAATGGCATCTCAAGAACCAGAGAGTCATAATAGTAAATAAAGGGTAATTGTGGGATAGCTATGCTACACTTCTTTTGTTCCAGGGTAGTTCTGCTTGTGGGCTCACTTTTATCTAAACAAAGATAATCGAACTTTTGCACTTTAAAGGATATTGTTGCTTTGTGCTATTTGTTTGATTACATCCCCTCAGTATATAAACTTGACTTGAATGTTAACTTAGAAAACATAATCTTTTTTTTTTTTAATTTTTGTTTTATAAGAGGAAACAAATGGAAGATAGTCTGCAAGAGAACAAACATTAGTCTTTGTTGTGGTCAAACTTTTGTTGTGTTTGTGTAGACATACACTTAAAAGTGTAAGAACAAGAGTCTTAAGAGTCAGAGGGTCTGAGTTTGAGTCTCATCTCAAAATTTGCTAGCTGGGCTTCATTTTCCTTGCTTGTAGAACTGATTGAGGTAATAAAGTAATTAGCATGGTGGCTGGTACATAATAAACACTCAATATATGTTAGCTATTCTTTTTCTTCTTTTATTTATTGTGTGTATATATATTTTCCTAATACTTGTGTAAGGACAATGGCCGTGGCCATGCAGGTTCACATGGGAGTCGGGCACACGGTAAAGAAACTGTGGAGCTATAAAATGGTGGGCCATTCCGTTTATTAGTCTTGCAATGGCGGACAAGCAGGCAGGCAGGGAAAACCACTTCTCTCTCTCAGGACTCCCAAGCAAAACAGGCGGGGGTTAGGGGGTGGAGAACCCCTTCTTTGTCAAACAATAGTACAAAATGGCCTTTCCCAATGACAGCAGGTAATCTGCAATCTACAATCTGCCGCCCTGAGGACAAGCACCTGTAGCTTGTCCTCACATAGACTATACACACATGGTGCTGCCCTGTGCTCAAGTACCAATCAGGCAAAGAACAAGTGAGCAAGCCCAACACATTTGTTTGCCCAACTACTTAATTGACAGCAAAACATTTCAGGGTAAAAATTTCCTAATGGTGTATTATGGGGAATTGTCTAAAGCAGTTGTCACATTATCAGAAATGTTATAGTGGCTAGGCAGGAGAAGGGCTTTGGGATCAAAACTCCTAGTTGCTTCCTTGGGTTACTGCTCCTGATAGGGTTGCCAAGAGTCATGTAGCAAGGGCTTGAGGTTATGGCTAAACATGTTCTCTATATTGGTAAAGACAAGCCACTGAGAGAAACTTTTGGTGAAAAATAATAATTAGTACATTTTATAGCAGAGTTTTCTATTATGCAACTGGTAATCAAATGAAATTTCTAATTCCATTAAGTGGTATTAGATTGTTATGCTTTGACTTTCTAACAAGAAAACAAAAATCCGAGTTTTGACTAATAGATGCAAAGGGACAGAGTCTATGGGAAATTATCAGTGGCTTAATGGCAGCCTCAATATTGTTAGTGGCCTTCTCCAAATGAGAATATCTTCATATATGAAAGACTTTCAATCTTTTTTTTTTTTTTTTTTTAATTCAGTGAGATGAGGGGAGGCAGAGACAGATTCCCATGTGTGCCCTGACTGGAATACACCTGGAAAGCCTACTGGGGGTGATGCTCTGCCCATCTGGGGCAGCTCAGCAACCAAGCTCCTCTTAGTGCCTGAGTGCCATGGAGCCATCCTCAGCATCCGGGGCCAATTCACTCCAATTCAGCCATGGCTGCAGAAATGGGAGAGAAAGAGAAAGAGAGATTGAAGTGAGAGAGGGAGAGTGGAGAAGCAGATGGGCACTTCTATGTGCCTTGACCAGGAATCGAACCACAAACTCCACATGAGATTAATGCTCTACCACGAAGCCAACTGATCAGGGTAACTTTCAATCTTTGATATTACTGATTCATTATTATCGTGTTCAGGGATGTTTGCAGTTACATTGGTATGTTAACAAAGTCATGCCTTTAGATTATGCATTTATGAGTTATTATATTGAACCACTAACTTCAAGTTGGTCCTTTCACAATGGCATGGAATAAATAAATAAATGCATAGCCTTCAGGGCAATGTGAAAGGTTTTCTGGTTAGTAGAATATGGCAAAAAATTTTATCTACAATATTATTGGCAACTTTGGAACCCACTGTTAATTAAGATTATTTTTGTTTTGATCTAAATGTGGCTAATTATTGATTCATAACATTATATAAATATCAGATAGTTGCATTTCCTAATAGCTGAAAATGTGAAATATTGTTCTTGCTTGTCTACAAGGCATTTTTAGAGGTTTTTCTTACATGAAGAAAGATAGTCTGGAATGCATTGGCAGTTACTGTCTCTGGAAGGTATGATTTGTGAAAAGAGTCAGAGGTGTGGATGGAAAAATAAAATAAAGAAGGAGCCAAATACGAAACCTGATAAGCTCAGGTGAGGCCTGAATGGTGGCCTCACAAACTCAGAGACCTAAAGTAACCACACAGGATAGTCTAAAATTAAAATCTTTGTAACTGAAACAATTCATGGTGGTAGTTAGTTATATCCTCGGGTGGTATTTTTCTCTAAACATAGATCAATGTTAGTACCTTAATCTATTGTATGTTGTCTTTTGCATCTACAACAAGGTACCTGATAACATGCCTTTGTTTTTTGTTTTATTATTTTTTTTTTGAGAGAGAGAGACCAACAGACAGACAGGAAGAGAGAGAGAGAGATGAGAAGCATCAATTCTTTGTTGTGGCACCTTAAGTTGTTCATTGATTGCTTTCTCATATGTGCCTTGACTGGGGGCGGGGGCTACAGCTGAGCCAGTGACCCCTTGCTCAAGCCAGCGACATTGGGCTTTATCTAGCATCCTGGTGATCAAGCCAGCGATCATGGGGTCATGTTTATGATCCCATGCTTGGGCTAGTGACCCCCCTCTCAAACTGGTGAGCCTGGGCTCAAACTGGCTGGTTCAAACTGGGATTTTGAACCTGGGTCCTCAGCATCCCAAGCAGATGCTCTATTGACTCTACCACCTCCTCCTGGTCAGGCTCTGCTAACATGCCTTTGAAAAGAAAGGGTAACCGGGCCCTGGCCGGTTGGCTCAGCGGTAGAGCGTCGGCCTGGCGTGTGGGGGACCTGGGTTCGATTCCCGGCCAGGGCACATAGGAGAAGCGCCCATTTGCTTCTCCACCCCCCCTTCCTCTCTGTCTCTCTCTTCCCCTCCTGCAGCCAAGGCTCCATTGGAGCAAAGATGGCCTGGGCACTGGGGATGGCTCCTTGCCCTCTGCCCCAGGAGCTAGAGTGGCTCTGGTTGCGGCAGATGACACCCGGGAGGGGCAGAGCATCGCCCCCTGGTGGGCAGAGCCCCACCCCTGGTGGGCGTGCCAGGTGGATCCCTGTAGGGCGCATGCGGGAGTCTGTCTGACTGTCTCTCCCCATTTCCAGCTTCAGAAAAATACAAAGAAAAAGAAAAGGAAAGAAAGGGTAACCTTTTTTCTGCACCCCCCTCATGGCAGACATTTCATCAGAGCAGAAAACAAAATATTATCATGTTAATTAACTGTTAACTTTCTTATGCCTGCCTATGTCAAAGAGGTTTCAGTATATACATTTTTACTTTAGATCCCCTCCCCCTTGCTTTCTTGCCTCCCTAATCTATCACTAATCAATTTTATATAACCCCCTATGTCTTCCCCTTTGATCCTGACATATAAAAAAGATGATAAAACCACCATTTTCTGGAGAATTTTCTCAATCCCTTGAGACTTTGCTTCCTGCCAATTGTCGACAGTTTGGTTCAAATAAACTTATACAAATTTTTACAGGGTTGGACGTTTGTTATGTTGACAGAGGGGTGGGGCAGAGATGTCCACTGATTCAAGAAGAAACAATAAATGCTCCATTCATGGTCTTATTTTTAAATCTGGATTTAATGTGCTTACTTTTTTAGCTGTAGTCCAGGGGCAATACTTTAAAGTAATCCAGGCCAACTTCCTAATTTGTTTTTATTATATATAAACCTTCAAAATAATTTTAAATAAATTATATGTTTGGCAATGCTTACTAAATATATTTGTGTATTTGTTATTTTAATGGGATCCTGTATTTTGAATGCAAATTAAGACTATATTTAACAATTGGTATTCTACACCAGTGCAGCTATTTTGGGAAGCAATTTGACAACACTTGGTTAAAATAATCTCTTTCTCTCTTTCTGATCCTTCTACTGGTTATTTATATTGGAAAAAGTTTTAGAGACCATTTAGTGACTTGAATAAACATATTAATTGTAGTGTTTGTTGTAAGAGCTGGGAGTGGAGATAATCCGGGTGATTGTATTTGTGGGAAAGGTAAGAAAAGTGTGTAGGCATTGTGGAATGGTATGTATTATTAGGAATAATCACCTGGATGCATACAAAGACACAGGTTGACTTTAAAACGTAAGTTAGAGTGGAGACAAGAAGAAAGGGAAAGAAGTATGTAAGCACAATACCATGTATGTATTTTAAAAATACACTTATCAAACAATTTTGTATACTTAGTGGTGGGATTCAAATAATTTAACAACCAGTTCTCTGCCATAATGACCATTTTAAGTATAAAAAAATGATAGACCAAAAGGTAGTTTGCATTTAATACTTAAAGAAGAACAATAAAAGAGGTACACGAAACTAGATTATAAGAGTTTTAAAATATTAATGAAAAAATATTAAATAATACCAGACAAAAGACTATAAAACTATTATCTAAGATATTTCCACATTGCTTCTTGATTGGTATCCTCACTTGCAATTTTCTTTGATTTTATCTGAGCATCATCAGTTGTGTAATTTATCCTTAACCATCTTTTTACTGTAGGAGTAGGATCCCATTCTTCTATAGGTAGGCTGATTAGACCAATAGTCACTGTTGGGTAAACAAGTGTTTTTTTTAGGTTTGCTCGCTTATATTGGGACAGTGCCATGTGTGTATAGTCCATGAAAGGCTGTGGGTGCTTGTTCTCAGGATGGCAGACTGCAAATTGCAGATTGCCTACTGCTGTGGGGAGGGGCAAGTGTTTGCTGGAGAAGGGGTTTTCCCCTCAGCCTGTTTTTGCTAGAGAGAGAGTGCTAAGGGGCTGGGGAGCCTTGTCAGCCCAGGCACCCAGGTCGGGGTGGCCTGTTTTAGTGATGGGGCCTCTGAGTCTGGGAGAGTACGAAGAGAGAAAAGGAAACTGTCTTCCCTGTCTGTTTGCTCATCCTCTGTTACGAGACTCTAATAAACGGAATGGCCCACTATTTTCTGGCTCCACAGTTCCTTTACCGTCTGCCCAAATCCAATAAAAACCTGCATGGTCATGGTGATGGTCACTGGCCTTACAGTCATTGTGTTTGATATATTAGAAACAGGTGACTTCTTTTCTCTGAACATATTATCTTCATCTTTGAAAAACCCCTTTCTGCTTCTGCTGAACTTACAGCAATTGTTCTGACAGTATTTTTAGCTCTTTGAACATTTTCAGGAATTTCATAGTTCTGAGATAAAAAAAAAATGTTTTTCATGAAACTTCAATAATCATATCATTTTGGTAATTTAAAATTTCATTAAATACAAGCAATTGTTCTTCAGCTGCTTTCCGTGAAACTAGTACTTCTACAATGTTCCAGTAATCTGGCTCCAAAAAATTGAGAAATTGGAATTTATTCCTATCTTAAAATTGGCTACAACTTGCTTTTAAATGTTCACAATCCATTAGTCTTTTTTTTCAAACTCATTACGATGTTTTCTAAAAGTCTTTTCTGAGGAAGCACGACAAATCAATGATTTTCTACAAATTTTATAGTATTGAAGATTTCTGAAATAATTAATTCATCAACTTTTTTCATATGGACCTTTTTCCTTTCCAAGCATTTGAAATGCTTTAATAGATCCTATCATGAGTTTTTTCCGGCCTTTATTATGTATATATTTCTTGCTTGCAGTGCATTTAAAAGAAGAGCAGTTTTGTTTAAAGTATTAACATCAATGCCAAGTCAGTTATAAAATACATATTTTCAAGACAGGCAGACATTCCTAAGTCCTTTTTATTTGAATAAAAATAGCAATGTAGAACTGGATAAGTGCACCATACAGCTAGGGTTGACCTTAAACTATAGGCAGTCCATCTTGGTCCCCAGACTCTACCAATCTTTATAATTTCAATAACAAGTTGTTTGGATAATTTGTTAAGTTCAACTTGGTTCTTATTGGATTGATGAAAAATATTATATATCTTATTAATAAATATTTTAAAATGATTTATTTGCTTTATTTCCTTTATTAAATCATCTAAAACAAGATGGAGGCAATGGTTTAAACAGTGTCATGTTATTATGTTTGGAACCTTTTTTGTTTTGTCCTATTGTTCACTCCAGATTTTCTTCCAAGCATAATGCTGGCATCATCAGAGCAAAATCCTATTAAAGTTTTTTCTAGGTAGTTCTTAGTGAGCCCAACATTATTTAAACTTTCCATAACTAAAGAACATATCACTGCATCGTTTTTCTAATTCAGTTAGCTCAACAAAAATTGCTGGTGATATAACTAAATTCTCAACTTTTAAGAAAAGTGTAATAACTGGTTTGCAAGATATCATCAATAATCAAACAGATTATTTTCAATAATTTTAGTAAATATTTTTTTAAAAATTTCATCTGTAATGAAATAAACTCTCACAGCAGTTTTACGTGAATGTAATCCTATTCCCATATCTAATCCATTTTTTTTTTGTATTTTTCTAAAGTTAGAAACGGGGAGGCAGACAGACTCCCGCATGCGCCCATCCGGGATCCACCCACCAGGGGGCGATGCTCTACCCATCTAGGGCGTTGCTCTGTTGCAACCAGAGCCATTCTAGCGCCTGAGGCAGAGGCCATAGAGCCATCCTCAGTTCCCTGGGCCAACTTTGCTCCAATGGAGCCTTGGCTGCGGGAGGGGAAGAGAGAGACAGAGAGGAAGGAGAGGGGGAGGGGTGGAGGAGCAGATGAGCGCTTCTCCTGTGTGCCCTGGCCGGGAATTGAACCCGGACTCCTGCACGCCAGGCCGATGATCTATCACTGAGCCAACCGGCCAGGGCCTCTAATCCATTTTTAATTTGTACTTTTGTCTCATCTTCTATATCTAAAAATGGTTTACATCTTTTTGCTGTCCTGTAAACTATTAAATACTCTACAAGTATACTTAAATATTTTTATGTATTGTATCTGTTACTTTTGTTATTGAATCCTGCTCACAAATTTTAAGTTCTCTTTACAAATGTTATGAGCTTTTGATGAAGAATGTTCTTTCATTTTTTTCCATAGAGAAGCTTGTTGTACCTCTTTATTTTCCCCTGATGCCTCAATATGAAAACATTTACATTCTTTTGACATATGAACACTTTGCTCTTTTATGAAGTCCTATTTTGCACAAATATATAACAGAACAAAAAGAATATATAATCACAGAGTATGGAAAAAATAGAAAAAATATTAAGTACCAACAATGGAAGTTACATGCCAACACATACATAGAATCACATTAGGCATTAAATTTAAACATAGACAATAAAAAAGTAGAAATTATTAAGACATTACACAGAGAATAGCAAAGTAATAAACAACAAATATTATAAATGCTGCATAATGATAAATTATATCGATATCAAGAGGCAGTTTGTTATATTTTCTCATTCTCATTCTCTTTATGGCCTTAAAATAAGTATAGTTTCTTCTACAGAAACTCATGTTAAAAAACTTACTTTCTCTTGTTATGACCTTAGGAACATTGAAACACAGGGTCTCAGGGAGAGCAGGACACTCAAGATTATTACAAAGTTTGTATATGAAATTTAAGTCTGTGACCCTCCTTCTATGCAATAATGTTGTTAGATTAAGTACTTCCATAACATAATCGCAAGGTACATCATAAGTAACATGGCTACATTTATAGGATACTGATTTTAAGAACTTGTGTTGTACTCTTTTGATGCTATTAATATTTTAATGAATTTTGTAATATGGGTTTCAAACTGTTGCATTAAATTCCAAGGTAGATGGCCCTGGCCGGTTGGCTCAGTGGTAGAGCATCGGCCTGGCGTGCAGAAGTCCCAGGTTCGATTCCCGGCCAGGGCACATAGGAAAAGCGCCCATTTGCTTCTCCACCCCCCCTCCTTCCTCTCTGTCTCTCTCTTCCCCTCTCGCAGCCAAGGCTCCGTTGGAGCAAAGATGGCCTGGGCGCTGGGGATGGCTCCTTGGCCTCTGCCCCAGGCGCTAGAGTGGCTCTGGTCGCAACAGAGCGACGCCCTGAAGGGGCAGAGCATCGCCCCCTGGTGGGCAGAGCATCGCCCCTGGTGGGCGTGCCGGGTGGATCCCGGTCGGGCGCATGCGGGAGTCTGTCTGACTGTCTCTCCCCCAGCTTCAAAAAAAAAGAAAAAAAAAATTCCAAGGTATATCAAACCAGGGTAAAGTACAGGATTCTTAGCACAATAATGTTACAAAGTCCTTCATGAAGTGAGGTATAATTTAAAGTCAGGTATTGTGATACCACCAGCTTCATTTTTTTCCCCCCTCAGGATTGCTTTGGCTACTTGGAGTATTTGATGGTTCCATACAAACCTGGCAATTTTTTGTCCTATTTCTTTAAAAAATGACATTGGGATTTTGGTGAGCATTGTATTAAATTTGTATATTGCTTTGAGTAATATGGCTATTTTAACTATGTTAATTCTTCCATTTCATAAATATGAAGTATTTTTCTATTTCACTGTGTCTTTTTCAATTTTTTTCAATAATGCTTTGTACGTTTTAGTATATAGGTCCTTCACATCCTTTATTAAGTTTATTCCTAGGTATTTGTTGTTGCATTTGTAGAAGAAATTGTATTTGTTTTTTTCCCCAAAGTTTCATTGTTGCATATAGAAGAAAGTAATAGATTTTTGAATATTGATTTTGTATTTTGTGACTTTACTCTGTTGGTTTATTGTTTCTAGTAGTTTTTTTGTGGAATCTTTTGGGTTTCAAAAAGTGAGACCTTTCCTTTTTCTTTCCTGATATGGATGCCTTTTATTTCTTTCTTTTGCCTGATTGCTCTGGCTAAAACTTCCAGAGCTATGCTGAATAAGAGTAGAGAGAGTGGGCAGCCTTGCCTTGCTCTCGATTTTAGAGGAAAAATCTTCATTTTTTCATAATGTAGTATGATATTAGCTGATGGTTTGTCATATATGGCCTTTATTATGTTGAAATACTTTCCTCCTATTCCAATTTTAATGAGTGTTTTAAACACAGAGGGATGTTGTATCTTATTGAATGCCTTTTCTGCATCTATTGATAGGATCATATGATTTTTATTCTTTGTTTTCTTGATGTGTATAATGTTGATCGATTCTGTACATTGAATCATCCTGTGCTCCTCCAGTGAATCCCACTTGATCGTGATGTATTTTTTTTTAGATTTTATTTTTTTATTTGAGAGGAAAGAGAGAAAGAGAGAGCAGGAAGAGATAGAACAAGGGGAGGAGCAGGAAGCATCAACTCCCATATGTGCCTTGACCAGGCAAGCCCATGGTTTCGAACCAACGACGTCAGCATTCCAGGTTGATGCTTCATCCACTGCACCACCACAGGTCAGGCCATGATGTATTTTTTTAACGTCTTGTTGTATTTGGTTTGCTAATATTTTGTTTATAATTTTTGCAACTGTATTCATTAGAGATATTGGCTTGTAGTTTGTGTGTGTGTGTGTATGTGTGTGTGTGTGTCCTTGCCAGGTTTTGGTATCAGGGTTATGTTGGCCTCATAAAGTGTGTTAGAGAGTATTACTTCTTCTTCTATTTTTTGGAAGTCTTTGAGAAAGATAGGTACCAAATCTTTTTGAATGCTTGGTAGAATTCACTAATATAGACATCTGGTCCTGGACTGTTATTTTTTGTGAGGTATTTGATAGTTGTTTCTAATTTCCTCCCTGCTTATGGGTCTATTTAAGTTTTCCACTTCTTCGTGACTCAGTCTTGGAAGATTGTATAGTTCTAGGAATTTATCCATTTACTTTAGGTTGTTGAATTTGATGGCATATAATCTTTCATAGTATTCTACTATGATCCTTTGTATATCTATGATGTCTGTGGTAATTTCTCCTCTTTCATTTCAGATATTGTTTATATGAGTCATTTCTCTTTTTTCCTTAGTGAGCCTAGCCAGGGTTTGTCAATTTTATTAATTTTGTTTTGAAGAACCAGCTCTTTTTATATTATTTTTTTCTACAGTTTTTCTGTTTTTTATTTCATGTAGGTCTGCTCTAATTTTTTCTATTCCCTTTCTTCTGCTGACTTTGAGTATCCTTTGTTCTTTTTCTAGTTTCTAAAGATGTGATGTTAGGTTGATTACTTGGGATCTTTCTTGTTTCTTGATATAATCCTGTAATATTATAACTTCCCTCTTATTACAGCTTTCATTGCAACCCAGAAATTTTGATATGTTGTGTTGTCATTTTCATTTGTCTGTATATATCTTTTAATTTATGCTTTTATTTCTTTGAGACCTAGTCATTTTTTAGAAGTATGTTAATTTTCATATTTTTGTGGGTTTTTTAACTTCCTTTTTGCAGTTGAATTCTAATTTCCAGGCCTTATGAACAGAAAATATGCTTGATATAATTTCAATCTTCCTGAATTTGTTGATATTAGTTTTGTGGCCCAACATGTGGTCTATTATTAAGAATATTCCAAGCGCACTAGAAAAGAATGTGTAATTTATGTTTTGTGATGAAATGTCCTGTAAATGTGTATTATGTCCATTTGGTCCAGTGTGTCATTTAAGGCTGATATTTCTTTATTGACTTTCTATTTGGACGATCTATTTAAAGCCATCAATGGTGTGTTTAAATCTCCAAGTATGATTGTGTTTTTGTCTGCTTTTATTTTAAGATCAGTTAGAAGATGTCTTATATATTTTGGTACTTTCTGGTTTGGTACATATATATTGAGAAGTGTTATGTGTTTGTGATACAATGCCCCCTTTAACATTATGAAATGTCTGTCTTTGTCTCTGGTTACATTTGTTTTGAAGTCAGCATTGTCAGATATCAGTGTGGCTTTACCTGCTTTTCTTTGGATATTATTTGCTTGGAGAATCATTTTCCAACCTTTCACTTAGAGCCTACTTTTGTCCTTGCAGCTTAGGTGAGTATCTTGAAGACAGTATATGGTTGGACTTTGCTTTTTGATCCAATCCACTATTCTTTGTGCCTCTTTACTGGTGATTTCAGTCCATTTGCATTTAGGGTAATAACTAACACTTGAGGATTTCCCATAGCCGTTTTATGTTTTGTTTTCTGGTAGCTCCGTGTCTTGTTTGGGTCTTCTCTTTTGTATTTTTGTCAGTTGTTTTTATTTGCTGGTATTCTGTACTACTTTCCCTTGTTTCTTCTTTTTTTAAGCTGTGTATTTCAGTAGTGCATTTTTTGGTGGGTGGTTACCATTAGGTTATTATGAAAAAAAATGTTCATATTGTAAGGTATTTTTCCCCACCAAGAAGGAAGGAAGAGGGCCAGAGCCGCAAAGTGTGGAATAAGTAAACGGCTTTATTGAGTACAGAGCGCACATCCTGCCTGGCAAGGTTCCCTGGCCCTGAAGAAAGAAAGATGGAGGAGAGATGGAGGTCAGGGAAGTTGCAAAGATTAAACCGCGTGGGAGATATTTAAAGGGTCCCTCTAGGGAAGTGGAGCTATTATGACATGGTGAAATTTCACTGGCTGGCAGACGATCGCTTCTTTCCAAATGGTTCCTGGGAAGCTTCCTTTGGCGGGTTTGATTGTGGGCGATCCTAGCCAAAGTTCCCGGGCCTGGGTTCCCCACGTGACCATCCCTCATTATCCACCGACCTTACACATATGTACAAGAGTCCTTTGTCCTATGAGTGCTTCTGTACTTCATCTTCCTTTGCTACTGCAGATCTTTATTCTCTCCTCCTCCTTCTTTTTTTTTTTTTAACAGAGACAGAGAGAGATAGATAGGGACAGACAGACAGGAACAGAGAGAGATGAGAAGCCTCAATCATCAGTTTTTTGTTGTGACACCTTAGTTGTTCATTGACTGCTTTCTCATATGTGCCTTGACCGTGGGCCTTCAGCAGACCGAGTAACCCCTTGCTCGAGCCAGTGACAAGCCAGTGACCTTGGATCCAAGCCAGTGAACTTTGCTCAAACCAGATGAGCCCGCACTCAAGATGGCGACCTCGGGGTCTCGAACCTGGGTACTCCGCATCCCAGTCTGACACTCTATCCACTGGGCCACTGCCTGGTCAGGTTATCCTCTCCCTTTTATGTTATTATTGTCACAGATTATCCTTCCTTTCATTGTGACTTTCTTGGAGCTTTTACTTGTACAATACATTGATTTGTTTTGTTCTTTGTATCTGGTTGAATAACCCCCTTGAGTATTTCTTGCATTGGGGGTTCTCTGGTGACCAATTCTCTCAGCTTTTGTATGTCTGCAAAAGTTTTATTTTTTCTTCATATTGGAAGGATAGGTTTGATAAATATAGTATTCTTAGCTGGTAATTTCTCTCTTTCATTATTTTGAATGTTTTGGTCCACTTTCTTCTAGCTTTTAGAATTTCTACTGAGAAGTCTGATGATAAACTAATGGGCTTTCCTTTATATGTTATATTCTTCTTTTCCTTATCTGCTTTGAGGATTCTTTTTTTGTCATCAATTTTTGACAATTTTATTACAATGTGCATGGAATAGGTCTGTTTGTGTTGAGGTAACTCAGTGTTCTGTTTTCTTCTTGGATTCAAGGCTCTCCTTCTATATGCTTGTGAAATTCTCATCAATTATTTGTTTAAATAGGCTCTCCATTCCCTTTTCTCTCCATTTTTCTTCTGATATTCCCATTATTCTTATATTGCTCTTTCTGATTGAGTCAGGCAATTCTTATAGAACTCTCTCATTCTTTTAAATTTGTGGGTTTCTTTCTTCTTTTCTCTTTAGCATCTCTAGTTGCTTATCTTTAATGTCACCGGTTCTTTCCTTTCTCTGACTTGTACTATTGACTAAACTTGCTACTTCAGTTTTCAATTCATGTATTGAGTTTTTCAACTCTGTTTTTAAAGTTTCAGTCTCCTTGGTGAGCTCATTAAATTGCCTATTGGTGCTTTCTCACATCTAGTTGTGTATTTTCAGAACTTCAATCTTGAATTTTCTATCATTTAATCCCAAGATTTTCATGGTATTGAGATCATTTTCTGGAGATTTTTTTATTTTCCTTTTGAACTATGCCTTTGTTTTGTGTAGCCATGTATTCGATTTCTTCTTTCTTGATGCCATTTGAGAGTGCTATTGTTAAAAACTAACAAAACAACTAAAAGAGTAAAAAATTAAAAACATACAATAAAAGTATAAAAATTTAGAAAATAATGATGAGTAAAAAAACCCCACAGAAAACAAAGATTGAAAACCAAAAAAATTCAAAAGCAAAGAAAACACCCACTAAAAGATAAGAAAAAAATATAAATTTAAACAAAATGAAATTCAAAAGAGAAAAAAGAAAGAAAGAACAAGAAGAAAAGAAAAAAAGGAAAAATTTAAAATAAAGGAACAATTAATTTCCGTTTTGAGAAATTACTATTTTTTTTCAGTAGGTGTCACTGTTTTACAATTTCTAGCTCTGAAATATTTGTGCTGTCCTCCACTGGGATGTTGCTGTTCCAATAATGTAGGTGAGGCTGCAGTCACATTGGTCGGTGAGGCTTGTTATGAGGGCTTTGAAGCTTCAGTTTTATGGCTCTAGCAAAGGCAATCTCAGACCTCTGGGAACTCGTCCCACATTTTAGCAGACCTGGCGACCAGACACAGAGCACCTCTGTTCTTCAGGGGCGAGAGTGGCTCTAGAGAGCTAGCTATGGGGTCTTTCTTTGCCACTCTCAGTACCCATGAGGTGACGAAGGCAGGATATGGGAGGTTGGTGGGCTGCACTTTAGTTTTCTCTGTCTCTGTGGAGTGTGGGCTGCAGGCAGACTGTGGGAACACTGGCTGTGACCCCTTGCTCTGCTTTGCTTTTGATTTAATTTCTCCCCTTCTGCCTCTCTATCTCAGGGCTCTTCCCAGCAGAAAGAGACCCAGTCACTTCGGGTTTCCCTCTTTGTATCCCTCAGACAAAACCCAGACTGCCGAGTCTCCCTCCTCCCTGTATGTAGTCTGCAGAGAAAAAATACCCAGTCACTCTGGGTTTGTCTCCTCTCTAGAGCCCAGCATGAATGCATTTTATCTTCTGCTCCCTTTTCAATTTGTCCTGCCTTTAGCCCATTTGGTGAGTGGATCTTTCAGGAATGCCTGTGAGCCCAGCTGGGATTCCTTTGCTGTGTTATAGTTGTTCAATTTGTTGAAATTTCAAGGGGAGAGATCAGGAGTATCTCTCACACCACCATTATTCTGACATCATCTCCAAAACTCCCTTTAGGGAAAACAGCTTTAGTAGGCTTGCTCACTTGTAGTTTGCCTGATTAGTGCAACACCACATGTGTATGGTCTATATAAGGCTACAGGTGCTTGCCTTCAGTGTGGATTGTGGATTGCCTTCCTGGCCACCACTGTGAGGGATCATTTTGCTGTTTGTTTGCCTGAAAAGTGGTTTTCCCTTCTGTTTTGCTCATTCTCAGTTGCGAGACTTTGTTAAACAGGAATAGTCCTGTCTGATTCTGTAGTTTATCTACTGTCTGAATCTAATGTGAACCTCCCTAGATTTAGCCACTGGCATTACATTCCCTTTTTATTTTAGAGAACCTGAAATTTTAGTTTTGACTTTTTGTGTGTGTGCGTGGTTATCGAGACAGTTTTTGTTTAGGTTTAACTTAATTTATTATAGTTTTAATAACCCCAAGTGTCAGTGGCTCACATCCACAAAGGGGTTACATGCCCCTTAAATGTGGATGATGTCTCTTCCTGCACAGGCTGAAATAGGAGCTCTGTCTGAGATGATATTTCTAAGTGGCAGAGGGAAGATGGTCTCAGATGCAAATGTTTCTGCATAGAAAAGGCATATATTGCTTCCACCCATATTTTATCTGCTATCGCAAGTGTTGTGGTGCTTGCTAATGCTTCCATAAGAAGGGCAGACAATATTTTGTATGAAATTTTTATCTGCCCTAAAGACTGTTGATATGGCTTAAGTAGTGTTCCCCCAAAAGATAAATTCAGAAAGTGACTTTATCTAAAAATAGCCTTACAGAAGTAATCAAGGTCAAATGAGGTCATTAATTTGGGCCATAATACTAGATGACTAATGTTTTCATAAAAAAGGAAAATTTGAACAAGGAGACAGATGTGTACACAGGAGAACACCAGCTGCAAGCCAAGGATGGCCTGAGCCCACCAGAGCTGGAGGAGAGCATGAAACAAATTCTCCATCACAGCTGGCAGAAGAAAGCAACGCTGTCAGCATCATGATCTCAGGCTCTGGTCTCCAGGCTGTGAGACAATACGTTTCTGTTGTGGAAATCACCTAGTCTGTGGTGCTTTGTTACTGCAGCCCCAGGAAACCAACACAAACATTTATAATATGCCTGGTCAGATTCTTCTTATTTAGTTTTGATTTTATTACATTTTAATTAAAAAATTTAGCCAATAAGATATTTACTATTCAATATTTAAGTTTTTTTTCATAGTTATAATTCTTATCAGTTTTACAAAGTCATTTCAAAAAGTAAATTTCATTAAATTTCAGAGGTATAATAAGGTGGGTTTTTTTTCCACTCAGAAATTTAAATAAGTTTTTCCCTCTTCTAGTTGACTGCATTCAGGGTTTTGTCCATCTTAATTATATAAGAATTTAGAGTTTTCTTCTCCCAAAAGAAATATCTTAGATTTTGAAGTTGCCCTTATGTTAATTTTTTACTTGTTTATTAAGTTGCAGAGATCAGAACGGTATAAAATATACTAGGTGTATTGTCACTGTAGATGTTTTCTTTTAGTGTCTTATCCATGAACATGCCTCTTTTTTTCTTTTATTTCTTCTCCTCTCTCTTTTAACTAACGCAGAATGATGATTTTCTTCAGACAGCTATGTCTAAGGCCTGTCTGAGATCCCTCCATCTCTGTCAAACCAGTCCCTTAGAAGTTACAAAAAAGTGCTCATTACTACTGAAATCTTCCTTTCTTTTTAGATGGGGTCGGGACTGATAGTGATATCACAGTTCAGCTGGGAAAGAAATGGGGAAAAAGAATTGGACAGGAAAAGGAAGATGGAAAGTAATAGATTTCATGCTGCTTGGTTCTCAGGAAAAATCTAGATGCCATTAGAAGGTATCTAAATTAAGATGCCATTAAATTTAAGTACAAGATTTGTGATCCACTGAAATCATCTGCACGATTCTAAATTGTGCATATTATTTCATGATCTGGTCTTGAGTCAGGTAAGAAAATGTTTCTAACTTACGGTTTCCTCTTTTTATCTCAAACACAGTGACCTTGTTGCTGTTTTAACTTAGATGTTTATACATGAAGTAGTGTCTAAAATAATATCACCAATTTTGTGTCTTCAGGATTAGTTTTTGCAAACAACAAATAAGCGTCTGTAAGAAACTGAAGCAAGTGTTTCCAGTTGGACTATATTAGAATTCAATCTACATTTTAATTTGGTTCCTGCTGTGTGGGTATATTAGACTGAATCTATTACCTGTTCAATGGTCCTCTCAGACAACTTCCTTTTCTCATTCTGATTTTATTGTAAATGATCATCAACATACTGTAGAAGTCACTCAATCCAATTTTGATTACTCCACAAAGCACTGATTACTATGACCTAACATTAAAAAACAAAAGCAAGAACTGTGGAAGTATTGTGATATTGAATAGGTTACCTTTTTACTAAAGGTGCTGGTTATGAAGTGTTTTGTGAGACGTTATATTTAGGCATTTTTTTTCTTTACTGATCCTTTATTTGGGTGTTTTGCAGAAGAAGATTCTATAGCCATCACCTCTTGTGGGCAGGACCTGGTTTTATATTTAACATTTCTGCTTTATGTTTAATTTTACTTTGAACTGTCTCTTTTTCCTAGTGATCATGAACCACCTGCTGTTTTTTAGTTTGGAGATAAGGTTTCTCTGAGTATTTATTATAATTTCATCTTTAAATTATAGTCTTTTCATGCATTTAATACATTTAATCCTTACTGTGAACAGATTAATGGGATTTTGGTGTAAAGTTTCGAACATTCATTTAGTTCACTCTGACTTAACTGTGCTGCAGTTTTACTGGGGTATACTTTTTCAGGGCATGTCTAGAAGTTAAAAGAGATGATGTCAGATGGTAACAGCATGGCATTTTATTTTCTCATGCTGTGCAACAGTTTGATGAGCACTCTTAGGAAAAAAATACATAGTAGTTTTTCATTCCATTTGCAGTTTTATATTCTCATCTCCAGCTTGAAAACTTTCTTGTCATTACTTTATTTCTGGTACCTTATTTTGACTCCTCATTCTGACTTTAAGATCATTTCTTTCTCTGTTCATCTTTCCTATTTTTGTTTCTTTGAATATTTTATTCTTAATCTAGTAGTCCCTGTCTCTCAGCTGTCTGCTATACGTGTTTTTGCCTGGATATCATGCTAACACATTAAATGTTATGTTTGAATGTAAACTTCTCATCCATTTCTCAAAAACAACTTTTCATCTCAACTTCACTATCTCTGTGCCTCCTGTCACAGTGTCCTGGGCTCAGAACTTCAAAGCTGTCAGTGACTCATGTCTCTTGTTTATCTTCTATGTGTCAATTAAAAATGAAGTTCTTCTCACATTTACTTTTTTTTTCTATTTCTCTTGACATTTTTTTTTTTCTCCACTGCAACAGCCTCTAGACTGGACTAATTCTGCTGTTCCCAAGTAATCTAATAGATTAAGATTTTAAATTATAATATTCATGTGTCATTCTTCGATTTCAAATTCTTCAGCTGTTTTTTTCTGCTTAAAATGCTTTCTAATATTCGTAGCTTTAAATATCCACTACAATTTCTGTTACATCTACTCACAATTAATTCTTACTCATTTCACATCTTTGTTTTCCCCCAGTAGGTCTTATTCCCAGAATTCTCTGTTCGTTCAGTATTGTTTGTTTCTTAAGAACAGGAGTTATGCCTTTCATATATAACCATGTTTCTATATACTGCATGTTGTGTCTCCCCCTCCCCAATTTATATGTCTAAACCTAATCTCCAATGTGATGGTATTAGGAGGTGGGCCTTTGGGAGATGTACTTATAAGGATGGAATTCTGATGAATGGAATTAGTGACCTTATAAAAGAGTTCCCAGAGAGCTCCTTCACCCCTTCCACCATGTGAGGATATAGCATGAAGTTGGCTACCTGTAAACCAAGAAGCAGGTCTTCCTCAAATGTCGTATTTGCCAGCTCCTTGATCTAGGATTTCTGAGACTCCATAACTATAAGAAATATATTTCTCCTGTTTATAATCTACCCAGTCTCTGGTGTTCTCTTATAGCAGCCCAAATGGATTGAGATACATGTGTATACCACTTTCCTCAGCAGAGTGTCTAATCTATGATAGATATTCAGTTACCGTGTTTTGTTTTTTTTAAAGAGTCAGTCAGGGTTATCTTTTAACTCTTATTTTATGACCTTAGATAATTTACCAAATATCCATGTGCCTCAATTTCTTCATCTGTAAAATAAATATTTTAACTATTTTAACCCATAAGAGTTATGATGACTAAATGAGGGAACACCTATACAGGACTTTAAAAGGATAACTGGTATGTAGTAAGTGCTCAACTAGGTATCAATAAGATTTTATATGTGTAACATATCTTTGTAGGCTGATGTTAGGAAGAACATTTCCAGTAGCTTGGCAAATTATGTAGAGAGAAAAAATTTTAGTTGGGGAACTCAATTTTTTATTTCAGTGAGTGTCAACCCAAGTGCTGTTTTATAGTGAGTCTGTTTATATACACATATTCAATAAATATTTTATCTTGATAAATAAAACTGGTATCTGAAAATATTGATGAAAGTACTAATGACAGTAGGAATACTGAATTAGTAAATGTTTGTAAGATTAATATTATTTATTAATACACTTATGACTACTTTTAACACCACCGTCACCACCATCATTTATTGAACACTGATCATTTGTCATTGGAATTTTCTTAGTAAACTACAATTGATCCACTTCTAGGTAAAAATGTATTAAACACTATGCATACAGAAATTATTGCCATAGAGTTTATACATGTTGAATGATAATAAAACATCCATTTAAAAATTATCTGTTGGGAAAATTGCCCATTTTACATGTGATATTAATCATACTTCTTGAGCTTTCTCTATCTTTCTCCCCACTATTATCTCAAATTTTTTGTCTATTAAGTGGAATTGTTCTTTACAGTTTCAGATTTTATTCTCCTATCACCTTTAATATATGAAAGAAAATACTTAAAGTGATTGAAAATTATGTGGCGTTTCCTAGAATCTGGTAATATTTTTAAAAATATTTTAAGTCATTTTGAAAAATTACCACTTAATAAGAAGAATCTGAGTTTTGTTACTTTTTAGAAGAATAGAAAAAGATTTCTACAGGATGAACTTTGCCCTTGGTCACTGATCACATAAAAGTGAAGAGTTGGGAGAATGAAGGATATAATTTCCCTGTTGAATTCAATTGATTGAACGTATGTTTAATTTTTCTTCTGGACCTGAGGCTCTGTGAGGTGTTTTAAGTACAGGAACACTGAGATATAGGTCTTCTCTCCATGACTGTCATATTCTAATAAGTAAGATAATGAATAATCACAGTAGAGAGAGGTCAACACAGTAATAGATATATGGATCATAGAGTGAAGGGATTGCTTTATTAGGAAAAGAAACATGACCAGGGTTGGTTGTAGACTGTTTCCTTGTTGGGGCACAATGTGAGATTTACTTTTTTATTTTAATTGTTATTTGGTTGGTGTATTTCTTTTTATTTTCATATATTTGATATTAAGCACAAAGATTTTTTTTCTAGCTCTTGTGAAATTATTGTACCAAATCTTCTTAGTCATGACACTCACTGTAAAACTTGAGTTTTATATCCTTTGCAGGTGATACTGAGAGTTTGGCAGCCATCAACAAAGCTGCAAAACAGAATATTATTATCAAAGAAAAAAAGCTTAAATGGGCAGTTCAAAATTTTATTTATACTACAGGAACAGTAAGGAATCTGATTATGAGAGCTGTTTTTCTCCTTTCAGGCTAAAATGCTTCATCCTTGTTAGTTGAGCAAGGATTCCATGGAGAAATAGTTTTATTTATTTTTTTTCTGAAGCACTCTAGGCTATCAATTGCATAATTGATAATTGATTGAGTCTGCATAATTCTTGACAAGAATGTATTTTTTTTTTTTTTGTATTTTTCTGAAACTGGAAATGGGGAGAGACAGACTCCTGCATGCACCCCACCGGGATCCACCCGGCACGCCCACCAGGGGCCACGCTCTGCCCACCAGGGGGCGATGCTCTGCCCCTCTGGGGCGTCGCTCTGCCGTGACTAGAGCCACTCTAGTGCCTGGGGCAGAGGCCAAGGAGCCATCCCCAGCGCCTGGGCCATCTTTGCTCCAATGGAGCCTTGGCTGCGGGAGGGGAAGAGAGAGACAGAGAGGAAGGAGGGGGTGGGGTGGAGAAGCAAATGGGCGCTTCTCCTATATGCCCTGGCCGGGAATAGAACCCGGGTCCCCCGCACGCCAGGCCGACGCTCTACCGCTGAGCCAACTGGCCAGGGCAAGAATGTACTTTGAAGCAAGCCATTATGATTATTACCTATTCACTGGATCTTCACTCTGCATGAAAGAATATTGTCGTTTTTTTCTCATTCTAAAAATTTTGTTGCTTCTATTAAAAATGTAATGCATTTGGAGAAGTTGGAAGTTGAGAGGTCTTGGGTAGACTGTGGGGAAAAGGGATGTTGAAAATTTTGCTTATGTAGTATTGTGCTGGTGCCATTGGGATTTTTTAGTAAACATAAATAAGTTTGCTCAACAGAAACATTTATATAAATAACTCATTTGTGATAAAGATAGTTTACATATTTGTATTTTATAAATACATCTTCTTGGCAAGTGTTCTTTCTCAATATGTATTAGAAGATCTTGGAAGAATACAGTACCAAAAGTCTTTATGTCCCTGAGCTCTTAGCGATTTTTTGTCTTTATAGGACATTAACTAAAATATTAACCTAGTTTATCAATATCTATCTAAAGAAAAGTAACAGGCAGTTTTTTCACTTTCTTTCTTATTCTTATGGAAGGAAAGGAGATATAGATTTTTTGCAAGTGATTATATAAGTAATTCTTTTTCTTTTTTTTTTTAGAGAGAGAGAGACAGGGACAGAGAGGAAGGTAGAGAGATGAGAAGCATCAACTTATAGTTGTAGCATGTTAGTTGTTTATTGATTGCTTTCTCATATGTGCCTTGTCTGGGTGGCTCCAGCTGAGCTGGTGACCCCTTGCTCACACCAGCGACCTTAGGCTCAAGCCAGTGACCTTGAGCTTTAAGCCAGAGACCTTTGGGCTCAAGCCAGTGACCATGGGGTCATGTCTATGATCCCCTGCTCAAGCCCACCCCACACTCAAGCTGGTGAGCCCACGTTCAAGCCAACAACCTTGAGGTTTCAAACCTGAGTCCTCAGAGTTCCAGACCAACACTCTATCCACTGCACAACTGCCTGGCCAATTTCTCAATCTTTTTCTGCATCTGCCTTTGAGGGTCTGATCCATGTGATTGTGTACATGTAAACACTGGAAATAATGTAACAAAATGTGCTAGCCTCTGACTTATACACAAAATATATCTCTACTATTTTGGATGGCTGTTTCTATAATTTCTAATCTTTTATAGGTGCTAAAAAGAAAGGGAAGAATGTTAAGCATTGTTATATTAATGGGGTCAGTTTACAGGGACTTTCACAATTATAGTTGATAATTTCTTTTTATTAATTATAAATATTTTTTATGATACCATGATAATGGTAGTAGTAGAAACTAAAGACATATAAAATGTGATTGACAAGGTATTTTTTTCCTATTAAAACACTTACTATGGAGACACTGCTACTAAAGTTTGTACCATATAAGGCCACAAGAAGGATAATATTCAGAGACTTTAATATCCTTAATTGATTACATATAAACAAGAAGAAATAAAGAATCAAAGAAATAGAACATAGGACATAGAACAGATATTAAATCTAAAATGTGTTACTGTTATTTAAATATTTTAAGTAGAGTTACTTCTTATTCTCCTTCAGAGAAATTAATTGTAATGTACATTTTCTTTTTCTAATTGTGAGATGCCAAAAATACATTCCAGCTGTTGGTTTGTTTTTATTCTATCTCTCCCATGTACTGTTTATAAATATTATCTTCATAGCCAAATTGTGGTCACTTTTGGACCATGTTTCATGGGAAATAAAATCATTTATATATAATATATATAAACTGAAGACAAAAGCATTTTTGAGGTGATATGAATGCTATTACTGTTTGCTCCTCTATGAGAGATTCTATTCTGGTAAGAAAAATGTCTTGCTGTTGAGTTTTCTTCATTTATTTATTATTTAGTGTGGGAAAAACTGTGTAAAAATAAGGGTAAAAAAACATTTCTTTTAGCGTGCATGAGAGAGGAGGGTTGGAAAGACAGGGATAGACAGAGAGAGAGAGAGAGATGAGAAGCATCAATTCTTTGTTGCTGCACCTTAGTTGTTCATCAGTTGCTTTCTCAGATGTGCCTTGACCAGGTATCTCCATCTGAGCCAGTGATCTTTTGCTCAAGCCAGCGACCTTGGGCTTAAGCCGGCCACCTTTGGGTTCAAGCCAGCTACTGTGAGGTCATATCTATGATCCCATGCTCAAGCCAGTGACCCCCAAGCTCAAGCTGGTGAACAAGTGCGCAAGCTGGCACCCTTAGGGGTTTCAAACCTTGGTCCTCAGCATCATAGGTTAATGCTCTATCTACTGCACCACCATCTGCTGAGGCAAAAACCAAAAAAACAAAAACCATGGCTTAATCAACTCATAGGTGGAACAACTACAAAATTTCAGAGGTGTACAGCCATAGCATTTATTTGTTGCTCATCTATCTGAAGATCAGTTATGTTTTGGCTGTTCTGGGCATGGTTCATCTTGGCTTGACAATGAACTTTTGATTGGTCCAGGAAGGTCTGTTCCAGGCTTTGGTTCACAGGGATATGCTTAGATCTGTTTCTTGTATGGTCATTTTAGGGCTTAGATAAAGTGAAAGTAACTAGTCAGGAGAAAACTTTTCTTAGAATTGTTGGTAGGAGAGCAAGAGGGAAAGTTGAAACTTGTGTCAGTTAAAGATGAAGCTCAGAGCTGGCCCAGTGTCACTCATGTCTGTATTGTTCAAAGCAAGCCAATGGACAAGAGAGTGTATTTTGGCAGGGAGTGAATGCTTGCTGAACAGTGAGCTAATCTACCACATGTAAAATGTAATAAATGAAAAAGCACAACTCAACTTTTTAAGAGGTTGGAAATATATAAGTCTCCTCGTAGTAATAATCTCTACCACTTACCCAACACTAAAACTAGCATGCACTATGCTACAAGCATGCCTCCATTGCCTTCTGGCTTTTTCAACTACGACACTACTGACATTTGGAGTTGGTTCCCCTTTGTTGTGCAGCTGTCCTGTGCATTGTAGGATGTTTAGCAGCATCCTGGGCCTCTACCCATTAGACGCCAATAGCAACATTCTCCTCCCATTCAATACAGACAAAAATGTCTCCAGACATTACTATATGCCCTCTGGGCTACAAAATCACCCTCCCCTGAGAACCACAGATTTCTTTTGTACTGGTAATATTTGAAATAGGGGATCACTTTATTTTACACAAGGAGAAACTTAGGCTCAGAAAGGCTACTTGACCTAGAGCTATGTTGTGGTAAGTAACAGAGTTAGGGTTAACAATCCAGATCTCTCTTATTCTAAAATACATGGATGTAACCATATAGCTAAAGGCTAATAAAGAAGATGCCTTTGAATTGGGTTTTCCTTTAATAATGGGGCCAGAAGAGGAAATTACAATATGTAGACCGTAAGGTCTATAAAAGGTATGTTCAGGAAATTATAAGAGAATGGTGAGAACACAGAAGCATCACTCTGTTCACACAAATTGAGGAAAACAGTTGTAGCATTAGATGAACTACTGATAGGACAAATGACAGTTAACCATAAGGCAGACAGAATGGGTCTCACTAAGTAGAGTCCACAGTATATAGAGTCATATATGTGCATATATGAAAGACAAAAAAAGGGAGATGGTTGAAGCAAAGAATGAGGGGGAGAAAATGGCTAGAAATAAAGGCAGAGGCAAAGTCAACAGTCATTATGTTGTGTTGCAGATTCTGAACTTTAATCCTGAAAGCAATATTGGACACACACATAGTTATTTTAAACAGGGAAATTACAGAATCATATTTACATTGTATAACATCACTCTGTCCTATGAAGGATGGATTAGAAGAGATTGTAGATGATAAGAAAATGTGCTACAGAAGTAAGGAAATTTTGTGAAAGGATATATATTGAAGTATTAAAATGTTTATCTTAGGATAAAGATTATGGGTTTAATTTTTTGTATTATCTTTACTTTGACATTTTCTTCAGTGAAAACATATTGCTTTTGTAATAAAGAATGCATTTCATTAAAAAAGTTAGGACACTGTAACAATTTAGGCCACAAATGATGAGGCTCTGAACTATATAGCAGTGGCAGGAGTGATTTATATGAGAGTGACTTAGTGGGTAAACTGTCAGGGCTTGGAGACATGTATTTGCATTGCTGCAGGAAAGGAAAGAGTGTAATAGGTTCCTTGCATTTCCTGCTTTAGCAGGTCTTATAAAAGGGTATATAAGAAGGTGGACCAACAGGTTAGGGGAGATGCTAAATACTGTTTTCAGTGTAGTATGCGAGCAGTACTTCTGGGCTTCTACTTGCAGAAGGTACTGAGTAGTCAACTGAAAAGACAGATTTCAGGAGAGGTTTTGGTGGAGATATACATTTAGGAATAATCAAAAGACAGATGCACCTTTGACAGTGAACTTATCCGGAAGAATATACATGTTGGAAAAAGAAAAGGTCTATGGATGGATTCCTGGTGGTCAAAATGAGACATGCAAGGGACTTGATGAGAGTTAGCCAGAGCAGTGTCAAGAAAGCAAGAGTGAATTCTCAGAGGAATGAAGTGGGATGCTGTGAAATGATTAAGCAAGGCCAAAGGGAGCATCTACATTCCTTTGTATTTAGCATTTAAGTCTTTAGTAACCAGGGCAAATGTCATTGCAGGGGAACTAGAGGTTATAGTTTGCAGTTCAATAATTCTGAGTTGTGGTAACAAAATAGAAGGCTTGAAAGAAAACTAGTGTTTTAAGAAGTTTGCTTTAAAAAGAAAATGGGAGAGAAGATGGTATTTTGATGTATAAAAAGACTCACCTGCTATTCATGTGTCTTTTCTATGTAAAAAGTTCCTGAGGGGATTTGGAGAAAAATATTATTCATATTTAGATGACATAACTCAATGTAAAAAGAACTTTTAATATGAAAATTGTCTGTTTTGAGAGTTTTAAAATTTCATTTCACTATTAAGTTTATCCATATTTTAAAAAGTCAGTAAAACTTGAGAAAAATTAGAAGAAAGGGATCCTTTTGAAGGGGTTGCCTGGTGTGTACATTTACAAATTTAATTTGTATCTCCAGAGAATCACTTAAAAATGTCATTAAAATGAACAGTTTCCCACCTGATTTATTTCACTTTCTTTTCTGAGTCGTAGTTCTCCATGGTTATCTTGATTTTTTTTAATAGTAAAAAATATAAGGAGAATTAAATGTAATTATTATGATTTAAGATATAACTTAGGACATTTTATATACTGTCAGGTATTTTTGTTTTAGTTTTTATCATCCAGATTTTTATTTACCATATGTATTTCTTCATAATTTTTTTGCCACATTTTATTTTGAAATTTCTTTTAAAGTGTCCTACTGTAAACACTAGGATTTTTAATGGTTATAGAAATACATTTTTATTAAATTGTTTCCTTTTTCTTTTAATGTAATTGATATATAATAATAAGAGAAACAATAATATAAAAATCAGGTATGAATCAGGGGTGTAGGTCAGTGAGTTTGCTCATTAACCGTATGATTTTGGTCACATCATTTATCCTTTGCTTGGATTAATAATTTTTACTTGTTAGGAATAAATTTTTAAGATTTTAGTCATTTCCATCTGAAAACTAAATCTTATGTCATGAGAGCATCCAAACTTTTATTTAAAGGAATAAGTTTTAAAAGGGGAGAAGAGGTACATAATTGTGTAAAATGAAATAATATGGTTGAGTAGACACCTAATTGTACACTGTGTCTTTCTGGAGCAGGGGGTGCATTCAGAAATTTTCCCTAGCAATTATGAGGTATTTGGGCTTCTGAGAGTAAAAGTAAAGAGAAACAGGATCTGGTAAGAGATAATAGAAAAAGAGATGGAAGGCTGTTAAAGCTTAGAACTTCACCAATAAAATAGTCTACTGAAATATTTTGTTATGACTAACTACATATATGAAATTTGTCATGCAGTTTAAATACAATTGCATTGGTAGTTTTGGAATAGAAAATTAACCAATTCCCAATGCACATTCTTAGGAATAATAGAAGATTCAATAAAGTTACTGAATTAAATAGAGTATAGCTTCATTGTCTAAATTTAGCATAACTGGTAATACTAATTAATGATAATTTATAATAGACTTAAATTGTATAATTAAATACATTAGAAAAAGAATTTCTGTTTCTCTGTGGGTCTTAAGTTCTCAGTGGAAGGTAATATTTAAAGGTAAAAACCTGCTGAAATTATGTGTGAGAAAAAAAGAGATAAATTCTTTGGACTATTTATATTTGCAGAATTAGAAAAGCATATTGGTTTTATACTTTACCTACATTACATGGAGACTATAGTCTCAATAGATTCTTCTATGAAACTGAAGTCTGTTATATATGCATTGAAGATATATATATATATATATATATATATATATATATATATATATCTCAGACCTAAAGGTGTTCTAAATAAGAAGAATATTTAGTAACTTTTTGACAAAAAAAGAGGGAGCTTTGTGTCCTCTATTTTGGCAGATTTTATACATATGTTTTATTTAAGGCTTATTTTCTGAAATATATATTGTGTAAAGTCTAAACACATCTTCATACATGGGACCTCAAACAGCTGTACTATAACAGGATATTTCTCCTAAAACAAATGATTGCTTTTATAAGTGTGGAGAGAGTAATAGAACACTAATCAATTAATTTTCTAAATTCACCTTGCTGTGGGTTTCACTCTGTTAAGTCCTTCACCACAGGGACATGTCTTCTATAAAGAGCAATGTGTGGTACAAGATGAGTTGCCATTACTTGGATATGGAGGAAAACCACTTTGTATAATCTGTTGCCAGATCCAGCTTGTCTATCCATTAGTTTCTCCTAAAAGGCTCTTCTGTAACACTTTTTAAAATAATTTACTAGAGCCTCAGTACATATTGCAGTTAGATTTCTATCAAAATGTACTGAGTAGAAATTCTGTGAGACTCTTTCTGACAAAGATAGGCTAAGGATAGAGACAGGATATTCCAGAATTGAGGGATAACTTGGAAAAGACTTTGTATATTTCAAATAACCTTTAGTGTTGCTAATTTTTAACTTTTTGGAATTTCTGCTGCATATTTTTTGCATATCACAGACTAATGCTATCATAGTTTTCAGATCTATAGTTTTTGTTGGTTGTAAGCATCTGTATCTTGCTCTTTTGTGCTTAAGTTGAAGAGGAGATTTGTTGGAAAAATTTTGAGGTGGTCTCAGTTTAAAAAAAATATTCAACTGAGCCTTAAGAAAGCAGAGAATAAGGATGTCATCAAAGTTTGTGGACTAGAACCTTGTCCTAAAAATGACATTTTCTCTAGAACCTTGTCCTAAAAATGATAGCACCAAGCACTCCCAGTCTCTTTATTTTGCTCTTGAAATGTTAAATTCTTGGAGATAGAGAATCATGTTGGGCCAGCTAAAGTCAGCTGTCTGTTCATTAGATCATGCCAGTGGCTGAGACCACTTTGCACACACATGACCACTAGGGGAATTGGACCATCACACATTTAATGCCCAGTGTTCTCTCTAACCTTTGGCTTACCAAGGGGCATGTGTGCATTCACCAGCCCTCTCTCTTTGGAGACCATACATAGTTGCTTCAGCTACTATACTGAGAGTCAGTGTCATGGCACTAATGTTCTCTGAGCCCAGGATCTCTTGCTGATTTTTATTCCTTTAATAGTTACATTATGATCTTGTGTTAAATGTCTATGAATATAGAATAATAGTAAGAGAAAATGACAGAAGACAGAGAAGTAAATTATACATTATTTACGTGCATACACATATATCTGCATGTACTTTATTAACATATATAGTTTAAATATATATGCATATACTTTATACACACACATATATATATGCATGTACATATTCATATCCATAGAGTACACCCATATTCGTTTCTATGCACAAAAAAAGAATGACATTGAGAAATGATAAAATTATATTACTGAAGTAACATGCAAGAATTCATAAGAAAAGGCTATACGTAGTTTTTAATTCTACAAGAGGCTGAAATCAGCTGGCCAGAGTCACAGAGTAAGTTGACTGACTCTAGGAACAGTTTCAAGTTTTACTGCATTCAGTTGGTAACTTCATTAGTTGATGAAGGGGTGTATCTTTAGTCATAACTTTTTTTCTAAGGTGCCTAAGCCTTTGGTAGTTTTGCCTGTGTAGAGTTGCAGTATTATAAGCAGTGATCACCTGGGTTACACCTGTACTCCTTCAACTTTTTAGGGTATTCAAGCAACATCATTGTTCCTTAATGTCCAATACCAGTTTTTAACCAGCATTGTGATTTCTTTCTCTACCTTTCCCTTTCTTAGTGATTGAGAATTTCCAAATGGCTAGGTGGTAGTTTCAGTTGAACACTCATCTTGTTATATTTCATCTTGGAGTTATTCTCTCTTTTTTTTCCTAAAACCTCCTTTTCAGTAAAACCTCAGGCTGTAGGGTGGCTTGCACCTGTGCAAACAATCCTTAATGTGGAATAGACCATGTTTATGCCTAACCACTATTGTTTTTTCTTCATAAATTTGTTAGGCAAATGTCCAGCTGTCTTTGCAATGTGAAACATATTCTTAATACCTAATCCTGCCATCTGGCTACTGATAACATTTTTTTTTTTTGCAGAGACTGTGTTCTAGTGAACATGGATGTGGGACATAAGGCATTGTAGAGGCCCTGAATAGGAACATAGAACAGGGACAGAGTTCAGTGTCCTGAGGCAAAAGCCACAGTAGCTTTACTGACAAAAGTACTGAATGCATTACTGTGCTGAACTCAGCATAATAGGGGTAGAATTAGCAGTTCTGTTTAATCAGTAGATAGGGGACATTTGAGCTACTCCCTTGCCCTTTTATTTGCTCTAAAGAAGTACTCCTTCCTGACTTCCTCATTCCCGTCCCTGCTTCTATTTTGTGTGTATCAGTAAATACCCATAAGGACTGGGAATTGATGCTGTCTCATGAATCCTGTATAGCGGATTGTGAGGCGGTCTCCCCTAGGTCCCTCTGTGTACTCCACGTGGTCTCCAAGTAGTCATTGTCTTCTCATTAAGTGGTGCCTCGTGTGAGGAATGGGAACCAAATGACAGGGCATGACTATTTTAAAGCTCTGGTCTCTATGTCTCTTTGTAATATTTCTAGTGAAGCATTGGCTATTATTCAGTTGTCTTAAATCCTGACTCCAACCCACTGATCCTCCCTGGCAAAGTGAAAGATCTTAAGTGACTACCCAAACTTTTGCACGAATTATATATTTGCCTTCCTCATAGTTCTTTAGTATCTTCTCTGAGAGTTGCTGTAATTTATAAGTATACAATTTTGCCTTGTCCGTCATATTGCTCTAAACCTGTTTTGTGTTAGGGAACTGTTTTTGTACTTCGGGTTTGGGTTAAGGGAAAATCACAGCTGTGGCAGGAGTCATTTTCCTGGTGATGTGAACAACCTCTTGCATCTTACTCATATCTTTGGGGGCATTCTCAGGCCTGATCACATAAACTTCCTCTACTTAATTTTGGAAAGCTTCTGAATAACCTTGATTTTACAGCTGATTTGACTTAATAACACCTAATTTGTTATGACAGCTTGGGTTGAATGGTCACCTAATGTCCCATCCAACATTAGAGCAAAGTGTCAAGCCAAAAGATAATGCCTACTGAATGAGACTTAGCCTTAATCTTGATCTCCAAGTGCTTTTCCATCAGAGCTTGCCATAAACTTAATGTATCATCCAGGCCTGAATGGCAAGCCATATGTAATATAGGGATCCTTCTTTGGCTTTGCAACAGACTCAAATTTGACAGATTAAAAAAAATTTCCCTTTGATTTGAGGGAGAGAGAGAAGTACCTATTCATTGTTTCACTTAGTGTTCCATTTAGTTGTGTACTAATTGATTGCTTCTCATATGTGCCCTAACCAGGGGTCAAACCCACAACCTCTGGCATGCCAGGTCAATGCTTTATACATTGAGCCATCTGGCCAGGTGTTGGTCAAATAAGTTTGTAAATATGATATATGTGTTTGATCGCTTATAGTTTGCATTGAGTGTGGGAGACAGGCTATAAGCAGGCAGGGCCGTTAGAGCCTAAGGCTTAGTTTTAAGACTGAGCCTTTCCCTTCCTTTTGAGGCATCCCATTATGCCTCAGATAAGTGACTTTGTATCAGAGACTTCTTTGTTTGTATATTGGATTAAAGGTTTTGATTTCTACACTATAAAATGGGGCAGAGGAGCCCATGCTGGAAGAGAGCAGAGAAAGGCCACGTGGAGGAGAGGAGAAGCAGCCAAGATGGCAGAGTGCTGAAGGAGAAGCCAGTTTGTGCAGAGTTTTTGCAGAGAGAAGGAGATGGGGAACAGAGGTGAATGAGGCTGGTGAAGTAAGAACCTTTGATTCTAGGAAACTCAGATAAGTCAGTGGCTTTGGGAGCCCTGAATGGAAAGGGAAGTGTTTCCCCACAGTGTGTAATTCTTGCCCGCTGGGTGCAAGCTAGTATTAAAGATAATGGCTCACCAGTTCTTGGCTCCACTGTTTTATTATTATCTGTCCGAATTAAATGCAAACCTGCACGGGCCTGGCGGCTGTAATAGTGACCGTGGCTACTGACCCTACACCAGGGAAATTTGACAGCTTTTAAAAGGACACAGTGAAAGGCTAAGAGAAGAATATTCAAAATTCAAGATCTCACCTGTCATGAGACTCCTTAGCAAGAATAATTCAGTTTGGAGGAAATATTTCAATATATTGGCTGTGCTTCTCAAAGGGTGATTTAGGAACAAGAAACTTAGGAACCTGTTAGAAATACAGATATCTCAGACAGACTTACTGAATCAATATATAATTTAATAATATGCTCAGGTGATTTGTACATTCATTGAAGTAGAAAGACTATTTGTCATAGAAGATTTGACTGCAGGGACTTCATTGAAATGGGAGATCCCTTGTTTCTCAGAATTTATCTGCACTCCCTGCCAAGCTCTTTCCAGTATTTTAGATCTTACCAACATGGTATCAGTGAGGTAATGGATCTGTGTGGTGCTCTGGGGAAGGTCAGAAAAATACTGATCTTTTTCAGGTAATTCACAATTGGTCTTCATGATTCCAGTTATCAGAATGGAGAAAAATTTTGCCATATAAATATTGGGACCTTTATAAATTTATTTCACTTAGAAGACCACATCTAGGATTGATAATATTGGAATTGAGATTACACTCTCATTGTTTATTATAATCACAGTAGTAATTTTTACTTAGATAAAATACTATTAGTTATTAGTATTTTATCATATTTTAATTCCTGAATTGGAGCACAGTGATCCAAATAATACAGGAATTGGTTTTAATCTCAATCTATTTTTCAATATAATGCTGAAGTTTGGACATTCTTTCTTTTCAAGGGATGGCCTAGTTAAAAGTTGTTGTTTTTTTTTTTTTTTTTTTTTTTTTGCTAAGTCTCAAAGGAGAGTTTATAGGACAGTCTGGTGAAGGTAAAAATTGAGTCCTTCCCTGATTATATTGTCTCTTCTTCATGCAGAAGGCTCTGGATCTGTGACTTGGGAGTTAGGCTCGGAACTCAATTTTTCAGGCTACTGGTTTACAGAAGGCCTTTGTAGATTAGCACAAATTGTTCTGTTTTACAACAATTAATCAAGATCTTAGGGGATATCTAATGATTTTATTTCTGTAGTTCTCTTAAATAATTAATCACATTCAGGGGTCTCTGCATGTCAGACTACTCCAGCCCTGTTGCTATCATGACTACTCCCAGCCTTATTGCTGTTATCCCCACTTTTTTTCTGGTAATTAAATGTTGCTCCATAAGCTTGGTCATCCTGGGCTCCTATGATTTCCACTGGGATTGGCATTCACATTAAGCTTATCTACTAACAGTCTGACCTAGAGGTAATAGCTGGTCAAGCACTATTAAAAATTTGGATCATTTTAACTTGTTTTAACACTATCCTGATTTCAAGGAGGTAGTGGGAAAATTATAGATGAATATTAAATTATATACATTATACTTTCCCTAAATTTATTATTCATCTTTAATATTATCTTAGTAATAATTTTTAGAGCATTGTCAAATTAAAGCTAAATTTTACTTTAAAAATTAGCAATTTACTTACTATTGTAATAAACTATGTTCATAGAATTTATCTGAGCTATCCAGTCAGGCCATAAATAATTTTTTTTCTTTAACTGAGCTCTCTTTTCTAAAATGTTTTGAGGCTTTTTTCTGGGTTGGGAAGGAGTGTTCACTCTCTGCTATCTTAATTGTTAGGTTAATTTTTGGTGTACCGAAATAGCACTGTAACATATTGATAACTGGGATGTTGTAGAAAGAAAAGCTGTGGAACTAAGCACCAGTGCTTGGCTGTGTCTTTTACTAGCTCTGTGACTCTGGAAGGATTCTCAGCTTCTCTGTACCTTATTTTCTTTCTACACACACACACACACACACACACACACACACACACATGCACAAGAAAGAAAAAAATTCCACCTATCTAGTAAGACTACTACTTTGATTATTTAAGATTATTTAAAATTTTTTTTTTTATTAAATTTAATGCAGTGACATTGATAAATCAGGGTACATATGTTGGGAGAAAATATCTCTAGATTATTTTGACATTTGATTGTGCTGTATACCCCTCCCGCAAAGTTAAATTGTCTTCTGTCACCTTCTATCTGGTTTTCTTTGTGCCCCTCCCCTCCCCTAACCCCTCTCTCCTTCTTCACCCCACCCCCCCTCCCCCAACCCCCCGCCCCTGTTGCCATCAAATTCTTGTTCATGTCTCTGAGTCTCATTTTTATGTCCCTTCTATGTATGGATTCATCTCAGTTTTTTTTCTGATTTACTTATTTCACTCCGTATAATGTTATCAAGGTCCATCCATGTTATTGTAAATGATCCGATGTCATCATTTCTTATGGCTGAGTAGTATTCCATAGTATATATGTACCAAAGTTTTTTAATCCACTCGTCCTCTGACGGACACTTGGGCTGTTTCCAGATCTTCGCTATTGTGAACAATGCTGCCACAAACATGCGGGTACATTTCTCCTTTTCGATCCGTTCTATGGTGTCCTTGGGGTATATTCCTAAAAGTGGGATAGCTGGTAAAACTCAACACCAGGAAGACAAACAACCCAATCCAAAAATGGGCAAAAGAGATGAATAGACACTTCTCCAAAGAGGACATACAGATGGCCAATAGGCATATGAAAAAATGCTCAACATCACTAATCATTAGAGAAATGCAAATTAAAACCACAATGAGATATCACCTTACACCAGTCAGAATGGCGCTTATCAACAAAACAACACAGAATAAGTGCTGGCGAGGATGTGGAGAAAAGGGAACCCTCCTGCACTGCTGGTGGGAATGCAGACTGGTGCAGCCACTGTGGAAAACAGTATGGATATTCCTCAAAAAACTGAAAATCGAACTGCCTTTTGACCCAGCTATCCCACTTTTAGGAATATTTTAAATTTTATATATATGCCAAGAAATATTTATTGAACTCATACTATGAGCCAAGCTCTGTCCTTGTCACTTAAAATTAATGTGAAGCATTTTACAATAAAATTTTCCTTAGGTCTGTAAGTTCTGAGAAAGCTTAACTAAATTTTGCAAAAAAATTAAGAAATATGCTGGCCCTGTCTGGTTGGCTCAGTGGTAGAGCATCAGCCTAGCATATGGAAGTCCCAGGTTCAATTTCCAGTCAGGGCACATTGCTCCCCGTCCTGCTCCTCTCTCTTTTTCTCTCTCTCTTTCTCTCTCTCTCTACCCCTTCCCACAGCCATGGCTCATTTGAGCAAGTTGGCCTGGGCACTGAGGATAGCACCATGGCCTCGTCTCAGGCCCTAAATAGCTCAGTTGCTGAGCAATGAAGCAGAGGGCCCAAGATGGGCTGAACATCGCCCCATAGGGGGCTTGCCGGGTAGATCCTGGTCGGGTCTCATGCAGGAGTTTGTCTCTCTGTCTCCCCGCTTCTTAATAATACTAGTGATAATAATAATAATAATAATAATAAAAGAAATAGAGTTACCTTAAAGACAGTTACAATATAGATATACCTATTTGTATATATGTGAGTATATTAATGTATACTTCTGTTTTGACTGGGGAGAGTAGTTGGAGAATCTGGCAAAGAAGAGGTATTTTCGCCTTCCTTTGCCATATTATATTAGCATGTTAAAATTTTTGAGTTTAAAATAGTAGAGATTCTTTAAGGATGAGGACAAATGTCAAAAATGGAAAACAGTGTACTCTAATTGAGAGACCACTGATTGAATAAACATGTATTGAATGCTTGCTATATTACTAGATATTCTGTGGAAACAGTGACATTATTTTACTTTTTTATCCCCTCCAGAAGCTTTTTTCATAATGTTTCACTGTAATCAGTGTACGCTGCTTTATTTTTTCTGCTTCCTTGTCGAAGTGTAGTCTAGAGATCAACAACATGGGCATCCCTGAGAGCTGGATTGGCAGAACCCTAGGCCTGACCTGTTCTTTTTTTTTTTTTTTTTGCATTTTTCTGAAGCTGGAAACAGGGAGAGATAGTCAGACAGACTCCCGCATGCGCCCGACCGGGATCCACCCGGCACGCCCACCAGGGGGCGACGCTCTGCCCACCAGGGGGCGATGCTCTGCCCATCCTGGGCGTCGCCATGTTGCGACCCTCCTGGGCGTCGCCATGTTGCGACCAGAGCCACTCTAGCGCCTGGGGCAGAGGCCACAGAGCCATCCCCAGCACCCGGGCCATCTTTGCTCCAATGGAGCCTTGGCTGCGGGAGGGGAAGAGAGAGACAGAGAGGAAGGCGCGGCGGAGGGGTGGAGAAGCAAATGGGCGCTTCTCCTATGTGCCCTGGCCGGGAATCGAACCCGGGTCCTCTGACCTGTTCTTTACAAACCACAGATCCCATTGCGACAGTAGCATCAGAAGCTCCACACGCATATTACTGTTTGAGAAGCACTGCTTTGGATTCCGTATACAATCTTAAATTCAAATTTGAATTTTTCCCAAATAATTTGGTATTTTTTTTCTATATCTATACAAATTTCCCCTTCCTTTTATATACAGGGTGTCCTTGGGTTATAACACAGTTCTATTCCTACAACAGTGATGTAACCCGAATTATGGTATAAGTTGAAACACACCCTAGCCCAAGTCACTTACCTGTCCTAACACAGCTGTAAAATCACAATCTACAACATAACACAACTAAGTCACAGAAAAGGAAAAAGACATAAATATACTGTATTGTACACTGTACTATATAGTATAGAAAAAATAAAAAATGAGTGTAAAAAAAAGTACAACATTAACGGCATAAGCCAAAATACTCATGTCTCAATTTGTTTGTTTTTATGGGAGTGAGCGTCATAAACTAGAAATGTCATATATCGAGACTGTCATAAGTGGAGGACCCCTGTATTGATTTTTTCAACTTTGTTCATGTCAGAATGGAAAAGATTAAATACAAGTGAGCTAGTAACAGTAACAGCAACCCAATTTTATTTCTAGTTAAGATTCTGTAATATTATTTCTTATCTGTCAATAGTTACCTAGGTAACCAAAATTCTAGCACTAGTAATTCTTTTCTCTTCTTGTTAGGTGAATAGGTCTTTACCAATGAATCATTTTTTAAACAGAACCCTGCAATTTACTGTTTGCCTCTTTATTCAAGCCAAACTGCTTCTCAAATAGACATTGACCTTCTTTCCCCCTCACTGAACCTTTTAAATACATTTGAATAAAACTTAATATAGCAAAATAGTTTTTACAGTGTTAAACCCATTGGATTCTTTCTAGGGACCTTTCCAGGGATCCTAAAATAATACTATTTATCAGCTGCAAGATTATTTGTTAGGCTAACTTTGATACTGGCTTGCCAGGTCTATGGAAGGGAAAAAGCCAAGAAATAATTAGAAATTTACTAAGAGTAGCTATTTCCTGATCTTGATGTCTTTGAAACAAGACAAGACAAAGCGAAGATGAAGTCTGATCAGCTAAAGCTATCTTTGAGGAAAGTGAAAACAAGCAAACAGAGAAACTTAATATGGTAGCTTTAAAATAAACCCTAAGTATATGGAAAGAGATGTCTATTATTTAGTTATGAATATGAGACAAAAGATGACTGACTTGGAATAAGGTATCAATTTTTGAACTTAAACACTTTATTCTGGAGGAATACAGCAAAGATGATTCAGTTAATTGTACTGAACAGAGAAACAGGTGAGGGTTGAGTTGAAGAATAGTTTGTGTATTCTATAACATGCTGCTTGGAATGACTCTCTGTGTCAAGGCTATCTTCCTACAGAACCAAATATATGGCTGAGGAATTGAAGATTGTATAGGGTGTATCTGAGAAATAAAAATATTCACATTGAACTTTGATTCAGACTTAATATCCTTATTCTACACTGTGTGTTTCATGGGGTAGCTTATTTTTAAGGTGAGAGGTTTAACATTTCCCGCATCATTGGAAAATCTGTTATCTTTGTTTTTCTGTTCTATATATTAGACATTGTACATCAGTCAAGCTTGTCTTAAACATTCCTTTTGGCCTCATTTCTTATTCTTGATTTTTTCCTTACTGCAACAACCCAATACTTTATCATTATCCTACTAAATAATATTAAATAGTATTTGCCATGTGACTACCATGTGAAAAATTTTAACATTGGGTATTCAAAGAGGTTTTTTTTTTGGAGGGATATTTATAGTATAACAAAAGAGATAGGTCTATGAAACAATATGCAAGATGGTGTGCACAGAGAAATTGCATTATGCACACCTTTAATTCTATAAGGGAGACCAAGACAGAATGTGTATGTGTATATATATATATATATTTATTTACACACATATATATTTATATTTATATATATATATATATAAAACAAATTAGTTCCATTTATGGAGAGACTGTGACTCAGTGAATGCATAAGGTGAGAGAAATGGGCCTGTTCCAAGTTTCCATATTCTTATTATGGTATTTATAGTCATCATAGTTTTTATAGTCTGAAGCATCTCCTTGAGTTGAGTCTTATGTAGAATGGATATTCTCTCTTTTGTGGGTGATTATAGAGGTTTGAAAGGGTTATTTAGCCAGTGTTTATAACTGCAGAAATTTAGTGCTGGTATGTGAAAGAGTTAACCATCCTGATGTGTGAAAAGATTACAGACCTAATGATCTTAGTCAAATTCTCTTAGTCTCAGCATAATTTCTGCCATAGCATTCCCCAAAGTACTTCTCCTATTTTCATAGGTCCCCAAGTGTAGAAGGTTGAAAACCACTGATCTATTCTTGATTTTCACTTTATACCCTGTCAATCTTTTAAGGTACTCCTTTATAATGTTGAAATGTGACATTTGCTATGGGAAGTTAGAAGAGTGAAGTGCTTTGTTCCCTCAGGTGAGTTAGAACAATTCGAGTTGTTTCTTAAAGAGAGATAGACATAAATGACACAAAACAGAGTCTGAGGTGTGTTAATGAATAAAAGGGTAAACAAGTGGTTAGTAGATATGGCTCAATCAAATGCTTTTTGTTTTTTAAAATTACTTCAATTTGAATAATGGGTGTTCATAAAAACCATTTAAATAATTTCTCATGCTACATCAACTTGTAATTTGTTTATTCCAAATAAGCACATTTAAAAATTATTTTAGTTGCCATCATATATGGTATCCTATTGTCTAAAGGAGCCAAGCCTACCCACCCCTCTTTCCTTTTAAATAAGAAAGTGTTTGTATTAGGGACATTTTAACAAAACCTAACTGCTCTGGGAAAACAAACATAGTGACAGATTCCTGTTACCAATTTAACCGTCTCTTAGTAGAGAAATAGGAAAAAATAGGAGCAGGAATGGGTAAGAGATGTCCTTTTCAGTGTACATTCTTAGGTATCTTTGGACATTTGTATCACATGCACATACAAATTAACAGAAAAGGGTAGCACACACGTTGGAGATGGTGTAAGCATTTTTATATACCCATGTGCTTTGTATGTTTAGTGAAATGCCAAATGAAAAATACAGTCTGATTAGGTGTAAGAGATAATAATAATCATTATTATGGTAGGAAATGGTGTGTGTAAATCAGAAAATTGATTTTTGTACAAGTTTGAAGGATTAGAAGCTAGCACATTGGAGTGAGAGAGTTTAAGATGCTATACGTGGGTCCCAGATAGGAATAGATAAAATGGGTGAATCGAAAAGATGTGTACCAGGATGTGTCATCATGAACTTTTTCTTTTTTAAGTGAGAAAGACAAGAGAGAGAGAGAGAGAGAGAGAGAGAGAGAGAGAGAGATAGGGACAGACAGAAAGGGAGAGAGATGAGAAGCATCAATTCTTCGTTGCGGCACCTAGTTGTTCATTGATTACTTTCTCATATGTGCTTTGACCAGGAGGCTCCAGCAAAGCTCATAACCCCTTGCTCAAGCCAGGGACCTTTGGGCTCAAACCAGTAGCCACAGGGTCATGTCCATGATTCCACGCTCAAGCCAGCAACCTCACTTTCAAGCCAGTGAGCCCATGCTCAGACCGGTGACCTCAGGTTTTGAACCTGGGTCCTCTGCGTCCCAGTCTAACACTCTATACACGGCACCACCACCTGGTCAGGCCATCACATACTTTTCTTGATTGTGGGGAGAAGTAACTTTAAGCTTTCAGGCCTGGACACTGAGCAAAATGAGTACTACTGAAAAGTAAGAAATTTTAGAGTTAGTTCTAGGAGAAAGGTAATGATTTTGGATTTTAAATAAAATAGGCGGATGGTAGACTAGGATATTTAGAAAGCATCCTTCAGGGTTTTGTTTGTTTTGTTTTTCATTTAACTTCCAACCCTTGTCAAGACTTTCAAGTCTGTAGGTTTAATTATTTAGCCTGGGTAGGTGTTAGTTAAGCAATATGGTATGGTAATTATGAATAAATGTTCATTAACTGTTGGTGTTATTATCCAATTTGCATTTTAAATCAGGGCTTCAGTCTTTAGCACAATAGCAGTAAATATATTTGAAGAAAAGATGGATACATAGTTATTTTACAATCAATCTAGGTCTAGCTCAGAGAAAAATCATTAAATGCACAAATTGCTTCATCAAGGAGAACAGTCAAAATTTACTTTTTGTTTCCCCTTTGCTCAAGCCAGTGACCTTGGGCTTCAAGCCAGCAACCTTTGGGCTCAATCAGTGATCATGAGGTCCTGTCTATGATCCCATGCTCAAGCCAGTGACCCCACACTCAAGTTGGTGAACCCTCACTCAAGTCGGTGATCTTGGGGTTCTGAATCTCGGTCCTCTGCATTCCAGGCTGAGGCTCTATCCACTGTGCAACTGCCAGGTCAGGCTGTTTTAGCACTTTTGATATTATATTACATTTATATATTTACATCTGTCTCACTAGTTGGGAAAGTTATTTGATGGATAATAATCTGATTTGTTTCATTCTTTGAAAATTGAAACCTCGGGCTCATTGTTATTCTCTCCAAATGCTACTTCTTGGTAATTATAATTTTTGGTGATTTAAATAACAACAAGGCCATCCTTCTAATATGGCAATTTTTTGGCTATGTAGTCTCCTTTCTTTTAGTAATCTTGTCCTCTTGTGTTCTTTCAACAGTTTTCTCTGTGGACATACTCTGGTTCTAAATCATTAAAAACAATCAAATAATTCAGTTTCAAATGTAACACTCTCCTGTGATCACCACCTATTTTTCCCAGGTGCTTCTCTTGAGAACTATTTCTTGCTGACTTTTGACAGCATTGATCGTTTCCTGGGTTTTCTCTGTTGCTCTCAGCCTCTCATATACTCATGTTCCTCCTGCCTAAGTAAATATATTGCCAATATTTATAATAGTTCTCTTGCATTCTCTTCTTTTGCTTTGTCATACTCCCTTTGTTTTTTACAGCATTCTTTCTTTCTTCTTTATTCAGTCCCATCAACATAATATTTCTCCCTTCAACACAAAATATCTTTTGAAGGTATTTTTTTTTCCTTTTCAGCTGCTCCACTTTTTTTTTCTCCTTTTATAGACTATCTTTAAAAGGCCTGTCTACATTTGCTGTCTACAGTTCCTCTCACCCTACTCTCTTCTGAATCTATTGTAACTGACTGTCAAGGGAACATTTCTTATCAACATCCCCAATGATCTCCACATTGTTAAACCAATTGTGAAATCCAGTTTTCTGTCTTCATCTTAATTGATTTGTCAGCAGCATGTGACAGGTTGATTACTTTCTTGTCTTTGAAATTTGTTTTTTCACTCGATTCTCAGGATTCCACATTTTCTTGGTTTTTCTCCTCCTTGACTGGCCAGCTGCCTATGCTTCCTCTGTTTTGCTGGTTCCTCCTCATCTCCTCCAGCGTTATCTTCAAATTACACCAAAGTTAATTCTTAATTCTCCTCTTCTTTTCATCTGTTTTCACTTTTAAAAATGATCTCACCAGGTCTTAGGGCTTTAAATATAAAAATTTCTGGCCCTGGCCGGTTGGCTCAGCGGTAGAGTGTCAGCCTGGCGTGCAGGGACCGGGGTTTGATTCCCGGCCAGGGCACATAGGAGAAGCGCCCATTTGCTTCTCCAACCCCCCCTCCCTCCTCTCTGTCTCTCTCTTCCCCTCCCGCAGCCAAGGCTCCATTGGAGCAAAGATGGCCCGGGCGCTGGGGATGGCTCCTTGGCCTCTGCCCCAGGCGCTAGAGTGGCTCTGGTCATGGCAGAGTTACGCCCCGCAGGGGCAGAGCATCGCCCCCTGGTGGGCAGAGCGTTGCCCCTGGTGGGCGTGCCGGGTGGATCCCGGTCGGGCGCATGCGGGAGTCTGTCTGACTGTCTCTCCCCGTTTCCAGCTTCAGAAAAATAAATAAATAAATAAAATAAAATTTCTGTCTTTGTCCTGGACCTCTGTTCTGAACTGCTGATTAATATATCCAATTGAATACTTGATGTTTCCCCTTGAGTTTCTAATAGATGTCTCAGACTCCAAACTGAGCTCCTGCTCTTATGTGCCCAACTAGCTTCACAGAAAATCTTTCCTGTTTAATTACTAAAATTTCTTTTCCAGAATCATCCTTTATTCTGATCTTTCTTTCACTCATACCTTTACCCAAACTGAACATATTGACTCTAGTCCAAATATATCTATAATCTGATTGACTATATTTTACCTCTTCTACTGTTAAAAGACTGGTTCAAGCCACTGTTATTTTTTTTAATGTTAAATTCTCCCTGTTTCTGTCTTTAACTCCTACAGTCTATTTTCCATACAGCAGTTGGGGTGGTTTGGGGAGAGGCTTTTAAGCGTGAAATTATGTTACTCTTTTGCTCAGATCCCTCCAGTTGCTCCCGTTCCACTTGGGATAAAAGAGCCTTGCTATGGTTTATGAGGCCCCATTCAATCCAGACGTCTTTCTGATGTCATCCGGAACGTCTCCCCCATGATCTCATGCTGTTTCAGCAACAGTGGCCTCCTTGCTTTTTCTCCAGCATGTTAGGAATCTAATGAGCTTTGACATTTCTTTTTCCCTCTGCCTGGAAAACCATTTCCCAAGATGGCTTGCAAAACTTTGCATTTTCTTGTAATGTCTTCTCTGACCTTTCTACTTAAAATTGTGTCCCCACCACTCCCTTCCAGAATAGGGAAAGAAAGAAATACTGGTAAAGAATGAATTGTGTGATCTCCTATAGCTAAATCGAGATGAGGCAATGATAACATGGTTAGGAAATACAGTATCAGTATTAAGTACAAATTCTTCAAACAAGATTGAACCTGTAAAGGAGTAAGAATAAAAGCATGAAACCAAAATTTTAAACTAGATCATCAGCCTTTACATTTTTAGGAATAGAAAGTGTCATGTCCTTGATTTGGAGTTGGGTCTTCTGATTTTAAATATCCTTATTAACTAATTTTTCCTCTCTCTTACTCTCTTCTTTCCTCATATACCTATTGCTTTCCTAATTATTTTCTTTCCTTTTACAGACATGTGAATAAACAATTAGTAGATTTCCCCCTCCCCCTATATTCTAGGTTGTTTTTAAAAGATCTTTAAAACCAGTAATGGCCCTTTATGAAACAATTCTTGTTATAACTACTAAGAAAGATATATGGTCATTTATAATTATACCTTACAGTTTCATACATAAATCTAGCTTTGAATCATTTTAATTGTATTTCTGTCCAAACAAACTTGATTTAAATCTTTCTGTAGATTATTATGTGTCAGGTATCTTACTAATGGCAGATATAGTTTATGCTTCTGATTTCTTATTTATTTATTTATTTATTTTAGCCAACAAATTCTGTACTATAAAGAAAAAAAGTTCTTCAAATTAGTCTGGCCTGCCAACTTTGTTAGTTTCTTTAATGTCTGAATAATGGTTCATTATTTCTCTCTTTGTTCTAATTCCTTAGAAGGGATAGCTGACAAAATAATTATTTTTTTATTTTAAATATCTTTCTCTCCTTTATGTTCTAAACTCATAAATTTATTGCATTTAGTTTGATTTTATAATTACATGATATACTTATTCTCCTAATCAAGTAAAAGTTAATCTGCAAAAATTAGTCCATAAAAATGAGGACCGTTTTCATGAGGTAGCATATATTGAGGTGTAGTGTTGAGGAGTAAAGCCTTGGAAATATTGCCCTGTAAGGAAGGCAGGGCATCAGTTTTGGGATCATAATTGATGGGATCAATGTCCATGTTGGGTAAACCTGTGTGTTAAAAGGGTGTTAGATTTGCTTGCTTGCACTTTGTGTAATTGATGCGTGAGCACGGGGCAGCGCCATGTGTGTATAGTCTTCACAAAGCTGTGGGTGCTTGCCCTCAGGCGGCAGATCACAAATTGCAGATTGCCTACCTGCTTGGGAGGGGCCATTGTTTGCTGGAGAAGGTCCCCCCCCCCCTGCCTGTTTTGTTGGAGAGTCCTGGGACAGGAGGGGGGGAAGCGATTTTCCCTACCTGCTTATTCATCTGCCATTATGAGACTCTAATAAACGAAATGGCCCACCATTTTCTAACTCTACAGTTCCTTTACTGTCTGCCCAAATCCAGTGTGAACCTGCATGGCTATGGCCACTGGCCTTACATCTGGGAAGCCAACAGGATTCGAATCAGATCGGTATGGAGCTGCTGCCACCCTTCAGAGGTGGAATAGAGGAGTGGTCGTTGCACTCCAGAAGATAGCTCTTCTTTTGGAGACTGTGGGCTGGGTGTTTTTTACAGCCCCGTGAGAGGAAACTGAGGGCTTTGTGTGAGAAGCTGCCTGAGGTCAAAAGCTCCAGGAAGAGCTGCAGTTCCAAGAACCAGTGCAGGCTGAGAACCAGTGATGGTGTGAACTGGAGCAAACATTGGAAAAGGAGGCTGACCATGTTTGATAGCTGCAGCCTAAGCACAATGGTGCCTGGAACTGGAATGGTCTCTGGAGAAGGAATTATGGGTTCTTGAGTTGCAGTTTGTCCTGAAAGCTGAATGTTGGCACTGGGAGTTGCTGGAGAAACAACTGTGTGTTCAAGAGCTTGAGTCTCAGCTTCAGGCTGAAAGCTGGCAGCTGCAGGAGCCTAAAAGGTTGCTGAAGAAGCAGCAGCATCCATGCTGGTGGATTGGCTTTGAGTTGGCGGGAGCAAACATTGCCAACCCCTCTTTTGAAGATGAGGAGGCTCGGGCTGAAGCTGCCATCCACAGACTCAGCCCAGCCAGTGGTCACTCAGGAGGTAAAAAATCAGGCAGAGCTGATGGAGTTGGGGGCACAATTCAGGCAGAAGCCCACTGAGCCCCTGGTAGGGTTCCTGTGGTTGTGGGACTTAAGGGTGAATGGCATCATGCTCTCTGGTACAGAGATGGAGAAACTGACTGCCATTACCATGCACTCCTCCTTAAGGCAGCATCTTCGGAACTGTCATGATGATAGGGATCAGGGAGGAGGCCTGAAGTTCCATGTGAAATTGACAGTCCATTGATCACCTTCTAATGTGCAGCTGGTATTGGCATTAGAAGGTAATAGGTGCTTTTTTGCAACAGCAGCTAAGAGAACTGTCATGATGGTACAGGCTTTGAATATGTTTGTCCCTGCTAGGCCCTGTGAGCTTGCTGAGGGGTTTGGATGGGGCTTGTGGTAACAGAGCACTTATTGAAAGATGCTGAGGTCTGTTAATAAAGAGCTGTATGGCTAGTTGCCTGTAATGGACTTTTACCTTGATGATTTGCACAGAGAGCTGGGCTGTCTATTGTGGACTAACCATTGAGCAATGTAATGGACTCTTGGACTGTGACCAGAGTGGGGCACTGGCTCCCTTGTCGGATGGACAAGCCCCTTTTGGACAGTATGAGAGAACCTGGTGGGGGGGGCAGCTCCAGTGGAGGCCCTCCTGCACAGGGAAGCTGCTCTCATTCTGTTGCAGAGATGCATCAAGAACACTTTACGGTTTCCATGAATACAGCCCTAGAATATAGAGGCCCTCTCACCTACCGTGGGGTAGGGGCCAGAAATGGGCCTCCAGTTAGCACCTTGGGCAGAGTGCTCAGGGAGACATTGTGAAGGGCCCCTTTGTAATTATGGTAATTGTATAACTTGTGCTGCTGCTGTAGTCTGTTTACCTAATGTGCCTAACTCCTAGAACAGGGACCACCAAGAAGATACCTGTCATGTAGAAAGTGAAGCAAGCAGCTCTAAAGGGGTGGAATATTGGGCAAACCAGTGCATTACAAGTGTGTTAGGTTTGCTTGCTTGCACTTTGCCTAATTGGTGCATGAGCATGGGCAGGGCCAGGTGTGTATAGTCTATGTAAGGCTTTGGGTACTTGCAGCAGATTGCAAATTGCTAATTGACTGCTTTCTTGGGAGGAGCCATTGTTTGCTATTATTTGCTGGAGAAGGGTTTTTTTTTCTCCAGCCTGTTTTGCTGGAGAGTCAGAGAGAGAGAGAAGCAGGTTTTCCCTGCCTGCTTGCTTGTCCACCATTGTGAGACTAATAAATGAAATGGCTCACCTTTTCTGGCTCCACAGTATTTTTACCATCTGCCCTAATTCAATGTGAACCTGCATGGCCATGACCACCGGCCTTACAGTTCATATTTCTAAAGAGATGGATTAAAATTATTTAAAGTAAAAATGAGAATGAGTTACATCAGCCATTTCCTCCAATTTTCATTTTAATGTGAAGATTTATTCCCCTACCCAATATTATTTAATGACTTTTTAAAATTATTCTTTGATTTTAGAGAGAGAGAGAGGAAGGGGAGAAAGATGGAGAGACAGAGAGACATGGATTTGTTTTTGCACTTATTTATTCATTCATTGGTTGATTCTTGTGTGTGCCCTGACCGGATATTGAACCTGCAGCCATGGCGTATTGGGATGGTGCTCTAACCAACTGAGCTACCTGGCCAGGGTTCTTCAATGACTTCTAATTCAAACTCTGCACTGTGCTCTCTAGGTTCTTTTTCATCTTAAGGCTGATTCCTCTGCTCAGTACTTCCTCACAGTAGCACTCAACCCCCACCAGGTTTATCTTGGCTACTTCTTTTTCATTGTTGAGTTCTTGGCTTTCAGCGATACCCCTGTAAAGTCTCTTTTTTTGCTTACTTTATAATGCTTATCATTATAAAATTATTATTATTTTAAAAATTGTTTTGCTTTCTTTTTCTTGTTTTCCCAGTAATTTTAGTTTGCCATCTTATGACTGATTTGCTGAACAAATAAAGGAGAAAAAAGAGCAACTTGCCTGTGTGCAGAGGGAACTGGATGCACAGACGCTTCGAGGTGCAATGAGCCATGATCTAATGGTTTATATAAAAGTGGAAGTGAAGGCTCCATCCCGACTGTAACGTGAACTGAGAATAGGGCAGTCAGGGCATGGGGAGATGAAAGGAGGGCAGAAGTGTAGGCTGAGGTATCTGGGAAAGCATCATGTTTTTAAAAATGGTAGTAAAATAATCATACTTGTGTTCTACAAAGCCAACTCCTAGAGGTTGGAGGACAAGTGACTGAACAGTGTAATAGTAGGGGAGTCCATTTGGAAACGATTTCAATAATTCAGTTGATTGATGTTAAGGGGCGAACTCAGGGAGTTCCAGAGGAAATAAACATAAATGGGACCAAAGATGATTTGGGAGTAAAATTGGGTGAATATGGACATTGTTCAACTATGATCTGCAAGGGAGGGAATAAAAGTCAAACATGGCTTTGGAAGTCCACTTAAGGTAACTGGATATTGTTTTAGGTACAATGAGTTCAGTTTGGGAATGGTGAAATTTGTTGGATTAGTATATTTTTTTGAATAGGGATTTTAATAAGTAATAAGTGTTTGGGTCTTAGGACAAAAAAATCTGAGTACTGATCAAGGAAGTGAATGTTGGAGCAAGAGAGGGTGAGCAAAGGAAAGGGACAAGAAAGTTAAGAATAGAACTTAGATATGAGAAAGCGAATCACCAGGTTTGTGCCTACTAACTCTCTAAATACTTCTTCTAAGTCACTTTTGCTATATCTTGGTTGTCCAACATGTCTTGAAAATTAAGCCTTTCTTAACATTTTGGCTGTAGCTATTTTCCTGTCACTTTTTGCATTTGTTTATAAGTGCTTCCTTTTTTAAAGATTTATTTATTTGTTAAAAATAATTCCTGCCTCACTTTTGCTGAGCCATGCAAATTCCAGTGGAATAAGCTTGGTTTGCAGTTAGCCCTCTCTGTTTGTTTTTCTCTGTCCTCCATCAGACTTATCTGTAAGTTATTTTCCTGCTGCTTTCAAAGGCAGGTCTATTACAGGCAGCCATCCTAATCTCAACCCTTTAGGCTGGTTATTTCTAATACTTCAATCTAAAATAGACACACTGAGTCACTTTCTATTACGTCAGGATGTATTAATTTTCCATGTACAAATTACCACTCTTCAGAATACATTGTGTTTGTTTATTGTCTGTCTCTATCTATAGTAAGTTCCATGAGAACAGTCACTTGCTGGTTTTGAATTCTGGACTCCTTTCTGTGTTCCATTTGTGTGCTTAATGTTTTCTCTTCCAGGAAAGTCTTCCCTTAGATAGCCTTGGACAATGCCCTCAGTTCATTTTAGTTCTTTGCTCTCATGCAGGTTTCTAAGACGAATTTTTCTGTATCCTGTATCAAATAGATCCACACACTTCCTTTCTTTCTTTCTTTTTTTTTTTTTTTTGCATTTTTCTGAAGCTGGAAACAGGGAGAGACAGTCAGACAGACTCCCGCATGCGCCCGACCGGGATCCACCCGGCACGCCCACCAGGGGGCGACGCTCTGCCCATCAGGGGGCGATGCTCTGCCCATCCTGGGCGTCGCCATGTTGCGACCCTCCTGGGTGTCGCCATGTTGCGACCAGAGCCACTCTAGCGCCTGGGGCAGAGGCCACAGAGCCATCCCCAGCGCCCGGGCCATCTTTGCTCCAATGGAGCCTTGGCTGCGGGAGGGGAAGAGAGAGACAGAGAGGAAGGCGCAGCGGAGGGGTGGAGAAGTAAATGGGCGCTTCTCCTATGTGCCCTGGCCGGGAATCGAACCTGGGTCCTCCGCACGCTAGGCCGACGCTCTACCGCTGAGCCAACCGGCCAGGGCCACACTTCCTTTCTTATCACCATTTATACCTGTCTTTTTCTTAAGAGCACTGACATATTTTTAATGTGTTTATTATCTGTCTCTTGCCATTAGAGTGCAAATTCTTAAAGAGAGGGGCTTAGTTTTATTCATTTTTATGTCCTTAGAAATTCAGATGATTCCTGGCACATAGAATTTACTTAATTGATATTTGAAGAGTAAATGACAAAAATAGCGGTCTCTTTTGCCAGATGTAGAGTAAAACCCTAGGTTAGCCAATCTGGCCAACTGATTCTTTCTGTTAGTGAATCCTCCTTTTTACTTGTGAACCATTAGACACGCACAAGGTGGGTATTGGAGAGGATTCCCATGCAAAGAACAATTAGAAGGTATAGAAGCATACCTGGGAATAAATAAAGAAATAATTGGATAAACATTCTTGCCATTATGATATTTAAATACAATTGACTTGAACCTAATTTTACCATTTATGGAAGTTCAAGGTTCTTTTCCCAAAGGCTGGTAATGGATGTCTTATGTTCCCATGTCTTTTTCTAGCTTCCGGGCTTTTAGGTTTCTGTATTCGGCTCTGTGCTAAGTCACATCAGTCCAGATGTAAACTCAGCAGTTTGTTTAAGTTTCACAAAATAAAATCTAAAATAAACCTCCAGTCAACCTTGTTCTAAGTCAGTTACCACTCCTTCTTATTGTTTCCATTTTAAACACAGTGATTTTCAACTTTTTTTGAGCCACGGCACATTTTTTACATTTACAAAATCCTGGGGCACACCACCTACCAAAATGACACAAAATGACACTCTAACACAGTACATATTATACATATAGTTAATAATATAGTTTCTAAATATATTTATACTCACTTAGTGTGAAACCTGAGCCTGTTTTGATGAACACAAAAGGGATATCCTGGCAGGAATGTTTGTTAAACAATATTACCAACTGTTGTTTCTTATTATTTGCTCTTTACACACTTTTTGTTTCTGTCACTGTCATTTATATGAAGTTTGATAGAGGAAATCTGTAAATGTATGGATTTGGGATGCCATTTTAACTGGAAACCCTCCTTCCTTTTTAAAAATGTATATTTTAGAAAGTCTTACCTTCTCAAATGTTTTTGGATTAAATCTCAGATAATACCAAGGTTTTAAGTAGAATATTCAAATCAAGGTCTTCTGACTCCCATGTCCACTCTCTTTTATTACATTCCATTTTTGTTTTTTCTTTAGGAGTAAATTTGTTACTTTTTAAAAATGAGTGATTATTTTAGTAATTTAAATAGAGATTCATAAAAGTAATTTGAAATAAAATAGATTTGTTTAAGATTGAGAAGAAAATGAAAGATATAGCAATGCTTGTGTTATCTCTTCAGTTTTACCCTCTTTATTTAATGTTTAAAATACCATTCATCTTGCTCTCTTATAAATTTGAATGAGGAGATAGTAAAAATGTAAGATAAAGTTTAAGTGACCCTTTCTTATTAGACTCTTGGCATTTTTAAAGATTATTATTAGATTTTCACTTAATAGTTTCAACATGGGAAAACTTGAGCTTAAAAAACAACCTGTATAAAAACAATTATGGCTGCATTTATTGCAGCATTGTTTACAATAGCCAAGATCTGGAAACAGCCAAGTGTCCATCAGTGGAGAAGTGGATTAAAAAGCTGTGGTACATATACACAATGGCATACTGTGTGGCCATGAGGAAGAAGGAAATCTTACCTTTCATGACAACATGGATGGACCTGGAAACTATTATATTAAGTGAAATAAGCCAGGCAGAGAAAGAAAAATATCATATGACCTCACTCATTTGAGGAATCCAGTGAACAATGCGAACTGAGCAACAGAACAGAGGCAGAGGTGAGATCAGAGGGACCAGAGAGAAAGTGGTCAGAGGGAAAGTAGAAGAGAAGATGGGATCAGAGAAGGGAAAGAGATTAATGAAATTATATATACATAACATAGCATTATAGGCAACAGGACAGCAAATCCTGGATGGAAGAGGGGGAGGCATTGGGGGTAGAGGGCATAGTGGGGGCTGAGGAGGAAGAAGGGGGTGGGGGGAGATATATTCAGTGGGACACTTGAATCTATATAAATGCAAATTAAAATCATAAGTAAAAATAAAAATAAACAATTATTACCTGACTAGGTAGTGGCACAGAGAATCTAGTGTTGACCTAGACCAGTGATGGGCAATCTTTTGAGCTCGGTGCGTCAAAATTTGCCAGAAAATCGAGCATAACTCAGGTGGTGTGTCACTTCGAGAAAAAAACCCATAATTTCGCAATATTTATAGTTTAAATAACAAAAATGTATAATTGTAATATATAACTGTATTTAATAAACCAAAAACTAATTATTTAATTTACCTGCTTAGTGACTTCTTTGTTCATCTGTCAGCCGGTTTCTTTTGTTGGTCTTGATATTATTTAACTTGTGTGGGGTGCCGTGAACTAAGATAAGTGAGGGGGAGGGGGAATTCTTTAACTAACTTGCCTATTAGTGACTTTTTTGTTGCTGAATTTCATTGGCTAATCTTCAATTGAAGATTGGTGTTTTGTACACTTCAAGCCCAATCAAGTGCTACTAACTTCATCTGCAATCTGTTTCTTGTATTGGTTTTGATATTATTTAACACTGAGAATAAGGTCTCACAAAAGTATGTAGAGGCAAAAATTGTGAGTAAAGCCATTGCTATAGTTTTCAGGGTGCTAAAAGTGTCTGGTAATCGGTTCCAGGCACTCCAAATTTCCTTTTTGTAGTGGCACTCCTCTTGATTCTCCAAGCAGCACCTTTCCAAATTCTCAAGCTTTGACCTCAAGTCGACAAGCACCTGAGGCCAGGTGCTGTCTTGAAATTCTGCAAGTTGCATCTTATGTAAATTAAGATGGCTGCCGCTATTTCTAATGGTGAGAAACGGCACCCATAGCACAGACCCTCGCCTCTCCCTTATCTCAGTAATGATGGTCAATTAGAAATCCACAACACCCCAGAACAGTAGATTGGATGATGGTTGCTGTGGTTATGTGGTTGCTGGTAATGGTGATCACAGGGCCCCCAGAGATGTGTCCCCCATGGCATTCCGCTGCTCCCTGCTCTGCCGGCCTGAAGTGAGGTCAAAGATCCCCTAGCGGCCTAACCGGAAATCCCAGAACTAGATGCTCTGTGCCGGAGTTCTGTTGTTTTGGCCTACAGACTTCCGGCACAGAGTGTCTACACTACAGCAAATGTTTTATCCTCGGCTACTGCACCTGGCCATGCAGTAGCTGAGGATGAAATGTCCTTCTCAGCATGCAGCCCATACTTCTCTGGTATGTGGCCACGTGTCATCGAAAATGGCTACACATGTCAGTGCTGACATGTGTGTCATAGGTTTGCCATCACGGACCTAGATGCTGAGGTTGCTGGCTTGAGCACGGGCTTACCAGCTTGAGCATGGGGTTGCTGGCTTGAGTATGGGATCATAGACATGACTCCATGGTTGCAGGTTTGAGCAAGGGGTTACTGGCTTGGCTTAAGGACCCTGGTCAAGACATGTATGAGAAAGCAATCAATGAACAACTAAGGTGCCACAACAACAAATTGGTGCTGCTCATTTCTCTCTCTCTCTCTCTCACACACACACACAAAAGGAATTATGGTTTTAGTTAATGACAAAATATATTATTAGCTCAACATAGTATGAATTGAATGTGAAAAATGCTAATATCAAATTAAACTGCATTTATAGAACTGAGGTGTTGAGAATAAGGGACGATGTTATTTCTTAACCATCTGCAATTGTGAAAACATATCTTGTAAAAAATGGTCCATCTAAAATGCCACCTTGTTAGATGGTCATTGACAATTAGAGTTTATAAAAAGAAGTAGCCATGATGGATTAGTTTGGAAAATTATGCCATATGAAGACTGATTGAAGTAATTGGAGATGTTTAGATTGCTACAGATGTTTTGTTGGTATGACTACAAAATTATGCCATATGAAGACTGATTGAAGTAATTGGAGATGTTTAGATTGCTACAGAGGTTTTGTTGGTATGACTGCAGGCAAAACAGGGACAATAGAATTTATGGGAGAGCAAATTTAAACTTTATAAAAGGACAAAAAACTTCCATCTATTGAGTGTTTAACCTGTGTAGGGTAATTTAAGAGGTGTGGTATGCAGATTTTGGTCAAGACGAGATCTTGAGTGAGTTGTCAGAAAGATGGTTTTGTTACCAAATAAGCTTCAGACAACTGATTAGAAAAATATAATTTGTTACTTCATATTTCACTGTCAAAGAGAGGTGAAAAATGTAAGGTATTAAGGATTCAAATGAAAAAAAAATCTGTGTTATATAATTTATATAGAATCATAGCTATTCAATTAATTATGCCCATTTTATAAGGTAGCTGAGAAGGGGGAAAATTAATTTGCCCAAAGATGTTGCAGCAACAGTGAATTACTCAGAGACCAGATGGAATCCTCCAAGCTACTGAGGGGAGGCAACAGACCGAAGGACTGAAGCCTTGCTTCCAGCCTCACTCAGACATTTATTAGCCAGTACAAATAATCAAGGAAGCAGACAAAAGTTTTCAGGGGGTGAAGTAAAGGACAAGGAACATGCTGACTCCTAATCTCTGTTCTGAAAGCCTAAATATTTCTTGTTGCTGAATCTTATCCTGCTGTTTTCCAGCATGCACTGGACTTTTCTCTGCTCAGAGCTTTTGCCGTAGGGTACCTTGCTGTCTATGATTGTTATTCTAACTCTGCATATTTTCAAAGCATATTTCTACACAAAGAGAGCATTATGAAGGTAGAAAACACCAGAGCTAGGGTTAGCCCTACTCTGATCCCAAAGCCCATGTTCCAGCCTCCATACTATAATCCATATCGTAGTAATTAATCAAACTCAAAAGGGTTGTAGGTTGTCAGGTAAAATGCTGTAAGAGCTCTCTGAACCTTGGGGATCATCTTAAAGTCTGCAGTAACATCTAAATTGTTGAAGTGATTCCTAGAAGTAGGAGGTCGTATGAGTTATCTTACATATTTCCTGTGAATCTAAGATATTATTGTTTTAATGCCCAAATAAATTAAGATACAATAAGGAGAACTTAAATCATATCGTTGGGAATCTTAAAACCATGCAATTATTAGTGTTATTAAAATATTTATCTCATGTCTAATTACTACCTAACTGAACCTCACATGCAAACCAATTTGAATTCCAAATTTTGACTACCCCAATATGTTTTACCGAGTTGCTTCAATTAGGTATTTTAATTTAAAGGCTCAAAAATACAGATTAAACCTATTCATGTTTGAAGAGCACAAATAGTGACGTATTCATATTTTTATAGGCATTCTTATGAAAATTCCACTGTTTAAGAAATTATGTATGTTACGGTATATATTCATGAAAAGTAGATGTGATTAATAACCTCATTTTAGAATGCCAGCAAAACAATATTTTACTTTGAGACCTGGTTTTCATGTTACATGAAAATACCATTAATATAACACTAATTGCTCAAAAGAAGCATTATGTTAAGATGCTTCCCATTAAATTTCTCTTTTCTCTTTCCTGCAGTAACATTTTAGTTCAAAGCCATATTGAATTACATGGAACTACTTAAAAGTAGTCATAATCAGTTTTGTTATATTCATATACTTGCCTTTTATTAGACATATAGCCAAGTAATATTTATTTAATAATTAATGTATGATTTATAAGAATTTCTAGTACTTATTATATTAGCTATATGTAAAGAGGCTGAGGTACACAAGATTAACTCATTGAATGTAACATAAATTGATGATTTGGTTGCAGTATTTGTGATTCCAACTGGTGATAAATGTTATCATATAAGTAAGCCAAGATTATGTTCATTGTTATAACTTGTAACATAATCATTCCTATAAAATTTCTAATATTTGAAATATATACCTCTTATTATTCTCCTCTGTTTCATACTTTTATTTATAGAGTATATATATAAAGATTTTTTAAAATTGTAACTTCTCTATGTTATTAAATAACCTTAGGAAAATATTTGATAGTTATAGAAGATTACATACATAAAATTTTTATTATAAAGTCATGTTCTTTTCAATGTTGAATTATCAATGCAATAAATATACTATCATCTATATTGTGATTATTTTCTCTTAGAAGCTGCTCTGAGTATTTAGAGATGCTATCTTGCTTAATATGCAGAACAATTTCATAGGTATGTACTGTTATTATCCGCATTATACAGATGTGAAAAGTGAAACAGGGAGGTTTTGTGATATGGTTCAACTCATACAGCTGGGAAGTGGCAGAATTTGAATTTGAAACCAAGATGTCTGGTTCTAGAGTCCTCACTGGTAACCATTATGCCTGGCAAACTCTTGGAATGTTTAATATGATAAACATCCATGGGTGTCATAATTTCTACCCATATCATAGCTTTTCTTTCTGTTTTAATTAGCCAATTTTATTTCATTTATAAATTTTTCATTCTATGTCATTTTTTTCTATTGGGGTGTTAAGAATGAAAAGGTTTATCTTAATCCTTTATGTATTATATAACATACAATATATGATATATACTATATGTTATATATTACATATTATATAATATATTATGTAAGGATACTATTTTTTTTTCTTTTGGGATTGTTTAGACCAGGGGTAGTCAACCTTTTATACCTATCACCCACTTTTGTATCTGTTAGTAGTAAAGTTTTCTAACCACTCACCGGTTTCACAGTAATGGTGATTTATAAAGTAGGGAAGTAACTTTACTTTATAAAATTTATAAAGCAGAGTTACAGCAAGTTAAAGCATATAATATGTATATTTGACAGGATTTACCAGTAATACCGTATAAACATGTACCATGTGTGTGTGTAATGGCTTAAAAAAAGGATTTTATTTATATTGAATTTAGAGAGAGGAAAGAAAGAGAGAAGAGTTGGAGGGGGGGACCAGGAAGCATCAACTCAAAAGTAGTTGCTTCTCCTATGTCCCTTGACCGGCCAAGACTCAACTTGAATTTTGAACCTGAGACCTCAGCATTCCAGGATGATACTTTATCCATTGCACCACGACAGGTCGGGCTGTTATGGCTCATAATGAAAGAGCTATCACAATTTATTTAATGGATATATTATACTTTATGTTTACTTCTTTATAGGTTGATACTTTGTGCTTTTTATAGGAATTTTGATTTTATCTAAATTGTTGAATCTTTTATTGAATTTATTTGGGGTGACATCAGTTCACAAACCATACAGATTTTAAGTTTACAATTCATTAAAACATCATCTGCACACTGCATCATGCACTCTTGCCCCAAGCAAACTCTCCTTCCATTCCCATTTTGTTCCCCTTCCCACACCTTTGTCCACCTGAATCTACCCCTTACCCCATTCCCATCTGGCTATCATCACACTGTTGTCTGTGCCTATGTGTTATGTGTATATGTTTTTTGATTAATCCCTTGTGTTTTTCATAGAAAAATTTTAATACTATCCCTTTTATTATTCTTTTAATGTCTATAAGATCTCTAGTAATGCTATTTCTTTTATTTTTGGTGTTTGTAATTTGCCTATTTTCTCCTTTTTTTCTTGTTTAGTCTTCATCAGACTTGAAGTTCACTCATTTTTTTGTCATATCATATATTCTTTCTGCTGAGGCCCATGATAGAAATTCTCATCTTCCTATTGTGTGTGTATCCTTCAGGATTTCTTTTTGACTCTTTTTTAGAAGTTTACATTTCTCTGCTGAAATTCTCTCTTTGTTCATGACTCTTGTCTACCTTTTCCTCTAGATTCTTTGATGTACTAGTCGTAGTTATGTTGAAGTCCCTAATAGTTCTAACATCTGTGCCATCTCTAGTTTTATTTTTGTTGCCTACTTTATATCTCTACAGTGGGTCATTTTTTTCTTGTCACCAATTTGTTTCATGAATACCAGGTGGAAATATCTGGAAAAAATGTGAATGAGTCCAGATTTCTTGTGTCTAGCACTCCCAGAAATTCATACACAATGTACGATATACATGTATATGCATATATCTATATCTATCTATCTATCTATCTATCTATCATCTATCTATCTAATCTACATACACACACATACACATAAACATACAAAGAAATATAATTCAGCCTTAGAAAAAGGAAATCCTGCCATTTTTACAGCATAGATAAACTTGGAGGACATTATGCTAAATGAAATAATCCAGATTCCCCCCCCCCCAAATAAAAAGAAAGAGAGAGAGAGAGAGAGAAATACTGCATGATTTCATGTATCTATGGAATGTAAAATAGTCAAAAACAATATAAGAAGATCATCAAATACTGATTTCCAGGGTCTGGGGGAAGGAGAAATGGGGAGGTGTTGCTCAAAGGGTACAAACTTTCAGTTAGGCAAAATTAATAATTTTGGAGGTATACTGTACAACCTAGGACCTACAATTAAGTCTTATATACCTAAAACTTTGCTAAGAGACCAAATCATATGTTAAGTGCTTTTAAAACTAAAGGAAAATTATCACAGGTCACAGGAAGAAACTTTTGAAGGTGATGGATAAGCTCAGAGCACTGTTAGTAGGATGGTTTCATGAATGTAAACTTATCTTCAAACTCATCAAGTTGTATACATTACATATCTTACAGCTTTTTAAAATGTCATCATATCTTCGTAAAGTGAGATAAAAAAATATATGACAACATGCATTTAAATGTAATATTTTAAAAGTTCATTTTTCAAACAAAACTAAAATAATGGACACTTGGTATTCAGAACTACACAGTGATTCAGGCAGATCTTCATATGTTATGTCAATAAGTGAAGGGTTCCAGATTCCTACAGGGATAGTGACATTCTTAGTCCAGTGAGCAAATTGCAAATCCGCAAATAGTGCTCACACCCTCTGACTTTGGTCTTGATGCTCCTCACACTGTGTCAGACTCTCACAAAGTTTTATTAGCATTCTAATATCCTGGAGATTTAGTTTGCAATATGGAATCTTTTGAAACTTCATAACCTTTTCAGTGAAGTAGTTAAAATGAAATATTTTACTTTATTTATTCTGGAAAGGATTGACCTGTTGAAAGTATTTTAGTGACTTATGTTCAAATATCCTACGTAATAGTGTCCTGTGGCAGATAAGTCATTGTACCTTACATTTCTCCCTGCTTCTTGTCTCTGCACCGCTGGGAAGTAAAGACAATGCTGAATCATGACCCCTCTCCTCCTTTATTCACTTGCACATTTTTACCTTGAACAAACCAGTTACATTTTTATGACAAGGGAATTATATAATCATCAAAGATAGAATGAGAGCCCTGGCTGGTTGGCTCAGCGGTAGAGCGTTGGCCTAGCGTGCGGAGGACCAGGGTTCGATTCCCGGCCAGGGCACATAGGAGAAGCGCCCATTTGCTTCTCCACCCCTCCGCCGAGCTTTCCTCTCTGTCTCTCTCTTCCCCTCCCGCAGCCAAGGCTCCATTGGAGCAAAGATGGCCCGGGCGCTGGGGATGGCTCTGTGGCCTCTGCCTCAGGCGCTAGAGTGGCTCTGGTCGCAACATGGCGACGCCCAGGATGGGCAGAGCATCGCCCCCTGGTGGGCAGAGCATCGCCCCATGGTGGGCGTGCCGGGTGGATCCCGGTCGGGCGCATGCGGGAGTCTGTCTGACTGTCTCTCCCTGTTTCCAGCTTCAAAAAAATGAAAAAAAAAAAAAAAAAGAAAAAAAAAAAAAGATAGAATGAGGATTTCTAGATGGGGCAAGTTGGTGTTTACCTATGTAGCTAAAGCCTGACTGATTTTCACAGGAAGATAATTACTTTGTAATTGTAAACTGGTTTGAATAAAACTGTAGAGTATATTACATTGAAAAGAAAAGAAAATAGTGTCAAGAGAGCTTATAAAAAATAAATGAAATAGAGAACTTGTCAAAATTTAATGAAGTAAGATTAGGGAAATCTGGGGGTCTGGAAGCACTGTAATAGAAATTGTTAGTAAAGGACACACAAGATACATTATCTGGCAGGGAATGGGTAGCAGCTTGATGGAGGTTGAATCATGCAATTCAGGTAAACTAGAAATATTGAAACCATTGAAAAGGACGCCCTTTTACATACTCGGCTGTCAGCTCACAGAAATTTTTACACTCACAGCTCATAATACGGTGAACTATAATTTGGTTTATACTATGTTAAATAAATTCATGAAAATACCCATAATCATGTCTGACCAGGCAGTGGTGCAGTGGATAGAATGTTGGCCTGGGATACTGAGGACCCAGGTTCAAAACACCGAGGTCAAGCAGCCTGAGTGTGGGCTCATCTGGCTTGAGTGTAGGCTCACCAGCTTGAGAACAGGGTCACCGGCTTGAGCGTGGGACCCCATGGTTGCTGGATTGAGCCCTAAGGTCATTGGCTTGAGGCCAAGGTTGCTGGCTTGAGCAAGGGCTCACGGGCTCGGCTGTAGCGCACCCCCATCAAGGCATGTATGAGAAAACAATCAATAAACAACTAAGGTGCTGCAACTATAAGTTGATACTTCTCATCTCTCTCCCTATCTGTTCCTGTCTATTTCTCTCTCTCTCTCTCTCTCTCACATAAAAAAAGACCTATAGTCATGTAACTGATTACTACATGCATTAGACAGGTTGTGTTACCAAAACGAGCTGGGTTTGTGGTAGCTTGTTGAAATCAAAGAGATGAATAGGACTGAGTGTATAAGAGTATCTTTAATCCAGAAGTATTGGTACCCTGGAATGCAGGGGAGTCCTGTCCACAAAACTGCCTTAACACTTTCCTGGTGCTGGCAGTTTTTATAGGGCTCAGGGGAAAAATAAAAAACAGTAAAAAGTCCATGCAGTTAGTCACATAACAATGTGCAGGTAGGGGTTCAGCTGCAGAAACATCTCTGCAAGTTCTTTTGATGTAACACAGACCCAATCAGTATGGTCCTTCTCATATCCTTGGTAAATCTTCAAGACAGCCAGGGTCATGTGTCTCCCAGGAACAGCAGGGACCTGGTGTCTCAGGACCCATTAACCTCTGGGAATTATTTGTGAAAAGACTCCCTGTTTTCTTAGAATACAAAGTAAAGATTTAAGATCGGTGAACTGAGATTCTACTTAATATATAGGCTCTAACTTTTCATAGTGAATCCTGTGGCTAGGCTTTTACAAACAACTATTGTGACTTAAACTCTCCTAATTGTTAGGTCCCTCCCTAATGTAAGCTTTCTCTGATATAATGAAAGGTAAACTTTTCACTATATTTCAAATTAAAGGCCAGGGAAGCATTATGAGAGAATAGCAAGCAGATTAACTATTTCCTAACCTTTACAATAGCTCTTAGTCCTTACAACTAAAAAGCTACTATTACTGAAGCCAAATTTCTAACTTTTGGGCTCCCCTATCAGTCGCCTGCAGTCATAAATATTTTAAGAAGAAACTGCTACATATGTTGTTTTTGTGTCCACTTGGCTGATCTCTCATGATCAGGTTTTTGGTTAAATACTTGTCTAGATGTTTCTGTGAAGGTATTTTGTAGATGTGAATAACATTTAAATCAGTAGAATTTGAGACAGTGTGAGTGCTTTTCATCCAGTCTGTTGAAGGCCTTGGGAGAGAAAGACTGAGGCCCCTGGAGGTAGTAGGAATTCCACCTCCTGACTGCCTAACCACACCTGCCTGCAGCATGAGTGTTTTCCTGGGTATCCAGCCTGCAGGTCTGCCCTACAGACTCGGGAATTGTCAGCATCCACAATGGTACAGGCACTTTGTAAAAATAAATTACTTTCTCTGCATAAAGAACTTGTTGATTTCTGTTTGGAGAACTCTGACTAATATAATGGAAATAGGTTATTTTTAAATGATAATGAAATAAAGATCTCATTGCTTGCTACTTTAGGGTAGTTTAACAGATATGAAACAAATTAGTGATTTTCAGTAAAAATGATTATTTGAGGGTGTTTTTTTTCTTTTGGTAATTTTCAAAGTTATAACCATATATCATTACAATTTAATCATTTCTTGAAGATTTGGGCATTTGAATTAGTTTTCATAATCTAATCTCAAATTCTAGTAGTTACATTTATATGTAATAAACTGTAACTCTTTAACTTGTATTCTTGTGGAGATTTAAAATAAGCCCCCAAACTGAACTATAATGATGATGGGATTACCCTTTGCCACCTGGAAGAAGACCAAATCACTTGTTTATATTTGGCATCTACTGTGCTCTTTCTCCTTATTTTTCTTCACGTGAATAAACAGAATAGGTTTGGTTTCTAGAACTATCAATGTTGGCAGTGTTCCATAGAAACTGAAACCAATTCAGAAAATTTAATGTAAAACATAGTCTTAACGCAGTGCAAATCTTAGAGGGGTTCCTCTGCTTTTCATTGAAGTTCCATAATATTCAAGGTTATTCTAGGAACTGAAGCTGAAGAAACTGTGGAATGTGAGAGAGAAATGTAAACACATGCCAAAGAATACTGCCAGAGCCTTTTTATACAGATAGCTTAGTTAAATATAAGAAGCATCGTAGAGGTGGTTGAAATAGTTCCTTTCCCTCCCTTCCTCTTCCTATAAAATTTTCATTTCTTGATGACGTCAGAGTAATGGCGGGGTAGGAAGCGATACCGATAAATCTCCCCCAAAACTCAACAAGATCTTCAACCAGAAACAGAAAAACCTATACTTGGAGCTTCCAGATGCTTCGCAATACACCCAAAGGTATGATTGAGTGAAAAATTGGCTAAATATATAACCAAACCCCGAAGGAAATAGGGAGTAAGAAATGCTCCGCCTTCCTCACTAACCTAAACAGGGCGGCTTTCTCTGGTAACTGTGAATATAGAAACTGAGGCGGGCAAAGGGGGTGAATAGATCCAGGCCGCCGCGGCACAAACGGCCGAACCAGGCTGTGGCACACAGATCCAAGCCGAGGAAAATCTGATCCTGTGGCAACCCGGGCAATACAAGCTAACACTCGCGCCAAACCCAAACAAAGAAAGACAAGCGGAGCGGCCATTTTACCCGGTCTCCTGGTCGGTGCGCAGTTAGTGGGCGAGAATTTCTTCCTAGGCCCCGAGAGTGGGTGCCCGTGTTGCCCCACGGAGAGGCAGGGTCAGAGGCCTTTCTGTGGGCCAAGGACAGAGTCTCTGGGCAGCCCCAGCGCCCTGGGAAAGCCACGCACGGGAGGGAGTGAGAACTAATTCCAACGGTGGAGATTTTCCGTGCTGGTGAGGGTTTCACTCAGAGGGAACCACGGCCGGCCTCATATCCTGGTTTGCGCGCGCAGATAAGGAGTGAGTGATTCCTCCGAGTGCCTCGGCAGTGCGTGCCCGTGTTATCGCACAGAGGGGCAGAGTCAGGGGCCTTTGTATGGGCCAAAGCAGAATCTCGGGCCACCCCAGCGCCTTGCAAAAGCCGCGCACGGGGACGGAGCGAGACTCAATTCCAACGCTGCAACTTTTCCCTGCGGTTGGGGGTTTCACTCAGAGCGTGAGACTGCTGGCCGGATATCCTGGTCGCAGACAGTGAGTGAGAGTTTCCTCCAAGCGCCCCCCAGAAGTGGGCGCCCGCTTGTGTTACCGGACAGAGTGGCAGAGCCAGTGGTCTTTGAGTGGGCGGAAAGCCCGCCTGATTATGCTAGCAGCTCTGACTGACTGAGCCTTACCCAGAGCCCTGTGCTGAGTGGAAATAGAGTGGGGAGTTGCCAGCTCTTTGAGCCTCTTACTATCCAGGCAGAGGCAGCAGCAACCCCATAGCTGGATTATCAGGCTACTAATTGAGGAAGGAAAGACTAGGAGAAAGGCTCCAGGAACACGGACTCTCTCACTGTCGGAGCCTATAAATGCTAATGAGCCTCGACTCCCAACGAGACTAAAGCACAATACATGACATTGCCATAGAGACTTATCAACTGCAAGCCTCTACCTGAGCGTGCCAAAGGGGCAGAACCCGGGGTACAGAGTCACTGACCAGGAAGAGGGAGAGAAAAGAAAAAGCAAGAAGATAACCTCTCAAAATCAAGAATAATCTGCAGAATTTATAACCTATCACATTTTATTATATTTGTTCGTTTGTTTCTCTTATCCTCATTCTTGATACTTTTTTTTCCTCCTCCAATTTGGCCGATTAACTCTCTACTGGTCTTACTCTCTCCTCTCCTTGAACTACACTACCCATAAGTGTTACATCTCCCATTATCTTTTCTCTTCTCTTCCTTTCTCTCTATGAGGGTTGCACTCCAAAACCCTTAACTCTCTCTCTCTCTCCTTTCTTTTTTCTTCTTTTAGTGGTTCCCTCTTTTTTTTCTCTCTCTCTCTTTCTTTTCTCCCTCTATATTAGTTTCTTCCTTTCTCCTTTACATCTCCTCTCATTCAAACCTCAATAACAAACAAATTATCTTATCTGGGACTCAAACCTATGTTTGTGGCATTTTGGGGGGGTTTTACTTCACCTTTTTAACTCACTAGCAGTGCTCCCATCCCTGGCTCTTCATATTATCTAGTTCTTATTCCACTAAATACAATAGTAAGTTTTTAATTTGTCCCCCCATTTTTCCGTTCTCCTCTTATTCCTCTCATCATAACTCTTAGACAACCAATACCTAAAAGCAAATCATTTTATTCTTGACCCAAATTTTTCCTTATTTGCTTTTTGTGGGTCCATACGATCTTTTTTTTTTCTTTTTTCTTTTTTTTTTTTTTTTCTTTTTTTCTTTTTTGCCCCTTTATTACTTTTCCCCAATTCAGGCCCTCCATCACAGGCATTGTTTGTTATAACTCACAGTCCACCACAAGATTTTCTCAAGAAAGAGGGGAGAGGAGAGGAGAGGAAAAAAGGAGGGGGGGAATAATTTCCTTTTTTAAAAAATTTTTATTTTATTTTATTTTTCTTTATTTCATTATTAATTTTTTTAAAAAAAACAACTCTTTTCGATTTTTTATTTTTTTTTATTTTTTTTAACTTTTTATTCTTTATTAAATCTCATTAATACTATCAACAAAACCACCCTCAGATGCCATTAAGGAAGAGAAAATCGAATATCATGGATACAAAAGAAAGAGAGGTAACACAGCTAGATGAGGAAAAATCTATGGAGAAAAAATTTAATATATTGGAAACCTTGGAGCTAAATGACAGAGAATTCAAGATAGAAATACTAAAAATCCTCCGAGATATACAAGAAAACACAGAAAGGCAATATAGGGAGCTCAGAAAACAACTCAATGAACACAAAGAATATATGTCCAAGGAAATTGAAACTATAAAAACAAATCAAACAGAGATGAAAAACTCAATTCACGAGCTAAAAAACGAAGTAACAAGCTTAGCTAATAGAACAGGTCAGATAGAAGAGAGGATTAGTGAAATAGAAGACAAGCAACTTGAGGCACAACAGAGAGAAGAAGAAAGAGACTCAAAAATTAAAAAAAATGAGATAGCCCTACAAGAATTATCTGACTCCATCAAAAAGAATAACATAAGAATAATAGGTATATCAGAGGGAGAAGAGAGAGAAAATGGAATGGAGAACATACTCAAACAAATAATAGATGAGAACTTCCCAAGCCTGTGGAAAGAACTAAAGCCTCAAGTTCAAGAAGCAAACAGAACTCCGAGTTTTCTTAACCCCAACAAACCTACTCCAAGGCATATCATAATGAAATTGACACAAACCAACAACAAAGAAAAAATTCTCAAGGCAGCCAGGGAAAAGAAGAATACAACATATAAAGGAAGGCCCATTAGATTATCATCAGATTTCTCAGCAGAAACTCTACAAGCTAGAAGAGAGTGGACCCCAATATTTAAAGTCCTGAAAGAGAGGAACTTTCAGCCACGAATACTATACCCATCAAAGCTATCCTTCAAATACGAAGGAGAAATAAAAACATTCACAGATACAGAAAAGATGAGGGAATTTATCATCAGAAAACCCCCACTCCAGGAATTACTAAAGGGGGTTCTCCAATCAGATACAAAGAACAAAAAAAAACAGAGCCACAAGTAAAAGCTCCAAGAAGAACACAATAAAACCAAATTTAAACTGTGACAACAACAAAAAGAAAGAGGGGGAGAAGATGGAGATTAACAGTAGCAAAGGACAATGGAGTGCAAAAGTACTCACAAAATAGTTCGCTACAATGAACAGGGTAGGGACCCTTTTCATTACTCAAAGGTAACCACCATTGAAAAAACCACCACAGAAGCACATGAGATAAAAAAGATAGCAACAGAGGAAAGATGTATGGAATACAACCAAATAAAAACAAAAGATAGAAAAACGAAAGAGAAGGATCAAACAAGACACAAAACTAACAGAAAGCAATCTATAAAATGGCAATAGGGAACTCACAAGTATCAATAATTACACTAAATGTAAACGGATTAAACTCACCAATAAAAAGGCACAGAGTAGCAGAATGGATTAAAAAAGAAAATCCAACTGTATGCTGCCTAGAGGAAACTCATCTAAGTAACAAGGATAAAAACAAATTCAAAGTGAAAGGCTGGAAAACAATACTCCAAGCAAATAACATCCAAAAAAAAGCAGGTGTAGCAATACTCATATTGGATAATGCTGGCTACAAGACAGGAAAAGTACTCAGAGACAAAAATGGCCATTTCATAATGGCTAAGGGGACACTGAATCAAGAAGACATAACAATTCTTAATATATATGCACCAAACCAAGGAGCACCAAAATATATAAGACAGCTACTTATTGATCTTAAAACAAAAACTGACAAAAATACAATCATACTTGGAGACCTCAATACACTGCTGACGGCTCTAGATCGGTCATCCAAACAGAGAATCAACAAAGACATAGTGGCCTTAAACAAAACACTAGAGCACCTGGATATGATAGACATCTACAGGACATTTCATCCCAAAGTGACTGAGTATTCATTTTTCTCCAGTGTACATGGATCATTCTCAAGAATTGACCATATGTTGGGCCACAAAAACAACATCAGCAAATTCAGAAAAATTGAAGTTGTACCAAGCATATTTTCTGATCATAAAGCCTTGAAACTAGAATTCAACTGCAAAAAAGAGGAAAAAAATCCCACAAAAATGTGGAAACTAAACAACATACTTTTAAAAAATGAATGGGTCAAAGAAGAAATAAGTGCAGAGATCAAAAGATATATACAGACTAATGAAAATGACAATACGACATATCAGAATCTATGGGATGCAGCAAAAGCAGTGATAAGAGGGAAGTTCATATCGCTTCAGGCATATATGAACAAACAAGAGAGAGCCCAAGTGAACCACTTAACTTCCCACCTTAAGGAACTAGAAAAAGAAGAACAAAGACAACCCAAAACTAGCCGAAGAAAGGAAATAATAAAAATCAGAGCAGAAATAAATGAATTAGAGAACAGAAAAACTATAGAAAAAATTAATAGAACAAGGAGCTGGTTCTTTGAAAAGATCAACAAAATTGACAAACCCTTGGCAAGACTTACCAAGGAAAAAAGAGAAAGAACTCATATAAACAAAATCCAAAATGAAAGAGGAGAAATCACCTCGGACACTGTAGATATACAAAGAATTATTGTAGAATACTATGAAAAACTTTATGCCACTAAATTCAACAACCTAGAAGAAATGGATAAATTCCTAGAAAAATACAACCTTCCTAGACTGAGTCAAGAAGAAGCAGAAAGCCTAAACAGACCTATCAGTAGAGAAGAAATAGAAAAAACCATTAAAAACCTCCCCAAAAATAAAAGTCCAGGCCCTGACGGCTATACCAGCGAATTTTATCAAACATTCAAAGAAGACTTGGTTCCTATTCTACTCAAAGTCTTCCAAAAAATTGAAGAAGCAATACTTTCAAACACATTTTATGAGGCCAACATAACCCTCATCCCAAAACCAGGCAAGGATGGCACAAAAAAAGAAAACTACAGACCAATATCTCTAATGAATACAGATGCTAAAATACTAAACAAAATACTAGCAAATCGAATACAACAACATATTAAAAAAATAATACATCATGATCAAGTGGGATTCATCCCAGAATCTCAAGGATGGTTCAACATACGTAAAACGGTTAATGTAATACACCATATCAACAAAACAAAGAACAAAAACCACATGATCTTATCAATAGATGCAGAAAAGGCTTTCGATAAAATACAACACAATTTTATGTTTAAGACTCTCAACAAAATGGGTATAGAAGGAAAATATCTCAACATGATAAAGGCCATATATGATAAACCATCAGCTAACATCATATTAAATGGCACAAAACTGAAGGCTTTCCCCCTTAAATCAGGAACAAGACAGGGTTGTCCACTCTCTCCACTCTTATTTAATGTGGTACTAGAGGTTCTAGCCAGAGCAATCAGACAAGACAAAGAAATAAAAGGCATCCATATCGGAAAAGAAGAAGTAAAGGTATCACTTTTTGCAGATGATATGATCTTATACATCGAAAACCCCAAAGAATCCACAAAAAGACTACTAGAAACAATAAGCCAATACAGTAAGGTCGCAGGATACAAAATTAACATACAGAAGTCAATAGCCTTTCTATATGCCAACAATGAAACAACTGAGAAGGAACTCAAAAGAATAATCCCCTTCACGATTGCAACAAAAAAAATAAAATACTTAGGAATAAACATAACAAAGAATGTAAAGGACTTATATAATGAAAACTATAAACCATTGTTAAGGGAAATCGAAAAAGATATAATGAGATGGAAGAATATACCTTGTTCTTGGCTAGGAAGAATAAATATAATCAAGATGGCTATATTACCCAAAGCAATATACAAATTTAATGCAATTCCCATCAAACTTCAAATGATGTTTTTTAAAGAAATAGAGCTAAAAATCATCAGATTTATATGGAACTATAAAAAACCCCGAATAGCCAAAGCAATCCTAAAGAAAAAGAATGAAGCTGGGGGCATAACAATACCTGACTTCAAACTCTATTATAGGGCCACAACAATCAAAACAGCATGGTATTGGCAGAAAAATAGACACTCAGACCAATGGAACAGAATAGAAAGTCCAGAAATAAAGCCACATATATATAGTCAAATAATTTTTGATAAAGGGGCCAACAACACACAATGGAGAAAAGAATGCCTCTTCAATAAATGGTGCTGGGAAAACTGGAAAGCCACATGCAAAAGAATGAAACTGGACTACAGTCTCTCTCCCTGTACAAAAATTAACTCAAAATGGATCAAAGATCTAAACATAAGACCTGAAACAATTAAGTACATAGAAGAAGACATACGTACTCAACTCATGGACCTGGGTTTTAAAGAGCATTTTATGAATTTGACTCCAATGGCAAGAGAAGTGAAGGCAAAAATTAATGAATGGGACTACATCAGACTAAGAAGTTTTTGCTCAGCAAGAGAAACTGATAACAAAATAAACAGAAAGCCAACTAAATGGGAAATGATATTTTCAAACAACAGCTCAGATAAGGGCCTAATATCCAAAATATACAAAGAACTCATAAAACTCAACAACAAACAAACAAACAATCCAATAAAAAAATGGGAAGAGGATATGAATAGACACTTCTCCCAGGAAGAAATACAAATGGCCAACAGATATATGAAAAGATGCTCATCTTCTTTAGCTATTAGAGAAATGCAAATCAAAACGGCAATGAGATACCACCTCACACCTGTTCGATTAGCTGTTATTAGCAAGTCAGGTAATAGCAAATGTTGGAGAGGCTGTGGAGAAAAAGGAACCCTCATACACTGTTGGTGGGAATGTAAAGTAGTACAACCATTATGGAAGAAAGTATGGTGGTTCCTCAAAAAACTGCAAATAGAACTACCTTATGACCCAGCAATCCCTCTACTGGGTATATATCTCCAAAACTCAGAAACATTGATACGTAAAGACACATGCAGCCCCATGTTTATTGCAGCATTGTTCACAGTGGCCAGGACATGGAAACAACCAAAAAGCCCATCAATAGATGACTGGATAAAGAAGATGTGGCACATATACACTATGGGATACTACTCAGCCATAAGAAATGATGACATCGGAACATTTACAGCAAAATGGTGGGATCTTGATAACATGATACGAAGCGAAATAAGTAAATCAGAAAAAAACAGGAACTGTATTATTCCATTCGTAGGTGGGACATAATAGTGAAACTAAGAGACATTGACAAGAGTGTGGTGGTTACAGGGGGGAGGGGGGAATGGAAGAGGGATAGGGGGTGGGGAGGGGCACAAAGAAAACAAGATAGAAGGTGACAGAGGACAATCTGACTTTGGGTGGTGTGTATGCAACATAATTGAACGACAAGATAACCTGGACTTGTTATCTTTGAATATATGTATCCTGATTTATTGATGTCACCCCATTAAAAAAATAAAATTATAAAAAAAAAAAAAATTTCATTTCTTGTCAATATAGAGTGGCACTTACATATTTGTCTATAACAATGACGTTTAACTTTAAAAACCTGTATAGTTTCAATACAAATCTGACATAGATTTCTTCTGTAACTGTGCGTTCTTTTGTTACGGGCATATGACCTTGTTGATACAGAATATAAGAAATGTAACATAAAGATCGCATAGTTTAAAAATTCAAGGGAAAGCTGCAAATAGGGACACTCTCTGAATAGTAAAAAAAAAGCTGTAAAATGAGCTGTTAAGGGAATGATTAATTTCTCAGGTCCTTTAGAATTCACATTGACCTTCGGAGTTCAAGCATTTATTTGCCAGTGAGAAAACTGAGGCCTCAGAACTGTGTTAGCCTTAGAGCTGTGATTAGAACTCCCACAGCTTTAAATTCTTGGTTTAACACCTTGTCTCTGATGCTCCACAGTTGAAATTCTCACCTTAAATAAATATTTTGGCATAGCGTATTTCTTTTTGTTACCATTTAATTCAGCATAGTGTCATTTTTTATTAATTTATTTATTGTGTTTACATAGATTCTAGTGTCTCCCCAAAAGCATGCCCCCTCCCCTGTATTCCCCCCAATATCTCCTCTGCCCCCCTCCCACCAGCTCCCTCCCTGCTTCCCTTCAGGTTTATTTTTTGATGGATGTATTGTGGTCACAATATTAAGACTTCACATTTTTATTTAAGCAAATGAAGATTTTTAATAGAAATAAAAAATAATTCAGATCATTTTAAGGCAGATTTTTAATAAAAAAATAAATTTCTACTTCCCCATATCAAATTAGATATCTAGAATATATAGACTATCTTATTTTTCAAGGTGAAATGCCATTAATTATATTCTGTTTATATGGTGACTGTTTTCTTTAGTCACCAGGGTGATTTCCTTCAGGTTATTTGGCCTGCTTTCCCCTTGACTTTATCCTGGGCTAGACCAGGTAGAAGGTCATTCTTTAAGCCTCATATGCCTGTGGCTCTCGCTGGGGAAGCCTGGAATCAATGGCTGCCACCAACCAATAGGGCTGAGGACTGCTGTCAGCTTCTAGAGGAGGGAACGTGTGTTCATTCTTTCCTGGAGGGATTTGCTGGCCAGTGCACCTTATAGTTAGTAAGACTGAAATATATAGATGCTTATTTTCTTTAAAAATGTTTCCATTTTCTTTAAAAAATATCAAAACAGTTGAAATTACAATGCAAGTCCACCACGACTTAAAAAAAAAATCTTGTCTTATTGATGAAAATGTGTCATTTTACCATTGCTGTCAAAGTCAAGAATGCGAATGTAGATATTAAAGTTCCTGTAGCTTAGTACATTGTCACAAAAGATATTTCTTAATATTTATGTACATAATTATGTCCTCTTGATCTCATGATTTCCATCCTTCTTTTCCTTCTCCTTGTATATGTACTGCTTGTTTTTTTAATAGAAAGCCACTGTGTGTCTTTTGCTTAGAAATAAAGATCCACAGATTTAGAGGTGTTATATCTCAGAAATATTAATATTCTCTCAGTAAAAATTCTTCCTAGAGCAGCTTGTAGGATTTAGTAAAGACAATTGTGCAATCAATAAATAGCCTAAAGGATGTTAATATTTTAATGGCTCAATGAATTTTAAATGTTACTGGGTACCAAGTATTGCAGTCCATTGATGTAAACACATACCATTTTTTAGGTTGCATATAACTTTGGGAGTTTATCAAATAATAATTGGAGATATTGAATGTTAGTACCAGCAAAACTCACATTCCTGAAACTGCTTAATTTCTGCCTTATTTCTTGAAACTGTGTTATTACAAAACTAAACTAGAGAATTAACATTATTATTTACTTTCTATACAACTTTCTAAAAATTATCTGTGACATTTTTACTGAGATATGGAATAAAATAACTAAGGTTACTAGGGTGAGTAGGGAGAAAAGCAGCAATGACTTACGTGTCCCCAGAAGTTCTGTTATTCAATTGGTATTGTCTCAATCTATGAGCACTTTTGATTTAATATAAGCAGAGCTCTGGGTCCATTTTTCACTTTACTGAAATTACTGTCATAATTTCCCAGCATTAATGTTTCACTTATAAGATAACCAAATTGATCCTTCAATCAGCAATTTAGGGAGAGGAAGGTTAAAGACTATCAATATATGACTTACAGTACTTATTACACAAGACCTAAATGATCCAGAGATCTGGAAAGGGGGATACTAAACATTTGTTTTCTCTCCCTAAAGATGCAAAAAACTGAGTTTATGCAGTGAGAATTAGGGTCTTCTGTAGAAGCAGTATTTAGCTGAGAAGGTAGATTGGTGGTAATGATAAAATAGGAGATGAGATCAAAAACTTTTTCTTCAGTAATGTCAAATGGTAGGGCTTGACCAGGTGGTGGCACAGTGGATAGAGTGTTGACCTGGGACATTGAGGATTCAGATTTGAAACCCTAAGGTCACTGGCTTGAGTGTGGGCTCATCTGGCTTGAGTGAGGACTCACCAGCTTGAGCGTGGGCTCACCAGCTTGAGCGCAGGGTCACTGGCTTGAGCAAAGGGTCACAGGCTCAGCTGGAGCCACCCCCCCACCCCCCGCCAAAAAGGCACATATGAGAAATCAGTCATAGGAGAAAGCCACAAGAGATAGAGATGCTTCTTATCTCTTTCCCTTCCTGTCTGTCTGTCCTTCCCTTTCTGTCTCTCTCTCTCTTGCTAAAAAAAAAAAAAACAAAGAAAAAAACAAGAAAAACAACAAATTTCAAAAGGTAAGTCCATACTAGAATTTTGGCTGAGAGGTTCAAAATACTATCTGAATTCCCATTTGAAATGGGTGAGGTAGGGACACAGGGAGAGAAGAATTTCTATATGTGTGTTTCTATATATGTGCATCTTTTAAAACTGTATCTTAATAGTCATTAGTTTTTTTTTTCAGCATTTCATAAACACTCATGGGCTACAATATGCTACACATTGGGTATAGAAAGATGTATTTGATTTTCCCTCAATTTAAGAAACTGTCTACTTTCAGGGAAGGAGTGTGGTGAGACAAGAGTTAATCAGCCTGGTGTGATAGTAGCGTGATGTGAGTACTAGGTCTGTTGAAATACAGAGACAGGAACACTAATTTGTTCTCAGATAAAGAAACATGTATAATTCTCTCAGAAACTGGTGAAAGGAAGCTAGATTTGAAGATATAGAGCCCGGAAACCTAGATATAAATTTGTTTTTATCTTGGCTTTCTGTGATTGACAAGGAGTTTTGCCTTCTGAAAGGAACTTGAAAAGCTTATCAACTGAGCATAAGTCTCTGTGTGAGGGGCTATGACACTTGTCATTTTCATTATGCCACTTGCCACTTTTCTTTGCTTGATGTGAGTTTTGAGAATAATGAATCAAACCTGATTTTATTATTGTTATATCTTAAGTGTGAAATGTCAGTGTGATTATGCACAGAGAGGAATCACTTCTTAGTTTACGGAATGAGACATTTTGTTTTGCTCATCAGTGCATGACTGGTCAGGAAGCTTAGGTGTTTGTACATTTATTTATTTTATTCCTGTCTCCTTATTGAGTTTCATTTTAATTAAAATTACTTTTAAATTTACCTAATTTGCTTAAAATGTATACGAAGAGGTATATATTGTTTGATATTTCTTAAAAAAAAGTTTTGTTAAATTTCTCCTTGAAGAAAAATTATTAAAATCACAGGCTTTGGAAGGACTCTCAGATTTAAGCTCTAGCTTTCTTAATTTTTATTTTTGTGCTTTGAGAAAATTCATGTCTCTGTATTTCAGTGTCTTTTTTTTATATAAAATGGAATACTAAAAGTCTATACTTCACAGACTTGTTAAAGGAGAAATGAGGTAAAGTTCGTCACAGGCCCATCAGAAGTAATCATTCAGAACTTACTTCCTTTAAATTAAAACAACAATAATTGCAGCACTTTTAGCTTTATATATAGATAGACAATTGGTAGATAGGTAGATGTTAGTGTTTGAAGATCTGAAAGAGGTAAAGGATAGTTTTCCCTTGTGTTTAAAAAATACCTTTTATTTTGATTTCTCCCCGTACTGTTAGTAAAATAGTAGGCAGTGTCCCTTGTAAGTGTCCTGGTGATTTTCCCTTGAGGACTTTGGCTGTAGAACAAGATCCTGGTCACTTTTATTATCTTCTACTCTGATCACATATTATGTGTGGGTCCCAGGTCAGTCTGGGCCGGGGCTTCAGCTCCTGGCTTTGTAGTCTTGACCTGGGTCCTACTCTAAATGCTAACTAAATGCTAAACTAGTCTCAGTCTTTGTTTTCACCCTAGTTAATGGCACTGATAGGGACACATCACATGATACTAAGCCCTCAAATCTCCAGGTAGACTGAACCTCATAGTAGCATGTCCCTGAATACTACTTTTGGTGTCTTTCGTTATGTGACAATATTTTACGAATCCTTGTCTTGTTGCACATGTTTACTGAACCATCTGCAACAACTTTCCTAACTTAAATATAAATACAGGAGGGTTTTTTCCCCTTTGGTTTTCTGTGAAAATGCTAACATTTAAGTTATTACTGTTCAATTAAACAAATAGTGATTCCAATATGCAGTCGTCTTCAGATATCCTTGGGCAGAGGTTTGTTGGAGCCGGCTGGCTGGAGGCAAACAGGAATTTTGTGAATGGATTGATATAATCTTGATAGCATGAATGAAATCAGCTGGGGTGGGAATATTTAAACCATGATCAGCCAATGCTGCAACTTGGGTCTTTCCTTCTTCGCTCAGAACTTATTTGACTTCTGACACCAGTAATGTAATATTTTGGCCTGAGGTAGTAGTCAATGATTGACATCCACCCTTATTTTAAAAAAGAAAAAGTATAGCCTGACCAGGCAGTGGCACAATGGATAGAGCATTAGACTAGGATGTGGAGGATCCAGGCTTGGAACCCCGAGGTTGCCGGTTTGAGTGCAGGCTCATCTAGCTTGAGCACAGTATCATAGACATGATCCGAGGGTCACTGGCTTGAGGCCAAAGGTCGATGGCTTGAAGCTCAAGGTTGCTGGCTGGGTCACTGGCTTGATCAATGGTTCACTGGCTCTGCTGTAACCCCCTTTCCCCCATCAAGGCACATATGAAAAAGCAGTCAATGAACAACTAAGGTGCTGCAACAAAGAAGATGCTTCCCATCTCTCTCCCTTCCTGCTTGTCTGTTCCTATCTGTCCTTCTCTCTGTCTCTGTATCTCTCACTAAAAAAAAAAAAAAGAAGAAGAAGAAGAAGTCTAACCTGGTCCAGCAGTATGCAGTGGATATAGCATTGATCTGGGACTCTGAAGGCCCAGGTTCAAAGCCCTGAGGTTGCTGGCTTGACAGCAGGCTCACCAGCCTGAGTGCTGGGTTGTCACCTTGAGCACTGGGTTGCCTGCCAGCTTGAGCGTAGGATCATAGACATGATCCCAAGGTCACTGGCTTGAACCCAAAGGTCATTAGCTTGAAGCCCAAGGTCACTGGCTCAGCTGGAGCCCCTCCCCCTACCCCATCACATTACATATAAGAAAGCAATCAGTGAACAACTAAGGTGCCGCAACAAAGAATTGATGCTTCTCATCTCCCTCCCTTCCTGTCTATCTGTCTGTCTGTCTTTTTTTCCTCACTAAAAAAATTAAAAAGGAAAGAATGAAAAAGAAAGAAAGTCTATAAAAGTCCTAAATTTTGTCTTAGATTTCACCTTTATCAGCTACTACCATAACAAAGACACCCCATAATATATCTCATAAGTTCTATGTAATAATGGACTGGGTGCATTTTGGCATTTGTAAAATCCAGTAGATTAAATTTATTACAAACCAAACCAGATCAGGGTTATTCTAGTCCCCACAGAATGTGAGTCACCAAAGTAGCTAGACTTTGGAACATTTTGATTGATTTTCTTAAGTGAAAGCAAATTTTGCAGCAGAGATAATAGTCTTGCCTTCTTACTGCTAAGATCAAATTCCTCACATTGTCCACACTTAGGGATATATGTTAAAACATTTCTCTAGGGTTCTTCAGTAACTGTTGGCTCCAGCTTTGAAAAAGACACATGAAGAGTGGTTTGACTGAGGTACGTGTCACATCTTTGTGTCACGATGAATTGATTTAGAGCTTAAATGCAGTTGTAATGCATTGTATTTTAAGTCTCAATTTGTGGTATTGAAGTTTGCACAAAATGATTTACAAATAGTGCTCTCTTGTTTTAACTCCAAGACAACTTAATGTTTATTGAATAGCTATAGTTATCCAAGTGATTCTAAAACCCAGAATTGACTTTAGAGAAGTCATTTTGAATAAAGCAAAGAGCATAGGATTTTTTTCCCCTACAACAATTCATTGCTAACCTAGTTTCTTTCTCTGAGCTACTGGGGGAAAACCAGCTATTAGAAAAAAAAATCTAGTTTTCTCCTTTTAAAACTCACAAAGGCAAAGTACTTTTTAGTATAAATATTCAAAGCTGTTACTGAAGGCTCCTTTAGGAACTCAGCCCTCTTGTGGAAGAAAACCGAGGTAGGTGTGTCTTTATTAGGTACACTTATAAAGTAATAGAAGACTGATGTCTTTATACTCAGTCCTTATTCAAAGCGTAGCTGTGTTTGTGTATTTCCCTTTCTCTTTGTTTATTATGCGAAAGTAGCAGCTTCAGTAGACACTGTGCCAAATGTACTCTGTATAGGAGCTGGTGTGTGTGCTTCAACTTTACAGGGTAAATACTTTGGGTCAGACTCTTCATTTTCACTCAGTTTCACTATCCTATGTCATTCCACTTGATGTTTTCTTGTACTTCCAGATTGAGAATGGTGGTTGAAACACTTTGTTTGTTTCAATATTTCCAAGAGTCTCTTAGAAAGGCTCCCCCCCCCCACAGAGAATACTAAATATGTTACTTGCAGTGACAGGATTTTGTCACAAAAACATTTTTGTGGGGTTATATCTAACTGAGGTTTTCAAATCTATTAAGGCAGTTATTGAGCATGTAATGGTTTGGCATAGCAATTAGGCAGTGGTTGTAAGAAAGTCAATTAAGTCCTTACTGCAGAAAAATAGAGGGCAGATTAGGGAAATTGATACTTGAGTGAAGAGTTTAATATAATTTTGAAAGAAACTCCTGAATATTCATTTTATACATGATATTATTAAAGCTCTGCCTGAGAACACTTAAATTGTAAATGGTCTTGAAAAGGTAATAATTAAGCATTTGTATAATACAAATGCAGGAAGATGCTTCCAGATCAACCAACCACATGATTCTAAATGGAGACAAATACCAAAGAGACTTAATGTCTAAACTAAGTGAACTGTGTTACTAATTTATTCCAATACATATCTAATTTTTTTTCAAAATTTCTGGTGTTTAGAAACTTTTGAAAGTCTTTACAATAGTTCCTGTTTATCCATGGTTTCACTTTTCTGCAGTTTCAGTTACTTGTAGTTAACTGTGGTCTGAAAATATTAAGTGAAAAATTTCAGAAGTAATCGATCGTAAGTTTTAAATTGCATGCTGTTCTGAGTAGAGTGATGAAACCTCGGCGTGTCCTGCTGCATCCTACCCAGGAGGTGAATCATCCCTTTGTCCAGAGTATCCATGCCTTGTACACTCCCTGCCCATTAGTCACTTTGTAGCCCTCTCAGTTATCCCGGCTATAGCAGTCTCCATATCACAGTGCTAGTGTTCTTTTTTGTTTGTTTGTTTTTAATTAACGAGAAGAGGGGAGACAGAGATACAGGCTCCCACATGGGCTGTAACCAGTGTCCACCTGGCAAGCCCACTAGGGGGTAATGCCTGTCCATCTGGGGTGTTGCTGTTAATGGAGTTCTTAGCACCTGAGGCAGAGTCCATGGAGCCATCCTCAGCACCGAGGGCCAACTCACTGCAATTGAGCTATGGCTACAGGAGGGGAAGAGAGACAGAGAGAGAGAGAGAAGTGAGAAGGGGAGGGGTAGGGAAGCAGATGGGTGCTTCTCCTGTGTGCCCTGACCAGAAATTGAACCCAGGACTTCCACATGCCAGCTGACCAGGGCCACATTGCTTGTCTTTAAGCAACTCTTATATTACTTAATAATAAGCCAAAGTGCAATAGCAGTCATTCTGGCACTTTGGATATGCCAAGGAGAAGGCAAGAAGTGCTTTCTTTAAGTGAAAATGTGAGTAGGTATAGGAAAAGAACTACCCATTGTTTTAGGCATCCATGGAGGGTCTTGGAATATATCTCCTGTGGATAAGGGGGGGGACTACTGTATTTCCTGTGGAACTTGGTATATTCATTTACATCACCTACCATTTGTTTTGAACACCTTATGAGTCATTTTAGGCTTTGATGAAACTAGTAGGTGAGAAAAGAGAAATAATAAAACGGTGCCCCTGATTAAAAGATGTATACACCATAGAGAAGAACAGAAAAAATATAGATTAATTAATGGAGAAAGGAAAGTAAGGGTGTAGGTGATCAGAATAACTCATAGATTCTGGAAGACAAGAGGTTTTGAGAATTTCTAGTTAGGTGGTTAGTCTGAATATATTGGAAATGTGAGGATTTTTGAACTGTACTTGGAGACTTGGGAGGTAAGAAGAGAACAGTGTGGGCAGATTCAAAAGCAGGAATGGATATGGTGACTGCAGGGAAGAGTTTGATGCAGGCTGACTGTGTGGCTAGATTTAGCCGGTGATTTTTTCAATAACACTGTACTTCCAAAGATCTTTCTGTTCTTTTCAGTTATTTCCAGTGACTTTCAAAGAAGTGTTATAATCAGTGGGCTACACAAAGTTAGTTGAAGGGATGGATTTATTAATAGTAGTCCCATTTTTATATTCTCTGTAGATCAGTTTATATTCTTGAATAAAAAAGACCATTGTAATCTGTAATTAAAAGTGCCCTTAGTTCCCACTTGTGAAGTAAGATTGGGGGCTATGTAGGAAACAAAACCGTCTCTGCCTTTGACCTTGTGCAACAGTCTGGGAGAAGACAGCTATTAAACAATGGTGAAGAATGCTCAGATGATTTAGAGAGGATCTGAGAGCGTTATGAAAGGGTTACTGACATGGTCAGCAAAGACCTTCCTAGGAAGCAAAAGTTAAACGGTATGTGAATGTACTTGAGTAACTGCTTTAAATCTTTTTCTAAGCATGTGCTCAATATAGTAGATGCTAATTTAGAGGTAATTAGGAACTTGAATCATGTATGTGATTCTGAAATTAAAGATTTAGAGCCCTTTAAAACATATTTCTTCCAACTGTGAATCAAGAATCAACATCTAGAATAATGCAGTTAGTGGAAGTGAGGGTGGGGGATATTTTGATGAAATATTTTCTGTGCTTTATCATTTTCACTGAAAAAAAAGCAGCATCTTTCTTCAGCGCTGCCCTCAGAGAATTTGCATTAGAGTACAATAGTACAATTATTTTTGTGTGAAAAAGAATAGTCTCTCCTGCTGAGAAGACATAGCAGCTTTCATCCGGAAAGGCCGTTATGGATTATATATTGTTCTGCCAGTATTGCAGTATTTCATGATTATATATATGATTTAAATATAAATGAACTTTGGAAGAACAGAAAATAATTTTCTGTTATTAAAGTTGAAAACCCAAAGTGAACAACTTCCTCTCTCCATGATTCTCCCCATTCCTTCTTATTCCTAGAAACCCTCTATGTATACATGTACATAAACACAGATAGTAACGATAAGCCTACACATTGAATGCCATTTATTGTTTTCATATGTGTTTGTTTTAACTTTTCACTTATTGTTTAGTTAATGTACTGAATATAACTTTTGTATTAATAATAAAAAGTAATATAATAACAAACACCCTTCTCTTATTTTTTATTTTAACCAACACGAATCTAGTCTTGTGCTTTTTTTTTAGTAAATACTGCAAGTTTGAGATAGATATTCTTTATTTATACTAGACAACTATGAGATTTTTATCATGAACAGGTGCTGAATATGATCGAATATTGTGATTTTTTTCTTTTGACTTTTAATAAGATGTATTAATATTGTTAAGGAAGTTAGTATTAATTATTACCATTTTAATTTTCTAGGATTAAACTTTATTTCTCTATGGTACATTCGTTCTGTATATCGATGAAAACATTTTCATCTATGTTCCTTTTAAATGCTATCTTTGTTCAGTTTTGTGCATTTAAGACATTGAGCTATAGTGACAATTTCTTTGAAGGTATTGAAACAAAATAACCTATACCTCTCTTACCCCACATAGAACAAAGGTGTGAAATCACAAAAAGAGTCTCCTTGTAAGAAAATAATTAACTGTTTATTACAAGAAACTGTGTGGTTGCCTGACCAGGCAGTGGTGCAGTGGATAGAGCGTCAGCCTGGGACGCTGAGGACCTAGGATTATTGACATGATCCCATGGTGGTTGGCTTGAGCCCAAGGTCACTGACCTGAGCAAGGGGTCACTGGCTTAGCTGGAGCCCCCTGGTAAAGGCACATATAAGAAAGCAATCAATGAACAACTAAGGTGCTGCAACTATGAGTTGATGGCTCTTCTCTCTCTCCCTTCCTGTCTTCCTCTCGCCAAAAAAAAAAAAAAAGTGAGGTAAATCTCTTGTTTCTTAAAATCTGTTCTGCTATTATAAAATGTGTTTCTGAAATGAAAATTAGATATTACACTGTTGGTAAAAAGATGACATACCAGTATGATATCAAAATCATGCTGCTATATTTAGGATTATTTCCTAGTATATGACTGCTTTTGCACCACAGCCAGCATATGCACAGGACACTAACGCTGCAGGGGCAGCAGGTGATGCAGGGACTCAGTGCTGCTGCAGCGTCCACCCTCGCGGGGTCTGTCCCTCAGTGTTGATTGAGCGGCTGTCTGGTTTTGTACACTTTCCCTTGTCCCCATGCTTTACACCATCTCACATAAAGCTAATTTCATTTTAAAAAATTCATATATTAATTGAAATATTTATCTTTTTAAAGAATTTACAATGTCTTTTTTTGGTATGTTAGCATTTTATATTTTATAATTTTTTTCTTTACTAGTTGCATAATTTCATCACAATCTCTTAAATCTCAGTGATTTTGCAGAATATAAGGTTTATTTTTATATTATGGTAAAATGCCTATAATTTGCTTATTTATGATATGATAAAGATGTTGAATTTGTAACCTCACAAACTAAAGAGATCTTTGTTAATTATTTAGGTTGAACCAAAGGTCTGAAAAGGTTTAAATATGCTCATGCTCTGTTCTTTGTATTAACTAAAGAGTATTTTTTTGTTATTTAATTAATTGTGAAAAGATAAAGATTTCAAGTTCTTTTACTACAAGGCCTATATTTCCCATCCAAATGCCAACCTTTACATTGTTAAAAGTTTTAAAAATATGTGTTAAATCATAAAACATGGCTAATTAACACTGAAGAAAATTCAAGTCCCATGTTCACAGTGTGCATCACTTAAGATGAACTTGCTGGGCTTTTGTTCCCAAACATACCGTAATCTCAGTATAATTACCGGTTCTGAAATATTCATTCGGTGTACTGCATATTCTTTATAGTGGTTTAAAAAAAACTTTCTGGTGAAATTTAAATAGGATGGTCTAATAGGTATAATAGACAAATATTCTTGGAATATTTTTAAAATTTACTTATAAATCATTGGTTAATTGATTCTTTTAGGAATTCCATCTTTTGTTAATGTTGGTAATTGTTTATTTTTAATATTCTGAATATGAAGTTTTTATTTCTTTTTAGACTCAAAAATTTAAAGTTTTTTTTTTAATTTTCCAACTACTTTGCTTTTCTTGAAGATACTATAGTTATTTTCTAGTTACATTGTATCATCAGAAATTGTGAACTGTTTGACTTTTGCTCTGGGATTTGCATGTGTGTGTGTGTTGATATTTGTGTTCTCTAACATAGGATAGAAATTTATAAATGTTTCATGGACATTCATATTTTATGCTTTTAGGGTATAAATAAACACATAGTCATTCAATGTCTTATTAAATTGTTATTAAATAATGTTATTTAGATCTCTTTACCTTATTTAATATTCTTTGTCTTGTTTTAACTATTATATTGAAAATTACTTTCATTTTCTCCCCTTGTTTTGGCATTTATGTTTTATATATTTGCATATTTTCTTTTTCAGCATTTATTAGGTATATATTACTACAAATTACTATAAATTATCCCAAATCTTGGTAACAACAACAAATTTATTATCTCACATACTTTCTGACAGTCAGGGATACAGGAGAGTAGCTTCTCTGGCTGTATGTGGTTCAGGGTATGTCATGACGTTACAGTCACTGGCTGGGCCTGGAGTGTTGGCTTCCATGAAGGCTCACTCAGTGTTTGGTGGAGGCCACAGTTTCTGACTGTCTCACAGTTAGCACAGGCACTTCAATTCCTCTCCACATGGAGTTCTCAGTAGGGCTGTTTGTGACATGGTAGCTAACTTCGCCTAGAATAAGTGAGAAGTATTAGTGCCTTTTAAGACCTAGTCTCCACAATTGCACACTATTACTTGTGTGTTATTCTGTTCATTAGAACTGAGCCACTAAGTCCAGCCCACATTCAAAGGAGGAGAATTAGGCTCCACCTTTTCAAAGGAGTAATGTGTAAAAATTTGTGGACATACTTAAAAACTGCCACAAACACCTAAAGATTCATGTCTATAAATCTCTTTATTGTAGATTTAACTTTTACCACTCCAATTTTTTTCTTTTTGTGACAGAAACAGTGACAGAGTTAGAGAAAGGGAAAGGGACAGATAGGGACAGACAGGAAGGGAGAGAGATGAATGAGAAGCATCAATTCTTCATTGTGGCTCCTTAGTTGTTCATTGATTGCTTTCTCGTATGTGCCTTGACTGGAGGGCTACAGCAGAGCGAGTGACCCCTTGCTTAAACCAGTGACCTTGGGCTCAAGCTGGTGACCCCAGGCTCAAGCTGGATAAGCCCGCACTCAAACCTGTGACCTCGGGGTTTCGAGCCCGGGTCTTCCACCTCTCAGTTTGACTCTCTACCTACTGTGCCACCAGCTGGTCAGGCTTATCACTCTAAAATTTATAATTTGCAAAATATACTTTTAGATCCAATTTAATGCTTTTGGAGTTGGACTAATATGTTTTGCTTCATTTGATTGATACATATTTATATACTTTTGATTTTTTTACATTTTGTATTAGTTTTAGGTGTATAACATAGTAGTTAGACAATCATGTATTTTACAATGTGTTTCTCCTGATATTTCCAGTACCCAAGGGGCACCACACACAGTTACTACAATATTAATGACTATATCTCCTATGCTGCAGTTTACATTCCCATAACTACTTTGTAACTACCAATCTGTACTCAATCCCTTCACCTTTTATACCCAGTCCCCCAACCCCTTTCCCTTCTGCCAACCATCGGTTTGTTCTCTTTATTCATGAGTCTGTTTCTGTTTTGTTTGTTCATTTATATTATTCTTAGTTTTCACACCTAAGTGAAATCCTGTGGAATTTCTTTTTCTCTGACTTATTTCACTTAGCACAATACCCTTTAGGTCCATCTCAGGTGTCGCAAATGGTCAAATTTTGTTCTTATACTTTTTGGCCATTTATTATGCATATTTTGATCCCCCCTTCTTTCTTCTTAAAGAAGACCCTTTAACATTTCTTGAACTGGTTTGGTGGTGGAACTCCTTTAGATTTTTCTTGTCTGAGGAGCTCTTTATTTGTCCTTCTATTCTAAATGATAGTTTTGCTGGGTAGAGTAATCTTGGTTTGCAGGTCCTTGTTTTTCATCACTTTGAATATTTTGTGTCATTCCCTTCTGACCTGTAAAGTTTCTGTTGAGAAGCTGACAGTCTTATGAAAACACCCTTGTATGTAAAACTGCTTTTCTCTCACTGTTTTTTTAAGATTCTTTTTGTCTTTAACCTTTGGCATTTTAATTATGATGTGTCTTGGTATGGGCCTCTTTGGGTTTATCTTGTTTTGGACTCTCTATGCTTCCTGAACTTGTATGTTTATTTCCTTCACCAGGTTAGGAAAGTTTTTAGTCATTCCCTTTTCAAATATGTTTTTAATTTCTCATTCTCTCTCTTCTCCTTTCAATACCTCCATGATGCCAATGTTGGTATGCTCAAAGTTGTTCCAGAGGTTATTTATACTATCCTCATTTTTTTGGTTTCTTTTTTTAAATTTTACTGTTCTGATTGGGTATTTTCTGCTTCTTTGTATTTTAAATCACTGATTTGAATCTCTGATTCATCTATTTTACTGTTGATTCCCTGTAAGTTATTCTTCATTTAAGTTAGTGTATTCTTCATTTCTGACTGTTTTTTATGTTATCCATATCTTCTTTTACACTGTTGAGGCTCTCACTAAATGCCTTGAGCATCCTTATAAGCATTGTTTTGAACTCTGTATCTGGTAGTTTACTTGCCTCCTTTTTATTTAGTTCTTTTTTTGTGGAGATTTCTCCTATTTTTTCATTTGGGACCCATTTGTCTAATTTTGTCTGCATCCCTGTGTTGGTTTCTATGTATTAGGTAGAGCCACTATGTCTCCTGGACTTGGTAGAGTGACATTGTGTAGTAGGTGTCCTGTAGGGCCCAGTGGTGCAACCTCCTTAGTCACCTTAGCTGGGTGCTGCAGGTGCCCTGCCTGTGTGGGCTATGTGCACTGTCTTGTTGGAGTTGAGCCTTGATTGCTGTTGGCATGTCACTGAAAGGGATGACACCCAGGCCAACTTGCTATGAGGATCCTTTGTGACTACAAAGGAGGAGCTGCTGCGCAGAGGTCATCCCTATAGAATAGGACTTGCTTCATTAAAGTTTGGTGCCCATTAAGTTCATCTCTTGCATGTGTTACATTTGAAGGTGATAATTCATTTTGGTCTACCACTCTCCACACTGGCTCTGGAGCCTCCTGGGTGATGCAAGGTCAGCCATGGCCTATCCACTGCCTGGGGCCACCTGGTATGAGCTACAAAGCAATCTGCAGATGGCTGCTACTGGCACTGGGATTGAAGGTGCCCTGGAAAGGACAAGCTGACAGCCAAGGCCAGCTACCCCCAGTGCCAGATCTGGGACCACTTAGTCAAGGGTATGGGTTATGGAGAAGCCAAATGCTGCTTACTTGAGAGATTTTAAGAAAGTCTGAAGCCTGAGGCAAGAGAGGTCATTTGTATTGAAAAGCCACTGGAAATGATTTGGGTTGGGCCCATAAATGGGATAGGGTGAGATCTCAGGTAATCACAAGGTAGGGAGGGACTGTGTTAGCCAGGTTGATGGAAACTAAGATATCATGCCACCTGTCAGCTCTGTGGGGTAGGGCTCAGCAAAAGAACAATGTTCTCTGCTAGTACTTCTGTCTGGGAGAAAGCTGCCTATCTAGCTCTCACTTTAATGTCAGATGATTCGGTTTCAACTTGTATGTGCTTGGTGCCTTTTGAGCTGCTGTCTCAGTGCTGGAGTTCAGAGCCAGTGAGTCCAAGTAATTCCTTCTGAGGGTCTTTTAAGAGGAAAATCTGGGATTCCAGAGCCCTCCATCTCACTTGGGCACAATCTCTGCTGCTTTTTACAGCCAGAAGTTATGGGAAGTTCTCTTCCTGTAACCAGGACCCTGGGCTAGAGTTTCTGCTGTGGGGCTGGGACATTGCTCCTTAGGGTGACTTCACAGAGATATCCCTCTTGATTTTGAGTCTTCACGTGTGAGTGTTGGACCAGCCCCTTCAGCATCTCCACCCCTTCTAATAGCCTCAATGTGGCTTCTTCTTTGTATTTTTAGTAGTAGGACTTCTGTCAGCTAGAATTTAGGCAGGTCTATTTTTATATGTAATTTTGATGTAATTGTGAGAGGTTCTGAGTATTGTGTTTAGCTATGCCACCATCTTGACTGAAACCCCCTGATTTTATTTTTTAAATCAGTATCTTGAAGATAAAATTAAAATTAATATCAGGCTATGGATCTATGTCTAAATTTGTGTAGGAGGAATTTAATTTATTTACATTATTTTCATAAATGCATACCTGTATAAGTGTCTTTTCATTATCATATTTTTAACTGTTGATTTATCTTTTCTAATTTCTTTTCCCCTTCTTATATTTCCAAATATAAGGAATTTCACTTCTAAGCTTTTTTCTTCTTCTATTAACTGAAGAGATATAAGGTGATCCTTCTTTTTACTAGTTATTACCTTAAGTGAAAAACATTTTAAAATCAATGTTTTAATCAATTCTATGAATATCTGAATGCATTGATTTATAACAAAATTTTTATTCATTTTTGTTATAATATGGATTATATTTTTAGATATATTTACCTTCTTTGTTTAATTATTAATATTCAGATAATGTTCTGGAATAGGACCACAAAGTCCTTTTATATAGCATTCTTTGGTATTACCCTTTGAATAGTATGAACATTCACGTATGTCCTCATGCCTACTGACCATCCAGAATACAATCGTAACAAAAATTTTTATTTTAAAAATGTGTAAGGCAACATTAAAAAAAGGCAAATGTATGTTCTTCTTGTTTCCATAAATTGGTTATCAAACAAACATGATTTTAAGTTCATAAAACTGTAACTGTAACTAATTTTATTTTTTGAAAAAAAACAACTCACTCCTGGGGGACAGCAAGCATGACAAAAACTCACTACTCAAAGGGTTAACTAGATTGCTACTATTTGGATAATATTACTCCAGATTATTATACTCTGAAATCCTTTGATTTAGTTTATCATAGATTTATATAATCTAATGAACATATTAAGATGGCCATTGAAATGAAAAGTTGAATCTATTTTTTAATAAATAATGCAGACATTTCACTTGCAGATTATTTAGGATAGTGTCACAATCTCTGTAAATGGAAATTAATATATTTTACTTTTATAGCTACAGATCTATAGTAGAAGAAAATAATGGCTATGTATTTACTTTTGAAAGTATGATGTAAATAAACAGCACAATGTAAAAAATATATCATATAAAGCAATATAGAAACTGAAATTTAGATGCCCTCAAATGGCTCTAAGTCAAGTTTATGTCTAATTGAGTGTCAAAAACCAATATAATTGTGTTTTATTGAGTAAACAGAAAACTAGATTGAAATTAACATTGGGAATGATGCAAAAATGCTTTGCAAATAATAATACAGTTCTGAACTTAATTTCTGTTAAGAAATTTAGTAATTTCATAATCAGCAATTTTGATAAGACTGAAAAGTTTTATAAAATATAAGTTGCCTTTAGTCATATACTATTTAATTATATATTTTTTGTTATGGTTTTCTTTACAATGCAAGACTATTGCTAATAGGTCAGGGGCATTTAATTATTTTTATTTATTCATTTTATAGAAGAGAGACAGAGAGAGATAGAGAGAGAGAGAGAAGGGAGGGAGGAGCAGAAAGCATCAACTCCCTTATGTGCCTTGACCAGGCAAGCCCAGGGTTTTGAACCGGTGACCTCCGCATTCCAGGTTGACGCTTGATCCACTGTGCCACCACAGGTCAGGCGGTCAGGGGCATTTAAATATGCCACTCTTTGTAACATATACAAAAATGTTTGTGTTTTAGAAACATTTTTGTTTCCTTTCAATGAAATAAGCAAAGCAAAAGCCACACAGATCCAGACAAACTTTCTGACTCATACTTGGTTCATTGAAAGGAAACAAAAATATTTCTAAAACACAAACATCTTGGCATACATACCAAACAATATGGAGGGTTCTCAAAAAATTAAAAATAGAACTACTACAATCCAAGAAATTTCACTTTGTGTATTTATGTGAAGAATATGAAATACTAATTTGAAAACACATATGTACACCTGTGTTCACTGCAGCATTATTTGCAATAGCTGAGATATGGAAGTAACAATCTAAGTGTCCATTGATAGATAAATGTATTAACATGGATGAACCTTGAGAGTATTATGCTAAGTGAAATAAGTCAGGCAGAGAAAGGCAAATGCCTTATAATTTCAGTTATGTGTGAACTCTAAAAAACAAAACAAATGAACAAACAATAAAACTCCTAGTTATAGAGAACAAAGAAGAGAGATATAAGGGACAAAACGCGTGAAGGTGGTCAGGAAGTACCAACTCATTTATAAGATAATTGAGTCTTGAGAATGTGATGTATAGCATGATGACTAAACTCAATAATATTGTAGTGCAAAATTAAAAGTTTCCAAGATAGTAAATCTTAAAAGTTCTCACTTACAAGAAAAATAATTTTTTACTTTTGTATGGTAAAGGTGGAAAGTAGACTTATTTGGGTAATCATCATGCAGTATATACAAATATTGAATCATTACGCTGTATATCTGAAGCTAATGTTACCTGTCAATTATAATTCAATAAAAAAAAATTGAGACTGAACAAAGTGGAAAAGTGCCAGATCAAGAAATATCTTGTAAGCCATATTAAGGATTTTAGACTTTAGATAAATGAATTTAAAGAAGTCAAAGAATATGACTTACTGAATTTAGTCCAGTATATTCAAAGAGAACATGTTTTAATGATTGATGGTAGACTATTAAAAATATTTCATTATTTTATATTAAGGGAAAGTAATACTATTATTACTTTTATTTAGAAGAAACTGAAAAAGAATAAAAGGAAAGAAAGAAGGAAATTACAATAAAAATATTGGTACGAAGGTTTAGGTTACATTTAAATATTCATTGCTGATGTTCTTGTTGACAGAAAGGGTAGTGAAGGGAATATGCACTCTGCTGTGAGTGGGCATATCAGAGATATAGTTATAATTCTGCCATTAAGGAGTGGGGTAGCTTTGGACCAATTTTTTTAAGTTCTCTGATATCTAACTTTCTCATCTGTGAAATTGTGCCAATAATTATATCCTGGGTCATTGTGAGGACTGAATGAAGTACCTGAAGCTGAACATTTTATAGAATGCTTCGTACATGGTAAGTTATCAGGAAATACTGAATCTTGATGGGCAAAAATCGTTTGTAAAATAAGTGGGTTAAGTGCTTTTGATCTCTAAAGTTTGTGGTTCAGTGAATTAAGAGTAAAGTTTTTAGTCCGGGAAGTCAGAGTAAAATGGAAAATTGCTCAGAGTTGAATATTACTCTTGTCATTATATTATATTTATTGCCTAATCATCTATTATTATATTTTTATAGGAATTATAAAAAGATTTTCTTTTATGGCCACATAGTATACCACTGTGTAAATGTACCATGGGTTTTTTTATTCACTTGTTTATGGATGAAAAGGTGGGCTACTTCCAAACTTTGGCTATTGTAAATAAATTATGCTGCAATGAACACAGAAAAGGGAATCTTTGAACATTGTTGGTGGAATGTATATTGGTGCAGCCACTGTAGAAAGCAGTATTGGAGCTACCTCAAAAAATTAAGAAATGGGCCCTGGCCGGTTGGTTCAGTGGTAGAGCATTGGCCTGGTGTGCAGGAGTCCTGGGTTCAATTCCCAGCCAGGGCACACAGGAGAAGCACCCATCTGCTTCTCCACCCCTCCCCCTCTCCTTCCTCTCTGTCTTTCTCTTCCCCTCCCGCAGCCAAGGCTCCATTGGAGCAAAGTTGGCCTGAGCGCTGAGGATGGCTCTGTGGCCTCTGCCTCAAGCGCTAGAATGTCTCTGGTTGCAACAGAGCAACACCCCAGATGGGCAGAGCATCGCCCCCTGGTGGGCATGCCGGGTGGATCCCGGTCGGGCGCATGCGGGAGTCTGTCTGACTGCCTCCCTGTTTCCAATTTCAGAAAAATACAAAAAAATAAAAATAAAAAAATTAAGAAATGGAACTACCTTATGACCCAGCAATGCCACTTTCTGGGACTTTATCTGAAGAAACCCAAAACACTAATTCCAAAGAATATCTTGCTATTAGTTTTAATAATCAATATTCTCATGTTAGCGATGAGAGGACTTTAGAGGAAGATTTTTGATTGCCTCAGTGCAGAAATTTTCAACCATTTTTATCTCATGGCACACATAAATTTAATTACTAAAATTTTGTAGCATAACAAAAAAATATATTTTTTGCTGATCTGACAAAAAAATAAATGTACTTTTGATCCATTCACACTAAACAGCTATTGTGTTGGTTGTTGTCATTTTTAATTTGACAGTCTAAGGGAAAAGAGGTCAGTGCCCCTGACTAAGTTGTCAGGTATTGCATGTTTAAAATTTTTTTTGCAGCACACCATTTGAAAATCACTGCCTCAATATATAGGTGAGGCTTTGCCCAGTGACCTTGAGTTTATGTTTTTTCCTAAATTGAATAGTATTTGAAAAGCTTAGGCTCTGACCACTTGGCTTAGTGATAGAGTGTCAACCTGGAGTGTAGAAGTCCTGGGTTCAATTCCCAGTCAGAGAACTCAGAAGAAGCAACTATCTGCTTCTTCTTCCCTCCTTCTCCCTTTTCTCTTTCTCTTTCTCTCTCTCTCTCTCTCTCTCTCTCTCTCTCTCTATCTCCCTCTCTCTCTCTCTCTTACCCTCCCACAGCCATGGCTTGATTGATTTGAGCTCATTGGCCTGGGCACTGAGGATGGCTCCATGGAGCCTCTACCTCAGGCACTAAAAATAGCTCAGTTGTGAGCCTCAGCTCCAGAAGGACAGAGCATCAGCCCTTGATGGAGGTTGCTGGGTGAATCCCAGTTAGAGTGCATGTGGGAGTCTTTCTCTCCTCTCACTTAAATTAAAATAAATAAGTAAAAAGAAAAGCTTAGTTTATGGCACAGTTGAGTGGGTGTTAGTCATTCAGTCATTGAAGATTCTGAGATACTTGTGTCATTTTTTAAAATCTGGGTCATTTCCAGTTTTTACTGTTGGAATAAAACTGCTATGAACATTTGTGTTCAATATTTGGGTGAATGTAGTTTTAATTATACTGAGATAAATATCCAAGAGTGCTATTGCTGGGGCTTATGGTAATGGAATGCTTAGTTGTATAAGAAACTACCAAATCTGTGATTCACTTTTTTAGTGTCCCTGCTAGCATTTCATGCAATTACTATTTTTTACTTAGGCTTTTCTGATAGGTTTGTACTGATAGCTCACTGTGGCTTTAATTTGCATTTCCTCAGTGGCTAATGATGTTGAACATCTTTTTTCCTGTGCTTATTTCTCTGCCTTTTAAATGTACATTAATTTACCTTTTCTACCTACTCTCTCTTTCATCCATTACCCTGGCCAGCAAATCTATAATTCAGCGCCCATCTATTTCATGTCTGCCTCTGGTTCCCGAGAAGCTACATAAAAGGCCTCACTGTTGCCTCTGAGGATGATGACTTGCCATCCCTGAGGGGGTAGATGTTTAGTTTCGGGTCTCTTGTCTCCTTTTGGTCTCATAGCTATCAATCATTGAGGCAGAGTGCCAAATTTCCCTGACTACAGACCTCTATGGAATGCTGCATTTAGATCCTGAAAAAGCACTGTTTGTGCCCACTTTTCACACAGAACCTTCTCATTTATGCACATTCTTCATTTGCTCTTTACAACTGCTTGAACAAGAGCATGGGAATAAGTTATCAGCCCAGGTATAAGTGCACTACAAGAAAAAGATGTTCTTAGAAGGCAAGCAGTATGTGCAGAGACCTTTCTGCCTTCAGCTAACCAGCCTTTTACATTATCTGTAAGCACAAGTCCTACAGCTTCTCCCCATAGGTGGTGTGTTCAGTGGTTGACTCTCAACTTCCCAAAGATCACTGGAAAAATTTAGGATTGGGGCAAGCTAAATTAGTTAGGCTTGCTGCAATAAGGGAGAATACTATTTTGATAGTCTTAGAAAAGGGAAGTCAGGGGAGCATATTTATAGGGCCTGAATGAATTATGATAGAGCTTGCAGAGTAGAAAACTGGTAAGAATTTACAGAGCTTTTAACTCAGAATAATCACTTTGGGATGTAGATACTGAAGGTGAGGCTATTGAAACAAATCTTCATAAGCAAGCTGTTACTCCTGGTAAATAGCATGCTTGTCTGCTCATAGTCTTTTCATACGGGAGCAGGTAATTCCTGGAGCACACAACTAAATTTTTTTTGCTTGGTCAAAATTTTGGTTAACTTAGAGACAGTACTGTCTGGGGGATTATGAAAGGGGATTATCTTGTTTTCAGTTCTCACTACTTTAAATATACATAACTTAATTGCACCTGGGACAGTTATAAATTTATTGCCTTTCATTCCAAATCCACTCATCATTGCCTGGCTCATGAGACTGTCATCCCATTTCCCATTACCAAAGAGCTCAGCATTGTGGTCCAATCTTAGGGCATGATCAAACCAATCTGAATTTCCAATCTTCTTACACCAATAGAGTAGCAATTCTATATCAGTCAGAAGACAAAAACCGCATAGCGATTCTACCAGAAAAAGTTCAATATAAAGAAATAACAAGAAATTACTATTTAGAGCCATCCCCAAAATATCTGATTTATGGATCAATAAAATGTGGAGAAAAAGAACTGTATCATGAAGAGACATAGAACAATGTGTACATATTCACCTTCATAATGACATGGGAAAGTCTTCACCTAACATTAAAAAAATCATAAGCAAAAAGTATTTTCTGTCTTGTGTATATGTTATGATTGACTGTTACTTTTGATATTTCTTACTAGCTCTTAAGTGAATAAGATTACTGGAAGGGAAGCAGTTACAAACCTGAAAATAATCCAGATACTGAAAAGACTTCTGGGGATAACACCATGTGTGTGAAATATTTCTTCATGGAATCAAACTTGTCTCTACACTACCTTTAATTTAAAAAACAAAGGCAACAAGTTATAAAATTTTGTTAGGAAATTATTTTATTATTCATCAAGGAAGAAAAAATAAGACATTGTTACTTCATTTGAAGAAATTTTCTGTACCACCTTTTATTTAAAAATACAATTTACTATAATAAATTATCCTTAGGTTTAATGCTCACTGTTACTAGACAATAATATTTAACAGCAATCCTCAAGTAACAGTAATTCTCTAACAGTAATTGTCAAGTTTTGTCAAATCCTTGTTTCTAATGTTACTCTGTGCTAAATATTGCCATTAATTATTTTTAGATAACATAAACTGACAAGTTATTATTTGGTGTTTTATCACAGATACTATATTTAAGAAACTCCAGATCAATTGTTGGCCATTGAATATAGTGCTTCACATACACAAACACATGCACATGCAAAGATAGATTGCCTGCTAATTTACTTTTAAACAAGGAAATATATCATGAATTATGGTTTTCCATTCTTTGTAGTAGCAACTTAAGAAAGACATTTTGCATCAGCCCCTAATGCATGTCAAAATGAAAATGTTTTTAAATTTTCATAAGTATTTTTGGTGCTGACATATATTCCATATTTCAGACATCTTTCAGTGCTGATATCTATAATCAAGATTGCACATATCATTAAATGAAACTATTAACACCTTCATAGAATTTATTTATTTTTTTTGGTATTTTTCTGAAGTTAGAAGCGGGAAGGCAATCAGACAGACTCCTGCATGCGCCAAACCAGGATCCACCCGGCATGTCCACTAGGGGGCAATGCTCTGCCCATCTGGGCCACTGCTCCATTGGAACTGGAGCCATTCTAGTGCCTGAGGTAGAGGCCATGGAGTCATTCTCAGCACCTGGGCCAACTTTGCTCCAATGGAGCCTTGGCTGCAGTAGGGAAGAGAGAGAGAAGAAAGAGAGGGGGAAGGGTGGGGAAGCAGATAGGCGCTTCTCCTGTGTGTCCTGACTGGGAATCGAACCCATGACTTCCATTCACCGGGCTGATGCTGTACTGCTGAGCCAACTGGCCAGGGCCTCACCATCACAGAAATTTAAGCAGTACTAAACTTGTAAGTGGAACAACTTAATTACTTTATGTTTCTTCAGTCATGACACATAAATAATTACCGGCAATTGGCATAATGAGGTATATATGAATACACACACACACTCTCTCTCTCTGACACAATATCATAAGTGTAACACCAAACCATGTGATTTTTATTCCTGTTGATAACAACAGAGATTGCTGCCTCCCTGTCCTCAGCTGACTATCTCCTTCCCCTGACGAGTTCCCTCCTCATTAAAGCTTGCCTCCTCTCAGAGGGGTCTCACTAGACTTTCAAGTGGATGCTGTCATCAGGACTAATGCTAAATGTCTCTGTAACTAGAGTTGGATATGATTACTTGCCTCTGGTTCTTCCTCTGTTCTCAGGTCAACTCCTCTTTAGGGCCTTCACAAAATTACTTTGTTTTTGGTATCCTATCAAAGAATCTGGAAAAGGTTCCGCCAGTCTAGATTTCTAGATTTAAAAAGCTTTTAAATGACAACATCCAGTGCTTTGCTCAAATTTATTGCTTGCTAATGCTAAGACTGTGTCCTAATATAAGAGACTTGCTTTTGGTGCATTCTACTTTTGAATGAATTCTAACCTCTCTTCCCCTCATCTCCCTGCCCCTGCTTAGCATCATCTTAGTGGTGACTTCCACTCTTAGGATAAGATTCCATCTTTAAGGCACAATATATTATGTTAATTAAATGTCAAATGCGATATATACAAGACTTCCTTAACTGGTGGATCACAGTCCACTGATTTGTCATAGAGAGGTGACAGATACGGTAACATATTGATCCATTCAGCCCTTTGGGACACCCTAGCAGAGTTTGGTTACATCTGGACACAAATAACCTTATCTCTTTAATTCTGTGAAAAAGGTTAATTCTATATTTTTTATGATTCTTATAATTTCTACCATTTCAAGTAGCATACCTGGGATATAGACAGATGTGAATAATGTGGATCAAGATTTAGCAATGTAAGAAAATAATTGGCAGACGTGAATGAATTTTAACATATTTGCATGGCAATCTCATGAGCATGTCACTTGGAATTGCATGTGGCAGAAAAAATCACCTGCAGACTGTTTTTTAATCTCTGCTATCTTAATGGAATACCAAGTTTGCTAATAGATATCCCTAAGATTTAGGCATAATGGAGATTAATGATATATTTGAATTTCTTTCCAGGTATTAAATATGAGATTTTGAAATTTAAGCACCATCAAGAATAATACTGATTTTTTTTTTTTGGTCTTTTAGTGATTTACTTGCTTTCCCAATTTGTTGCCTTCAAATTATACTATAACACAAATAAAATTCAAGTGTTAATTTTTAAAAATTAAATGAAATCGTTAAGGGAAGTAAACTATAGGCTGACTTTTTTCTAAGTCATAGTCAGTTTTCCTTTTTTGAGAGAGGCAGGGAGAGACAAAGACAGGAACATGGAGCTGCTCCTGTATGTGCCCTGACCGGGAAATCGAACCAACAACCTCCTGGATGATGTTCCAACCAACTGAACTATCCGGCCAGGGCACCCATTTGTTACTCCACTCAGTCATTCACTCCTTGGTTACTTCCCGTGTGTGCATGACTGAGGGGGTGAGCCTGTAACCTTGTCGCTTCTGGACCACACTCTTAACTCAACTGGCCAGGGCCCAGTTTTTACTTTTAAACATTTATGTTTTAATTAAATATCAAAAGCAAATTGCTTAAATAATGTATAGTTGTTAGAGAAAGTTTTGAGTTGTTACTTTTACCATTTAAAATGCTTTGCAGTTCAAATGGTAACTGTTGGTGCTATAAACAACAGGGATACATTATTTGCTTATTACAAGTTTAGAGTAAAATGGTGCCCAAATCATCAAAGAACCTATTGCTTTCCATCTTTCTGACCTGCATTCCTGAGCTTGGGGGCTTTTTGCCTCTGGCTGGCTCCCATGTGCTCACAATATTGCTGCTGCAGCTACTGGCATTTTATTCTTTTAAAACCCTAGCTAAGGTAGGATGTGCAGTTTCTTCCTGAGCATTTCTTTCATAAGAGATGATAAACCTCTCCAAATCTCTCCAGCAGGCTTCCCATTACATCTCACAATGTTAGTTTTTCTGAAAACTGATGGTACTTATCATTTATGTTCTGAACTCATTAGACACAGTAGTACTAAACTTGCCCTTGGAATGATTTTTTACAGTGTGGACATTGATTTGGTTGATGTGTCAGAGATAGATTTATATAAATGTAAGCAATAATTAACCATTAATCACCTACCTTTAATAACAGTAAAGAAAGGAAGCATAGTATAATGGTTAAAATCGTAAGTTCTGAATGCAGACATCTTGAGTTTCAATTTCATAATTACCACTCACTGGCCGTGCATCTTTGGGAAATTTATTTTGCCTGATTCTTAATTTTCTGCACTGTAAAAATAAGAATTATATAAAATATAACTTTGTGAGGGTTAATTTAATTAATTGATGTATTATTTTAAAACAGTCCATGCTCAATGGAAGCTGTTCCTATACTTTCATTAATGACCACAGGAAATTAAAGCAGACCTGGAGGGTGATAGCTGTGAACTCGATCTCTGATTATTCTAAATTCAGGGGCCATGTTCTCTGGCCCGCTTGTCTCTTATTCCCTGTTATATTGTCACTAACATATGGAAAACACAGACATAGGGTAAATATTATAGTTGCATTAATTGACTTTATTTAATTATAGAATAATAAAAAATACCCTAAGTATTAAAAGAATTAGATTCCTAAATTTTGTGTGTATTTTAATCAACCTTTAAGAAACATTGATATTAATTCTGCTATAAGATTGTACTTTTTATATATATATATTTTATATATATATATATATTTTTATAATTTTATTTTTTTAATGGGGCGACATCAATAAATCAGGATACATATATTCAAACATAACATGTCCAGGTTATCTTGTCGTTCAATTATGTTGCATACCCATCACCCAAAGTCAGATTGTCCTCTGTCACCTTCTATCTAAATAGTTTCTTTGTGCCCCTCCCCCTCCCCCTTTCCTCTCTCTCTCCCCCCTCCCCCTGTAACCACCACAATCTTATCAATGTCTCTTAGTCTCACTTTTATGTCCCACCTACATATGGAATAATGCAGTTCCTGGTTTTTTCTGATTTACTTATTTCACTTTGTATAATGTTATCAAGATCCCACCATTTTGCTGTAAATGATCCGATGTCATCATTTCTTATGACTGAGTAGTATTCCATAGTGTATATGTGCCACATCTTCTTTATCCAGTCATCTATTGATGGGCTTTTTGATTGTTTCCATGTCCTGGCCACTGTGAACAATGCTGCAATGAATATGGGGCTGCATATGTCTTTATGTATCAATGTTTCTGAGTTTTCGGGGTATAAACCCAGTAGAGGGATTGCTGAGTCATAAGGTAGTTCTATTTTCAGTTTTTTGAGGAACCACCATACTTTCTTCCATAATGGTTGTACTACTTTACATTCCCACCAACAGTGTATGAGGGTTCCTTTTTCTCCACAGCCTCTCCAACATTTGCTATTACCTGTCTTGTTAATAATAGCTAATCTAACAGGTGTGAGGTGATATCTCATTGCCGTTTTGATTTGCATTTCTCTAATAACTAAAGAATATGAGCATCTTTTCATATATCTGTTGGCCATTTGTATTTCTTCCTGGGAGAAGTGTCTGTTCATGTCCTCTTCCCATTTTTTTATTGGATTGTTTATTTGTTGTTGAGTTTTATGAGTTGTTTGTATATTTTGGATATTAGGCCCTTATCTGAGCTGTTGTTTGAAAATATCATTTCCCATTTAGTTGGCTGTCTGTTTATTTTGTTATCAGTTTCTCTTGCTGAGCAAAAACTTCTTAGTCTGATGTAGTCCCATTCATTAATTTTTGCCTTCACTTCTCTTGCCTGTGGAGTCAAATTCATAAAATGCTCTTTAACACCCAGGTCCATGAGTTGAGTACCTATGTCTTCTTCTATGTACTTAATTGTTTCAGGTCTAATGTTTAGATCTTTGATCCATTTTGAGTTAATTTTAGTACAGGGGGACAAAATGTAGTCCAGTTTAATTCTTTTGCATGTGGCTTTCCAGTTTTCCAGCACCATTTATTGAAGAGGCTTTCTTTTCTCCATTGTATGTTGTTGGCCCCTTTATCAAAAATTATTTGACTATATATATGTGGTTTCATTTCTGGGTTTTCTATTCTGTTCCATTGGTCTGAGTGTCTATTTTTCCACCAATACCATGCTGTTTTGATTGTCGTGGCCCTATAATATAGTTTGAAGTCAGGTATTGTAATGCCCCCGGCTTCATTCTTTTTCTTTAGGATTGCTTTGGCTATTTGGGGTTTTCTATAGTTCCATATAAATCTGATGATTTTTTGCTCCGTTTATTTAAAAAATGTCATTGGAAGTTTGATGGGAATTGCATTAAATTTGTATATTGCTTTGGGTAATATGGCCATCTTGATTATATTTATTCTTCCTAACCAAGAACAAGGAATATTCTTCCATCTCATTATATATTTTTTGATTTCCCTTAACAATGGTTTATAGTTTTCATTATATAAGTCTTTTACATTCTTTGTTATGTTTATTCCTAGGTATTTTATTTTATTTTTTGCAATTGTTAAGGGGATTATTCTTTTGAGTTTGTTCTCAAATGTTTCATTGTTGGCATATAGAAAGGCTATTGACTTCTCTTTGTTAATTTTGTATCCTGCGACCTTACTGTATTGGCTTAATATTTCTAGTAGTCTTTTTGTGGATTCTTTGGGGTTTTTGATGTATAGGATCATATCATCTGCAAAAAGTGATACCTTTACTTCTTCTTTTCTCATTTGGATGCCTTTTATTTCTTTGTCTTGTCTGATTGCTCTGGCTAGAACCTCTAGTACCACATTAAATAAGAGTAGAGAGAGTGGACAACCCTGTCTTGTTCCTGATTTAAGGGGGAAAACCTTCAGTTTTGTGCCATTTAATATGATGTTAGCTGATGGTTTATCATATATGGCCTTTATCATGTTGAGATATTTTCCTTCTATACCCATTTTGTTGAGAGTCTTAAACATAAAATTGTGTTTTATTTTATCAAAAGCCTTTTCTGTGTCTATTGATAAGATCATGTGGTTTTTGTTCTTTGTTTTGTTGATATGGTGTATTACATTAACCTTTTTACGTATGTTGAACCATTCTTGAGATTCTGGGATGAATCCCACTTGATCATGATGTATTATTTTTTTAATATGTTGTTGTATTCTATTTGCTAGTATTTTGTTTAGTATTTTAGCATCTGTATTCATTAGAGATATTGGTCTGTAGTTTTCTTTTTTTTGTGCCATCCTTGCCTGGTTTTGGTATGAGGGTTATGTTGGCCTCATAAAATATGTTTGAAAGTATTGCTTCTTCTTCAATTTTTTGGAAGACTTTGAGTAGAATAGGAACCAAGTCTTCTTTGAATGTTTGATAAAATTCACAGGTATAGCTGTCAGGGCCTGGACTTTTATTTTCGGGGAGGTTTTTAATGTTTTTTTCTATTTCTTCTCTACTAATAGGTCTGTTTAGGCTTTCTGCTTCTTCTTGACTCAGTCTAGGAAGTCTAGAAATTCATCCATTTCTTCTAGGTTGTTGAATTTAGTGGCATAAAGTTTTTCATTGTATTCTACAATAATTCTTTGTATATCTATGGTGTCTGTGGTGATTTCTCCTCTTTCATTTTGGATTTTGTTTATATGAGTTCTTTCTCTTTTTTTCTTGGTAAATCTTGCCAAGGGTTTGTCAATTTTTTTGATCTTTTCAAAGAACCAGCTCCTTGTTCTATTAATTTTTTTTCTGTAGTTTTTCTGTTCTCTATTTCATTTATTTCTGCTCTGATTTTTATTATCTCCTTTCTTCGGCTGGTTTTGGGTTTTCTTTGTTCTTCTTTTTCTAGTTCCTTAAGGTGTGAAGTTAAGTGGTTCACTTGGCCTCTCTCTTGTTTGTTCATATATGCCTGAAGTGATATGAACTTCCCTCTTATCACTGCTTTTGCTGCATCCCATAGATTCTGATATGTTGTATTGTCATTTTCATTTGTCTGTATATATCTTTTGATCTCTGCACTTATTTCTTCCTTGACCCATTCATTCTTTAAAAGTATGTTGTTTAGTTTCCACATTTTTGTGGGATTTTTTTCCTCTTTTTTGCAGTTGAATTCTAGTTTCAAGGCTTTATGATCAGAAAATATGCTTGGTACAACTTCGATTTTTCTGAATTTGCTGATGTTGTTTTTGTGGCCCAACATATGGTCAATTCTTGAGAATGATCCATGTACACTGGAGAAAAATGTATACTCAGTCACTTTGGGATGAAATGTCCTGTAGATGTCTATCATATACAGGTGCTCTAGTGTTTTGTTTAAGGCCACTATATCTTTGTTGATTCTCTGTTTGGATGATCGATCTAGAGCCGTCAGCGGTGTATTGAGGTCTCCAAGTATGATTGTATTTTTGTCAGTTTTTGTTTTAAGGTCAATAAGTAGCTGTCTTATATATTTTGGTGCTCCTTGGTTTGGTGCATATATATTAAGAATTGTTATGTCTTCTTGATTCAGTGTCCCCTTAGCCATTATGAAATGGCCATTTTTGTCTCTGAGTACTTTTGTTGTCTTGTGGTGAGCATTATCAGATATGAGTATTGCTATGCCTGCATTTTTTTGGATGTTATTTGCTTGGAGTATTGTTTTCCAGCCTTTCACTTTGAATTTGTGTTCATCCTTGTTACTTAGATGAGTTTTTTGTAGGCAGTATACAGTTGGATTTTCTTTTTTAATCCATTCTGCTACTCTGTGCCTTTTTATTGGTGAGTTTAATCCATTTACATTTAGTGTAATTATTGACACTTGTGAGTTCATTATTGCCATTTTATAGATTGCTTTCTGTTAGTTTTGTGTCTTGTTGGATCTTTCTCTTTCATTTTTCTATCTTTTTTTTTATTTGGTTGTATTCCATATATTCCATATATCTTTCCTCTGTTGTTATCTTTTTTAAATCATGTGCTTTTGTGGTGGTTTTTTCAATGGTGGTTACCTTTAAGTAATGAAAAGGGTTCCTACCCTGTTCATAGTAGTGCACTATTTTGTGAGTACTTTTACACTCCATCATCCTTTGCTACTGTTAATCTCCATCCTCTCCCTCCCCTTTCTTTTTGTTGTTGTCACAGTTTAAATTTGGTTTTATTGTGTTCTTCTTGGAGTTTTTACTTGTGGCTTTGTTTTTTTTTTGTTCTTTGTATCTGATTGGAGAACCCCCTTTAGTAATTCCTGGAGTGGGGGTTTTCTGATGATAAATTCCCTCACCTTTTCTGTATCTGTGAATGTTTTTATTTCTCCTTCATATTTGAAGGGTAGCTTTGATGGGTATAGTATTCATGGCTGAAAGTTCCTCTCTTTCAGGACTTTAAATATTGGGGTCCACTCTCTTCAAGCTTGTAGAGTTTCTGTTGAGAAATTGGATGATAATCTATTGGGCCTTCCCTTATATGTTGTATTCTTCTTTTCTCTGGCTGCCTTGAGAATTTTTTCTTTGCCATTGGTTTGTGCCAATTTCATTATGATCTGCCTTGGAGTAGGTTTGTTGGGGTTAAGAAAACTCGGAGTTCTGTTTGCTTCTTGAATTTGAGGCTTTAGTTCTTTCCACAGGCTTGGGAAGTTCTCATCTATTATTTGTTTGAGTATGTTCTCCATTCCATTTTCTCTCTCTTTTCCCTCTGATATACCTATTTTTCTTTTGTTATTCTTTTTGATGGAGTCAGATAATTCCTGTAGAGCTATCTCATTTTTTTTTAAATTTTTGAGTCTCTTTCTTCTTCTCTCTGTTGTGCCTCAAGTTGTTTGTCTTCAACTTCACTAATCCTACCTTCTATCTGGCCTGTTCTATTAGCTAAGCTTGTTACCTCATTTTTCAGCTCATGAATTGAGTTTTTCATCTCTGTTTGATTTGTTTTTATAGTTTCAGTTTCTTTGGAAATATATTCTTTGTGTTCATTGAGTTGTTTCCTGAGCTCCCTAAATTGCCTTTCTGTGTTTTATTGTATATCTCTGAGTATTTTTAGGATTTCTATTTTAAATTCTCTGTCGTTTAACTCCAAGGTTTCCAATATATTAAATTTTTTCTCCATAGATTTTTTTCTCATCTATCTTTGTTACCTCTGTTTCTTTTGTATCCATGATATTCGATTTTCTCTTCCTTAATGGCATCTGAGGGTGGTTTTGTTGATAGTATTAATGAGATTTAATAAAGAATAAAAAACTAAAAAAATAAAAATAAAAAATTGAAGAGTTGTTGTTTTTTTAAAAAAATTAAGAATTAAATAAAGAAAAATAAAATGAAATAAAAAATTTAAAAATAGGAAATTATTCCCCTCCCTTTTTTTTCTCTCCTCTCCTCTCCCCTCTTTCTTGAGAAAATCTTGTGGTGAACTGTGAATTATATTGTACTAAATAGAACAAACAATGCCTGTAATGGAGGGCCTGAATTGGGGAGAAGTAATAAAGGGAAAAAAAGTGGGGGTATGGACCCACAAAAAGCAAATAAGGAAAAAAATTTGGTCAAGAATAAAATGATTTGCTTTTAGGTGTTGGTTGACTAAGAGTTATGATGAGAGGAATATGAGGGAAAAAGGAAAATTGGGGGACAAATTAAAAAGTTACTATTGTATTTAGTGGAACAAGAACTAGATAAAATGTAGAGCTAGGAATGGGAGCACTGCTAGTGAGTTAAAAAGGTGAAGTAAAACCCCCCCAAAATGCTACAAACATAAGTTTGAGTCCCAGATAAGATAATTTGTTCATTATTGAGGTTTGAATGAGAGGAGATGTAAAGGAGAAAGGAAGAAACTAATATAGAGGGAGAAAAAAGAGAGAGAGAGAAAAAAAGAGGGAACCACTAAAAGAATAAAAAAGAAAGAAGAGTAGAGAGAGAGTGTTAAGGGTTTTTGAGTGCAACCCTCATAGAGAGAAAGGAAGAGGAAAGAAAAGATAATGGGAGATGTAACACTTATGGGTAATGTAGTTCAAGAAGAGAGAGTAAGACCGGCAGAGTTAAATGATCAAATTGGAGGAGGGTAAAAAAAAAAAATCAAGAATGAAGATAAGAGAAAGCAACTAACAAATATAATAAAATGGGATATGTTATAAAGTCTGTGGATTATTCTTGATTTTGAGAGTTTATCTTCTTGCTTTTTCTTTTCTTTCCCTCTTTCTGGTCAGTGACTCTGTACCCTGGGTTCTGCCCCTTTGGCATGCTCAGGTAGAGGTTTGCAGTTGATAAGTCTCTATGGCGATGCCATGTATTGTGCTTCAGTCTCGTTGGCAGTTGAGGCTCATTAGCATTTATAGGCTCTGACAGTGAGAGAGTCCGTGTTCCTGGAGCCTCTCTCCTAGTCTTTCCTTCCTCAATTAGTAACTTGATAATCCAGCTATACGGTTGGTGCCTCTGCCTGGATAGTAAGAGGCTCAAAGAGCTGGCAACTCCCCACTCTATTCCCACTCAGCACAGGGCTCTGGGTAAGGCTCAGTCAGTCAGAGCTGCTAGCATAATCAGGTGGGGCTTCCACCCACTCAAAGACCTCTGGCTCTGCCACTCTGTCCGGTAACATGGGCGGGCGCCCACTCCTCGGGCGCTTGGAGGAAACTCTCACTCACTATCTGAGCACGCAGACCAGGATATCAGGCCGGCAGTCTCACACTCTGAGTGAAACTCTCGCCTGCGTGGAAAAGTTCCCGTGTTGGAATTGGCTCTCACTCCCTCCCCGTGCGTGGCTTTTTCAAGGTGCTGGGGCAGCCCGGAGATTCCACACACAAAGGCCCCTGACGCTGCCTCTCTGTGGGGTAACACGAGTGCCTACTGCTGAGGCACTCGGAGCAATCCCTCGCCCACTATCTGCGTGTGCCGACCAGGAGATCGGGGAAAATGGCTGCCCCACTTGTCTTTCTTTGTGTAGGTTTGGCGCGAGTGTTAGCTTGTATTGACTGGGTTGCCACAGGCACAGTTTTTCCTTGGCTTGGATCTCCGTGCCACAGCCTGGTTTGACCGTTTGTGCTGCGGCCTGGATCTATTCACCCCCTTTGCTCGCCTTAGTTTCTATATTCTCAGTTCCCAGTGAAAGCAGCCCTATTTAGGTTAGTGAGGAAGGCAAAGCATTTCTTACTCCCTATATCCTTCGGGATTTGATTATATATTTAGCCAATTTTTCACTCGACCATGCCTTCGGTTGTATTGAGAAACATCTGGAGGCTCCAAGGATAGGTTTTTCTGTTTCTGGTTGAAGATCTTGTTGAGCTTTGGGGGAGATTTATCGGTATCACATCCTACCATGCCATTATTCTGACGTCATCCTCCGTACTATTTTTTTTACACAAATGCCTGATAGAGATTCTATTATTGCAAAATAAAAGGAGTGTAAAATAAAAATATGTGAGTACAGAAAAGGTTATGAGTTATTTTATGGCTTCATAATTTGTTTTTATAAATGTTAGACAGATTGGACTGTTGACAAATATTTAATAAGAATCTTCCTCAAGCAAAACATTTTATGGCAAAATAAATCTGCACCTATCTCAAAGTTTGTACTTTTAAAGTATGTATGTATCTATCTATCTATCTATCTATCTATCTATCTATCTATCTATCTCTGTAACTGGATCTTTTGAAAGACAATATTTGAGGTTGTAATAAAAAATGCTTTTTTTGCTCCGGTCGATAGCTGAGTTGGTTAGAGCATCACCAGATACACAGCCGTTTCTGGGATTTCCAGTTAGGGTACATACAGAAACAGATTGATGTTCTTGTCTCTCTCCCGCTTTCTCCCTCCCTCTCTCTCTCCCTCCTTTTCTAAAATCAATAAATAGAAATTTAAAAAATAATAAAATTAAATTAAAATTAAAATGCTTTTCTCAACTATAAGTAAAATTTCCAGGAATAGTTAATCTGGGGATCAAACATTATTCTATAGAATAATTAAAAGAATCTAACCAGGTGGTAGTGCAGGGAATAGAGCGTCAGACTGGGGATGTAGAGGACCCAGGTTCAAAACTCCGAGATCTCCACCTTGAGCATGGGCTCACCAGCTTGAGTGCGGGGGGTCGCTGACTTGAGCATGGGATCATAGACATGACCCCATGGTCGCTAGCTTGAGCCCAAAAGCTTCTGGCTTGAAGCTCGAGGTCACTGGCTTGAGCCCAAGGTTGCTGGCTTCAGCAAGGGGTCACTCGTTCTGTTGTAATTCCTCCCTTCCCATCGTCAAGGCACATATGAGAAAGCAGTCAATGAACAACTAAGGTGCTGCAATGAAGAATTGATGCTTCTCATCTTTCTCCCTTTTTGTCTGTCTGTCCCAATCTGTCCCTCTGTCTGACTCTCTCTCTGTCTCAATCTAAAAAAAATGATAATTAAAAAAGACTTTATACAACAGTGTTTTATAGTTCTAGGACTAAAATATAGCTTTTCAAATGACTTCTCAACTTATCCCATATGTTTTAAAGTTGGCTCACTTCTACTTCAGATGTATGGGCTGGCACATAAAGTTTTTGGACAGACATCAAAGCACAGTTGTTCAACTTATTACCCCCAGAAGAAGAGGAAACAAGTAGAAAAGAGGCGTGAGGAGGAAGTGGTTATTAACAAGATCTAAGAAGTGTTAAGGTGGAAGAGACTGAGTGTTAAGATTAGCCAAACATACCCTTACAGTCTTGATTGTGATTAGCAAAATATCTACCTACAGTCCTGATTGTCCTGGGCATCATGCTTTTCACACGAATAAACACATATTACCTGTTGTTATTTTTATTATTAGTGTCAAATAATTTATATATTTTGTAAGACTTTATTTTTTCCTAAAATTTCTGTAACAAATAACCACAAACTGGGTGACTTCAAACAACAAAATTTTATTTTCTCACAGCTCTAGAAGCTACTAGTCCAAAATCAGGGTGTGAGGCTGGTTCCATGCCTCTCTCTTAGCTTCTAGTGGCTTTTGGCAATTCTTTTGGCAATTATTCTTTGTTCCTCCATCTTTGAATTTCCTTTTTCTTTGTGCTTGTCTTTTCTCTTCTTATTACGAGGACATTTATAATGGAATTAGAGCCCACCTGCTAATCTAGGCTGACCACATCTCAAGATATTTATCTTTTTTTTAAATTTATTTATTCATTTGAGAGTGGGGGGAGAAGCAGGAAGCATCAACTCCCATATGTGCCTTGACCAGGCAAGCTTAGGGTTTTGAACCAGCAACCTCAGTATTCCAGGTCAGTGATTTTTCCACTGTGCCACCACAGGTCAGGCAGAGATATTTATCTTTAAAAATATTTACATTTACATGTTTTTGGTGGATTGTCTTCTGAGGAGTCACCATTCAGCTTCCTATAGACTCAAAAAAAAAGTGTTAATGTCAGTTCATAATTTCTTATCAAAATGTATCTAAAACACAAAATAATGAAAGAATAACAAGTGAATATTTTAATATAAGTGAGTGACTTGGATCATATACTAAAAATACAACTTTCTGAGCCATTTCCCAGGGATGTGATTAAGTAGTGATTCCCAGTATGTGCATGTTTAGAAAGCATATGGAAATTTCTAATGCAAACAAGACTTAGATGCACTTTAAGAAATAAATTATACTCATAGCAGACTAATTTTAGCAGAGGTAAAATAAAATATTTACCTAAACCTTTGCTTTAGTTAAAGAGAAAGCACATAATATATCCATATGACATTATTACATTTTAAAACAAACTTGTGGGTTTAAGTTTTTAATTTTGAAAAGTAATTAGTCAACCAAAACATGGAGTATTCTTCAAGGTGAACAATATTGAGAGATTATATTATAAAATTAATAGAAATACAGTGTGTCCCACTTTCTGTAGAATGATGTGGCAGCATGTGCGCATGCACAGATGATGATGTAACACCATGTATACAGTGGAGCAGCCCACAGCCATGCCAGTAGAGATGTGGATGGTTCAGAGGAAAGTTCAGTGTGTTCTGTGGCTTGCTAAATTTGAATCCATGACCAAAGTGCAAAGTGAATATCGGCGCGTTTATAACGAAGTGCCACCACATAGGAATAACATTACTCAGTGGGATAAGCAGTTGAAGGAAACCAGCAGTTTGGTGGAGAAACCTTGTTCTGGTAGGCCATCAGTCAGTGACGAGTCTGTAGAGGCTATACGGGATAGCTACCTAAGAAGCCCTAAAAAATCTGTGCATGAGCCCACATCGAACTGCACTGAATAGGTATGAAACTGGGAGAGTTTTCCTTTTATTTGGTGCAGATTTCACATTTCTATCATCTTTTGTTGCTTTCCTGTGACCAGTCAAAAGTGCATCATGACTTTACGGACACACTGTAATTTTTCTTCTAATTCTTAACTAGCAAAATAAATCTTGAATATATTTTGCAGGAATTGGGAAACAAGAGGCAAATATATTAGAGAATGGGATTTAGGACTATAATTACAGAGTCTCTACTGGCTCTTATCACCAATCTTTAGATTCAGATCCTGTGTTAGGATCTATCTCGGGGCCAGTCCTGCCCCATATGCACACTAGTCCATCTTTACAGACTTAAAAAAATCAGATGATCAAAATTAACATCATTTCAAGGAATCTTGGAAATTTATTAATTTGGTCAGAGTAGTTCAAGCTGGAGTGTGTAGGAGTGGTTCTGTGTGTGTGTGTGTGTGTGTGTGTGCCTCTGTGTGTGGTGATGTGTTTTAAAAGCAAATGTTTTTTGGGTTTTTTTTGTATTTTTCTGAAGCTGGAAACAGGGAGAGATGGTCAGACAGACTCCCGCATGTGCCCGACCGGGATCCACCCGGCACGCCCACCAGGGGCGACGCTCTGCCCACCAGGGGGCGATGCTCTGCCCCTCTGGGGCGTCGCTCTGTTGTGACCAGAGCCACTCTAGCGCCTGGGGCAGAGGCCAAGGAGCCATCCCCAGCGCCCGGGCCATCTTTGCTCCAATGGAGCCTCGGCTGTGGGAGGGAAAGAGAGAGACAGAGAGGAAGGAGAGGGGGAGGGGTGGAGAAGCAGATGGGCGCCTCTCCTGTGTGCCCTGGCCAGGAATCGAACCCGGGACCTCTGCACACCAGGCCAACGCTCCACCACTGAGCCAACCGGCCAGGGCCAAAAGCAAATGTTTTTATTTTTGTTTAGATGCTCTTTACCCTTAGTATATATCTGGGTAATCCATGCCACTAATTCAAAATGGAATTAGAGATGCCAGTTAACTCCTTGTTTCTCAAAGTGTGACTGGTGAACAGCAGCATGGCCATGACTTGGGAACTTATTACAAATGCAGAATGTCAGACTTCATCCAGACTTCTAAGTCAGGATCTGTATTTTATCAAACTCTCCTACAGGATTCCTCTGCTCATTAAAATTTGACAAGCTGAACAAACTTATGCACTGCTTCAACAGATCAGCAGTCACTTTTAATATAGGAGATAATTCTTGTAATGGTTCCTAAGGTAACCTTTCCCATGTGATTTCTAGAACTCAAACTATTGAAGTGATGTTGAATTACTGTTTTCTGCAGTGGTTCCTGTACTAATCTTGTCTTAAGAAATCTATAGATATTGAGATAAAGATTACATTTTATGGGGGACAAAACATACACCAGTGTATTAGAACTACTTGAAATATCAAGCTATTATCCTTAGTGGTATGCAGCTATGTCCCTAGCAAGATAAGTCCTGAGATAAATCACATTGCTAGAAAAATAATATTTTTTTGAGTAATGAACTGCAGCTGTAGTGTTTTGCTACAAGATAAAGATGGATCCTTTCTCAGAGGATCAAATATTGTGTCTTTAATATTGTGTAGGTTTGTTAAAGATCAACATTACCTGAAAGGCCACCAGTGCTTATTTTAAACTACTTTGACATATCAAACCATTTACAATATTTTATTCCTTCTTTAATGTAAGGTATGTGTATAAAGTTTTATAACATGTAAAGTACACACTGTAAATCCTATTAAAATTCAATACAAGTGAAAACTGAGGCAGAATATAAAGGAAGCTGAGCAACAGACCAAGGAATAGATTAAAATTTAGGTATAAAAGTATTGTTTCAAATTAGTGGGGAAAGATATTTGGTTCAGCAATGATATTAGGCCACAAAGCTAAACACTTATGAAAACCTAAATTTTTCATATCATTTTATACATCAAGGTCGTTTCTAGATCAATATTTCTAAAGAGTGTTTTTACTATAGCCTTCAAGGAGCTTTTTAAGGTATGTGTGTTGTTCCTAATTTATTCCTTTTTATTGAAATTTTTATAAGACAAATATACTTTATATCTCTTATGTACTATAGCCATTTGGAGGGTCATAAACAATGTTAATATCTAATCTTTTCTGCCCCTCTGTCCCCAATACGTTTGCCCCATTGGGAGTGGTATGGCCCCTGATGAAAATGCATGTTCAAAAATCTAGAAAGACTGAAGTTTTAAATGTAATAAAAATATAAAAGAATAAAATAAGGACTTCAGTGAATGTTTATAACTATAGGGTGATTAGGTACCTTTACTTGATCTTAGCCAAAAGGCTGAGAAATGATGATTAAGTACCTTCAAGGAAAATAATAAAAGAAAAAACAGACAAAAGAAATATTTGAAAAACCTTTGAACTAATAAAAATTATCATAAAATTTAAAATCATGTCTGTTTATATCTACCTTAACAAATAGAATCCAGAAATTTAAGAGTAGTCCATCCTCCCTCCTTCTCTCCCTCCCTGCCTCCGTCCCTCCCTCCCTTCCTCCCTTCCTTCCTTTCTTCCTTCCTTCCCTCCCTCCCTTCTTTCCTTTTTCCCTTCCCTTTTTGTGTGATGGAAATAGAGAGAGAAAGACAGAGGGACAGATAGAGACATATAGACAGGAAGAGAAAGAGATGCGAAGCATCAGTTCTTTGTTGTGGTACCTTAGTTGTTTATTGATTGATATGTGCCTTGATCAGGGTGCTACAGCAGAGCAAGTGACCCCTTGTTCAAACCAGTGACCTTGAGCTTAAGCCAGTGACCTTGGGCTTCAAGCCAGCAACCTTTGGGCTCAAGCCAGTGACCATGGGATCATGTCTATGATCCTATGCACAAGCCAGCAACTCCGTGCTCAAGTCAGCTACCTGGGAGTTTTAAACCTGTCCTTTGCGTCCCAGTCTGACACTCTATCCACTGCACTACCACCTGGTCCTGTGACAGTAGTTATTTCTTTTTGGAGTTATTAATGCATTTTAATATTTTCATCTACACATTTTCCATAGTGAATGTTACTGTTATAATCAGAAAATATATAAAATTTATAGCTATGTCACAAGTATCTTATAATTTCCACTTGATATTTGAGAATATATGGTTTAGAGCAATTACCTAAGCTCTAACATTAACTAATTGTAATTGTTAGAGCTTGTGTTTTAATTTGGTAATCTGACTTTAAAGTGTTTGAAATTCCTATATTGTATGATTTTTCTCTAAGTTACTTTTTAAAGCTTAGATCCTCACCTATGATTTTCAAACTCTTCAATCACAGTTGTGAAATTGTTTTTTTTTTCATGTTGGTATGGTTTGATTGACTGTTAGGTTGGATCGATGCATGCACTGATGAGCTGGTCATTCAGAACTCTGGGTTATCTGAAATTTACACTTAGAAAGATCAAGTTCCTTAGCCACATAAAGTCTTAAATAGAAAAGTATATCATTCTCTAATAAGTTTCTACTATTTATAAAGGCAATAACCTATCTAAGAAAACATATAAATCACCTCAGTAGTTAACTTTTGATTTCCAAGTTGATTACTCTCTATCTTGTCTCACTTGTCTGTCTGATATTTTAAGTCTACATAAAATGCCTAAAATCTCATTGTACAATACTTAGCTTTATTTTTAAGTATATGGTCTTTGCATTCACCTCAACTGATTGTTTTACAAAATATTGGTGGTCCTTATTGGATAATGTCAAAGTTTATTTTATATCCTGAGTCAATATCAACTTTTTTTTTTTTTGTATTTTTCTGAGGCTGGAAACGGGGAGATAGTCAGACAGACTCCCACATGCGCCCGACCGGGATCCACCCGGCATGCCCACCAGGGGGCAATGCTCTGCCCACCAGGGGACGATACTCTGCCCCTCTGGGGCGTCGCTCTGTTGCAACCAGAGCCACTCTAGTGCCTGAGGCAGAGGCCATAGTGCCACCCCCAGTGCACGGGCCATCTTTGCTCCAATGGAGCCTTGGCTGCGGGAGGGGAAGAGAGAGACAGAGAGGAAGGAGAGGGGGAGGGGTGGAGAAGCAGATGGGCGCTTCTCCTGTGTGCCCTGGCCAGGAATCGAACCCAGTACTTCTATACACCAGGCCGACGCTCCACCACTGAGCCAACCAGCCAGGGCCAATATCAACTTTTAATTAATGATTAGTATACAAGTACACTAAAGTCTTTTTCTGTACTTAGAATTGTTTTGATTTTAACTCTGTTAATTCCTTGAATTGACTCAACCAGAAAACTTTGGGGCCTTTTCTATTCTATCTACTTACTGAGAAATGGGGTGGAGGTAACAATCTGTTTATTAGTAAAGAATGCTCAGTATTCTTTTTGTTTTTCTCCTATAGTCTAATTTTACCTCAGCAAGTAAGGCTGCTTAAAGCTAACAAACAAAACAACAATTATAAAATTTTTATGTGTAAAAAAACTTTTTTACACTATAAACTAGGATAAAAAAGTCTTGAGATAAAGGACAGTTCCACCCAATAAAAAGTCTTTCAATGAAGTTCTTTATAACTTTATTCCAACAGAACAGAAACTTTACTTTCCAGTACCGTGCAACCCAAAGTATGAATATTCCACTTATTTCTACTTTTGCAGTATACTTGTTTATTTCATTCATTTGTTAATCTGAGACTTACATTAATTCCCAATATTTTGTTTTTACTACAGTCACCAAAAGTCCATAGTTACCAGGACTATGGTAACTATGTTGGAGCAAATAAAAGCAATCGTCAGCATAACCTCAGTTAATTCAGAACATTTTGTCAGTAGCGAGAGAGGCTGAGAAACTTTGGTGCCCATTATTTTTAGATTCTCCCATAATCTCCTTGATGTTTTGGGAAGAAAGTGGGACAAGATTTATCTAATTTAGGCCCAGAGATGCATGATTTAGTTCAGGGGTCCCCAAACTATGGCCTGCGGGCCGCATGCGGCCCCCTGAGGCCATTTATCTGGCCCCCACCACACTTCCGGAAGGGGAACCTCTTTCATTGGTGGTTGGTAAGAGGAGCATAGTTCCCATTGAAATACTGGTCAGTTTGTTGATTTAAATTTACTTGTTCTTTATTTTAAATATTGTATTTGTTCTCATTTTGTTTTTTTACTTTAAAATAAGATATGTGCAGTATGCATAGGGATTTGTTCATAGTTTTTTTTATAGTCTGGCCCTCCAACGGTCTGAGGGACAGTGAACTGGCCCCCTATGTAAAAAGTTTGGGGATCCCTGATTTAGTTTGTAGTTGTCAAGGCAGAGCTCTCAAGAGTTCATCTAAGAATAATGAGGTAAACTTATAAACAGGTTCTTGTTTATTGGCTCACTGGAAATTACTGGTGCAAACCCATATGCTGGGTGTTAATTAATCTACTTACATAGCTGGTTTTTTGGGGGGTTTTTTTGTATTTTTTTTTTGAAGTTGGAAACGGGGAGGCAGTCAGACAGACTCCCGCATGTGCCCGACCGGGATCCACCCGGCATGCCCACCAGGGGGTGATGCTCTGCCCATCTGGGGCATTACTCTGCTGCAATCAGAGCCACTCTAGCGCCTGAGGCAGAGGCCACAGAGCCATCCTCAGCACCCGGGCCAACTTTGCTCCAATGGAGCCTTGGCTGCGGGAGGGGAAGAGAGAGACAGAGAGGAAGGAGAGGGGGAGGGGTGGAGAAGCAGATGGACACTTCTCCTTTGTGCCCTGGCTGGAATTGAACCCGGGACTCCCGCACACCAAGCTGACGCTCTACCACTGAGCCAACTGGCCACGGCCTTAAATAGCTGTTTTTTAAGTGTTTAATTATTAAACATGTATACAAGCTACTTCCCAAATGCAGATAATTTCTTGTCCAGTCATGAAAATTTAGGGAAGATAACCTATTGTCAAAACATTTTTTTAGCCTGGCCTGCGGTGGTGCAGTGGATAAAGCGTCGACCTGGAAATGCTGAGGTCGCCGGTTCGAAACCCTGGGCTTGCCTGGTCAAGGCACATACGGGAGTTGATGCTTCCAGCTCCTCCTCCCGTCTCTGTCTCTCTCTCCCTCTCTCTCTCCTCTCTAAAATGAATAAATAAAATAAAAATTAAAAAACAAAACAACAAAAAAAAACAAAAAAACATTTTTTTATGATTCTTTTCTAGTATCATGCATGTGAAAAAGTAATGACGTGAATATATTTAGAGGTATTTATTATTTTCATTTAAAAACATACTTCATGAGTAAGAACTACATAAAATGCAGTCTTTTAAAATTATTTTATTAATTTTAATTTATTGTGTTTACATGGATTCAGGTGTCCCATTCAATATAGCACCCTAACCCCCTCCCATGTGCCCCCATTATACCCCCTTTGTCCCCCTCCCCCTAACTCACCCCCCATTTCCTCTGGGATTTCCTGTCCTGTTATCTGTATCTATGCGTTATGTATATATAATTTTACTAATCCCATCATCTTCTCTAGTCCCATCTCTTCATCCCCTTCCCTCTGACAGCTATACCTCTGCTCCCTGTGATCACACCTCTGCCTTTATTTCATTCCTCAGTTCACTGTGTTCATTAGATTCCACATATAAGTGAGATCATATGATACTTTTATTTCTCTGCCTGGCTTATTTCACTTAGCATAATATTCTCCAGGTCCATCCATGTCATCGCAAAAGGTAAGATTTCCTTCTTTTTCACAGCTGCATAGTATTCCATTATGTATATGTATCACCTCTTTTTAATCCATTTGTCCACTGATGGACACTTGGGCTGTTTCTAGATCTTGGCTATTGTAAATGATGCTGCAATAAACATAGGGGCGCATATCTTCTTTTGAATCAATGGTTTGGTATTAGGATATATTCCTAAAAGTAGGATAGCTGGGTTAAAAGGCAGTTTCATTTTTAATTTTTTGAGGACATATTATACTATTTTCCACAGTGGCAGCACAAGTCTGCATTTCTACCAGCAGTGCAAGAGGGTTCCCTTTTCTCCACACCCTCGCCAGCACTTATTGTATGTTGATTTGTTAATGAGTGCCATTCTGACAGGTGTGAGGTAGTATCTCATTGTGGTTTTAATTTGCATTTCTCTGATAATGAGTGCCGATAAATATTTTTTCATATGCCCATTGGCCATCTGCATGTCCTCTTGGAGAATGTCTATTCAATTCCTTTGCCCATTTCTTGATTGAATTGTTTATCTACCTGGTGTTGAGTTTTAAAAGTTCTTTATAAATTTTTGTTATTAACCCTTTATCAGATGTATTGGTGAATATGTCCTCCCATTGTGTGGATTGTCTCTTTATTTTGTTATTGGTGTCTTTTGATGTTTGATAAATCCAACACCCTTTTATGACCAAAACTCTAAGCAACATTGGAATACAGGGAACATACCTCAACATAGTAAAGGCCATTTATGAGAATCTGACAGCTAACATCATACTCAAAAGGGAAAAAGTTAAAAGTAATCTTCTTAAGATCAAGAACAAGGGAGGAGTGCCCCCTTCTACCACTCTTATTCAACATAGTCCTGGAAGTTCTAGCCACAGCAATCAGACAAGAAGAAGAAATAAAAGTTATCCAAATTGAAAAAGAAGAAGTAAAACTATCATTATTTGCTGAAGACATGATACTATACATAGAAAACACTAAAGTCTCAGTCAAAAAACTACTGGCCTGATAAATGAATTCAGGAAGGTGGCAGGATATAAAGTTAATATTCAGAAATCAGTGATGTTTTTATATACCTATAATAAAGTGTCAGAAAGAGAAATTTAGAAAACAGTCCCCTTCACTATTGCACCAAAAAAATAATAATAAAATACCCAGAAATAAATTTAACCAAGGAGGTAAAAGACTTATACTCCAAAAATTATAAGACATTGAAAAAGAAATCAAGGAAGATACAAACAAGTGGAAGCATATACCGTGGACATGGATAGGAAAAATAAACATCATTAAAATGTCTATACTACCCAAAGCAATCTATAAATTCAATGTAATTCATATTAAAATACCAATGGCATACTTCAAAGATGTAGAAAAAAATTTATGTGGAACCAAAAAAGAACACAAATTGCCTTAGTAATCTTGAAAAGGAAGAATAAAGTAGGAGGTATCACGCTTCCTAATATTAAGTTATACTACAAGGCCATTGTACTTAAAACAGCTTGCTACTGACATAAGAACAGGCATACAAATCAATGGAACAGAACAGAGAACCCAGAAATAAACCCATGTCTTTATGGTCAATTGCTTTTTGACAAAGGAGGCAAGAGTATACAATGGAGTGATGATAGTTTCTTTAATAAATGGTGCTGGGTAATTGGACAGGTACATGTAAAAAAAGAAAAAAAAGAAAAAAAGGAAACTAGACCACCAACTTACACCATTCACAAAAATAAACTCAAAATAAATAAAAGACTTAAATGTAAGTCACAAAACTATAAACATCTTGGAGGAAAACTTGGAAGTAAACTCTCCGACATCACTCGTAACAATATCTTTGCCAATATATTTCCACAGGCAAGTGAAATAAAGGACAAAATAAACAAATGAGACTATATCAAACAGATATAGAGTTTAAGAGGTTAATTTTTAGCTGCATATTTAATATAGAATTGATAGTTTTTACACTCAAATATTGGAATATGTAAAATTATATGACTTTTTATAGTAACATTATCAGATTAATTTTCTAATTATATATTATAAATCATATTAAACTAAGTTTATATTCTTGAACACTAGTTAATATGGAAGTAAGACAAATAATTTCTTAAATAGGTAAATGTGGATGGATGAAGTCAAAATGAACTCTAGTGAGAAAGTAAATTTTCCAATAAAAATGAAAGTTTACCTTTCCTGAATATTTTATCATATGTGCCTGATCAGGTGGTGGTAGAGTGGATAGAGAGTTGGCCTGGGATGTAGATGACCCAGGTTTAAAAGCCCGAGGTCCCTGGCTTGAGTGTGGGCTAACCAGTTTGAGCATGGGGTCACTGGCTTCATCGTGGGATCATAGACATGATTTTATTGTTACAGTTTGAGTCCAGAGGTTGCTGGCTTAAAGCCCAAGGTCGCTGGCTTGAGCCCAAGGTGCTGGTTTGAGCAAAGGATCACTGGCTTGGCTGGAGACCCGCCAGTCAAGGCACATATGAGAAAATAATCAATGAGCAATTAAGGTACTACAGTGAAGAATTGATGCTTCTCATCTCTCTCCATTCTTATCTGTTTGTCCCTCTGACCCTCTCTCTGTCTCTGTATCTCTCATTAAAAAAGAAAAAATATATATATTGTATATGTCTGTGTGCACATGTGTGTGTATGTGTGTATATCTTTATCACTCTTTGTCATTACGTTCTGCCACTTTATTTGTCATCTCTGCAAAATAGTTAAGGCAGAAAACTGATGAAAGTTGTCGCCAAAATTGTGAGAAAAATTACTCTACCTGCAAGGATATTTATTTTTGTTTTAAGCTTAATAGTTTAAATTTGGTAACTATAATGTAAGAAAAAAATTTCAAAAGTCTGTATACATTTTGAATACAGTCAGAGCTAAATTCTAATTTGTCATCTTATTTTTTCGGTATTCATTTCAAGCTAAGTAGCTCAAGAATACAATATTGGAAAATATGGAGATTTGGTTTCTTGTCTATCATGAGCATTGTGACTTTAGATAAGTCACTGAAATTATCTAGGCCTTAGTTTTCAAGTTGTAAAATAAGGTATTATGTAGCTAGCATTCTGTGTTATTTTAACAGTACATGAGGTAGAAAGAGATGTGAGTCACATGCTTCAGGCAATGATAAATCTCAGAATCAGCTAACACTTTAAAGAAAATACAGGAGACCCTGATCAGTTGGCTCAGCAATAGAGCATCTGCTGGGTGTGTGGATATCCTGGGTTCGATTCCTGGCCAGGACACACAGGAGAAGTGCCTATCTGCTTCTCCACCCTTCTCCTTTCCTTTCTCTCTATCTCTCACTTCTCCTTCTGCAGACAAGGCTCCATTGGAGCAAAGTTGGCCTGGGTGCTGAGGGTGGCTTCATGGCCTCCGCCTCAGGTACTAGAATGGCTCTGGTTGCAACCAAGCAACTGCCCCAGATGGGCAGAGCATTGTCCCCTGGTGGGCTTGCCAGGTTGATCCTGGTTGGGCACATGCAGAAGTGTGTCTCTTTCTGTCTTCTACTTCTCACTTCAAAAAAAATGCAAAAAAAAAAAAAATACAGGAGACTTAGGTGATTTTCTGTAGTTTGATTTTTTAAGGTCAGCAATAGGGCCAGCCAAAGGACCTATAAATCAGGCAATTGATATTAGTAAGTAAGAATGAGAGTGCAATCAGAAAACAGAGTGTTTGTTTATCAGAAATCAGACCAAAAATACTTTAAAAATCACAGAGATGCCATAGCAAGAGAAAGGATGCCATATGTGCATGCCTCCTATGTGCCAAGTGTTGATTTTATTTTTGCCTCTTAATTGCTATGAAAGTAAAAGGATTTCATCCAATACATAAATAAATTACCTGAACCATGAAGGTTTAGTAATAGGTCCAATATCACATAATTTAGGATTTGGACTTGGTTCATGTTCTAATACTACTACTGACGAATTACAGGAGTGATTGCCAAGCCTATTTGGGCATTAGATTTCCCTGAGTGCAGTTTAAAAATACAGATTGTTAGGGGCATTGTCCTTGGCTAATAGAGTAAAAAATCTTGGCATGAGTCCATGGAATTGGTTTGCTAGAGAGTTCTCTAAAAACTCTCCTGCTTAACCTGGTTTGAGAAAGATGGTGGTCTCAAGTGCATGCAGAAGAGAAAGAGGACTGAGGAATAGCAGCTACATACACTGCAACCTGTAATACTTGATGAATGAAGCAATATTCAACCACAACTTCTGAAGCTTTCTTTTCTATGAACATCCTAATTCTTTCTATCTCAAACCCTATAACTCTTCTTCCTCCAACTATTTTAATACATTTAGTTTGTTTGTGATTAGTCAAATACAAAACATTTTTTAAAAAATTTGTTTTATTTTCTTCCTGGGAAGAAAAGCCTCTTAAATTATAGTATAAAATGTTTAAATTTCTAAATATAATCACTTTTCTTGAAATAAATGACATATAAATCCCATAAGTCAGATTGTGTTTGTTGCAAGAGATTGAAGGTTGCTGCTAATTAACACTTTAAAAAGTCCTAGTATCACTCATTTAAAGATAGAGACATTGAAAATGCATTTTAAAAGAGCTATTTGCAACTGGAAAATTGGGATGTTGAGAATAAAGCCCTATACAAGAAAATACCCTTTAGCCAATATAGAATCTTTTTTTTCTAAAGGTGAATGTAACATTTTATATGCATGTTGAAACTATATATACCCACTGGTAGAAAAGTTCTATTGACTAGCTGTATGATGCTTGATTTAATATCCTACCGCTTTTTGTTCCTCTCTATATGTTAATTAGTAATTTCGTAAAAAGTATTTAGTTTTGATGAAATAGAAAATATATGAGGCCAATTTGGTGGCTACAAAATGAGAAAGCAGTGATGTTTTTCATTACTAATATTTTCAGTAATGGGTCTATTTTCTTTAAGAAATAATTGGCTATACATTTGGAAAACTATTTTTATACTATATCCATTATGGTTTGCATGCTTTCTAGTTGCCATATTACTTTCAGTGCCAAAAAGAGTTCTAAAAGATTGAAAGGGATAACAAATAATTGAAGTAATATTAAATAAGATAATATAAATGTTAGTAATCCATTATTTAGGCCACATTTATTTCATATGAAAACTGATAATATAAAAATATCAATGAAGGGATAAATAGAAATGTCCTGAATTTTGTCACTCAAAAACAATGTAGGCAAAGTCAGAGGCTAAAAATTGATAGGAAAAATAAAAGAAACAGAGAAGTAAAACTACTTAAAAAACAAATGAAGCAAAGTGATGGAAAAAGCTCATTGTACCAAGTCAGGTTCCCAGCAGGTAACAATATGGAATGTTTGGATTTTTCTTTTTAGAGAGAAAGAGAGAGAGACAGACAGACAGACAGACAGGGACAGACAGGAAGGGAGAGATGAGAAGCATCAATTCTTCATTGTGGTTCCTTAGTTGTTCATTGATTGCTTTCTCATATGTGCCTTGACAGGGGGCGGAGGTGCTCCTGCCAAGCCAGTGACCCCTTGCTCAAGCCAGTGCGACCTTTGGGCCCAACCTTGCTCTCAAGTTGGTGAGCCTGTGCTCAAGCCAAATGAGCCAGCGCCCAAGCTGGCAACCTTGGGGTTTTGAACTTGTGTCCTCTGTGTCCCAGGCCTATGATCTGTCCACTGCACCACCACCTGGTTGAACAAGTGTTGGGATTTTCTTTATTTAATTGATTATTTTTTGATAGAGGAGGGAAAGAAAAGGGCAAGGAGAAGCAGGAAGCATCAACTCATAGTAGTTGCTTTCTGTCTGTGCCTTGATCAGGAAAGTCCAGGGTTTTGAATCAGCAGCCTCAGCATTCCAGGTCGATGCTTTATCCACTGCATCACCACAGGTCAGGCAAGTGTTGGGATTTTTGAAAATAACTTTTTAGTTTACAAAGGTGTGTGCCAAATTAAATGAACCATGGGGTTGATAAGGCAACTTGGGATTCACAGCCTCAGGAAGATATCACACCTGTAGGTATGAGGGAGAGAGATGTGCTATTAGAGTCTGCTGAGAGCTGGAGAAGTGAAAAGGGGCCCCTTCTTCCAAAGACTGTTGTAAAAGTACACAATCATGCCGCAGTATCACAGAAGCAGTGAGGAAGCAGAAATTTCCCGTCATTGAGTCTTGCTGACCAAACTCAAGTGAAAGCCCCCTGAAAATAAAGTTCTAGATGAACTTTGAATTTACATATTGCTCCCAATGTCATTTTGCAGACTCATAGGTGATTGCTTACAGTTTTCAGCCTCTGGGCTATCTATAATGTGTCTGTCTTTTGCATGTGAGAAGATGCACTTTTTATTTTTCCCTCTTTTTCTTGCATCAGATTTTTGCACAGATTCTGTATTCAACCCTCCTTTCCATTCCTTATTCATATTTGCATGGAGCCTCTACTGTTACTCTTCTTTTCCCCCCAATACAGAGTAGATTCTTGGTTCTTACCTCCCATGGCACCAAATGGATTCTCCTGCTGTAAGCTGATAAAAAAAATCTGGAGGATGTGGGCTTCCATGTAGCCACTTAGCTGTCAGATGAGGGTTGTGGAAGTAGGCGGATTCGTGGGCAAGTAGGGTTGTGGAAGTAGGTGGATTTGTGGGCCGGTAAACTTGAGAAATGTGGTTCACTTTTTCTATTGTTTGTTGAAATAGTGCTAATGAATCTGAGCTCAGCTAGCTAAGGAGGATGTACTGCCTGAGCAGGGAGAACTATTTGAATTATAAATTGTCTTCCTACCACTTTTCTACCATCACAGGCTTGTTTACTTTAGAAAGAAATCCCTTTGGAGAAAAACTACAGGGTTTATGGACTTTGTGTTTCATGAGCTACTCAAACATTCTTTTATATTCCATAGCTCTGTTGTTGCATCCCTATGCAATTGACTCCTCATTTATTGTTCACTGTCTGTCTTCCTCTCTTCCTCCATGTACTATGCAAGAAACCTTCAGATTACATATCCCCCCTGTCTTTTCCATGAACTCCTGAAATCTCTAACGCCTATACTAAAATATTGGAGGCTACATGTGGTGGTTTAAAATATGTCCACAAATTCTTTGGCACTTTTTTCAAAAGGTTGAAGCCTAATTCCCCTAGACTCAGTGACTTGTTTCTAATAAATAGAATAAGGTCGGTATCACAGTGTGGTTTCTGTGGCTAAGTCATAAAAGACATAGTGGTTTTGGCTTTCTCTTTCATCTTGGGATAAGCCAGATGCCATATTGTAAGGATACTCAAGCAGGCTTATGGAGAGATCTATGTAGGAAGTGACTGAAGCCTTCTGCCATAACAGCAAGAACCAGAGGCTTTCTGCCAACAGCCAGGTGAGCAAGCCTTTTTGGAAACAGATACCCCAGTCTAGTCATGCATTAAAATGACAGCCACCCTGTCAGTCTTGTGAGAGACCTTGAGCCAGAACCATTTTGCTAAACTACTCCTAAATTCTTGATCAACAAAAGTTGTAAGGTGATAAATGTTTATTGTTTTAAAGTAAAAAAAAAAAATAAATCAACCGGATAATTTCTTATGCAATGCAGTTTATGTTTTTACCCTAGAATTTACTACTCCCTTTATCATTTCACCACATTCTCTCAGAAGGGAGTCGTTGCTAATTTCCTAAGACCTTCTTCCTGTACAAGAACTTTGATTCAAATTTTACCATCTTCCTCAAAGTGAACAGTCTGACTCTAATGCTGTTCCTATACTTTAGGATGGTGAAATTATCTTCTCCAGTCTTCCTTTCCTTTTTCCTTTTTTTATTTGCTGATTTGTTTCTAGAAAGAAAAATATATGGTCTGGTTTCTACTGTGGTTTTGAGTCTTATCCTTCTTTATAACTTATGCTAATACTTGATATCTATTTTTTTTTAATTTATTTTTTTTACAGAGACTGAGAGAGAGTCAGAGAGAGGGATAGATAGAAACAGACAGACAAGAACGGAGAGAGAAGAGAAGCATCAATCATCAGTTTTTCGTTGCAACACCTTAGTTGTTTATTGATTGCTTTCTCATATGTGCCTTGACCGTGGGCCTTCAGCAGACCAAGTAACCCCTTGCCCAAGCCAGAGACCTTAGGCTCAAGCTGGTGAGCTTTGCTCAAACCAGATGAGCCCGCGCTCAAGCTGGTGACCTCAGAATCTTGAACCTGAGTCCTCCACATCCCAGCCCCACGCTCTGTCCATTGCGCCACTGCCTGGTCAGGCTTGATATCTACTTTTATAATTTTCTAAATTAACAAGTAATTGAGTTTGCATTTTAAAGTTTTACTCTTGAAAACAAGAAAAACAATTTTCATAGCTTTTTTAGTAGTTATTTTGAGCTTTTGGGAAGTTGTATGTCAACTACCATCCACTGTCAAAGCTGTGATTCGACTATATAGAGACCCATTCAAGTTGCCCTCAGAGACCAGGGATTATTCTTCTGCTCTGGATGCCTCTTTGTATGGACTGCCCTCTCAGCTGGTGCCTGCTCTTTTCAAAACTCAGCTCACGTGTGGTCTTCTTTATCTATTTATTTTGTCACCCTATTTCTCCTTGTTCTTTTGGACCTCAGCTTTTCTCATGCATGCCATCATGAGAGTGCCTATAACATTTCATTATGTGTTATTTACCTGTATGTGTCCCCTTGACAGTCTGTCAGGGCAGGGCATCATGTCTTAACACTGTTCTGCCTTCAGCTCTGTCATCTACCACTTGACACATGTTAAGTATTTACTGGCCCTTCACCAATTGTACTGGTATATCTTTGTATTCTTCTTCAGCTCTTATGATTTAGAGTTTTCATCATGATATTATTCTGTAATTTTATTGTTAACCTGTAAGAGCTTTGGAATTAGAGCCTTAGAATCTTTTTAAGGTAGTTCTTGGGTGATAATTTTGTGTCATACAAAAGATGGTATTTCAATTAATGCCTTTTAGCTTAATTAATCTCAATACTTATGGTTTAGCAGCCTTACCTGTCTTAGAAATTTTTATTTATCTTTCCTTCATGGGATCTAGCACAGGTATGGTTCTACCTTTCTTCTTACCTCAGTTTTCCTTCTTCTATGCTGTAGTCCCAATCTTGCTCCTTCCTGCTCCCTGCCATGCACACAATCATGGTTCTTAGTTAGAAACTTATGAAGTTCTTCATTACTCTGCCAGTATTCATTAGTTTATCATATATGTGTGTATATGTGTTCAGTTTTTACTGTTTAGTATTCTATGTACTCTAAAAAACTTGGATATTTTTAGAGAAAATAAGATGCAAGTATGAAACTAGAGTGAAAAAATATAAAATCGTGACGGTCTCATCTTTGTTAGCTCTGTCAACTTGGATTACTGTGGGTTCAAGATTTTATTTTTTTGCTTTGCCTCTGACTTTGTCCCAAGGCTGGCTCTTATCTCTCTTTCATCTCAGATCTTGGATATTATCTTACCATAGTCTCCCTCCCTTTATTTGTAGTGGTAGTTACCAGTTCACTGGTTTATTCTTCAGCTATTGCTATTACTTGTGCCATAACTAATTTCTGAGGATATACATATATATATGTATATATATATATTATATTCACTGATATATTTTATAATTGCATGTTTATTTGCAAAATCATTCTGCTTGTACTTAAAGTGTACAATAATACTTTTAATCCTGCACAGTTTGTGAGGCCATTATGCTCTTAAAATGATTGAATTATTAACACAGCATTTTGACAGTTAAAACTCAATGTGACAACCTCTCAATAACTAACTTAATCTGAAGAAATTAAAATTTTCTTCATACACACATTTCCCAACAGACATACATAAGAACTAGATAAACTGAACTAACCTGTTACTGAGAAGAATTAGAAAATCACAAACGTTTGCTTGAAGGCATCAGAGAGCTTAGCATGTGAGTAAACAATTATAGAGTCAAAGTTCAGGAGGAAATGAAACCCAGAATAGTAAGCTTGGCTTAGGGGCACGTTCTCTTTTGTGCTTACAGATTCTAGAAGAGGTAACTGCAGGGCTAAGGCACCTTGAAGAGATTTTGACAGATTCACAGAGTTTAGGGAACAAAACTTGGAAGACAGGACTTGCCAAGTCAGAGATTTGGACTCCAAAGATCTATACTCTAGAATAAGCTTAGGATAGAAGAAAACTATATCTCTTAAGAGTAAAAGCTAAGCATTTAATTATCTCGATTCCTGATTATGTTAAGGTGATACAGGCTTCCTAACATTTTTAACAAATTTCAAATATCGAAAGAAAATATTCTCTGGATAATGTTAATGTTATTTGAGGCTTCATTTTATCTCTTTAACTTTTTATATGCAACATGTGGCCCTCAAACAAATAAACAAACTAGCAAATAGTTGACCCCAAGCATATGAGAAGACAGAAAAACTTGACTAAAAACTAATAAAAAAAATTCACAGTTTTCAGATCATGAAAGTATCAAACATAAATTTTAAAAAATTGTGTCATAATTTCCAGGAAAAGAAAAGATGAGATTCATATTTTCAGCAGAGTCATGGCAAAGGTAAAAAAAAAAAGCAACAAATGGGAACTCTAGATAATGAAAAATAAAATAACCACAAGTAAGAACTGATAGATGAGTTTAACAACAGACTAGATAAAGTTGATGAGATTAGAAAATTAGAATATAGGTAAAAAAATATTCAGAGACTCAAAGGATGGGACATATATAGGAATGATAAGGAAATTTCACACTTGTAATAGGAGTCTCAAAGTGAGAGAGCACAGAGGAGGGGCAGAAGCAGTACATAGAGGACTAAAAGTTGAGAAATTCTGACAATGGATAAGAGACATCAGACCACAAATATACCCCGAGTAGAATAAATAAAGACAACAATCTCACCCAGCCACTTTATAGTAAAACTGGTGAAAACCAAAGGAAAAGAAAATTAAAGCAGTTGAGGGAAAACCACTTAGAACATTTAAGAGAGCAGTGATAACACCAGCAGTTAGTCAACTGTCAACAGTGTTCTGGAACAACTGGATATTTGTATGCAAAAAAGTAAATCTAGATGCAGACCATATATCCTTCACAAAAATTAGCTCAATATCTATCATAGGCCTATAGGTAAAATGCAGAATTGTTAAATTTCTAGAAGGTAACATAAGAGAAAACCTAAATGAACTTGGGTGTGGAATTGACATTTTGGATACAACACCAAAGACAGGATCCATGAAAGAAATAATTGGTAAGTTGTCAGAGATGAGGTTGAGGAAAAGATGAATAGGCAGAGCACAGAGTACTTTTGGGGCTGTGAATATATTCTGTATGATACTGTAATGCTGGATACATGTCAATATACATTTGTCCAAAGTAGAATGTACAACAGCAACAGCGAACCCTAAGTTAAACTATGGACTCTGGGCAGTGGTGGGATTCAAATAATTTAACAACCAGTTCTCTTCCCCAATGACCCCTCAATGACCATATTAAGTATAAAAAAACAATATACTGAAAGGTAGTTTATTACTTCTTGCATTTAATAAAGAACAATAAAAGAGGTACACAAAACTAGACTATGTGATAAGAAAGAGTTTTAAAATATTAATGAAAAAAGCCTGACCTGTGTTGGCACAGTGGATAAAGCATTGACCTGGAAACGCTGAGGTAGCCGGTTCAAAACCCTGGGCTTGCCTGGTCAAGGCACATATGGGAGTTGATGCTTCCTGCTCCTCCCTCTCCCTTCTCTCTCTCTCTCTCTTTCACTCTCTCTCCTCTTTAAAAATTAATAAAAAAAGACTTAAAAATATTAATGAAAAAATATTAAGTAATACCTCAGAAAAGACAATAAAAATGTTATTTAAGATATTTCTATATTGCTTCTTGATTGGCATTCTCACAATTATTTTCACCTATGGACGAAATGAACATTCCTTTGGGCACTTAGAATACACTGTTGCACAGATGAATGGAAGAAAAGGGTAAGGAATGTAAATTTGTGATTTTCACATTGGGTGGCTGCCCAGGTGCTCACCTTAGAACCCTGATTACAAGTGCTATTTTAACAACTGGTTTGCTTAACTCAACAAAAAATTAGGCATTTGTTTCTGCCAAACCATTGTGAACCAGCTAAATCCCATCACTGACTTTTTATGATTACGGTTTGCCATTGTAGGTTCATTGGCTGTAATAATATACCATTCTTGTGTGGGATGTTGAGAAGGAGCGAGGCTGTGCAGAGGTGGTGGCAGAAGGTGTATGGGAAATCTCTGTAGCTTCTTAGTTTTGTTGTGAACCTAAAACAACTCAAAAGAAAATAAAGTCTTAAAAATACCCCTATTTTTTAAAGGAACAGGATAGTAGCAATAACTGAATAAACTTTAATGACGTATTTTAAATTTCCTTTTTTGAAACAACTACTGCTTTTCCCAGGAACTTAATTTTATATGTTGCTTCATTTTGCCCTCTTTAACATTTTCGCTTTCCCTTTTTAATCAGTTTATCTTTTTCTTCTCCCTCCAAGTGCTTGTATTAATTACTAAGATGCAATTCTTTATTGTTGTAGAAAATATTTGAATATATGATTAAATTAATTTCTTTGATTTAACCTCCATGGAAATTGAGATGCAGAACCACCTAGTGGTTATAGAAGGAACTTCAGAACCAGGCATCCTACCTAGTTAACCGTAGTTGCATGACTGGTACAATTTATCAAAACTCTCTCTGTGCCTTTGTTTTTTATCTCTAGGATGGGGATAATATATACAACCTACTTATTATAAATATAACAACATATAATATATAGTAATATAATATATAATGTTATATAATATAGTAATAAATATATAAGGTAATAATATTATATAATAAGGTATATACTGTTATAAGCATTATTGTCAACATTTTCAAGGTTTTGTGCACCTCATAAATGTTTGTTAAACAAATATGGATGTTCTTCCTGGCTGCCTCCTATCTTTCCATCCCATCTAAGTAGACAGAGTGCCTCTTTTCCCCTCTGAGGCTAAATATACAACAAAACTCAGTTTCACAATATTCCTCACACCCTCAGGGACCTTTCTGGCTTCATGAATTACCTCTTCAAATTTCTGTACTGGGATGGACACTATACTGCAGCAATATGGAATATTTGTAATATGATGTCACCAGTCCTTTATAAATGATTTTCCCTTTGTATAGAACATTTCGCACTTTGTGAGCCAGTCCTAATCTTACACATTGTTCAATTTTTTTTCTTACTCTTACGTTTTTAACCTTTTGTGCTGCAGAATCACAAGTGAATAATTCCATCAGAGCCTTTACCACTCTGACTTACTAACAATGTTTCTTCTTTACTTGGCTAGGCCCCAGCAGAAGTGAATGTTCTTTGAGAGAGATGATCTGTTCTTCCAGACCATGATCTCAACAGAATGACCCAAGTTTTATGTTTTTTAATCAGTGAATACAGGAGTATTTGAATTTGTTAAGCACCAGACAGACAAAAACAAAAACCAAAAACAAAACTGCTGTATTTTTAAATATACTCTTCTTTGAGAAAGGGTCTCCTATTCCATTTATTATACAATAATAAATGACCAACAATATATATTCCATGCTATCATCTTTCTTCATAGCTTTTCTCTGGGAATTTATTTTCTCTTGAATTCAATGCAGCTTATATTTTATAACCAGAAGCAACGTGTAAAAAAAAGAATGTAAGACTATACTTTCAGGGATCATTTCTATAGTTTGTTAAAAAAAAAAGAATGTTATGCCTTACCAGTGATGGCTCAGCAAATAGAGTATTGACCTGGGATGCTGAGGAACCAGGTTTGGAACCCCGAGGATGCCATGGTCTCTGGCTTGAGCCTAAGGTTGCTAGCTTGTCCAAGGAGTAACTGGCTTGTCTTGTGCTCCTTGGACAAGGCACATTTGAGAAGCAATCAATGAACAAGTAAAGTGACACAACTACAAGTTGATGCCTCTCATCTCTCTCCCTTCATGTCTCTGTTTCTCTTTTGCAAAAACCAACCAAACAAACAAAAAAACAAAACAACCCCCCCCCAAAACTGTTATGGCATTGTACTATAGAATAAACAGGTTTTAAGTGCTACAATTAATTTCTGTGACTCAAGGTCTAGATATATGTCAATAGTCTGGGCTAAAGAAGATACCTCCTAGAGTTTTTAGTCAGTTAGTGCATACATTTTTGAGATACTGAATGTATAGCTTAATGATTCTGTACAAGCACTTTATTATTCCATTGATCTTGTCTATTTATTTGTCTTTGATTGAAAATAGAACTGACAGAATGGTCAATGTAAGTGAAAACATACTTAAATAGAATGCCTCTCCTTGAACTTTGCAGGTTTGGCCTTCAAGTGTTGATCTATTATTGGGCTGACAAGCCTATTTAGTAATTTGGTTTTAGGAGATCTTATGTCTTATGTTGTCTAAGTACAGTTATACCTTGGTTTTTGTTGATAATCTGTCCTAAAACAATCAGTGAAATCCGAAGCTGACGAAAACCAAGGCAATTATTTTCATATAAATCAATGTAAATCCAGTTACTGTATTAGCACTCTCAATCAATAAAAAAGGCACAAAAACACTGAAAAGCAATGGAATTGTTTGGTTGGACACACAGGGTGATGCTCACACAACGAGAAACACCACACTGAGCAGGAGAATGCCTGGGTGGCCCTTTGTTTTTGCAAAATTAGCAGCGAGGTCACGTGGGTACATCTTTGAAATCTGAGGCAATCTACAAAAACCGAGACAAATTTTTTGTGGAAAAAATGGACGAAAACCGAAACCATCAATAACGGAAGTCAGCGAAAACCAAGGTATTTCTGTAGTTCAGATCCGGAAAAAACTGACAGAGGAATTATTTTTTCTTTTTCCTACATTCTAAGTGGAATTTTTATTCATGACAGTTTGTTACCCTTTAACATTTTTTAAATTAAAATTTAGCCTTTAAAATTTTTAGTATAATAAAACTTAAAAGTTTCCGTGGTTTTCACCTGCCAGTCTGCAGAGCAGTACTGGTCCACCAGAAAAATTGTGTCATTCTCAAAAGAGTTAACCACCCTGATGTTGTATGAAGATTATAGACCCAGTGATTATAGTCTCTGGTTAAATATCCCTTTAATACTACTTTAGCTTGGTTCATAACAAATTTTTATCTCTACTATTACTTTGATTTTCATTCAGTTTGAAGTATTTTTTAAATTTTATTATGATTTCTTATTAAACTTGTGAATTATTTAAATAAAAGTTTTTAAGTTTCAAATATATGAGGTTTGTATGTTCTCTCGTTATTACTTTTTCCTTCGTCTTACCTTTTCAAAGTTCTAATTATGCCTATTGTCTTCTGTACTGCACATTATTTTCTTCTGTAGTATCTGAACTTCCCATTAAATATATACATTTGTTCTAGTTTGTTTTATATTTCAAAAAAGCAAACAAAACCTTTGATGCCACATTACCCTTTGCACTCTGATCCCACAAAATCTTAGTTCTCCTTCCAAGCAAACTTTTTAATTGAATTTATTGTGATGACACTAGAATACAAACTTATACAGGTTTCAGGTCCCCAATTCTACAACACATCTCTGTACACTGTTCCAGAGTGTTCATTACCCCAAGTCAAGTCTCTGTCCATCACCATTTATCCCCACTACACCCTCCTCCACCACCCACAGTCACTACACTGTTCTCCTTGTCCATGAGTTCTCTCTCTCTCTCTCTCTTTCCTTTTTTTTTTTTTTGGACTGATTATCTGTCCACTTGTTTTGCCAATTAGTGAGAGCAGGGTATTGAAACTTTTGACTTCGATGGTAGATTTTCTTTTTTTCTTCTTTTGGTAGTTCTATTATTTCTTGCTTCAGGTACTCAGAATTCTGTTGTGGAATTCATACACACTAGTGATTGTTATATCTTCCTGATCAGTTTCCCTCTTTATCATTATAAAATGATCTTTATACTTGATAATATTTTTTCTTTGAAATTTTTTTCAAAATTTTATTTAGAAAATTAAATTTAATAGGGTAACATTGATTGATAAGAGTGTATAGGTTTTAGGTGAATATTTCTCTAGCATTCAAACTGTTGATTATGTTGTATACCCATCATCCAAAGTCAAAACATTTTTTGTCACCTTATATTTGTCCCTCTTTACACACTTTCTTCCAGCACCTCCCATGGTCCCCCTCTCCCACATTCTCCTCTCCCTGTTAACCATTTCACTTTTATCTATGTCCATGAGTCTCAATTTTATATCCAGCCTGTGTGTGAAATCATACATTTCTTACCTTTCTCTAACTTATTTCATTCAGTATAATGTTCTCAGGGTCCATACATGTTGTCATAATGTCACTGTGTCATCATTTCTTATGGCTGAGTAGTATTCCATTGTATGATATATATGTACCACACCTCTTTATCTAATTCTCTATCGAGGGACACTTTGGTTGTTCCTGGTTGTTTTCATGTCTTGGCCACTATGAATGGCCAAGCTTTTTTGAGTTTTTAGGCTAGATACCCAGTAGAGGGATCCTGAGGCATATGGTAGTTCTAGTCTTAATTTTTTGAGGAACCACCATACTTTCTTCCATAATGGTTGTACTAACTTGCATTTCCACCAACATGAATGAAGGTCCCTTTGTCCCCACAGCCTTTTCAACACTTGTTATTACCTGTCTTGTTGATAATAGCCAATCTAAAAAGTCTGAGGTGGTATCTCATTGTAGTTTTGATTTGCATTTCTCAAATAGCTAGTGAAGTTGAGCATCTTTTCATATATCTGTTGACCACATGGTGTATGTCCTCTTGGGAGAAGTATCTGTTTATGTCCTCTCCCCATATTTTAATTGGATTGTTTGCTTGTTTGTAGCTGAGCATTGTGAGTTCTTTATGTATTTTAGATATTAACCCCTTATCAGATCTGTTATTTGCAAATATCATCTCCCATTTAGTTGACTCCCTAATTGTTTTGTTGTTAGTTTCTTTTTGCTGTGCAGAAGCTTTTTAGTTTGATATAATCTCATTCATTTATTTTTGTCTTTACTTTCCTTGCCTTTGGGATCAAATTCATAAATTGTTCTCTATAGCTAAAGTCTCTGAATTTAGTACCTATGTTATCTTCTATGTAATTTATTATTTTAGATCTTATATTTATGTCTTTGATTCATTCTGAATTAATTTTGGGGCAGGGGGACAAACTGTTGTCAAGTTTCATTCTTTTGTATGTGGCATTCTAATTTTCCCAGCACCATTTATTGAAGAGGCTTCCTTTCCTCCATTGTGTGTTTTTGACTCCTTTGTTGAAGATGATTATTCTATATAGATTTAGTTTTATTTCTGGGCTCTCAATTCTATTACATTGGTCTGTATGTCTGTTTTTCTTCCAATACCATGCTGTTTTGATTATTGTGGTTCTATAGTATAATTTGAAGTCAGGCAGTGTTATACCTCCAGCTTCATTCTTTATCCTTGGGATTGCTTTGGCTATTTGGGGCATTTTATGGTTCTGTACAAGCCTGGAGATTTTTTATTCTATTTCTTTAAAAAATGACATTGGGATTTTGATGGGGATTGCATTAAATTTGTATATTGCTTTTTAACTATGTTGATAATTTCAATCCATGAACATGAAATATTTTTCCATTTCCTTGTGTCTTTTTCAAGTTCTTTCAAAAATAATTTGTAGTTTTCAGTATATAGGTCCTTCACATCCTCTGTTAAGTTTAGCCCTAGATATTTGTTGTTGCAATTAAAAAATGACTTTTTTTTAGTTCATTTTTCTAGTTTCATCGTTGGTATATCGAAAAACAATAAGAACTTTTTATATTGCTTTTGTATCCTGCAACATTACTGTATTGGTTTATTGTTTCTAACAATTTTTTTGTGGAGTCTTTGGGGATTTCTATACGTAGAATATTGTCATCTGCAAAAAGTGACACCTTTACTTCTTCTTTTCCAATATGGATGCCTTTTATATCTTTCTCTTGGCTGATGACTCTGGCTAAAATTTCCAGAACTGTGTTGAACAAGAGTGGAGAGAGTGGGCAGCCTTGTCTTGTTCCTGATTTTAGGGGGAAAGCCTTCATTTTTTCATTATGTAGTATATTAGGTAATGGTTTGTCATATATGGTCTTTATTATGTTGAAGTACTTTCCTTCTATTCCAATTTTATTGAGTATTTTAAACATAAAGGGATGTTTTATCTTATAGAATGCCTTTTTGCATCTATTGATAGATGGACTATATAATTTTTGTTCTTTGTTTTGTTGCTGTGATGTATTATGTTGGTTGATTTCCATATGTTGAACCATTATTGTGCTCCTGAAATGAGTCCCAGTTGATTCTGATGTATTATTTTTTTAATGTGTTGTTGTATTTAATTTGCTAGTATCTTTTTAAATGATCTTTGCATCTGTATTCATTAGAAATATTGGTCTGTAGTTTTCTTTTTTGTGTTGGTCTTGCCAGGTTTGGTATGAAGGTTATATTGGCCTCATAAAATGCGTTAGGGAATATTGCTTTTTCTTCCATTTTTTGAAAGACTTTGAGGAGAATAGGTACCAAATCTTTTTTGAATGTTTCATAGAATTCACTATTATATTGATCCTAGACTTTTGTTTTTTGGGAGGTTTTTGATAGTTGTTTCTTTCCTCCATGTTTATAAGTCTATTTAGGTTTTCCACTTCTTTGTGACTCAGTCTAGGAAGAGTACACGGTGGCATATAATATTTCATAGTATTCTATTATAATCCTTTGCAAATCTATGGTGACTGTGGTAATTTCTCCTCTTTCAGTTTGTATTTTCTTTATATGGGTCCTTTGTCATTTTTCCTTAGTGAGACTAGCAAGAGTATTTTTTCAAAGAACCAGCTCTTCATTGTATTAATTTCTTCTATAGTTTTCTTTTTGATTTTCTATTTTATTTAGTTCAGCTCTAATTTTTACTATTCCCTTTCTACTGGCTTTGAGTTGCCTTTGTTCTTTTTATTTTTTTATTTCCTTAATGTGTGGTGTTAGTTGTTTACGTGAGATCTCTCTTATTTCTTGATATAAGCCAGTAATGATATAACTTTCCTCTTATTATTGCTTATGCTGCATCCCAGAAATTTTGAAATTTTGATATGTTATGTTGTTATTTTCATTTGTCTGTATATATCTTCTGATCTCTTTCTTCATTTCTTCTTGACCCAGCCATTTCATAGAAGTATGTTGTTTAATTTCCACATTTTTGTAGATTTCTTTACTTCTTTTTTTGCCACTGAATTCTAATTTAAAAGTCTTATAATTAGAAAATATGCTTGTTATAATTTCAATCTTCCTGAATTTATTGATGTTAGTTTTGTGGCCCAACATATGATCTATCCTTGAGAATGTTCCATGTACACTGGAGAAGAATGTATAATCTTATGTTTTGTAATGAAATATCCTGTAAATGTCTATTATGTGCATTTGGTCCGGTGTGTCATTTAAGGCCAATATTTCTTTATTGACTTTCTGTTTTGATGATCTATCTAAAGCTATCAATGGTGTGTTTAAATCTCCAAGTATAATTGTGTTTTGGTCTGCTTATATTTTTAGATCAGTTAAAAGATGTCATATATATATATGTATATATATATATATATCAGTGCTTTTGGATCATTCAGTCTAAAAATAACATCACTATACTTGTGGTTTTCATAATTGGCATATAATAGGGGTAGATTTTTGACAGTCTCTACCTTTTCATAGGAGACTAAAATCAGCCTGTTCACATTTAGTGTAACAATTGACATAATGGCCTATTTAACTGTTTTGTTTTATGTTTCCTTTTAGATTTTTTCCCTTCTAATAGTTTGCTGAACTAATAAAACTGCTAATCATTCTTTCTTTCCTGCTCACTTTTTTGCTCCTTGTTCATTTGGAAATTCCACTCCAGTTCTCCATTAGTTTATTTATTTAGTTTGCTTTCCCTTTGCTACCACTTACAATGAAATACTTCTCAATTATGAAAAAGCATGATACTTGTTATCCATTAGAACAATATATTTCCACATTGCTTCCTATATCCAATTCCATAAAATATTTATAATACTATCCTTGCTCATTCTTTCTCCCCACCCAAGATTAGATATTTAAAGTATGTACTCCCTATTCCTAGCTTGCTATATAAATGAGCCAATGATGGCCCTGGTATATTGACCCTTTATTTTTTACTTCTGTACAGAAGGTTGATACTATTAGCTCAAAAACCTACCAATACCCTTACTCAAATTTTTACACATCAAATTCTTTAAAATATAAGTCAAATATACAGATTTTTAACCATTTATAGCATGCCTATGATGCATAGCTGTGAAACTTTATCAAATATCTGCTAGTCATAGATAAGACAGATGTCTCAAAGAACAGAAAACCCCGGGCTACTGCTTGCTTTGGATTTCATCCTGTTATCCTCCTGTGTGACACCACCTGAACATATAATTCCTCTCTCCTCTAATACCTGCCTTGTCCTCTTCTTTCTCTGGTGATGTCCTAAACCACTGCCTTTAAAAAGTCTCATACTCTGAGGGACTTTCTTTGGCTGTAAACCTGTCAAATTGCCACCCAAATGAAGCTTGCTCTGACTACTGCCATGTGATGATAATATATTTTCCCTTGCTCATCCCCCAAATCCCAGAGCTCACTACACAACTCTCACATTTGGTTTAAACAATATAGTAAATTTAGTTATAGATTATTAAAAGCTTCCTTTTCATGTATTTTTTCAATAATTTAACACTTAGCAGTCTAACAATACATATCATTTATCCTATTAGGAATATATATAGAGATAGATGATATAGAAATAAGTATCTATTTAGGTAGATAGATTAGATAAATAGATGATAGATAGATAGATAGATAGATGATAGATAGATAGATAAATAGGTCAAGTCTGATTATTTACCACTGTGCACTCACATGTCATCCTTTTTATTCTGACTTTAGAGTCTGATCTGATACATTATTATTTCTTTAGTAAGCAAGTATATTCTTAAGTAATTATCTCTCAAAAGATACACTGAGGATATACTCTCTGAATCACTGTATTCTACAATACTTTATCCTATCAACCATTAAACTAACAAGTAAATCATACTTGTGCTGAGTATCGGACTTTTGCAATACAGCACTTTTCTCTCCATAATCTAGAGCTTTCAAACTTTGATGTGACAGATAAGAATCACAATTCTATAATCCTTTTTTATTGTGTAAAAGCATTCTTTCAGTTTACAAACTTGTGTATTGTTTCTCAATCCTTAAAGTTCAGGAATTTTACCAGGATTTACTGAGGTCTGTGTCTCTTTCCTTAATTAATGAACAAATAGCCTGTACTTATATAAATGTAATTAGCACTACCACTCCAATTAGGAGGAAAGAGTGTGGTGCCGTTTGGCTTAATAAGTAAGTACTTCAAGTGGGAAGAGAAAGGAGAGCATACATCAGAGAGCCAAGAGCTCTGAGCTTTGGAGAAGAGAGACAAGCTGAGTGGTAGAAAGGAGAATCACAGAAAAGACTCTCTGAGAAACAGGTCAACATCCTAACATGCATGGACCCTGAGAAAGGAGATACCTACTAAGAAGGTGTCTTGGCAACTTAACTGGGTTCAAGTTTAAAAAACATAGTGTAGCATCTATTTATTGCACAGAGGGGCCTCTAGTGCAAACTGCACTTCAGGGAGAAGTCTGTACTGAACTGCCAGCCTGCACTGCATGTCTGCCATCTGAGCCAGCCCTTATACAGGAAGGAGTTCCTGGAATTCTATTTCAACTAATAGGACTGAAGTTGCACATTCGATCAGAGCTGTGTAGTTATCCCATCAGCTTCCTCAGTGACCAATCAGAGCAGCTCCATTCTGACCAGTCAGGACAATGCCTCTTGGACAAGTCAAACTATAAAGATTTGTATGAGGATGAACCAATCAGGGAACAGATGAAGGGACTTCTATGAGATCGCACACTTTCCCTTTTCACCTAAGACTGAAGACTGTTCTCAGGCTAGAGCTGAAACTCTGTTGATGTCTGTTGGGAGCAGAGTGGAGCAGACAAGCACAGGGTGAAAGAGCAGACCAGCATGGAGCACAGCAGAGCTGTCTAGCCAGCAATGGGCCTGGCCCCAGGGCCACCACTCCCAGGGCCTCCTAACAGCTATGATGTTTTTCACAGCTGTGCTGAACCACAATTTCAAAATTGAGCTGTTGGCACTGAATAAATTTTTCTTCCTCACCAAACCCCAACTTGGGTATTTCTGTTAGTGTTGAACTGATACCAATGATCTTCAGTTGACACGTTAGTGGAACTCACAAGAACAGTGGGGAGAAGTTTAACTCCTATTACTTTAGGAATTTGTATATTGATGGTGGGTAGGAAGAGGTGGTGACTACTATATGCATGTACCTTAAGTTAAACCGCTAACCTGTCTCCATTCTTGGGGGGAGAGGGATACAGTGACCCAAGGGGAGGATCCAGACATGGCTAGCCAGCTCTCCTTCACTCTCCCCATTACAGGAGCATATGACTCATACCTGAACCACTCATACTCAGGCTGCCTACTGCTCCAAGTACAATCTCAAAGGACAAAACCATTTCACAGCAGACACAGATGCTTGAAGATCCCATCTAGCTCATATGCTGCTGTGTAACACATTAGCTTTCTCGAAATAGTTTTAATAGCGTGTTAGAAATGATTTCTATTTTTTACATGGCTAAGTAACATAATTCACTCAATCTAGATTTAAACTTTTTTTTGTAGAAGTTTATGAATATTTTAAACAAGAGAAAAATATAAAAAACCTAAATCGGCAATCCCATGCTAACAAAATGAATAGAAGGTTTGTCAAAAGTAAGTTTACAGTTCTGAGTATGTGTAACAGTTTATTCTTGTATTATTATTTAATAATTATTGTATTATTTTCCATATGAACAACTGTATTATAAGGGGCAAACCTAATTTTGCCCCACCCTGCATATTAAATGTATTGCCTACCATATGAAAAGTCTTAAATACATGGTTGTTCATTTTAGACAAAATATTAAATAATAGACAAATAATAAATCATGGCACACCAATACAATAAAACAACCCTTCCCAATTAAGTGTTAGAGAAAATGCTTAGTTATATGGGAAAATACCAGGCATGGGATGATCCACAGGTTCAAATATGTCCTGCTTTCTTCTCTGTTCATTCCATTCTCAAGCAGGTTCTCTGTTACTAATGGCAAAATGGCAGTCAGCCACCACAGGCTTTCATTCTACTCTGTCAGACATAGCCATGGAAAGAGAACTTCAGAGTCCATTAATTCTTGAGAAGAAATCCCAGAATTTATCTCCCTACCTCTACTGTGTCTCCCTGTAGCTGAGTCAAAAGAACATAAGGTTCATCATGTACTTACTCCTAAATTGAGGTTAATCTCATCTGAACCACATGGACCAAAACAAATGTGTTGTTATCAGATGAAAGGGACATGAGATTGTGGGATCATATGGTAGTTCTATTCTTAAATTTTTAAAAAAACCTCTGTACCAATTTTTATAGCAGCTATATAATTTGACATTTCTACCAATAGTGTACAACAGTTTCAATTTCTGCTCATCCTCACAAACACTTATTGTCTTGCTTCTTTGCTAATAGCCATTCTAATCTCAAGGTGATATCAGCATTCCCAAGTTCACTGCAGCATTATTCACAGTAGTATAGATGTGGAAACAACCTAAATGTCACTCAGTGAATCAATGGATAAAGCAATTGTTGTATAAATTTTAAATGGAATATTATTTAGCCTTAAAAAAAGGAAAGTGTACCATTTGTGGCAACACAGATAAAACATGAGGATAGTATGTTGAGTGAAATAAGCCAGTGAAAGAAGGGCAAATACTTTTTGATTTCACTTATATGAGGTATCTAACATAGTCAAACTCATAGAAGCTGAAAGTAGAATGATGATTGCCAGGAATAGGGCAATGGGCATATGGGGGGTGGCTAATCAACAGTATAATGTTACAGTAATGCACAATAAATAAGTTCTACAACCTTCTGTACAACATTGTGTCTATAGTTAACAATACTGTACTGTATACTTAAAAATATGTTAAGAGGATAATCTTGCCTAACAAGGTGGTGGTGCAGTAGATAGAGCATCGAGCTGGGATGCTAAGGACCCAGGTTCGAAACCCTGAGGTCACCGGCTTGCACATGGGCTCACCCGCTTAGGCACAGTGTCTCTGGCTTGAGTATAAAATCATAGACATGACCCCATAGTCTCTGGCTTGAGCCCAAAGGTTGCTGACTTGAGACCCAAGGTCAAGGCTTATATAAAAAACAATCAATGAACAACTAAAAGAAGTGTCACAACTATGAGTTGATGCTTCTCACCCCTCTCCCTTCCTGTCTATCTCTATCTCTCTCTGTTTCTCTCTGTAAAAGAGGGAAGATCATATTCTGTGTTACCACAATAAACTAAAATGAAAAAACATAGATATAGTCAAAAGTGAATAAATAAATTACAATGGAATTATATATGTATGTATATATACAGATATAGAAGAAAGAGACATGAGTGTAGGGCAGGCCAACATAACAGATGTCTATTTTCAATATGTCAGTTAATTCAATTTTTTTAAAGAGAGCAGAAAAATTTATATTTCACTTAGAAATCTTCCCATTAGACAAACTATGGTTTATGTTTGTATTCAGTGAAGCCCTTTCTTCCCACTAAAATAAGCTAATCAGGCATAATGTAATTAAGTAGAGAGATCAGGACTTCTTTCTTGCACAGTATAACAGAAGACCTCTTACAGCTGTTGTAGAAACACTGAACATGAATCACTCTGACTGTCGACATTTCTGTTGCATTAAACTTTTAGTCCCAGACCTGATATTGGCCTGGAGAAGACTCCCCAGAAATGTCTAACTATAAAATTTCATTATTACATATTTTTAAGCACATATTGTCTGTCCTCTGGCAACTAAAGACCAACTTTGGGATCTAATATAGCAAAAGCCTCAAAGCAAACTAAAGTCAAGAAAAGCGCCTGACCAGGTGGTGGCGCAGTGGATAGAGTGTCGGACTGGGATGCAGAAGGACCCAGGTTCGAGACCCCGAGGTCGCCAGCTTGAGCGCGGGCTCATCTGGCTTGAGCAAAGAGCTCACCAGCTTAGACCCAAGGTCGCTGGCTCCAGCAGGGGGTTACTCGGTCTGCTGAAGGCCCGCGGTCAAGGCACATGTGAGAAAGCAATCAATGAACAACTAAGAAGTCGCAACGCGCAACGAGAAACTGATGATTGATGCTTCTCATCTCTCTCCGTTCCTGTCTGTCTGTCCCTGTCTATCTCTGCCTCTGTAAAAAAAAAAAAAAAAAAAAAAAAAAATAAAGTCAAGAAAAGCAACAGCCATGCCCAATAGCCCTGCCTATGTGAGATCAATCTCATTTGCATTAGATTTAAATAATTCTAAACATTAAGTGATAAAATAGATTCAGTAGCATAAAGGCCTGGAAGATAAAGAAAAGTCTACAGGGCCTATCAATCAGCAGAGTCAGAGACAACAGAGCAACAAGAACCATATTTTTGAAGGACTGAGTGATTGTAACTAAGACCATCTTACTGTATGAAAAATGTCAGTGCGGATAAATGTACTTGACGGCTCAGCAGAGAGCACAGCATAAGGTTCTCCACATGACGGTGTTATGTAAAAATGGTAGTCCATCTTCACAGGTACCCAGGAGAAAATTATTTGAGGTTGTATGTCATTTTATCAAAACTCTTACCCATTAATATACATGACATCTAGACTATTATTTTCAATCATAAACACATTAAAGGCCTGGAGATTCATGTTCATTTTATGATTAGATTATTCTGTGTAGGTTAATGCCTAATTTAGCTTGTCATATTAGAACTTGAAAATCCCTGAAGCAGTATTGTCATATTTAGCTTATTTGTCTGCTTTTGATTAAAATGAAAATACATTACATGGTGATTCTAGGAACGAAAGAAGAGACCTGATGGTAGTTAAAGTGTGATGTGAGCCTGAAGGTAGAAATAAAGGCATAGGAAAGACAGGAGGTAAGAAATTGAGCAGTTATTAAACACCTACTCACTTAAAATGGCACAGAACTAGGCATTTTACACATATTATCTCAGTAAATCTTTCCAATAACCCCTTTCAAGATATTGCTTTATCTCACCCATGAGAAAATTGAGGCCAAGAGAAAGAACTCACTGAATGGTTAGTGGCAGATTTGATGGACATATATGAATGAATGCAATTTGAACAAAAAAGTAAGTTTCATGGACAAAAAGTTCTAATTATATACACACACTTATATTAAGGCACATACATAAATACATGCTGCTGGGTATAAAATAGATTGGAAAAAGAATGTACAGTGATCCCTTAGCCTTGTTTCTCTCAGTTGGAAAGAAATTCCAGAGCACAAAACCCATAAGGGTAAACCAGTATCATATCATTCTTACAACAATCAGTACAACCTTCTTTCTATTGTGCAATTTTGGGGGGCATGTGTCATTCCCAATTACACAGATAAATTACAGCATGCCTCCCATAGGTCTGGATCATTTGTTAAAAAATAAAGTGATACCTGACTAAGAGCCATGGAACCAATTAAAATCTGTCCCAGCAACAGCAAGTAAATAAAAAGCCTCTTATTGGTGTCAGACCAAGGCAAATTCTAATACAAAGGAAAGAAAATAGAAAAGAGCATATTCTAATTTTAGGAGCTGCGGTCAACAGTGGCTGTGGTGAGCCTTCACATTAAGATGCAGTATAGAGATTTGTACTCATTGTATGGAAGTTGCAGCCCACAACACACCACATTATATATTAACAAATGAATATGTCTTGGGCATGTTTTCAAAAGAATTAAGAACCCTTCACTTAAAAATGTAGTTGACATAGAGCGTCGGCCTGGCGTGCGGGGGACCCGGGTTCGATTCCCGGCCAGGGCACATAGGAGAAGTGCCCATTTGCTTCTCCACCCCGCCCCTTCCTTCCTCTCTGTCTCTCTCTTCCCCTCCCGCAGCCAAGGTTCCATTGGAGCAAAGATGGCCCCGGGTGCTGGGGATGGCTCCTTGACCTCTGCCCCAGGCACTGGAGTGACTCTGGTCGCGGCAGAGCGATGCCCCGGAGGGGCAGAGCATCGCCCCCTGGTGGGCAGAGCGTCGCCCCTGGTGGGCGTGACGGGTGGATCCCGGTCGGGCACTTGCGGGAGTCTGTCTGACTGTCTCTCCCCGTTTCCAGCTTCAGAAAAATATATATAAAAAAATGTAGTTGACATAGTAAAAGTAGTTAACCTTTCACAAATTAAATATTTTAAAAGTTTAATAGTTGACTGTATTATCTCAAATAATACAGCTCATATTTAATTACCCCTTGTATCCATAATACTCTACATGATTTCTTAAGATTTTTTTTTCTTTTCTTTTTAAGCTGGAAACGGGGAGAGACAGTCAGACTCCCACATGCGCCCGACCGGGATCCACCCGGCACGCCCACCAGGGGACAACGCTCTGCCCACCAGCGGGCAATGCTCTGCCCCTCCAGGGCGTCGCTCTGTTGCGACCAGAGCCACTCTAGCACCTGGGGCAGAGGCCAAGGAGCCATCCCCAGCGCCTGGGCAATCTTTGCTCCAATGGAGCTTCGATTGCAGGAGGGGAAGAGAGAGACAGAGAGGAAGGAGAGGGGGAGGGTTGGAGAAGCAGATGGGCGCTTCTCCTGTGTGCCCTGGCCGGGAATCGAACCCGGGACCTCTGCACGCGAGGCCGACGCTCTACCACTGAGCCAACCAGCCAGGGCCTGATTTCTTAAGATTTTAAGTTGTTTTTTTCTGAAGAAAATTCTTTCCTTTTTCTAACAATATTCATCCAGTTTTAAAAACAGTAGCTAGAACTCTACTAGGAAAAAAACCCCTTAATTTCCCTCTTATTTTTTATAATCATGATAGTTAAAAGTCAATTTTTACTTATTTGTTTTAAAAATAGAAGAAACTTTATTATATACTTGGTAAGGATGATGATGACTATTTCATTTAATGCAACAGCCTTACACATTATGTTTCAGTATTACCTCATGTTACAAATGAGGAAGCAGGGCTGAGAAAGTGTCAATACATGGCCTAGTATCATAGCTAGTACAGGCTGAGCTGGCCTTGGATCCCAAAGCAATAGTGACTTCAGAACTTCAACAGTAAAACGCAATAACATTGTGATCAGATGAAAAGTATAGTATTAAAATATGTAGGCAAGGTCTTGCAGCTGGTCTTCAGGCCTGATAGCTTCCTCTCAGGGACATCTGGGTGCCTGACACTCACTCTAATTCTGCATTCCCCTTTGAGATAAGTACCTGCGCCAGGCTGTGTTCACGTGGGTAGGCTGAGAGAGGTGAAAGGTGACCATACCTGAGTAGAGGAGACATTAAATATTGTATAATATGAAGATTGATGATAGGGTCCTGGCTCAGATGGAGTGTTCTCAGAATATAACCAGACTAGGCTACATACAGAAATGCTATATGAATATAAGTCTGACATAGGAAGGGACAACTGACCTTCCAGCTCTGTTGAGACCTTCTCTCACTCAGACATTAATGTCTAAGACTGTCCATGGCCCAATAGCTTGCACTTCCATGGCTCTCATGAAGAATTGGGGAATCTCTCTGCTTTATGAGCTGGTTGCACTGACTAGTTTTAAATCCTTTAAATACATTAACTGCTTTTAATTCAGCCAGTTAATGTTTATGTCTGATGTCTCTATTAGTCTGAACCTCTGGAACAGAATCAGACCTACAAACTTTAGGCCAAAGCTAGCCTGCCTGTATTTGTACAGCCTGCAAACTAAGAATGATTTTTACAATTTTCATGGTTGGAGAAAAAAATAAGATGTTCTCATCATGCAATTTATATGAAACTCAAACTTCAGTGTGCAAATAAAATTTTACTGGAAACCAGACATGCCCATTTCTTTATGCCTTGTCCACAGCTGCTTCCTCATTACAATGGCAAAATTGAGTTGTTGTAACGAAGACTATATCATTTGTAAAGTCAAAAATATAAAATATTTACTATCTTTTTATTTACATGGTCTGTAAGGTAAGCTCCATTTCTAGAATGTAAGCTCCATGCTGACAAGGCTTTTTTGTGTGCTTTTTCACTTCCTTATCCTTAGCACCTGGAAAGAAATATTCAAATAAATGTACTAAAGAAGGAAGAAGAGGGAGGGAAGATTTTGTCAACATGTGATAACAATTCATCAGTGAATCCAATCCTGACATATGACAAGCATTCAATGATTTTTGGCAAACAAATAAATAACCAGCTAATACTCCAATGGGTTTAACATCAAAAAGTTTCAACCAGTTTATCTGACTTAACTATACTATTATATTTTAATAAAAACTTCTGACAAAATTGAATTACCTTATTATTTTAACTAAAAGAAAAAAAGAAAGAAAGAAACCTCTTCCCCCAAAACTGTGTTGTATGAGAATAGCATCAGAATTGGGTAAAGGCTCCCAAGGTGACAGCTGGGATTAGTACTCATCTCTTGAAAAAGCTTGACTATGATTGTTAAAAAGCAATAAATACCCAATATTATATTCACAGAGATTACCTAAAGCTTCCAAAATTAAACAAATCATAATACTAATGTTCTAAATTTATACAGCATTTTATAAAACATCACTTAAAAGGAAAAAAATTAAACTATAACAATTGAATATATCATCAGTTATTTTTAGTGCTATTGGAATACTTTTAAACCTAGAGATTGACAAAATTATTGAGTTTAAATGCTTTGAAATGACAGTTAAATCAGAAAACTTCGCAGAGATAAACAATTAAATTCAGTAGGGAAAATAAGTTGTAAAAATCTTTAGTGAACATAAAATGGCAAACTAGCCAAATAGATACAGTGAAACAGAAATTGAATAACCCTTATGAGATAATCTGCATTAATTTTTTTTATATTTTAATAAAAACTTCTGACAAAATTGAATTACCTTATTATTTTAACTAAAAGAAAAAAAGAAAGAAAGAAACCTCTTTCCCCAAAACTGTGTTGTATGAGAATAGCATCAGAATTGGGTAAAGGCTTCCAAGGTGACAGCTGGGATTAGTACTCATCTCTTGAAAAAGCTTGACTATGTTAAAAAGCAATGAGATAATCTGCATTAGTAGTGTTATTGTTAATCCCAGACTTTCTGAGGTTTTCCCATAGTTCAAGCCAGAAACATCTTTGTAAGAAACACTGGAAAGCCTTGCATGTGTCTACCACTAATACCTAATTCTGTTTCCCTCTTACTCACAGTAGTTGGCTTTAATATTTACTTCATGCCGCAATTAGAAACTCTCATACCAGCACAGTCCCTATCTTATGTTTCAGTTCCTATCTAAATGAAAATTTCATTGGCGTGTGACACTGGGATCCACTAATGTTCCAAGCATCATTTCCCACTGGTTTTTGACATTACACTTACATGGCCTTTTTAAAAATCTCGAATATGTTCTCCTTCTCAGTCTTCTTTATATGCTCCTCCTCCTGGCTTGTATTTTAGATGTCGGTAGTCTGCAAGGTCCTGTCCTCTCCATTCTCTGAACACTCTCCCCGAGTGATATCACCTATGACTCTAGTTGTAATTACCATAAATATATTCATCATTCCCATTCAAAATTTCCCAGCCCTGTATATACGATACATCCCAAATTCTTATATCCAAAACCGAGTAGACCTTTCAATATCATGGTTCAGAGGTGCTTCAGGCTCCATATGTCCAAGCTGATTTTTCATCTTTTCTATCCCCTCTCTCCCCTCCTCCTGCAATTCTTTCTGTGAAGTTTTGTAATAATATATATCCCCAAATATTCCATTTTCCAGAGACTTTAAGATTTTAGAATGTTGTATAAGATGTTGCATTACATAGTTTATTAATCATCTCCCCTTCCTAATACCAGGCAAATTAGAGATATCAGGGTAAGTCTAGTAGGATAAATTTTGGACTTATATAATCTGCACAACCTATTTCAGATACATTAATTATTACCATTTTATAGACAGTGAGGTTAGAAGAGAGTAAGCATATGTCCAAAGTAAGTAACCCAGTTAGTATGTAGTGGAGCTGGAATTTAAATGCAGGAATGTCCGACTCCAAAGCCCAATGTGTGCTACTGCACTTGTCACTCTGTGTTGTCATCGCCTGTTTCCTCATTCATATCACCCAACAGAAACAGAATTTAGGCTCCATGAGGGTATAGTTGTTAAGTCCCAGTATTTTTGTTATACTCATTACTAATATTGTGCAAAATCATCAGTAAACACTCATTCAAAATGCTTTTGAAAACTGAAGAAAATGAGATGAGATGTGATCAGCTTAATATGTAAATATATTATACATAGCTCATTATAGAGAATATATTTGTTTCCCCCTTTTTACCCTGACAGGAGAGGTGCTTATGTTTTCAGCTTTCTAATATCCTGGGTTTTGTTTGTTTATTTTAATCCATGGGTATTACCACATACTAACATCCCAGATTCCCTTTCATATTTGAACATTTACTTTCATCTTTGTACTTTCATATAGTTAAGTAGAGATGTATACATTTCCTTCTTCATATTTGCTCTGCAGAATGTGTGCCAATTGTGACATTTGCCTTTTCTCCTGATGCTGAATGCTGGTGGTGTTGAAACGTGAAGAGAGGCTTAACTGATGAACCACTTAGTGAATGCTAAGAGATCTGACTATCCTTATACACTTAAAATGTGATGTTACCTAGCCTCTCTGATGGTACATTTTACTATGTGCATTCATGCCTGAAAAGTACTTTGAAAAGAATCTGCTACATATTGAGGGTTATATAAGCATAATCTATCATATTATCACAATCACCTGGTGAAGTAGCTATGCAAGGAGATGGGGTTGTCCCAGCCAAATAAAACTGTCATTTATCTTTTTTTAGTGTGAGGAAGGGAGGCAGAGATACAGACTCCCACATGTGCCCCAACTGGGAACCACCCAGCAAGCCTACTAGGGGATGATGCTCTGCCCATCTGAGGCCATTTTTTAGCACCTGAGGCAGAGGCCACAGAGCCATCCTCAGCACTCCAAGACCAACTTGCTGGAACCAATCAAGCCATGGCTGCAGGAGATGAAAAATAGAGAGAAGGGGAGGGGGAGGGTTGAAGAAGCAGATGGTTGCTTCTCCTGTGTGCCCTGACCAGAATCAAACCTGGATATCCACATGCAGGGGCTGACACTCTACCACTAAGCCCCCAAGCCAGGGCCTATTATTTATCTCTTGCTTAATATTCCCACCTATACATGACAAAGCAAGTTTCCAAAGTTAGAAAAAAAATAGAATGAAGAGTAAAAGCTAAAAGCAAAATGACTAACAGTCCACTCTTGTCAATGCAAGAATTAGCACTTAAACAGGGCTAATTAGGTGGGGAGACCAAAAGCAATCAGAGTGGGTTTCTATTATAGGCAGTGCAAGAAGGTCAGATAGGTAGACAGGTAGCAGCAGCACAGTGGCCCAGCAGATACAGCTGTCTGTCTCATCAAGTAGGAAGAACAGTAAAAATAGCAGTAGACAGTAAGCTTGGCTAAGGTGTCAGCGTGATCGAGGAATATGAATCAGGACTGTAGTCACATGAACTGCAGAGACTGAGGTGACCGTCAGCATTAGAGGTCTTGAAAAATTAAGGAAACTGTTAAGAACCAAAACATCTATTTATACATATTAGAATAATACAGATACTCATGAACTGAAACGAAAGTACTGCATAAAGCAGAAGTTTAGTCCTAAAGGATGAAGAAAAATCCTGACTTCTGGATGAACTGATAACTGAAGGTTCTTTAAAATTTCTCTAACTAGAAATTAGATTGCATCCAAAATTTGAAGTTAGGCTGAATCTGGAGGTGAGAAATTGAACACAGCTACGGCATCTAAAGACAGAGAGAAGCAGTCTGTACTTTTATGTTTATCATTTAGACCATGACCTTGGGCAAAGAACATTTGTCATACAATCTTAGCCTTGACCACGTGGAGAGTTGTTATAAGAAATTCAAACTACAAAGATGTTTCATAATTGCTTTGTAAAGAATTTTTATACCCTAGCTAGTTTTTATTTGTTGAATCTCCTAATCTACATATCTCTAAAAGTCCTTAGGCTATCATTTTAAAACCCAATGTCATATGCCCTCATTAAAAAAGCAATTTAGTTAACTAATATCACTATATTACTGAACATTTTAACTAATCTGACAAATTTTTCAAAACCACCCAGTGGGATCCAGGCTCCCTGGAAATTTCTAACAGACATGTTGAGAAAAAAATCATATCAACATGTCACTTGGAAAAATCTCATTTTCTAGAAACTAGAATTAAGATCCCCATTCCTTTATTTACGAAATCTACCTTTCTACTTGATGAAAAATCTTAGATGACTCTACATTTAAGCAATCCATTTAGCTCCAAATGTAAAATTCTTCATTGGCAAAAACACTTTTAACATAGCAACTTCTCTGTTTTTTGGACCATTGGACAGAAAAAGCAAAAATAGCTTAAGTGCCATTATTCTTTTAATTTATAAATTTAGCTTTAGTCATATTTATTTATAGCAGCTTTGAGATTATACTAGTAACAGCAGATGAATATATATATTAAACAAACAAGAAAAATAATTAACTGAAGTCAACTCAACAATCAAGCTATATTTCAGCAAGGTGATTTGGGAAACAATAGCAAACAGAAGATGAGAACTTCAGACTCAAAACCATACCCACTAATAAACTGATGGGATGTTGACATGACCATAAAAGCACTATTACTTTTACAGAGAATGCCATTTTCTTAATGGCCCATCTCTTTGCTTGCCACAACTCAAAATAAAAGTTCTAAGAATAAAATAAACCTTTATTTAAGGAATGTGATTAATATGAATTATGAAAGTGTACAGAAATAAAGCAAAGTACCTCAGAGGCAAAAAAGAAATGAAAGCAAAATCAAAATCCCTATGCTTATGGTTTTACAGAATGACAGAAAGTTGATGAAACATATTTGTGGGATATGGAAATGAATTTTGGATTCAGAAAATAGATGTGTATAATCAATTCATAACTTGTATTATGACTGATCTGTCACAATTAAAATGTATCCACTGTCAGTAGGAACTGAATAAAAAGTTAAAAACCTTGATAATTATGCCAAGTGATACTTTGCAATAAATATTTGCTCACTTGATAATAATCACCATCAGCTGACACCATATGCTATACATGAAAAGTATTCAATAAATATTTCCTGACTGAATGATTTCCATGTAATGAATGTATACAAATAAGTAGCTTTGAATATTTTTAAATAAGCAAATCTATTTTAATAAAGTTATTAAAAATTTATGTTGAAATTAAAATAAAAAGAGAATTCAGTATCTAGTCTTTATTTAATAAATGATTTTTATTTGATGAATTACTTTGTGATAAGGAAAAAGAATCAGAGTGTTTTATATCAGAATGTATAATTAGAAGTTCTAGAAAACATACTTGAGTACATTTCAAGCTTGTGGTTCTGAAGTATGATGAGTTCACTATGAGGTCTATGCAGAATCCCAAAATTCAATGTGAAGATGAGAAAGCAGGGCCACAAAGGACATGAAGTAGTAAAGACATGTTTAGTTTAGCTCAACTATTGTTATTAATTAATATATATATAACAGACATTGAGATATTTATTTATAATATTATGTACCAGGGGCTCCTTATTTTCCCTAGACAACAAAACAATAATAACATTGGGTGTGAGCATATGATATTTTTGCCTAATTACTACCCCTTCATTTACAAAATCTCACTGCTCCAAATTCAAGACCTCACCTCCAAATGCCTATGAGAATAGGCATTTGACCAGTCCACAGAATAGCATTCCTTCAGCAATGTAAATTGTTCTAATTACAAACAAGTCCTTCATAGTAGTTTAAGATATTGATTCATAGTGATGTCAGAGGAATGCTGGTCAGAGAGATACCTTTGATCTCTCCCTTTGAAGTTTCAACATTTTGAAGAGCTATAACTCAACAAAGGATTCTCTGCTCAACACACAAACTCACCTGAGAGATCACTCACTGAAACTTCTAAAGGTGGGTAAGTGGGAACAAATGGGGAATGCAAGAAGAGAGAAAAGCTGAGACAAGCCACAAACACAGCCCTGCAGCCAAAAGCTCACAGTGGGGCTCAGCCTGGAGAGGGGAGGAATCTGGTTGTGGCTGGAACTGCCTTCAGCCAACAGAAACAAAGAGGTTCTGTGGGCATTCCTGCAGGAGTGAGCAGTATGAGCCGTGACTGAGCCCAGAGACCTGGGCAGGTATACAACATGAAGGTGCAGCTGCGGTCACTGAGCAGTTGGCATTCCAGACAGAGAAACAAAGCCAGGGAGCCCTCCACCCCATAGCCATCCAGAGCTCACCTTCCTTTGCCCTTGGTGTTGGGTAGCCTAGCACATGATCTGCAAACCTGAGAACTGGTACAACAGAATCACTTTTTTTTTTCTTAATCAAAGGGTGCACTCTTTGGTCCTGGGATTCAGGTGCAAGGGGGGCCTCACAGAGGTTTAAGGTAGCCACTAACAGGAGGAAAAAACAACACAGAGGGTTGCTGGATATCCCCAGTCCACCCTACCTCTGTGCATTACAGCTACACTGACAACAGCATCTGATTGTGGAGGACAACACTGGGATTTCACAGAGCTAAAAACTTGTAATTCAGTACCATCTACTGAAAAAAGATATAATCTTCCTATTAATCTGTGAGAGAAGTGCCACTCATACATGAATGAATAGACAGAAAAGGAATTCCACTGAATGCCATTAATAATCTAGTTAGTGAGTCATCTTAGAAAGAAAATGAAAAATCTCCAGAAAGCAAACTTAGAGATGGAAATATGTGATATAAATGACAAAGAATTCAAGATTGCAGTTCTGAAAAAAACTTAACAAGATGTGATAAAATACAGACAAGTAATTTAATGAGCTCAGAAAACAAATCAACAAACAAAATGAGTACTTAACCAAAGAGATTGAAACTTTAAAGAAGAATCAAACAGAAATTCTGGAGATAAAGAACTCAATAAAAAAAGGATTAAGAATGAACTTGTTAGGACAAGAAATACAGTGGACCAAATAGACTTGGTGATATCAAAGATATAAATCTAGAAATGATGTAGAGGGAAAAAGAAAACTGAACATAAAAAAAGAAAGAACTTTATGAGAACTATCTAATTCAATCATATAAAGAAATAATGGGAGCCCTGGTAGGGTAGATTAGTTGGTTAGAGCATTGTCCCGATACACCAAGGTTTCAGGTTTCATTCCTGGTTAGTGCACGTATAAGACTCAACCAATGGCCCTGGCTGGATAGCTCAGTTGGTTAGAGCATTGTGTCAAAGCACAAATGCTGCCAGTTCAATTCCTGATCAGGGCACATACAGAAACAGATTGATGTTCCTTTCTCTCTCTCCCTTTCTCTCTCTCTAAATTCAATAAAGTGAACATTAAAAATATAAAAAAAGAATCAACGAATAAACATATAAATAAGTGGATAAACAAGTAGTATTTTTCCTCTCTCTCTCTCATAGACACATTTTGTCAAATCAATAATTTAAAAAGCGTATTAGGCTTCTCAGAAGAAAAAAGGGAGAAGGGAGGAAATAGAGAGCCCATTCAAACAAATAGCTGATGAGAACTGCCCAAACCTATAGAAAGAGCTAGATCCTCAGTCCAAGAAGCAAACATAACACCTAGTTACCTCAGTCCAAGGAGGCCTTCTCCAATGCACATTGTATTAAAAATGTCAAAATTTAATGACAAAGAAAGAATTCTCAATGCAGCCAGGGAAAAGAAAAAAGTAACCTATAAAGGAAAGCACATTAAGTTATAATTGGACTCTCCAGAGCAATTCTGCAAGCTAGAAGAGAGTGGAAGCAAGTATTCAAACTACCGGAAAAACAAACAAACATTATCAGCCAAAAATAATATAGCCAGCAAAATTATCCTTCAGATATGGAGAAATATAATTTTTTTTTCCAAACATACAGAAGGTGAGAGAATTTATCACCGGAAGACCCCTTGTAGGAAACACACCTGGGTGGTATATAACCTGAAACAAAGGAAAATTGTCATAAAACTATGGGTAAGATCACCCATACAAATTTACAGAATAAAGATTCATAATTTGTTTCAACAAAAACAGAAAAAGGGGGATATATAATGGTCTAAATTTGAAAAGGAGAATGGAGATCAGATGCATTCAAAAGAGAAAAAACGGTCCATATGAAACTTATTTTTCATAAACATAATGATAACTACACACACACACACACACACACACACACAAATATTGAGACTCCGAGCTTAGAAAAAGAAGAAACAGAAAAAAGTATGGAATACCACCAAACAAAAAAACAGAAAGATAATAAAAAAATGAATGGAGGCACAGAAATACCAGAAAACAAAAGATGAAATGATTATAGAAAATCCTCATAGCCTGGCCAGGCAGTGGCACAGTGGATAGAGCATTGGACTGGGAAGCAGAGGACCCAGATTTAAAACCTGAGATCACAAGCCAGAGAATAGGCTCATCCGGCTTGAGCACAAGCTCACCAGCCTGAGCATGGGGTTGCTGACTTGAGCATGGGATCATAGACATGACCCTATGGTCATTGGCTTGAGCCCAAAGGTCACTGGTTTGAAGCCCAAGATTGCTGGCTTGGGCAAGGGGTCACTCACTCTGCTGTAGTCCCCCAGTCAAAGCACATATGAGAAAACAATCAATGAACAACAAAGGAGGCGCAATTACGAGTTGATGCTTCTCATGTCTCTTCCTGTCTGTCTATCCCTCTCTCTGTCTCTGTCTCTGTCACACAAAAATCTGCATATATCAATAATTACCCTAAATGTTAATGGACTAAATTCAACAACAAAGTGGTACAGAGTAACATATTGGATAAAAAAACAAAACCCCACCATATGCTACCTTTAGAACACACAACTAAGCCACAAAGACAAAGTTGAACTCAAAGTGAAAGAGTGGAAAGTAATTCTCCAAGTAAATAATATCCACAGAAAAGCAGGTGTAGACATGTTTATATCTAACAAAATAGGATTCAAGATAACAAAGGTAACAAGACACAAAGATTGATATTTTATAATGATAAAGGGGACACTACATCAAGAACACATTATACTTCTTAATATATATGCCTCCAATTAAAGAGCTCTGAAATATATACAGCAACTATTAACAGAACTAAAGGGGAAAATAGACAAAAACATAATCATAGTTGGGAATCTTAATACTCCATGACAGCTGTAGCTAGATCATCCAAACAGAAAATTAATTTTAAAAATGGGCCTTAAATGACACATTCAATCAAATTTACATGATTGAGATTTACAGGGCCTTTCATCTCTGAACAGTAGATTATAAACTCTTCTCTAGAACATTCTCAAAGATAGGCCATATGTTGAGTCACAAAACTTACCTCAACAAATGATACCAAGTATATTCTCTGACCACAAGGCCTTGAAATTAAAAATAAACTGCAAAAAAGGAAAAGATAAAACCTCAAAATATGTGGAGATTAAACAACATACTACTAATAAATGACCCAGTCAATGAAGAAATAAAAGGTGAGATCAAAAGACATAAAGCAACAAATAAGCATGACAATATGACATATCAAAACTTCTGGGATAGAGCAAAAGCAATAATAAGAAAGATGTTTATATCATTACAAATCTATCTCAAGAAACAAGAGAAATCCCAAGTAAACAGCCTAACATTACATCTTAAAGAGCTAGAAAAAGAAGAATTAAGGTACCCCAAATTATGCAGAAGAAAGGAGATACTAAAAATTAGATCAGAAGTGAATAAAGTAAGAGAACAAAAGGACTGTACAAAAAATTAATATAACAAAGAGTTGGTTCTTTGAAATGATTAACAACATTGGCAAATATCTGGCTAGACTTAACAAGGAAAAAGGAGAAACGACTCATATAAACAAAATTAGAAATGAAAGAAAATTTACCTTAGACATCACTGATATACAAAGGATAATACTAGAATACTATGACAGACTATATACCACCCAATTTAATAACCTAGAAAAATCAAATAAACTCCTGGAAATGTATAACTTTCCCCAGACTGAATCATGAAGAACTGTGAAATCTAAATAAACTGATAAACAATGAGAAAATTGAAACAATCACTAAAAATCTTCTAAAAAAATAAAAGTTCAGGACCAGATAGCTTAACTAGTGAATTCTACTAAACATTCGAAGAAGATTCACTACCTGTCTTTCTCAAACCCTCTTGAAAAATTGAAGAAGAGGCAATAATTCCTAACATATTTTATGAAGCCAACATAATCCTGGTACTAAAACCTGGCAAGGATAACACAAAAAATGAAAACAACAGATGAATATCTCTGATAAATACAAATGCAAAAATACTAAACAAAATATGAGGAAGTCAAATACAATACACTAATAAAATAATACATCACAGTCAAGTGGAGTTCATTCCAAAGGCACAAGGATGGCTCAACATATGTAAATTAATCAATGTAATACACCATATTAACAAAACAAGGGATAAAATCATATGACCTTATTAATAGAGGCAGTAAAAGCATTTGATAAGATATAGCATCTATTTATGATTAAAATAATAACATAGGTAAAGAAGAAAAGTAGTTCAACATAATAAAGGCCATATATGACAAGCCATTAGCCAATATTATACTAAATGGTAAAAAACTGAAAGTTTTTTTTTGAAATCAGGAACAAGAAACAAATATCCACTCTCACCACTCTAATTCAACATAGTTCTAGAAGTCCTAACCAGAGCAATCAGGCAAGAAAAAAATAAGGCATTAAAATTGGAAATGAAGAAGTAAAAGTGATACTTTTTGCAGATGACATAATTCTATATATAGAAAACCCTAAAAACTCTGTCAAAAACTATTAGAAACAATAAACAAATACAATAAAAATGCATGAAAAGATCAATGTACAAAAATCCACTGCTCTCCATATATTTACAATGATACTTCAGAAAAAGAAATGGAAAAAGAAATTCCTTTTGCAATTGCAGCCAGAAAAAAAAAAACCCTAGGAATAACTTAACAAAGAATGTAAAGAACCTATATATTGAAAACTACAAAGCATATTAAAAGAGATTGAAAAACACACAATGAAATGGAAAGATCTTTTATGTTCATAAGAAGAATCAATATAGTTAAAATGGCCATATTACCCAAAGCCATTCACAGATTTAATGCAATTTCCAATTCCCATCAAAATCCCAATGCCATTTTTTTAAAGAAATAGAACAAAACATCATCAGATTTGTATGGGACCACAAAAGACTCCCAATAGCCAAAGCAATCTTGAGAAAAAAGAATGAAAACCTACCTATCACACTCTATAACTTCAACCTATAATAATCAAAACAACCTGATATTGCCCAACCAGGCAGTGGCACAGTGAAGAGTGTTGGCCTGGGACACTGAAGACCCAGATTCAAAACCCTGGAGTCACTGGCTTGAGCTAGGGGTAATCTGGCTTGAGTGTGGGATCATAGACATAACCCCATGGTTGCTGGCTTGAGCCCAAGGTTGCTGGCTTGAGCAAGGGATCACTGGCTCAACTGGAGCCCCCTAGTCAAGGCACATATGAGAAAGTAATCAATGAACAACTGAGGTGCCACAACTATGAGTTGATGCTTCTTATCTCTCTCCCCTTCTGTATATGTCTGTCCCTATCTATCTCTGTCTCTATCTCAAAAAGACCAACTACAAAAAAAACAACAACAAAAGAAAACATGATATTGGCAGAAGAACAGACACCAAGACCAATGAAACAGAATTGAGAGCCCAGAAATAAAGCCACATGTATATGGGCAAATAATTTTTGACAAATGAGCTGGAAATGCACAGTGGAGTAAAGAAGTTTCTTCAAAAATGGTACTGAAAAAAATGGAAAGCCACATGCAAAAGAATGAAACTAAACCACAGTTTGTCCCTATGTAAAAAAATTAATTGAAAACGGATCAAGGGCCTAAATATAAGTTCTGTAACAATAAACTGCATAGAAGAAAACATAGGTACTAAACATACAAACCTTGGTTGTAGAGAATATTTTATGAATTTGACCCAAAAGGAAAGGGAACTAAAGGCAAAAATCAATAAATGGACTATACCAAACTAAAAAACTTATGTACAGCAAAAAGAAATCAACAACAAAACAAAAAGGCAACCAATTAAATGGGAGATGATATTTGTTAGTAACAGCACTAACAAGGGGTCAATATCCAAAATATATAAAAAACTCATACAATTCACACACAAAAAAGAAGCAATCCAAATACATAAAAATGGACAGAGAACCCGAACAATTTTCCCAAATGCACATATAAATGGCCAAAATATATATTATATATGAAAAGATGTTCAACACTAGCTATTAAGGAAATATAAATCAAAACTACAATGAGACACCACCTTACACCTGTTAGGTGGCTATTATCATCAAGACACAATAACAAATGTTAAAGAAGTTGTGGAGAAAGAGGAACCCTCATTCATTGCTGATGGGAATGTTAACTGGTTCAGCTGGTTAGAATAAAAAAAATAAGAATAGAGTTACCATATGACCCAGCAATCTTTCTTCTGGGTATCTACCCGAAAAATTCAAAAACAATTATTCACAAAGATTTATGCACCCCATTTCATTGCAGCATTATTCATGGTGTCCAAGACATGGAGACAACCAAACATTTCTTTAATAAACAATAGGGCAAAGAAGATGTGGTATGTGTACACTATGGAACACTACTCAGCAATAAGAAAAGTTGAAATACTGTTATTTGAAACATGAATAGATCTTAAAAATATCATGCTTAGCAAAGTCAGTCAGTCAGAAAAAGCTAAGAACCATATGATTTCACTTGTATGTGGAGTAAAGAAACTCAAAGATACAGAAAACAGTTTGGTGGCTACCAGACTGTGATTACACAGTCATTGAGGGTAAAGGGGGCCCAATATATGCTGATGAAAGATGACTTGATTTTGGGTGGTGGGTACACATGCAATATAAAGGCCAGGTATCGTAGAAATATACACTTAAAACCTATGTGATCCTGCCTGGCCTGTGGTGGCACAATGGATAAGGCCTTGACCTGGAATGCTAAGGTTGCCAGTTTGAAACCCGGGGCTTGCCTGTTAAAGGCACATAGGAAAAGCAACTACTATGAAGTTGATGCTTCTGGTTCCTCCTCCCCCACTTTTCTCACTCTCCTGTCTTGAAAATCAATAAATAAAATCTTTAAAAAATAAAAATTTAAAAAAGAATGTGACTGCCATCTTCCTTAACATTTGGAGAAATAATCTGTTCTGTGTCATAAAGCCGAACAAAATGTGGGAAAAGGAACAAAGGAAGAAAAAGGGGAGGAGGGAAGAGAGTGGTGGGAGTAGAGGCAGAGGTAGGGAAGGAGAACAAGAATAAATGAGTGTAACCTGAAGAAATCAAATCCTAGTTCCACTTGTTGAACCTCAGCTACCTGATCCTCTACCTTTGATTCCAATGAGCAACTAATTCTCTCTCAGGCCTATGCCCTGATACAGTCTGTTGTACCCTTAAGTTAATTTGAGTGGAATTATTTCACCTGCAACAGAAAAAACAAACAAACAAACAAAAACTAAACAAATCCACAGTTGCCTACATTTATTAATCTCTGGGCTATCATATCTCCCATTTTTACTCTTCTAGACATCAACGCCTATGGAACTGACTTTGTACCTAAATGTCCTCTTTTTGAAATACTTAGCATAGTTTCCGTTCACCTGTCTGGACCCAACTAATACAGTATCTGAAAGTAGGCCTTGAGAAAGAGGCCTTTGAAACACAGTTTAGAACCACCAGCTCTTAGTGGTACATGAACCTACTAAGACGGTGGCATTTCTTGGAAAGAGCACGGAGGAAAGGTTCAAAGGGGGAACTAATTTTAAAATAGCAAAATGAATGTGTGCTGGTTGATTTTGAATTCAAGTTGACTGTGACCTAATTAATGTTCACAACAGCAGGCAGAAGTATTTGTTGAAAAATCATCTGGACATGGCCACTATCTATGCTGAGCCCTTACATGGCACAGTCCAGTGGAGGAGAAGCTGAGACGGAGCAAGATGAGATTGAGGTGATACATCTGGTGACATAGTTGACCTCATACCACCTCCCACACCATCCTGGGTCTAATTGATCATCATTCTACAGAGTTAAAGAATAACAGAATCATTGCCTGTTTTGAATAGTAATGTGACATGACCTATAAATAGTGCCAGGTTCATGATAAAGGATCAGCTCCAAGTAGTTCCTACTGCTGTTAACGATGTTGTAACATGGAAAAGAATATCAGCACTATTTTGAGTGAAATAAGTAAATCAGAGAAAGCTAAGAACTGCATGATTTCACACATAGGTGGGATATAAAACTGAGACTCAAGGACATAGATAAAAGTGGTTACCGAGGAAAGGGGGATGGAGGAGGGGTGGGGGAGGGGGGAAAGGTGTAAAGAGAGACAAATATAAGGTGATAAAAAATGATTTGACTTTGGGTGACGGTATACGGCATAATCAACAGTTCAAATGCTATAGAAATGTTTACCTGAAACTATGTACTCTTATTGATCAATGTCACCCCATTAAATTTAATTTCCTAAATCAAATTTTTTAAAAAGAATATCAGCACATTATCTAGTCTATTAAAATGCTTCTTCTAATGTATAGGTAAATATATCTATAAGATTTTATTTGTGTTATATTAGCTTCTAATGAAGAACAAACTTTACAAAGTGATATTACAAAAGCTTAGAATAAATAAAACCCCAAAACCCTGAGGACAAACTAAGTTTGTTGCTAAATGAACTGTTTTTGATGTCTGCCTCTTGCTGTGTTTTTGGCTGTTTCACAGTTCTATCCTGTCTGCTCTCTGCTTCGGTTTATTTTAAGGTGCTGTCAGAAAGATGCTAACTGATCATGTCGACATCCTCTATTACTCCCAGTTCTCACAGCTTTAGCCACTTCAGCCTCATATGACAAAATATTTTAAATTTCAACAGATACAGAATTGCATGGCCCACTAATTTCAGAGACCTGTTCCATTAACTGGCATTGCGATGATACAATCTCTTCAATGAAATATTTACCTCACTTTATATGCCTGAAAGATTTATCTTATTTCCTTGATGAGGACACACCTGTGATGAGGGATTACTGGTCAAATCTAAATTTTGTATCTGGATAGTACACACCTGCAAAGTTGTCACATTGAATTAAATATTTTTATTAATAGTCTGATTAAATCATGATAAACAAAATCTTTTGGACACAAGTCCTATGTAAACAAATTCAACAGCCTGCCTCCATATTTATAATCAAAGTAAAAAGCAAATACATGGGATTGGTGTTCAATCATTAACATCAAATGCCACTGAAACCAGCTCAGCGCATCCCAGTTTGGAAACTGCTAAATCTCATTAAGCAAAATAAATATTGATTTTCATTTGCCCATATCTGTTCAATTCTAACATTATTTTGGTGGGGGGATGACCACTCCAATTCCTTTGAAATGCCCCATGCAACTATATGCATTTAAGATAGAAGCTGCTTTATTGTCTCTGTGCTCCCCAGAAATTAGGTTTAGCCCCTACATAACATGTACAAGTACTGCCAAAGCAGCCACAAAACACCCACAATGAACAAGTAAGTGTAGGAAAAACAGCTGTGTTAGGCTTGCTTGCTTGTAGTTTGCATGATTAGTGCAAAAGCATATGGCAGAGCCACGAGTGTATAGTCTATGTAAGGTTACAGGGGCTTGGACACATGGTGGTGTTTGGCAGATTGCTTGCCTACCACTGTGAGGGGCTGTTTTGCTGTTCATTTGCCTGCTACCATGAGAAGTGATATAACCCTGCCTGTTTGCTCATCCACCATTTTGAGAATTTATTAAATGGAAATGGCCTACCACTTTCTGGCTCCACAGTTTCTCTACCATCTGCCCGAATCCAGTGTGAATCTGCCTGGCCTTGGCCACTGGCATTACATCTGGTGTAGTGGGCAGTATTTGGATCAGATTGGTATGGAGTCACCAGCCCTCTTGAAGGGTGGGATACAGAAGTGGCCACTGTTCTCCTGCACATGGTTCCCTGTGCCCATCTTGTTGAGGGTATGGGCTGGGTGTTTTTTACAGCCCCGTGAGAAGAAATTGAAAGCTCTGTGAAGAGGCTGCACAAGGTCAAAAGCTTCAGGATGAGCTGCAGACTGAGAACCAATGATGTCATGAGCAGGAATGATCACTGAAGAGAGTTGCAGATTCAAGAACTGCAGTTTAGTTTACAAGCTGAGAACCAGTGACAGTTTGAACTGGAACGAGTACTAGAGAAGGAAGTAGACTGCTTTCAAGAGCTCCAATGTGAAATGCAGGCTGAACACCAGAGGCACTTGAAATTAGACTATTGCTTGAGAGGAAAATACATGTCTGAGAGATGTAGTTTGCCCAAGAAGCCAAATGCTGGCAGTGACAGTTGTTAGAGAAACAACTGCAGATTTAAGAGCTCAAACTTCAGCTTTAGATTGAGAGCTGGCAAAGCAGGTGCTGAAGAAAAAGCAGCATTTATACCAAAGAAGTGGCTCTGAGTCAGCACAAGCAGGCATTTCCAACTCCTCTTCTGAGGCGGAGGAGGTTCAGGCTGAAATTGCCATGTGCAGACTCAGAGCCTGGTCAGTGGTCCCCAGATGGTAAAACCCAACAGCCAAGAGTGCCTCCGGGACAGGCACAACTCCTTCACATGTAGTGGAGTACTCTGTGGTCCAGCCCTACTCCCAGGGAGAGGTGATGGAGTTAGTGGCAAAATTCAGGCAGAAAACCAACAAGTCCCTGGCAGCTTACTTGCTGCAGTTGTAGAACATAGGGGTGGATGGCGTCATGCTCTCCAGAACAGAGATGGAGAAATTAGCCGTCATTACCATGTACTCCTCCTTGAGGCAGCATCTTCAGAACTGCCATAATAACGCAGGAAACCATACCCTATTAGAATGAGTGATGGCTGCCATTCATACAATCTGGCAGAATGTTGGAAACTTGCTGGGAGCAGTGATTTAGCAGTCATATAGTGAGCTGCAGCAGGCCCTGTGGGAACTAGGTATGAGAATGATGCTTTCAAACTGAGGTACCATGGGCCAGATGAGGAAGTATTTACAGCAAGGAAGAGGGACCTTATTCTCTGTAGTGCCCCATCAGCCCTTTTGGGGTCACTAGTGGCTAACTTGAGCCCCTATGTGGGGTAGCCCATCAACACAGTTACACAGATGGTGGCAGGTTTGGGGGAGGTGGAGGCAGCACAAAACTATAAGGCTGTGCAAGTTCTTGCCCATGCTGCTCCACCAACTAACAAGAGAAACGGGCCTATAAAGGTTACCCAAACACAAATGTGGATATATTTTATTGTGGCTGGGATAGATAGGGAGAAATTAGATGGCAAATCTAATAAAGTTCTTTTGGAGCTTTGGGAGCACAGAGATTTCAGTCACTGAAACCAATGGACCTAGAAGCTACCAATAAAATAATTGTTGCACAGGTGGTATGGTTGCAAGGTTATATGTTGGACACAGATGAGGGAGAGGCGAATCTCTAAGACCCATTGTTCCAGTTTGAATAGGAGAAAGGCTGAGAAACTCATCTAACAGGGATGGGCAGGGACCAAAGGCCACATGTGGAATTGGCAATCCACTGGTCCTCTTCTAATATACAATGGGTGTTGGCCTTGGTGGATACAGGTATGGGATGTTCCCTCCTCTATGGGAACCCAGAGAAGTTTTCTGGAACCCCAGTGGCCATTAATGGTTATGGGGGCCAAACTATTCAAGGGAAACCAATAACTATTCCTTTGGGAATAGGAAGACTGCCTCCTAAGCCATACAATGTATATGTATCTCCTATCCCTGAATATATTTTGGGGGTAAATGTCTTACAAGGACTATGATTGAAAACCACAACCGGGGAGTTTCACCTGTGGGTCCAGGTTGTGAAGGCAGTGTTGTGGGGACACACAGCATATTCTCCCCTTTGCAATTGCCTGTTCCCTGGCACATGACTAGCACAAAGCAATCCTGCCTATCAGGCAGTTATGAAGAAATCACAAGGACAAAGTTGGGGATGATCTGGCTGGCACACAGCCCTTACAACTCCCTTATATGGCCTGTGTGCCAGCCAGATGGAATCTGAAGAATGACAGTAGATTACAGAGAACTTAATAAAGGTGTTCCTCTTTGCACACTGATGTTCCTTTGGATAGCTAACCCGATGTATTGGCTAAGCCGTGAGTTGGGGTTAATGCCTTTTTCTCTATTGATATAGCTGCAGAGTCAAGACCAACTTGCCTTCACTTGGGAAGGGCAGCAATGGACCTTTATAGTATTATCACAGGGCTATTTTCAAAGTCCCACCTTGTGTCACGGGCTGGTGGCTGCTGACTTGGTGAAATGGAAACAACCAGAGGCAGTTCATATGTACCATTATATTGATGATATCATGCTAACCAGTGACTCTCTTTCAGGATTGGAACAAGCAGCCCCTATCCTGCTATCCCATTTGAAAGATGTGGCTGGGTGGTCAACAAGGGCAAATTACAAGGACCTGGGTTGTCTATTAAATTCTTGGGATTTGTTTGGTCAGGTAGAATGAAAGTTTTACCTCATGTGGTTATAGATAATATCCAGGCATTCCCTGTGCCCACTACAGTAAAACAGTTAAAGGAATTTCTAGGTCTGTTGGAGTACTGGCAAGCACTAATACCCTATTTGGCTCAGTTACTGTGCCCCTTATATAACCTTATTTGGAATGGGGCTCACTGGGATTGGATTGAGCAGGCACAAGGTGCTTTTGAATCAGAAAAGAGAGCTGTCAAGGTGGAACACGCTTTGAATGTGTTTGATCCCACCAGGAACAGAGAGATAGACATCCATGTAACTTCTGAAGGGTTTGGATAGGGCTTGTGGCAATGAACTGAACACTTATGGAAAGGCACTGAGGTCTGTTTCCAACAAGCTGTACAGCTAGTTGCCTATAATTGACTTTCATGTTGGATGATTTGCTGACAGCTGGACTATCGTGGACTGATCATTCGGTGGTATAATAGACTCTTAAAGCAGGACTCTTGAAGAGAGAGGTCATTGGCTCCCTTGCTGATGGACACACCGCCTGTGGACAGTACTATGAGAGACCTTGATGGGGGGAGGTGCAGCACCTATGGAGGCTCTCCTGTACTAGGAAGCAGGTCCCAACCAGTTGCAGAGATGCACCAAGAAAACTTTCTTCAATGGACATGGCCCTGGATTTTATAGGCCCCCCACCTACAATGGGTGGCCTTGTTACACTGTTGGGTAGGGGGCTAGAGATGGGCCTCCAGTTTACTCCCTGGAAGAATGCTCAGTTAGACATTGTGAAGGGCAGTTTTGTAATTATTGTCATTTTTGGTATAGCTGGTTCCTTTGTAATTCTGTTGCTGTTGTCTGTACTGTTTCTGTCATGTTATATACCTCAATTCCCGCACAGGACCTGTTGCACAGATAGTAAGGGGAGAAACTCTAAAGGAGTGGAACGTGGGGAAAACAGCTGTGTTAAGCTTGTTTACTTGTACTTTGCATGATTAGTGCATGAGCACATGGCAGAGCCACATGTGCATAGTGTATGTAAGGCTATGGGTGCTTGAACTCAGCGTGGTGTCTGGCATATTGCTTGCCCCTAACTGTGAGGGTCCATTTTAATGTTCATTTGCCTGCTGCCATGAGAAATGGTTTTCTCCTGCCTGCTTGCTCATCTGCCATTGTGAGTATCTATTAAATGGGAATGGCCCACCACATTCCAGCTCCACAGTTCCTCTACCATTTACCTGAATCCAATGTGAGCTTGCTTGGCTTTGGCCACTGGCATTACAATAAGTATGAGCATACACTATGGTTCTATATGCAACAACCTATGTGTAATATATGCAAGAAGTTAAGTATCACATATTAACCTAAAGGCACATTAAATTTTATAAAGATTTAAAATACACTATGGCATTTTGTCCAAGAAAAATAAGATCGGGGTTTTTTTTTTTCCAGTTCTATAATGGCAGGAACCAGTTCTTGTGTTCCCTATTGTATTCCAGTCCTGGCACTTGTAAGAACATAATGAATGCTAGATACATGGTGGTTGAATAATCAATGAATTTTCTAGAAGTTATCTCACCTTACCCCTTATTCCCATAAACTCTGCACAAGCCACTTAAAAAACAGTGTTATAATGACTTATAATTTCCTTGAAAAAATCATTTAAAAAGCCATATGAAATAATTCAATTTAACATTAAATATATGAAAATTTCCCCATAGAGTATCATTATAATAAATACACGATTTGGGGACAATGCTTGTTGAACTAAAAATGGCTATCTTCAAAGGAACCTTAGAGAATCATTAAGTTCAGATAAAAAGTTTCTAAAGCAATTATTAAATACTATATCCAACTCCACTTTCTTACTCCTCTCTACTTCTTCCACCTGGGATTGAATAAAAGGCCCATACCTTGGTGTGTTACATACTTTCAGAATATAGATGATAGGCAAGGTTTTTCTCTGTGTGGTTGTTTTTGAGAGGAAACCCTTCCACTGTCTAAAAAGGTAACTCTGAACACTAAACAAGTCTTACATGAGCCAGGGACTCTATCTTGCAATAAGCCAGAAAACAAAACTTTGTTTATGCAATTGTTCTACCCTCTACTACTTTCTTAAATTTAGATAAATAACATAAAAAAGGTGTTTATTTCATTTGTTATTCAATCCAAATAACTATTTTGTGAGCTGTTCTCATCTGTATACTGCATGAGTCCTGCTGAACCTGAAGGAAGGGAGGGCTCATTCATCTATATTCCCACCCTTTTCTGACAGGTAAAGCACATTGGACAGGTGGAAGCTCTTCCCACAGCATGTGTCAAATCATGTGCGGCAAGTGTAAAATATTCAATTTACTTGAGGAAAAAATAATTCTACCACTCTCAAAAATCTGATAAGAAGGTTAAGACTTATGATCTTATAGCTTCAGCAAACCCCCGTCCATCACAGACTGATACGGTTCTCAGAGACAGCGCCTGACAAATTTCAAGGTATGCCTGTGATTTTCAGTCCTGTACATTTGTCGTCATATCTAATATGGCAAAACTCTACATTTACCATCTGTTTGATACTTCATCTATTCCCTCAGTGTCTAATTAATTAAAAATGAAGATTAAATGATTTTCAAGTGATTATTCACTCCCAATAAAAAAGCCCCATTACTCCAGATACTATTAAAGAATGAATATTAATAAAACCCAGAAATTTTGTAGTCAATTACATAATATATATGATATATATGTGTAGTTATATGCATGTATGTATTTAACAGTATTTATATGAGCAGTGGAGAGAGACTTTAGAGCGTCAGGAAAGGGGAAGGGATGAAAAATCATCACAATAAATATTTTTAAACAAAAGTATAACAATAAAAGGTTTCTAAACTTTAGATCATTATTTCAACTCACGTTTGATGTAATATGTCTAGGAAAATAGAGAATTTGTTAAAAGCAAATATATTATATAAAATAATATATATATAAATATATATAAAAACCATAAAGAAATTATGATGATCAGTGCTAGGGTGACCCCCAAGGCCACCACCACTTAGGATTCATTTTCTCATATAATCTTCTTCCTTTGAGTGTGGGCAGGACCTATGATGTCCTCCTAATCAAAAGTAATAGGATCTCGACTTTTGTGATTATGTTAAATGGTATAAGACTGTCTTTCTAGTAGAATCATTCTAAAAATTTTCTTTGCTGACTTGACAAAGTGACCGTGTGTGTGTGTGGGGGGGTACATTTGACAAATGTGGGCAACCTCCTAGGGAAAAGCAGGTGTCCTTTGGGATCTGAGGGTGGCCTCTAGATGACAGCTGGCAAAAAGTTGTGGTCCTCTCAGTCCTACAACCACAAAGAGTTGAATTCTGTCAACAACCAAAGGTTAGAAATGGATTCTTCCCTAGTCGAGCCACCAGATGAGAATGTAGCCAAGTCAACACCAAGATTGAAGCTTTGAGAGACCATGAACTGAGGATCCATTTGGGCCATGCCTACACCCCTGATCTACAAGAATTCTGTGATAATAAATATGCTTTTTAAGCTGTTAAGTCAGTGGTAATTTGTTATTCAGAAACATCAATTAATATCAAATGTCAACTATAATTTAAAAAAAATTACATTGCATGGAAAAGAAATATCTTTTATATTAAATATTTAAATGTGTACAGCTTGGGACAATATTCAATGTTACCTATTTTTATGGCATCAAATATCACCCACAAAAATTTAATGAAGAAAAAGATTTAATTGCAATCAGTAATATTTACATTTTTAATGCCAATAGCTCTTTAAATCAGAAAATGGTACAAAAAATAAAAGAAGCTTTGTCAAAAGCTGCTTCATATTAAAGTAATCTAAGTCTAGTAATCTGGTTGCTCTTTTTAAATATTATAAAAATGTAGAATTTATCTCTATACATGCACATTCATTCATCTTTCATAATGCCTGGATAACTGTTGTTGCTTCATTTGGGAGACAGATATAAACTAAAGTGATCTTAGACTCAATCTCAATTTTTTCTACAAAAAGTATGCTCTTAAAAGCTTCACATCTGCTTGACTAGGTAGTGGCGCAGTAGATAGAGTGTCAGAGTGGGACGTGGAAGACCCAGGTTTGAAACCCCGAGGTCACTGGCTTGAGTGCAGGCTCATGAGCCCAAAGTTGCTGGCTTGAGAAAGGAGTCACTTGGTCTGCTGTAGCCCCCCGGTCAATGCACATATGAGAAAGCAATCAATGAACAACTAAGGTGCCGCAACAAAGAATTGATACTTCTTTCTCCTCTCCTGTCTCTCTGTCTTTCTCTGTCCCTGTCTCACACACACACACACACACACACACACACACGCTTCACATCAAAACCTAAAATTATTTATGTAACCAGCCTGTGTTTAGTCATTAAATCACATTACTATCTACACAGAAATTTCTGTAAGCTCTGTAACAACACTGTATCATTTTGGCCTTAACAATATTAAAAGATGTACCCCCAATCACAGTACCATTACAAGTCCCACTAGGAGTTCTATGAGTACTCCTGATGGGCTATGAACCATTTCTGTCACCAGCTATGCACTGCTTCTTGATGGCCCCTGTCCACTAATACCATGAGCAAGAGATATGCACACCTGAGCCACTAGTTAATGCTCTGTCCCCACTGAGCAAACTGGCTAGGATGCTGTTACTCATTACTGAAGCAAATCTCTCTTGAGGAAGCCACAGAGCCAAGCTGATTGAATCAGAGGCATTACAACATTTATGGAGAGAGCTCTTTAATATTCCACGCAAGGCCTTTCATCCCTGCTAGGTGGTCTCCAATGAGAACTGATCCAAATAAAAGTGATCTTGCTCTGCCCTAAACTAGGATGACTCTCTGGTTCCCCAAGTATGTGAGCAAGTCAAGTTCCTCGGTCACATTTTGTTTCTCCTTGCAATGAATTCTCAAAATTCTTCTTTTGTACTACCCACCGACAACCACAGTCATGCTCCAATATTTCTATACCTGTATTGTAGTTTCTTCTCAGAGAGAATCATTATTCCTCAAGCAATTGGCATATGCAAACAACTACGGGTTCAAGGTCTGGAGGAAGCACACTAATTCCACATTGCAGGCCTATTTCAGTTTTCTGCTACAGCTATGATAACTTATTCATCAACATCCTTTTGATTATTATAATTCAAATAGAAATAAATAAAATTATTTTTAATAATTACAAATAGCAATTTCTTGAGGTATGCTTTATAAATACCCTAAATCAATTAAGAAATATCCACTCTCATACAAAATAGCTAATCTCATACAAATCTGAAAGAAACCAGAGCAATGTGTTTAGGACCTGGAAAAAAATATCATCAATCACACCAGATTGTCAGTCTCTTTGTGACCTGCATACTAATCATGATACAAATGCTATAAACACTAAAAAGCTATGATGTGATCATGGCTTTTCAAATTGATATTAATGTTGCTTCATGGTTTCTGGTGTGGTGGCTAATGACAAAAATAGAGAAGCTATTATATTATAAATAAATATCTGGGTGTACAAATGAATCCTAAGATATTTATTTGAAGTTAATCAAATTCTATTATTGCATCCATCATTACAAATTATCCCTTGCATTCTAATCATTGGTTTCTTATTATTTCACAAAAATGGATAAATGCAAGTCCAATCGCTAAAAAGACTGCTACATTTTATTTCAATATGGGTTGTAATTTATTTTATCTTAAACAACAGCTGTAATAAAATAGCTAAATATATCACTTTTGCAAACAGACTCCAATATATCTGGACCAGGTGCATACTTAGCCTAGAACAGAGCTGAACACAAAAATACTTTCTGAATAAATAAAATAACCCAACTTTCCACAAGTATTGTGAATGCATAGACCTCATCCTTCCAAAAATAAATCTTGAAGAATAAGGCACTAGAGCCAAGTTATACAGTGTTTCTCCCTCTTAACTAACATAGCTTGTTTCCTGGACAGTAGAGGGGGTTTGGTTTAGAATATCTATTATATTTCCTATTCACCTTCATGCATTAATGACTTATGCTTCCATCATTTCTTTACTTTATTTAGAAAATCAAATTTATCAGGGTGGCATTGATCAATAAGAGTACATAAGTTTCAGGTAAACATTTCTATAGCATTTAAACTGTTGATTGTGTTGTGTGCCCATCATCCAAAATTAAATCATTTTCTGTCACCACATATATATTTGTCTCTCTTTACTCCTCTCCTCCTGGTAACCACTTCACTTTTATCTATGTTCATGAGTCTCATTTGTATATCCCACCTATGTGTGAAATCACATAGTTCTTAGCTTTTTCTGATTTATTTATTTCACCTAGTATAATGTTTTCAAGGTCCATTCATGTTGTTGTAAATGGCAATATATCATCATTTCTTATAGCTGAGTAGTATGCCATTGTATATATGTACCACATTTTCTTTATTCAATCCTCTATCAAATCCAAAGGACATTTTGGTTGTTTCCATATCTTGGCCACTGTGAATAATTTGTGATGAATATGGGGGTACATGGGTCTTTGTGAACCTATGTTTTGAAGTTTTTTTGGTAGATACCCAATAGAGGGATTATTGAATCCTGTGGTAATTCCATTCTTAATTTTTTGAGGAACCACCATACTCTCTTCCACAATGGCTATACCAGTTCTTGATTCTTTTATTCCCCAATTTTATGTATACTAAGATACTTTAAACAACCACTCCTATACATTGTGAGGAATTAGGCAAGTTTGTCTTTAGGTAATATTTTCTTTATACAATCAGTAAATCAAAATTATGTAATTCTGGTACCCCAAAGTACCAAACACACAGGTAGGTACAAATTTCTATTAACAGATATTGATTGCTTTAAAATAGTTACTGTCAAACTATCCAATGAATACTCATTTTGGTTCAAAGAATAAAAACCCTACAAACAATAGAATCTTCTTGACAATCTTCATTTCTATTCATTATCTTACAGACCTAAAATGATGTCTGGAACTTGCTAGACATAGCTTAATTTTGTATAAATTATTAAATAAATACCTTAATTATTATAGGTTGAAACAAAGATAGGTGGATGCCCTTCTTTTATGTTTTGAATACACATTTTCCAATGAAGTGACTAAAGTTAATAACAGAAGAAAAGACCAGTCTGCCACAAGTATTTATATCTTCGTATTATCAGACATTAAGTTAATGCTGTAATACTGAAATAGATAACAGACACAAAAATTAAAAGTCTGTAATTATGCCCTAATTAGTTGCATTATAGCCATTAGTTTAATATTTTATCTGTAGAAATTACTGACAAAATCTAACAAATAATTGGGGGGTTTTATGGGGGTCCTTTTTCTTAAGTGAGAAGCAGGGAAGCAGAGTGACAAACTCTTGCATGCACCCTGACTGGGATCCACCTGGCAAGCCCCCTACTGAGTGATGCTCTGCCCATCTGGGGCATTGGTCCATTGCTCAGCAACTGAGCTATTTTAGCTCCTGAGGTGAGGCCATGGAGCCATCCTCAGCACCCAGAGCCAACTTGCTCCGACTGAGCCATGGCTGCAGGAGGAGAAGAGAGAGAGAGAGAGTGAGGACCGAGAAGAGGAGAGTGAGGGGTGGAGAAGCAGATGGTTCCTTCTCCTGTGTTCCCTGACCAGGAATTTGAACCCAGGAAGTTCATACTCTGAGCTGACACTCTACCACTGAGCCAACCAGCCAGGGCACAAATAATTGTTAAATAAATAATTTCTTACATTTTAGCTAGATCAACTAGCTATAGTTATAGAAAGGTAATTTTTAAAAGAAAAACACAGTCATCAAGCTTTTGCTATGTAAATCTTGCTTATTTTTTCCATGTAGACCTTTGTAACATTTCTACTAATTAGAAGACTCCCAAGATATTTTTAGTTTTAACAAATAACATCACCATTTTACTTTTTGGTGCAAGAGAGCCTCAATATATTTAAATATGGCTTGTCTAATTTGTAAAATGTTTTTGAATGGCCACATAATTATCACTCCTCCACATTCTACCCCATAATGGAGGACTATATAATTCTGATTTAATGAGATGAATTTTCTTCTGTAACTTATGTAAAAAAAGTCATTACTTTATTAAAGTGAATGATTCCTATAATTAAATTTAATGTTTTACTTATGTGTTTCCCCTTAAAATTGAGTTTAAATGTCTGCCTTATTTTTTTTATTTAATATTTACTGTGATGAACTTGACTCATGTCAATCAATTATGTAAATACAGTTTTTTTTTCTTTCTCGAAGCTGGAAACGGGGAGAGACAGTCAGACAGACTCCCGCATGCGCCCGAACGGGATCCAACCGGCACGCCCACCAGGGGCGACGCTCTGCCCACCAGGGGGCGATGCTCTGCCCCTCCGGGGCGTCACTCTGCTGCGACCAGAGCCACTCTAGCGCCTGGTGCAGAGGCCACAGAGCCATCCCCAGCGCCTGGGCCATCTTTGCTCCAATGGAGCCTTGGCTGCGGGAGGGGAAGAGAGAGACAGAGAGGAAGAAGGGGGGCGGGGTGGAGAAGCAAATGGGTGCTTCTCCTATGTGCCCTGGCCGGGAATCGAACCCAGGTCCCCCGCACGCCAGGCCGACGCTCCACCGCTGAACCAACCGGCCAGGGCCATAAATATTTTTAATGATGATATTTACTTAAAGCTACTCTGTGTCCAAATGCTCAAAATTGATTATGCTAGTCAATTATCAAGCTTGGTTTATGGTAAGATAAAAAAATATGCTGAAATTTTATTTAGAAAATAGATACTTGAGTGTACTGAGTAAGCAACTATTAAGAGCAATTATAACACATGTAGCCCCATGTTCATTGCAGCACTGTTCACAGTGGCCAAGACATGGAAACAACCAAAAAGCCCTTCAATAGAAGACTGGATAAAGAAGATGTGGCACATATACACTATGGAATACTACTCAGCCATAAGAAATGATGACATCAGATCATTTACAGCAAAATGGTGGGATCTTGATAACATTATAAGGAGTGAAATAAGTAAATCAGAAAAAAACAAGAACTACATGATTCCATACATTGGTGGAACATAAAAATGAGACTAAGAGACATGGACAAGAGTGTGGTGGTTACCAAGGGTGGGGGGGGAGGGAGGACATGGGAGGGAGGGAGGGAGAGAGTTAGGGGGAGGGGGAGGGGCACAGAACTAGATAGAGGGTGACGGAGGACAATCTGACTTTGGGCAAGGGGTTTGCAACATAATTTGATGACAAAATAACCTAGACATGTTTTCTTTGAATATATGTACCCTGATTTATTAACGTCATCCCATTACCATTAATAAAAATTTATTAAAAAAAACAAAACAAACAAACAAACAAAAAAAACAAACAAAAAAAATAAAAATAAAGTTGTCATAAAAAAAAAAAGAGCAATTATATATTTTAGTAACTATATAAAAGTGTTTAAGGTGCATCCAAGTGAAAAGAAGACTAGTATTTAGCAGAATGAGAAAATAGGTTTAAATACTAAATTTTATCCCTGCAAGAAAAATCATACATATAGAATAATATACTGCATAGGAGATATTTAAAACATAAGGTATTTTTAAAAGATGGGTAAAACATGTTAAGAATGACTCTTGTAATTATGCAGCATTTTTTAAGTAATGAAAAACTTCAACTTGTACATTAAATTTAGGAAACTATCTTTAATTTGAAATGATCACCATGGTTTAAAACAATGGACTTCAGAAAACATCAAGCTAAAAATCAACCAAGAGGTACAAGGACTGTGAGCATCCTGCAGTGCCAATCTGATTGGCCAAAAAAAAAAAAAAAAAATGAACAGGGTCTGGCATAGACTGACCACAACTGGAATCTTTATTTATTTTCAGATATTCTTTTTTTTTTTTTCATTTTTCTGAAACTGGAAACAGGGAGAGACAGTCAAACAGACTCCCACATGCGCCCGACCGGGATCCACCCAGCACGCCCACCAGGGGCGACGCTTGCCCACCAGGGAGCGATGCTCTGCTCATCCTGGGCGTCGCCATGTTGCGACCAGAGCCACTCTAGCACCTGAGGCAGAGGCCACAGAGCCATGCCCAGCTCCCGGGCCATCTTTGCTCCAATGGAGCCTTGGCTGTGGGAGGGGAAGAGAGAGACAGAGAGGAAAGCACGGCAGAGGGGTGGAGAAGCAAATGGGCGCTTCTCCTGTGTGCCCTGGCCGGGAATCGAACCTGGGTCCTCCGCACGCTAGGCCGTATTTTCAGATATTCTAACTGACCACTCATTTCCTATATTCCATGTGAACAGGTCTTAGTGAAATAGTTCTCTAACATATTTATAAATACCTATATTGTTAAAAGATTTTTTCAATTATACTTGCAAACTTTCATGCCATACAATAAAAAGGCACCATTACCAATACTTCACAAGCTAGTTATTACCTTTTCCAGATATTACCAGAATTTTGAAAAAACACTAGGATAGCAACAGCTTAAGCAAAATTTTTACTACCCCTCATAAATTAGGCTCTGAATTTTCTAAAATCTTTCAGTAAAATCTCTGCCAAGATAAACACAAAAGCTATTTTATAAAAGAAAAAGAAATTTAATTCAATGAGAGATTCAAAGAATACAGAATCAGGGGTCTTGGCTGGATGGTTCAGTTGCTAAGAGCATCAATCTGAAGCACAGACGTTGCTGGTTTAATCCCCAGTCAGGGCACATCCAGGAACAGATTAATGTTCCTGTCTCTCTCTCCCTTCCTCCCTTCCTCTCTCTAAAATCCATAAAATAAACATTGAAAAAAAAATACAAAGCCTGACTGGTGGTGGTACAGTGGATAAAGCATCAACTTGGAACACTGAGGTCACCAGTTGGGGACCCTGGGCTTATCTTGTCAAGGCACACATGGGAGTTGATGCTTTCTGTTCACCCCCCCTTCTCTGTTACTCTCTCTCCTCTATAAAATAATTATAAAAAGAAAAAAAAAAACAGAATCAGAAGTTACTAAAATGGCTGTATCATCTTCTCCATGGTCTCTACTTTTTGACATATTTTCAAAGTTTATTTTTCATTCTGGGTGAAATAGTAGATTAAGCATGAACGGAATCCCTTCCATTTCTGCTTCAAAAATACAAAACTAATAGAAAACATTTCATGTTTGAAAGATCTAAGAAAAGAAAATCTCCACAAATCAGTAATGAATAAGGAACTCAGAGGAGTAAACAGGAGCTGAAATAGCCCATAGGAATGGCAGGACTGTGGTCATTAGGGTAAAAGCCATTAATCAGAAATATACCTCATTTTGGACCCCAAGACAGAATGTAAGTATGTGGTTTTTGCCATGAATGAGGACAGGAATAGTGCCCACTTCTGATCCATCTATAAAAAGTAAGTTGTTTACTGTGGTCAGGATATAGGCACAAGCTCTGTGAGGCTATTTTGAAATTGGCTTATATTTCATTGGGGGTAGGATCTAATAACTACACAAATAACACTGAGCAAAACCCATGAATCAAGCCCCCAATAAAAAATGAGTTTGTGTACTTGGTGATGCCTGATTATTGGCAGGCTTAAAATTAACTCACTGAAAGAGCATAAAAAAGAAAATCTCCCTCAGGAGATGAGCTCAAAACAAGATTTGTAAATTTAAGTAACTTCTTTTTTTTTTTTTAACAGAAAATTGACTTTAATATATTTATAAATATAATTTCTTCTTAGATTTAATTCTTATCTTTAGATTCATATAATGCTTTACTTTAAGATTTAAAATCATTTCAGATTTATTGTCCTCTTTTTAGTTATTAATTTATATATTATTTTTTTAATATTAATATTTTTTATTAAATTTAATGCAGTGACATTGATAAATCAGGGTACATATGTTGAGAGAAAATATCTCTAGATTATTTTGACATTTGATTGTGCTGTATACCCCTCCCGCAAAGTTAAATTGTCTTCTGTCACCTTCTATCTGGTTTTCTTTGTGCCCCTCCCCTCCCCTAACCCCTCTCTCCTTCTTCATCCCCTCCCCCCTCCCCCAACCCCCCCGCCCCTGTTGCCATCACATTCTTGTTCATGTCTCTGAGTCTCATTTTTATGTCCCTTCTATGTATGGATTCATCTCAGTTTTTTTTCTGATTTACTTATTTCCTCCGTATAATGTTATCAAGGTCCATCCATGTTATTGTAAATGATCCGATGTCATCATTTCTTATGGCTGAGTAGTATTCCATAGTATATATGTACCAAAGTTTTTTAATCCACTCGTCCTCTGACGGACACTTGGGCTGTTTCCAGATCTTCGCTATTGTGAACAATGCTGCCACAAACATGCGGGTACATTTCTCCTTTTCGAGCCGTTCTATGGTGTCCTTGGGGTATATTCCTAAAAGTGGGATAGCTGGGTCAAAAGGCGGTTCGATTTTCAGTTTTTTGAGGAATCTCCATACTGTTTTCCACAGTGGCTGCACCAGTCTGCATTCCCACCAGCAGTGCAGGAGGGTCCCCTTTTCTCCACATCCTCGCCAGCACTTATTCTGTGTTGTTTTGTTGATAAGCGCCATTCTGACTGGTGTAAGGTGATATCTCATTGTGGTTTTAATTTGCATTTCTCTAATGATTAGTGATGTTGAGCATTTTTTCATATGCCTATTGGCCATCTGTATGTCCTCTTTGGAGAAGTGTCTATTCATCTCTTTTGCCCATTTTTGGATTGGGTTGTTTGTCTTCCTGGTGTTGAGTTTTACAAGTTCTTTATAAATTTTGGTTATTAACCCCTTATCAGACGTATTGTCAAATATGTTCTCCCATTGTGTAGTTTGTCTTTTTATTCTGTTCTTGTTGTCTTTAGCTGTGCAAAAGCTTTTTAGTTTGATATAGTCCCATTTGTTTATCCTGTCTTTTATTTCACTTCCCCGTGGAGATAAATCAGCAAATATATTGCTCCGAGAGATGTCGGAGAGCTTACTGCCTATGTTTTCTTCTAAGATGCTTATGGTTTCACGGCCTACATTCAAGTCTTTTATCCATTTTGAGTTTATTTTTGTGAGTGGTGTAAGCTGGTGATCTAGTTTCATTTTTTTGCAGGTAGCTGTCCAATTTTCCCAACACCATTTGTTAAAGAGGCTGTCTTTACTCCATTGTATTTCCTTACCTCCTTTGTCAAATATCAGTTGTCCATAGAACTGTGGGTTTATTTCTGGGTTCTCTGTTCTATTCCATTGATCTATATGCCTGTTCTTATGCCAGTACCAGGCTGTTTTGAGTACAATGGCCTTGTAGTATAACTTGATATCAGGAAGTGTGATACCTCCCACTTTATTCTTCTTTTTTAAGATTGCTGAGGCTATTCGTGTCCTTTTTTGGTTCCATATACATTTTTGGAATATGTGTTCTATATCTTTGAAGTATGTCATTGGTATTTTAATTGGTATTGCATTGAATTTATAAATTGCTTTGGGTAATATAGACATTTTAATGATGTTTATTCTTCCTAACCATGAGCACGGTATATGCTTCCACTTGTTAGTATCTTCCTTGATTTCTTTTATCAATGTTTTGTAATTTTCCGAGTACAAGTCTTTAGTCTCCTTGGTTAAGTTTACTCCTAGGTACTTTATTTTTTTGGTTGTAATTGTGAAGGGGATTGTTTCCTTAATTTCTCTTTCTGACTGTTCATTGTTGGTGTATAAAAATGCTTCTGATTTCTGAGTATTGATTTTATATCCTGCCACTTTGCTGAATTTATTTATCAGGTCCAGTAGTTTTTTGACTGAGACTTTAGGGTTTTCTATATACAATATCATATCATCTGCAAATAATGATAGTTTTACTTCTTCTTTTCCAACTTGAATGCCTTTTATTTCTTCTTCTTGTCTGATTGCTGTGGCTAGGACTTCCAGGACTATGTTAAATAAGAGTGGTGAAAGGGGGCACCCCTGCCTTGTTCCTGATCTTAAGGGTATTGCTTTTAATTTTTGCCCATTGAGTATGATGTTGGCTGTGGGTTTCTCATAGATGGCTTTTATCATGTTGAGGTATGTTCCCTGTATTCCCACTTTGCTGAGAGTTTTGATCATGAATGGGTGCTGGATTTTATCAAATGCTTTTTCTGCATCTATTGAAATTATCATATGGTTTTTCTCCTTCTTTTTGTTTATGTGATGAATCACATTGATTGATTTACGAATATTGTACCAGCCTTGCCTCCCCAGAATAAATCCCACTTGATCATGGTGTATGATTTTTTCCATATATTGTTGGATCCGGTTTGCTAATATTTTGTTGAGGATTTTAGCATCTATATTCATCAGAGATATTGGCCTATAATTTTCTTTCTTTGTGTGGTCTTTGCCTGGTTTTGGAATCAGAATTATGCTCGCCTCATAAAAGGAGTTTGGAAGTCTTCCTTCCTCTTGAATTTTTTGAAATAGTTTGAGAAGGATAGGAGTTAGTTCTTCTTTGAATATTTGGTAGAATTTCGTTGTGAAGCCATCGGGCCCCGGACTTTTCTTTGTTGGGAGTTTTTTGATAACTGTTTCGATCTCCTTTGGTGTAATTGGTCTGTTTAAGTTTTCTGATTCTTCCAGATTGATTTTTGGAAGATTGTACGTTTCAAGGAATTTGTCCATTTCATCTAGGTTGTCTAGTTTTTTGGCATACAGTTCTTCATAGTATTTTCTTACAATATTTTGTATTTCTGTTGTGTCAGTTGTTATTTCTCCTCTCTCAATTCTAATTTTATTTATTTGAGTCCTCTCTCTCTTTTTCTTGGTGAGTCTACTTAAAGGTGCATCAATCTTGTTTACCTTTTCAAAGAACCAGCTCCTAGTTTCATTGATCCTCTGTATTGTTTCTTTAGCCTCTATGTCATTTATTTCTGCTCTGATCTTTATTATTTCCTTCCTTCTACTACATTTGGGCTTTACTTGCTGTTCTTTTTCTAATTCTTTTAGATGCAGGGTTAAGTTGTTTATTTGAGCTTTTTCTAGCTTCTGAAAGTGTGCCTGTAGTGCTATGAACTTCCCTCTCAGCACTGCTTTCGCTGTGTCCCATAAATTTTGAGTTGTTGTATGCTCATTGTCATTCGTTTCTAGGAATTTCTTTATTTCTTCTTTGATCTCATTCTTAATCCATTCATTATTTAACACCCTGCTATTTAGTTTCCATGTGTTTGAGAATTTTTGAGCTTTTCTGCTGTGATTCATTTCTAGTTTCATGCCATTGTGATCGGAGAAAGTGCTTGATATGATTTCAGTCTTCTTAAATTTGTTGAGAGCACTTTTGTGCCCTAACATGTGGTCTATCCTAGAGAATGTACCATGAGCACTTGAAAAGAATGTATATTCTGCTGCTTTAGGGTGAAAGGTTCTGAAGATATCTATTAAATCGAGTTGATCTAGTGTTTCCAATAAGTCTGCTGTTTCTTTGTTAATTTTCTTTCTTGAGGATCTATCTAGTGATGTTAGTGGGGTATTGAAATCCCCTACTATTATAGTATTGCTGTTGATCTCGCCCTTTAAATCCATCAAAGTCTGTTTTATATATTTGGGTGCTCCTATATTAGGTGCATAGATATTTATAATAGTTATATCTTCCTGTTGGATTACTCCCTTTATCATTACGTAGTGACCTTCTTTATCTCTTACTATATCCTTTGTTTTAAAGTCCAATTTGTCTGATATAAGTATTGCTACCCCAGCTTTTTTTTCATTTCCATTTGCATGAAACATTTTTTTCCATCCTTTTACCTTCAATCTGTGTGTGTCTTTTGTTCTAAGGTGTGTCTCTTGTAGACAATATATGTATGGGTCCTGTTTTCTTATCCACGCAGCTACCCTATGTCTTTTGATTGGATCATTTAATCCATTTACGTTTAAGGTTATTATTGATATGTAGTTGTTTATTGCCATTTTCTTCTTTAAAGGTGTATTCCTTTTTCTTTTTTTTTTCTGTATTCTTTTCCCACTTTATCTGTTTACACCAGGCCCCTTAATATTTCCTGCAGCATTGGTTTGGTTTAATGAATTCCTTGAGTTGTTCTTTGTCTGGCAAGCTTTTTATTTCTCCTTCAATTTTAAACGATAGCCTTGCTGGATAAAGTAGTCTTGGTTGTAGGTTCTTGTTCTGCATTACTTTGAATATTTCTTGCCATTCCCTTCTGGCCTCAAGTGTTTCTGTTGAGAAGTCAGATGTCATCCTTATGGGGGCTCCTTTGTAGGTGATAACTTTTTTTCTCTTGCAGCTTTTAATATTTTCTCTTTATCGCTTAGCTTTGGTATTTTAATTATGATGTGTCTTGGTGTAGGTTTCTTTGGGTTTCTCTTTAATGGAGTCCTCTGTGCTTCTTGGATTTGTGAGAGTTTCTCTTGCATTAATTTAGGGAAGTTTTCAGCTATGATATGATTGAACAAAGTCTCTATCCCTTGTTCTTTTTCTTCTTCTTCAGGAACCCCTATGATGCGGATGTTATTTCTCTTCATGTTGTCACAGAGCTCTCTAAGAGTTTCCTCTGACTTTTTGAGTCTTTTTTCTCTTTTCTTCTCTGCTTTCATGCCTTCATTCCAGTTGTCTTCTAACTCGCTGATTCGATCCTCTGCTCTATCTATCCTGTTTTTAATTCCTTCCATTGTGGTCTTTATTTCTGATATTGTATTTGTCGTCTCCAACTGATTCTTTTTTATACTTGCTATTTCTTTATTTAGGTTTTCAAACTCCCCCTCCATTGTTGTTCTAAGATCCCTAAGCATCCTTACAATCATTACTTTGAACTCCGCATCTGGAAGTTTGATTATTTCCATATCACTCAGTTCATCTCTCGAAAGTGTCTCTTGTGGTTTCATTTGGATTGCACTCCTTTGTTTTCTCATCTTCTTCTTCTTTTTTTTTTTATTTGTAGAGTTGATTGAGTCTAGGCTTGGTGTTGTCTGCCTCCAGTTTTCAGTTGTGTTATTTTTAGGTCTTCGTGGGTTGGTATCAGCTATTATTTGTAATCCACTTTCGGATTTGGGCAGCTTTGAAGTCTTGATTTGTTTGTTTTCTTAACAGGTGATAGTCTTGTTAACTGATCTCAGCAGGGGGCTTCCTTGAAACTGTATCCAGGAATGCTGTGGGTGTAACCTGAGACGCTGAAGGTCTCTTCCTCCAACTAATCTCACTGGGGGCAGGGTTTTTTCTCTCAGCTTCAGTAGGGGGAGGTGTATCTCAGATCTCCATGGAGACCTGAGTTACTGCCCCTCCTCCCCACTTCTTGTTTTCAGCTGTGTCTTGTTGTGCTGATTGGAGCTGGATAGATGTCCGGAGATCTCTGATCTGGAAGCACTTCAGCTCTGTTTGTGAAAGGTTCAGTCCCTCCCCCAGCTATGGCCGCCTCCAGCACGAATGAGTCAGCTTTTTTATTTTATTTCTTGCATACCTTAGCCCCTCACAGTCTGTCCCTCTCCCTGTCTTTTCCACTTGGGAGATAAGCTGGTCTTTTCAACCCACCTTGCTCCCTGGTCGCCAGGTAAGTGGCTGTGAGCAGTAGTTTCTGCTCTTTTTCCTCTGTGAAATCCTCTCTGGGCTCTCAGCCTCACCCCCCCTCCTTCCCTTCCTGTAAGCAGAGGAGATTCAGGCACTCCTTACCAGGATTATTGTGGCTTCCTCTTTGCTCCTTGGTTTTTGAGAGCTGTTCTTGCAGTTCAGTGTTGGTTTTTCATGCTGATTTTTTCTAAATTGATTTGTATTCCAGTTTGGTGTTGAGAGCTGGGTGTCTGTGCATCCGCCTACTCCGCTGCCATCTTCTCTCTCTAAATTTAAGTAACTTCAATGCTAGAAAAATAGTCAACATACACCACAAATGGTAGAATTAATTCTGAGAAATTAGTTGTACTATTTTAAATACAAGTAGAGAAAATTAAATATATATTTTTGTTTCTGGCCAAGATTGAGTTCCCAAGATGAGAACTGGATTTCCCATCCAACAAGAAATGAGCAATAATTAAAAAAAATTGATAAAAATATGTAAACCAGTGATTTTTATAATGGTAGAAGCCAGGCAATGAAGCACAGTGATCCCTGAGCTCAGGAGGTGGGGGTTGGGAATAAGTTTTATACAGTTCCACAGTATTGCTTTAAGAATTTTCAGGAGCTGTACTGATAATGGGAAACTCATGTGTGGCCAGGGAGATTTTCCGTGTTAAGAAGGTACTGCTGAGGATCTGGAAAAATCAAAGCAACCAGAATTTGCAAGACCGAGTAACAAAAATAGAAGAGCTGCATAAAGAGAACTCCAGAGATCTTCAGGTCTGTCTGGAGTATTCATCGGAATACTGATCAGTCCATGCATGTAAGTTTACCAAAAGCAAGAGTAAGAGCCACCCAAAGAACTAGAGAGAATACTATATAACATTCATAAAGGAGATGTGTTTGTCCCTACCAGTAATGCTGGAAAACTTCATAATTTATGGAATGCTGGGTAGAGTATACAGTGTGTCTTGCCTCATGATAGGGAATAATTAACCCTTGGCTAAACATCACTCTTGTTCTACCTGAAAATCTAAAAGGAAGACTCAAAAAGATCAAACTTAGCTTTATCCCAGAACAAATTTTAAGAATATTTATAAAAATATAAAAATATTCAGCACCCAAAAAGGTAAAGTTCACAATTGCTAAAATTCAGTCAAAAGTTATCACTCTCACAAAGAAGCAGGAAATCAAAACTCATAATTAGAAAACTAAAACTAAAACCAATGCAGGAATGATAAATATAACTAACAGGAAAGCCATTAAAATTGATAATAGATTTAAACCTAAGAATATATATACAGTGGTACTTTGAGATATGAACAGGCCAACATATTAATTTTTTAAGATACGAACTGCGACTCAGTCTGTATTTTTGTTCGAGATCTGAACGAAATTCTGAGATACGAGTCATGATTCAGGAAGCTGCCACTAGTTGGTGTGTTGGCACATGGGTCCAGTATCGGCAGTTTGATATACGAGTTGACTGACTTACGAGCTCGATTACAGAACGAATTAAGTTCATATCTCAAGGTACCACTGTATATACATATATACGTACATACATATATATGTACGTATATATGTATATTTAGCAAGAGAGAGACAGGAAGGAAAAGAGATGAGAAACACCAGTTTGTAGTTGAATCACTTTAGTAGTTCATTAATTGCCTTTCATATGTGCCTTGATCAGGGGGCTCAAAGCCAAGCCAGTGACCCCTTGCTCAAGCCAGCAACCTTGGCCTCAAGCAAGTAACCTTGCACTTCAAGCCTGTGGCCATGCGAACATGCTGATGATCCCATGCTCAAGCCAGCAATGTTGTGCTCAAGTCAGATAAGCCCATGCTTAAAGTGGCTACCTCATGGTTACAAACCTAGGGCCTTAGTGTCCCAGGTTGATGCTTTTGCCACTGCACCACCACCATTCAGGCCTAAGAATATTTTTAATCTGAAAAAATTAAAGACAGAAATTATCAAATTAAATGGAAAGGCAAAACCAAATTATAGACTGCCTATAAGAAACCATTTTATTTATAAATGCAAAGACAATAAGAATGACATTACACTAATACTAATCAAAAGAAAATATGTCTATAAATATCAAAAATAGATTTCTAGATGTCAGAGTAATGGCGGTATGAGAGATACTTGTCATCTTTCCCCTTAAAATTTCAACAGCTTGAACAACTATAATACAGCAAAGAAACCCCTCTTGGGCTCACAAGATTGCCTGAAAGATCCATGCAGTGAATGGGTTGGAATGGGTTGAAAAGCAGAAGATAAAATGCATTCACAGTTGGTTATGGAGAGGAGACAAATTTGGAGTGACTGGGTTTTTTTTTTCTCTACTGGACTACTGGGAGGAGAGAAGCTCAGGCTGTCTGTGTTTTGTCTGAGGGGTACAGAGAGGGAAACCCGGAGTGAATAGGTCTCCTTTTGCGTGGAGTAATGATAAGATGAGGGGTGAGGGGGGAGAAACTAAAAAAAAAAGTAGTGGCAAGGTGCAGGGTCATGGCCAATGTTCTTGTGGTCTGCCTGCAGCCTGTACTGGGCAGAGAGAGAGAACACTAAAGTGTGGACCTCCACCCTCCCAGACCAGAGAGTGGCAGATACAACCTCAAGCTAGCTCTTTAAAGTCATTTCTCCCCGGAAGAACAGAGGTGCTCTATATCTAGTCCCCAGTCTATTGAGACATGAGAGGAGCTCCTGGAAGCATAAGATCACCATTGCTAGAGCCATAAAGCTATAAAGCCAACGCCAGAAAGCCCTCACAACACGCTCACACACCAATGTGACCATAACCCCACTACATCATTGCACCAGCAACACCTTAACAGAGGACAACCCAGGAATTTCACAAAGCTAAAACTTGTAATACAGTGACACCTACCAGAAAAAAAACCTCTCAAAACCAAAATTTATTTTTCCTTTTTCTTTTTTCTTTCTTTTAAATTTTATTTTGTTTAATTTTTATATTTTTTATTCTTATGTTTTGTCACTGTTTTATTTAATTTTCTTTTTATTTTTTTCCTGTGGTTTTTCTTCTTTAATTGTTATAATGTTTTCAATTTTTATATTTTTTATTGTATATATTCTTAATTTTTCATTTTTTTAGTTTTTTGTTGTTGTTAAGGTTCTTAAATATAATACTATCAAGTGCCATCAAGGAAGAAATAAAAAGTTTTGGCTACACAAGACAAAGATGTATTACAGAAAAAAAAATTTCCAGTTAAGAAAATCTCAATCACATGGAAACGTTGGAGTAAAATGACAGAAAATTCTAAAGTGAAGTTCTGACAATACTCAACCAGATATGAGAATACAACTTAGGCAACTTAATGAGTTCAGAAAACAAAATGAATACCTCAGAAGGAGACTAAAACTTTTAAAACAGAGAAGACCAACTCAATACATGAAATAAAAACTGAAGTAGCAAGTTTAGCTAATAGAACAAGACAGAGGGAAAAATAAGTGACATCAAAGACTGGCAACTAGAGATACTATAGAGAGAGGAGAAACTCACCAAATTAAAAATAAAAATGAGAGAGCTCAACCAGAATGGTCTGACTCCCTGGTCGGCAAACTGAAGCTTGCAAGCCACATGCAGCTCTTTGGCCTCCTTGAGTGTAGCTCTTCCACAAAACACAATGTGTTGGCACTACCTCGATAAGGAATATACCTACCTATATAGTTTAAGTTTAAAAAATTTGGATCTCAAAAGAAATTTTAATCATTGTACTGTTGATATTTGGCTCTGTTGAGTAATGAGTTTACTGACCACTGGTCTGACTCCATCAGAAAGAGCAATATAAAAATAATGAGAATATCAGAAGAAGAGGAGAGGGAGAAGGAAATGGACAGTCTATTCAAACAGATAACTGATGAGAATTTCCCAAGCCTATGGAAATAGTTAGATCCTGAATTAAAGAAGCAAACAGAATGTCAGTTACCTCACTCAAACAGACCTACTCCATGTACATCATAATAAAACTGTCAAATATCCATAACAAAGAATCCTCAAGGCAGCTAGAGAAAAGAAGAATATACATATAAAGGAAAGCCCATTAGGTTATCATTAGACTGCTCAGCAGAATCTCTACAAGTCAGAAGAGAGTGGACCCAAACATTCAAAATACTGAAAGAGAGGAATTACCAGCCAAGAATACAAATCATCAAAGTTATTCTTCAGATATAAAGGAAAAATAAAAAACATTTGCAGAAATATAGAAGATGAGAGAATTTAGCACCTGAAAACCCTCACAGTAGGAAATACTCAAGGGGGTCATTTGACCAGACACAAAAATACAAAATAAATCAAAACTACAAGTAAAAGTTCCAACAAGTTCACAATAAAAACAAAGATAATCTATGACAGCAATAACATAAAAGAAGAGAGAGTAAAGATCTGTAGTAGTAAAGGAGGATAGAGCGCAGAAGCACTCATATGACAAAGGACTCTTGTACATACGAACATTTTTCTCTTAATAGCCTAATGGTCACCACCCACAAAAAAAGCCGCTACTAAAATACAAAGGTTAAAAACAGAAAAAACAGGGGAAAGTAGTATGAAATACCACTGAACAACAACAACAAAACAAACAAAAAACCCAAACGAACAGAAATACAAAAGAGAAGACCCAAACAAGATACAGAGCTACCAGAAAACAAAACATAAAATGGCTGTAGGAAATCCTCGTGTCAATAATTACTCTACATGTAAATGAACTGAGCTTATCAATAAAGTGTCACAAAGTAGCAGATTCGATCAAAAAGCAAAACCCATCCATATGCTGCCTTCAAGAAACACATTTGCCTGACCAGGTGGTAGTGTAGTGGATAGAGACTACCACTACCTGCTTCAAGATTCAACCCAGTTGTAGGTCTCCCTAATGTACTTCTTTCATGCCAAGGACAAGAATTAAATAATCTTTTTTTTATTATTATTCAAACATTCTCTCTAGAGATTCTAATCATGTACCACCAATAAATTCCTTTCCAGATATATCTGGAAAATGACAAGTAACACCTAATGTCTGCATACCAGACTGGGATGCAGAGGACCCAGCTTCAAAACCCTGAGGTCATCAGCTTGAGCACAGGCTCATCTGGTTTGAGCAAGGCTCACCAGCTTGAGCCCAAGGCCACTGGCTTGAGCAAGGGGTCACTCAGTCTGCATTAGCCTGCTGCTCAAGGCACATATGAGAAAGCAATCAATGAAGAACTAAGGAGCCACAATGAAGAACTGATACTTCTCATCTTTCTCCCTTCCTGTCTGTCTGCCACTATCTGTCCCTCTCTCTATCTCTCTCTGTCTCTGTCACAAAAATAAATAAATAAAAGAGACACATGTAAGCTGCAAGGAAAAAGTAGACTCAAAGTGACAAGTTGGAAAATGATTCTCCAAGCAAATAATATCCTAAGAAAAGCAAGGGTAGCCATTCTCATATCTGACAATGCTAACTTCAAGACAACAAAGATAACCAGAGACAAAGATAAACATTTCATAATGATAAAGAGGACACTATATCAAGAAGGCATAACACTTCACAATATATATTCACTAAACCAGGGAGCGCCAAAATATAAATATAATAGGAAATATTTAAATCCACTAGGATCAAGCAATTAGTAGACTAAAAATAGGTTAATAATTTATATTATAATCAGATCATTTGATGGCCAAGTTCAGAATGCTGAAATATAGCATTGTTGGAGTTGTGAGGTAATAAGGTAACACAAAAATCAGCACAATGAATAGTACACTTCACTCATCAAAAAGAAAATTACCCTGTTTATATCGTCTCTTGTAGATTATAGAAAAATACATAAATGTTAAATTATTTCATTTAAATTTATTAAAATTCTGAAAATTATAATTAAAGTGTTCAAAAGCAATGTAAAAGTATTAGCACAAGTAGTTTCCTTTATAACAAATAGAATTTCTGTAGAACCGATATACATTTACTTATAGTAATTACTTACAGTTACATAACATATTGATGTTGAAGAATACTGTGAGGAGGAACATAATATTTTATTGCACCTTTACATCATCTCCTCCGGAAGGCTATATGACATCTATTGCTGTATGAAAATTATATCCTTAGTCATGTTATGAAATCACACCTTACAGAATTTAAATGACTTCAAGCAGGCTAACTTTATTTTGTATTTTAAATACCTGTTTCAAGATTCAACCCAGTTGTAGGTCTCCCTAATGTACTTCTTTCATGCCAAGGACAAGAATTAAATAATCTTTTTTTTTATTATTATTCAAACATTCTCTCTAGAGATTCTAATCATGTACCACCAATAAATTCCTTTCCAGATATATCTGGAAAATGACAAGTAACACCTAACGTCTGACAGACATTATTAAAGAAAATCTTTCTAAAAAGGAACAACAACAAAAAGCTTCTCAATCTTACTGTTTAAAAACATTATTTTATCATGTAATTTTAGGCCCAGCTGACCACCAGACCAATGGGACAGAACAAAAGTGAGACTCCAGAGGCACATGGGGTCCTTGGACATCAGCCTGAAGGCAGGGTTTTATTTAGGTAGTGACTATCATACTTCATAAATGCATAAAAGAGTACAGAATTTTCTTACACAGCCCTCTTACACGAAGGAGCCATTTGATCTTCACAACAAACCCTCTAGGTAGATCAACCAGCACAATATTGTTGTGTAAACTAAGATTCAGCATAATTCAGTAACCTGTCCTAGACCCTCAGGTCAGTATATGCCTGAGTGAGGCCCCAAGTTAGGTTTTCTACTAATACAGAGTTCCTCTATTTTAGAAACGTGCTACTGACCTTATATGTCAAACTGATATATGATGTTTATTTGTGTTCACTGTAACAAATGTCACTCCATACTTACAACCTTGAAATACATTAATTTGAAAGAATTCTTTCCCACAAAGGCAAATCAAGGTTTTTTTCTAATCTAAGATTCTAGGTAGAAAAGTCATACTACCATGATCTTTTCTATTAAAACCAGTTATTTCTTCTTAGGAAACCAGTTTTGTTTCAAATCAAAACACATTCAGTTTGATATTAGTAGGGCTCCTAAGAAGCTAATGGGTCTATTACCAATGGGACTATTACCACTTCAAAGACAAAATATATACAAGTGAAACTGAAAGACCAGCTTAAAATCAGGTAAGAGAATAGCTTTATAAAAAGTAAAGTTGAAATTTAAAGGGAAGGAAAACTAGCATTTATTAATTTCAGACATTAAAGAAGACACTTTTTGGTAGGCTAAATAATGTATTGCTACTTTCAGTGACAACTTTATACAACATATATATTTTATAAAGCATATACAATGGCTTGTGATAAGGGTCTCCAACTCATTTTTCCTAAATAATGTGACTAAAGGTATAGTTTTGATTAATTTTCAAATACGTTAGAAGTGTTTCTCGCATTTGTTCTCCCCAATTTGTGTTAAAATTAGGTCCTTGTTCGATTCAAGGAATTTAGCATTCAAGTTTTTGTAGGTTTTAAACCTCTCAGCCCTCCCCACTATGTAACCAGTAGTAACAGTCCAGGATTTATATCCTTCCATACTCTTTTCATGTTCAAAAAAGAAAAGAAGAAAGAAGTTATACAGATCGATACAGATTTTTCCTTTGATTTCATGCGCTCAATTTTTTGCTGTGAATACTTTAATTATTTTATAGCGAAATGTCTCTTTTTATAAGTATTCTCTCAGTTTCCTATCGTGGTGCATCGGGTCTTCCCAACTCCAAGAATATACAAATAGAGTAGCCTAATTATTTTTAATGTTTCATTAATTATTTTTTTGTTACATATAGTGTTTCCTGTTGCTTATCTCTTTAGTCTGTGTGGATTTGTGATTTTTCTTCTTCCTAAGCAAGTATAATATTGTTTTGTTTTATTTTTTTACTTCCACAGATTTTTATGGTTTATTTTTAATACTCAAAGAAAAAAATTTTACTTTATTCTTCCTGTTTATATTTACTATAGAAGTTAAGGTTAGTATTTCCCTCTATTTTATTTTTGTTGCTTTTCTTATAATTGATAAAAAGCATAAAGTTCCTTTTTTGGACCTTTAAGCACAGCTTTTGCTAAGACTGTTTGGTTTTATAAAATATTTTGCTTTACAATGTTTTTAAAAAATATGTATAATTTATAATTTTGGCTTTAATTTCTTTTGATTCATAATTAGTAGTATAGTTATTAATTTTCAATAGTTAAGAAGGTTCTGGTCTCCATATTTGATACTAATTTTATTTTAATCCAACACAAATATAATATAGAACTTGTAAATTTTTACCTTTTTCTAGTTTTTTAGTATTTTTCCTAGTTTTCGTTCTAGTTCTTTTTCCTAGTTTTCTTCATTGCCAAGTATATAGTTAATTATGAATATTTCATAGATATATAAAACAGTATTTCTATTCAAAAGTGTAAATTTCTATACATACTTTTAAATAATGTGTATTGATATTATTGATCTACTCTGGGCATAGTAATATCTTCCTCTGTAATAGTTTTTTTTTTTTTTTAATGAGCAAGAGAGAGGAACAGTCAAGGACAGAAAGATGAGAAACACCAATTCTTCTTTGTGGCACCTTAGTTGTTAATTGATTGCTTTTTTATATGTACCTTGACCTGGGGGGGGGCTCCAGAAGAGTGAGTGACCTCCTTGCTCAAGCAAGTGACCTTTAGGCTCAAATCAACCACCATGGGGTCATATCTATGATTCTACGCTCAAGCCAGTGACCCCGTGCTCAAGCTGGTGAGCACACACTCAAGTCAACAACCTCAGGGTTTCAAACCTGGGTCCTCTGCATCCAGATGACTTTCTATCCACTGCACCACTGCTTGGTCAGGCAGTAATTGTATTTTTATCAAGTTCTCCTTAAATATTTAATAGTTCTTTCTATGTGTATTTACTAACTATGCTGTTTGGTGCATTCAGATATGTGACAACTACACATTCTTTGAAAAGCAAGTGTTTCATTATTATAATATAAGCACAATAGTTTATAATTATTACTGCTTTATTAATAATAAAAAAATAGCATTAACTGCAGTTTTAATTAGTCTCAATTGAAAGGCAGTATGGACTATTTAGTGTCTTAATTCACCTTATTTGCAATTTGGTTATATATATCATATAGCTATGTCTATATCTACCTATCATATCTATCTATTATCTATCTATCTATCTATCTATCTATCTATCCATCTATCTATCTATATCACCTATGTATACATTTATCTTCTATCAATTCAAGTAAAAGAAGATATATAATTCCAGCTGTAAAATAACATGGTATGGGGAAACAGCATTCATTGGCTTTGAAGTCAGACAAAACTAGATTTCAACTTTACTACTTATTAGTTTTGTGGTAACTTTTAAGGAGCTAAATTTCTGTCCCAGTGATTTATCAATAAGTAATATAGATGTGGTTAAGTTCACTTATTTTCATTTTAGAGAGTAGCAATGTCTACTCAGTGGTTTTCAAACCTAAAGTGCAAATTAGTCCCATTGGGTCTTTTTTATTAAATGTCAATTCTGATTTCATAGATCTGAGGTGGGGCCCAAGATCCTGCATTTCTTGTAAGCAGATGGCTCACCTGGGGCACAATGAATAACGAGGTTGTGATGCACACTGGGATGCAAGGTTTGATTATGTGCTAAAGTGTTCTTTTTAATTTCTAAAATGGGAAAAGTGACATATTTTTTGAAGAGCTGTTGTGGCACTTAGGGATAACAGATATGCAGAATGCATACCCTGCTTCTGTGATGTTGGGAAACATCAACATTGTGGACTATGTGTAAATCAGTTGTTTAAGATTTGCACAAGAGCAGGTTATAAGTAGAATACTATAAGAATAATTCTGTCCAGACATCCTTTTGTTTACAAAGAAGGAAACTAAGAGTTCTTTTTCCAGAAGGCAAGTTTTCAGAGGACAAAAACTCAGAGCTCCTGATTCTCAACACTTTTTTTCTATCCCATCATAATGCCTTCCTTGTTGCAAAAGGTGAATAAGTTTGACATCTACAAGGTCCAATAATAAGTGATTTAACTTTAATTTGTTAAAGAGAATGAGGACTTGAGCACCATTTAAATATACAAAAGAAAATTTCAACAAAGTTAAAAGATGTCATTGAGAAACTGGACTTCCTTGTGCTATAGTTGCCTACTGTTTTGAATTACTCTTTCTTGGCACTCAAGCTGGAAAATGGCACATTAATGTTAAAATGACTTTAAAAGCTATGATAAATATTAAGGAAAGTCTTGTACGGTGAGCTAGAGAATCTAGGACTATCTAGTGAACCACATTGTAAAGATTGAGATATATATTTTCACCACCTTATTTTTACATTCCTGTGACCTTTTGCAATGACCACTTACCTATATCCCTGGCACAGAATTTTCTCTTGCCTACTAGATTTTCTCTCTTTAGGAGAGACACTGATCTAAAATACTTATTCAAGACATAGAATAAAATAATAAATCCTTGTAGTTATATTTGGATTAACAAAAATAACAACAAACACACTTCCAATTTAGGAAATGTGTTCTCATTCATTTCTTAGGGCCTTCTTCGTTTCTTTCAAATTCTACCTGTTCTGCCTCCTTGGAAGGCTAGCGTCCATTAAGATTTTATAATAACAATTAAAGGAAGCCTCAGAAGAAGTATTTTTCAGATAAGATTACACAGAATGCCTAGTTCTTAAATAGTAGATATAGAGTTTTCTTTTTATTTGTAGGTGATTGGAGAACAGACTCAGGGCTGAGGTGCTCAATAAATAGTAATAGTGTTTGTTACCTTGACTTTCTGTCCCTACTTTGCCTGATGCAGAAGCAATTTTGAGACAGAAGTAAAGACAGATGCTTGTGTTCTCTCTTGTGCTCACTTTCTCTCTGTCTCTAGCTATATATGTAATAACTGGTTTCCTAAGAAGCAATAACTTGTTTTATAAGATCATGATATCATGACTACTTTTCCATATATAGCTAAAAGGGCTTGCTGACACTTTGCCCTTAGAAAGAGAGACTCAGCTTGTTTAACTGGAGGTACCCAGTTACAGTCCATGGTTGCTCTGAACAATATCATTTCACCCCACAAGAGGTCCTGCCTCTATAAATTACAGAATTGAAGAGACTGCGTTCTGTGGGCAGGCTGTTTTGTGACAGCATGGGTGAACATGGTGAGCATTTTTGCCAAATGAAATAAGCCAGTCAGAGAAAGACAAGTACCATATGATTTCACTCATATGTGGTATCTAATGAACAAAATAAACTAACCAGCAAAATAGAAGTAGACTCACAGAGAATGGACGGACAGCTGTCAGAGGAAAGATGAGTTGTGTGACTGGGTGGAAAAAATGAAGGGATTAGGCAGTAAAGAAACAAACAAACAAACAAAAAACAAACCCCTTCCCTCAAAAAACAACACAGACATGGATAACAGTATGGTGAAGTGGGAAAGAGAGCGGGGGAGAGAGAGGAGGGTAAAGGGGGTATAAATGGTAACAGAAGGAGACTTGACTTTAGGTCGTGAACACACAATGCCAGATACAGACGTTGTGTTATAGACTTGTACACTTGAAACCTATATAATTTTATTAACCAAAGTCAACCCAATAAATTAGGCAAAAAATTTTTTTTAAAGGAGATAAAGTATGAAGAATCCTAAACTACCCATCACAAGCACCTGCTCCCAAATTTTCCAATCAGAAATTCACATTTCTCCTTTGGGGGAGAATAGAGAGGTGGGAAAATGGGGGTCAGGAAGTTACTTTAATAAATGTCCCTCAAGGAGGACTGGGAGATAGGTATCTTTCCTAACATTTCCTAGCTTTTTTCTCTTAAATCCATTAGCTTAACTGTAGATCCAATATTTGTTTTCAAAAGATTTCATTTTTTGGGGGGGTTTATCTATCTGATTCCTCCTTGAGTCTCAGTTGGTTTTGAACCTGGACAGGGAACTGCAAATCTTTATTGGAACAGCTAGAACTCATTATCTTGTGAGTCAAACCATAAAATGTGGGAAAGTTACAGAGTGGAATTTAGGGACAAAATTTACTGTTATGTATATTATGTATATGATGGGTGACTTAAGGTTTTTGGTGTTAGCATGTAAAAACCACTTGTGTTTTGGGGTTATATTATGCACTTTAAAATTTGTGTGGTTTGTTTTTAACAGATGGAGCCTAGTTGAGTAGCTTTATACCTTAGTTAGGCATGTAAACCTTGATGCTATACATTATGATCTTTGCCCAAATATTTGTGACTGTTTTTAAAATGGTAGGTGAGCAGGATATGTTTTTAAAAAACTCTAGCCATTTAGGAGGCCAAAGAATATGGGGTGCTACTGTGAAGTGAAATACATAAGCATAGTTAGAGCCTGGTGTTACTATCAGGAAACAGACAGGCATTAGAACAACAAAAACAAATGATTTAGTCCCCAATACAAATATGTGTAAGAGAGCACCGTGAAGTGCTTGGTTTAAACTCTTGTGAATAGGCAATGCTAAAAATGAGACTGCAATTCCTTTTACTGAAATTAGGACAAAATGAGTGAACTGGTAATTAAAAAGTCTTGTGCTTATTTCTAGTTATCAAAATTTTTTAGGTATTCAGTGAGCAATAAGACACTTTGGGAAATACTCTTCAGTTTTCATATTAGGACAGAAATAGTAAGGAATAAAAGGAAAGGGAAGATGATAGCTTGGTTAAACTGGAGGAAGAAAGAGATTTCATTAAGGAGAACTGTTGACATCTTAGAGAACCAACTGGAGAGAGATGAAAGAGAGTTGAGATGCTGATGAAAAGCAAAGGCGGTGAAACAACATCTTAAATGCTCATACAGTTGGTATTAGAAAATGAGAATCTGTTAGATTTTACTAAACCAGAAACAAGAGCTAGACACCATAAAATATAAGAAAGATAAAATTCCAAAGAGCTGACTGGAACAACATCTAAAAGGTTACAGGAAATATTGAGAAATACCCTTTTGAAACTAAAGTTTTTATCCTCTATTAACGGGTACTTGGGTTGCTTCCATAGCTTGGCTTTTATAAATAATGCTGCAATAAACATAGTGGTGCATTTACTCTTTCAAATTAGTGTTTTGATTTCTTCAGACATATACCCAGAAGTGAAATCACTGGGTCATATGGCAATTCCATTTTTAAGTTTTTGAGGAACTTCCACACTGTTTTCATAGTGGCTGCACCATTTTGCACTCCCACCAACAGTGCATGAGGGTTTTCTTTTATCCATATCCTTGTAATAACTAAATATAATGCCATTTGGGTACTGGAAATATTAGGGAGACACTCTGTAAATTATATGATTGTCTAACCACTATCATGTACACCTGATACTAATACAAAGTAAGATTGAATGTAAATTGTACTTAAATTTATTTTTAAAATAAAAATATAAAAATAAACTGAAGGCTATAACAAGAGAAAAACTATAAAATTGACATTTGAAAAACAATGGTGGTTTCCAGTAGCTGGAAGGAGAGAGAAGTGGAAAGATGTTCAAGGGGTACAAATTTGGTTATGCAAGATAAATAAGTTTTGGAGATCTAATGTACAGCAGTTTGACGATAGTTAATGATACTGTACTGTACACTTGAAATTTGCTGAGAGAGTATATTTTAAGTGTACTCCCCACACACAAGAAAATGTTAGCTATGAGAGGTGATGGATAGTGAAGAGATTTCCCCCCCCAATGTATACATATATCAATATGTCAAATTGTAAACCTTGCCAATTACATCTTAGCCATGCTAGAGGGGGAAAAAAAGCTACATCTGTTCTTTCAAGTATAATTTAGACTATTTATTAAAAATCTATGTGTCATTCTCTCACACTCTAGATTTTGTAACAATAGATTTCTGTTTCTAAAAACTGTTCAACTTGACTTTAGAGTTGGGGTTTTAAAAACGAAATCACTAATGAGTATAAGAACACAAACGAAAAATTTCAAATCTACAATATGGAATGAACAACCTGAGGCTTGAAAGATAACAGGAGGATCCCTGAGATTATATTGATTATATGAAGTAAGAACAAAAAGTCTGGACGTGTTTTAGAAGGAAGAACAATATCCATGTAAAATATTTGGAGAATTGTTAGACAGTTAGTGTGTGAGATGGCACATTTGCTGTAAGTCATCATATGGGAACTGGCCATCTTTATGGAATACAAGAAAGAGATTTGTGAAATTAGAATTCTAAGGCCAGAGACAAGAGCAAGAAAGAGGCTTATTAGAGGGCATCTAGGCAAGATAATGATAGTTTGAGTCCAAGCTTGGTTCAAACAATACATTTGGTAGTCTCAATATCGTACTTCTTGACCTAATCTCATTATGGGAGATAAAAACAAAATGGCTATGTTGGAAAATAAGATATCAGGGTCCAAAAACAAAGGAAAATATAGTGAAAAGAAGGCAGCGCCGCTCTACCTGAGTTATAGTAGGAAAGGGGCTAACCTTAAAGCAAAGCAAATCATCTAAACTCTAGCTGGGCCTTCTTGAAAAGAGTAGAAAACAGCAGAGAGAAAGAACATGTTTGAGGCGTAGTTTAGACTGCAGGAAAATATATAGCAAAACAAGAACAAACAACAAAAATAACTCCTGGAACAATGGAAAGCTGTTGATGTGAGGGTCATGGTGGAGGGCTTTGTCCTCATGAAGCCTCAAGGTCACAGGCTTTAAAAAGACCATCTGCATCTTCTGCTCTGGGATCCAAAGAGAAGATTTTTAGTTGATAAATGAGTGGGAATAGGTTTAAGAGGGTTTTTTTTTTTTTTTTTTTTACATTTTAGCAGTTTCCTGGGAAAAGATAGTGATCATAGCAGTGAAACTTACCTTTAAGTAAGCCTGAAGATGCTAGAAAAAAGACCTCAAATGGAAATGAAGATTAAGAAGTTTTGATTATGCAGAAAGAAAAAGAAAGGTACTATAAATAAGACCTGGTGACTGAGTTAGCCACCACGATGTACAGTGGTTCCTCGTCTATCATGGGGGTTATGTTCCAGAACCTCCCACAATAGGTGAAATTCCGTGAAGTAGCGACCTTATATTTATTTTATTATTCATATATATTTAAGGCTTTATAAACCCTCCCCACACTCTTATAAACCTTTCCCACACTCTTATAAACACTTCCTATGCTCTTAAATACTTTCTACGCTCTTACACCTACGTAAAATTTCACAATATAGTGAAAAATCCACAATACAAAATTAGATATATACAATTTAAAAACTCGCGATACAGTGAGACCATGAAAAGTGAACAGCGATATGGTAAGGGATTACTGTATTTCTAAACTTGTCAGGAAAACGAGAATATCGTTCTATGAGAAAAGATAGTAGGCATAGATTAATTTTATCCTCTTGTTATGGTAAATGCAAAGGGCCAACTTTAAAATTACTCTTGATTGGGTTTCAATTTTGAATATCTATATATCTATATCATCTATATATATATATATATATCTCCTTTTATAACAAAAACCCTTGAATCTATAGTAAAGAATGAAGGGCGTTTGTCTTTTAAGCAAATGGAAGAGTTGCAGCAAGGGGCACAGATTCAGGTAATGTTGGGCAGATACAATATATTACGCTCACTTTGTTAAAGATGGCGCTGCCCACGTGGAGGCCATTGCCCAGGTGATATTAATGTGTGTTGAAGGCAGGCTGTGGGCAGGCAGAATCCTTGTAGCCTGGAGCTTGGTTTTAGGAGTAAGCCTTTCTTACCCTTTTTGATGTGGGGTGGTACAATCCCATCATGACTCAGATATGTGACTTTGTATTAGAGACTTCCCTATTTTGTAAATTGGATTAAAGGTTTGGATTTCTACACTATAAAATAGGGGCAGAATGGGAGCTTGCTCTCTTGGTTCCTGAGATTAATATTAGAGGAGAGAGCAGAGAGCAGAGCAAAGAGAGGCCACATAGAGGAGGCCAGGGGAAGCAGCCAAGATGGTGGAGTGTTGATTGAGAGGCCAGTTTGTGCAGTTTGATGCTGGAGAAGGAAGGAGATGGGGAACAGAGGTGAATAAAGTCTGGTGAGCTAGAAACCTTTGATTCTAGGAAACTCGGATAAGTCAGTAGCTTTGTGAACACTGAATGTGAGTGGGTTTTGGAGCCCAGTGTGTGTTTTTGCTTGCCCGCTGGGTGCAAGCTAGTATTAAAGACTATGGCCCATCAGTTTTTGACTCCATTGTTTCTTTACCGACTGTCCGAATCCAATGCAAATCTGCATGGGCCAGGCGGCTGTGTTGGTAGCCACGGCCACTGGCTATACAAGTAGCAACCTAAATAGTGCTCTGGGAAGAACAAAGAAAGGCAGGTCTTATAAAGGCTCTGGTTGTGTGTGCCATTCTCAGTCCAATTCTTTTCATATGAATGAAGAAACCTGGCTAAATGAATAGTGATTGGTCAAGCCTAATAGTAAGTGGGTTGCTGGTTATCAAAACAAATTGGATTCTTTCAAAGTGAAGCAATGTAGTGGATCTGTTTGTCATGCTGAGGAGGAGATCAAGTTCAGGCACAGCTGAGAGGTTCACAAGTTTACGGAAAATGTGCTGGGTGGGATGTATGTAAGACAAATCTCTTCATTGCCTCCTGGCTTCATTTTCCTTCTCTTGACATCAATGACTCTGCCTGGCAGTCTCCATTCATAGTTTGGAGAGCTGCTAGAAATGGATAGCTTTCTGCAGAAGCTGAGAATTGGCCCCTCCTCCCTCAGATATCGCCAGGTGTTGCTCTGGACTTTGGAAAAAGCAGTGAGTTTCAGGAATGTCCTTTTTCTAGGAACAATTTCTCTAATGACTGGGGACTACCTCAATTTCTAAATTTTGTGAGGGCAGAGCCATTGTCCTGATGGACTTTTATGGTCTATTCTTTCATAGTGAACGCAGAATTGAATTTGGTGCTGAACTGCTTTAATATTGGAGATGCTTCTCCTGAAAGAAATTCAGTTTAATCTAGGTATCAGTGTTCCTCTGCCTGGTACTGACGAGAAGAAGTTGGAGGACCTTAACTTATATTTAGACTTCTGGCTTAAGTTTAGGACTGCAATATCAACTCAAATGAACAGAGAATTTGACTTAGACCTGTATATTTTTTGGAAATTTATTTTTTTGTGAAAATTTGACTGTGGAGGTTAAATTCAACTTCAGGGTGTCTTTAGTATTTAATTTTGTTACAAAACCTTTGAGACATATTGGAAATATGGCTGGACATCATTAGGGATTAGAATTAGAATAGAGAAAGAGTTTTCAGCATAGTACTGAATGGCATTGTATTAAATTAGTGTATGTGTGTGTGTGTGTGTGTGGGATCATGCGTGTGATATTTCATATTCTTTCATAGCCAGAGTTTATAGTGCACATAAGCAGTTTCAAGAAGATAAAAAGAAAACTGCAATTATTGCCTTGGGGGCAGAATCCCATGAATCTGAAAGTGATAGCTCTGGTGCTTCATGATTAAATAATTGAAGACTTTCAGGGTGAAGGGACTCTTTTTCTTTGGCTTCATATACCCACATGGAGGGAGAGCTATCAGAGTAACGATTTCAAACTCTCTTTGTTGTCTGCCCTACTCCTTCCATTCAGAGGAGGGAAGTGACTTATTTGATCAGTGGTTTTGGAGGCAGAGTAGAGCAAACTTAACTCAGGCTCTTCCTGTTTCCTTCTCTTTGATGTCTGATGGCCTGTGGAGAGCCCACATTCTGTTCTGCACCTTCATGGACAAAGAGTTACCACGGCAGCTTCCCATAGAAAAGCTTCTGATTGTGCAAAGATGTCCATGACTGGTTGGCTATACTCACAGTGAATTAGATAGACATAGTTAAATTCAGTCAGCCAAACATGTCAGTATTGCTCTTATTAATAATAAAACAGGCATTTGTTTTTTATCTGTCTGATGCCTATTAGTGTCTCTTTTTTTATTTCCCTTTAAAATTTTTCTTATTTTGTTAAATTATTTCTCAACTACAGTTGACTATTAGTTTCAGATGTACAACATTGTGATTAGATGTTTATATACTTTATATGATCACTGTGATGTCTAGTATTCAGTTAGCACCACATACACAATATTATTGACTACATTTTCTAAGCTATAATTTATGTCCCTATGACTATTTTTATAACTTGGGTCTAGGGAATGAAGACATCATTTACTGGATTCCTCAAACCTTATCTTTGAGAATCATGACATTATTTGTTAATATTGTTAAAGTAAAAGTCATATTATATAATTTATTTAAGTGAGAGGAGGGGAGATAGTGAGACAGACTCCTGAATGCACCCCAAAAGGAATCTGCCTGGCAAACCCCATGTGGGACTGATGATCCAATCAACTGAGCTATTTTAGCACCTGAGCAGCACTCTGACCATTCAAGCTATTCTCAGGGCCCCGGGGCTGATACTTGAAACAATGGAGCCAGTGGCTGTGGAAGAGGAAGTGGGAGAGAAGAAGAAGAAGAGAGAGAAGCAAATAGTTGCTTTCCTTCTGTGCCCTGATTGGGAATCAAACCTGGGGTATACATATACCAGGCTGATGCTCTATCCACTGAGCAAACTGGCCAGGGCCTGAAAATCTTATTTGTATTTAATTATAATCTATTTCTAAAATATTTAAGATTGATTAAACATAAGATACTTTATATGCTATAGAAGAATTTTGAGTTTTAAATGAAAAAAGAAACAAACATATAACATCAGGTGTTATTCAGGAATGGCAAGTAATCTTTGAAGGTTATTCCAACTGACTCATTTAATTTTTTTAAAAATGGTTGAGAAACTAAGACTGAGGATGAGATACTAGTTTAGGTCATGCAGCTGATTTGTAGCAAAACAATTTTCTCTTTTCTTCTCTACCCTTGAAATGAGCTGAGTTTATACTTGTATTGGAATTAGAACAAAAATAAATTATTACCAAAGTCCTACAAATCTAGGAACTGCTTTTTTTTTATTTTATTTTTTTAAATAAATTTTTATTAATGGTAATGGGATGACATTAATAAATCAGGGTACATATATTCAAAGAAAACATGTCTAGGTTATTTTGTCATTAAATTATGTTGCATACCCCTCGCCCAAAGTCAGATTGTCCTCCGCCACCCTCTATCTAGTTCTCTGTGCCCCTCCCCCTCCCCCTAACTCTCTCCCTCCCTCCCTCCCATGTCCTCCCTCCCCCCACCCCTGGTAACCACCACACTCTTGTCCATGTCTCTTAGTCTCGTTTTTATGTTAGGAACTGCTTTTTAAAACAAATCACTTAATTTAGCTTGCTCTTCCCATAAAGTACATTCTGTTGTTCATGGCACCCTTTTTACACTTTTGAGAGCAATAATTTTTTCTCTACCTTCTTTATTTCACTTGATAAATACTGATGTTTTCTGTGTTTCTACTGGAGCTTGAAATTAATATAGTTTTCTGTACCAGTGTTACCAAATATGTGAGCCATCATGATGGCTATAGTGCTTAACTAATGTTGAAGAGTAACATAGGAATAGATTGCATTTTTAAGAGGAGTGTGCCATTTAATAAATGCATATCATTAGGTTAGAGAGACACATATTTAGTCTTGCCACTTTCCCAATTCTAGAGTCACCAACATTTCCCTTAGCCCCTTTAAGAATTTATATTCCTTAACTACTGGTTCTACTTCATTTTACCATGTGTCTCTATGCAGAGTGTAAAGTTTATTTTTTTATCCCTTTGTGTGCCTATGCTGTCATGCCCTGAAGTTAGAATTTTAGAATACAGTAAGACTTTGGAATAAAAGGTAAGATGACCATATTGCGACATAGGGAAGTGGCTTGTTCAGGGTTGCATATCCACTAATAGGAGAACCCAATGTAGGACCCCAAACTTTCAATTCCTGTCTCAATATTCTATTTAGCATTTTTATGTACTGATTTTCCAGAAGAAAGTTTTTTCTCTTTGGCTTGTAAGCCTAATATGAACCAGTTTAGAAACTTCTAACAATAAAATATAAAAATGAAAATATAGTTTACATACAATTCCACAATTCAAAGGTAGCTTGCATTGGCCTTTGATGTGTCTTTTTGCAGATATCTTTCTCTACTATGTACACCTACTATCCTTGAGATTTTTTCAAGTTAATATAAAAACCAGAGCACCGTTATTTTATTTTATATTATTTAATTTAATTTATTTTATTTTAAGCAAGAGAAGAAGAGAGGAGAGAGTAAAAGAGAGGTGAGAAGTATCAACTTGTAGTTGGGGCTCTTTAATTGTTCATTGATTGATTCTCATATATTCCTTGATCAAGGGGGTCCAACTGAGCCAGTGACCCTTTGTTCAAGCCAGTAACCTTGGTCTTTAAGCCAGGGACCTTTGGGTTCAAGCCAGTGGCCATGGGATCAAGCTGGATTAACACCTGCTCAAGCCAGTGACCTCAGGGTTTTGAATTGGGACCTCAGTGTCCCAGGTCAATTGTCTATCCACTGTGCTACCATTGGTCAGGCTGCACCATTATTTTAAATATCAATATAATAGTCCATTTTATAGATCACCTTATTCTATTTAAACATCCACCTATTGCTGGACATGTTTTCACCATTATTTTCCTGTTATTTTCTCCTGGGGCAAATAAAATATTACTGAACATATAATTAATATATTTCTTATTTTATTGTATTATACTTATATATTTTAATTATCTGGGTATATTGTAGTGAAGGTTGTGGGGTAGAATTTTAGCTTTATATTTTCCAAGATGACAACTAGTTTTCCAACCTTGCATACTGAATTGCTTATATTTTACTGCCCCCACAAATGCATTATTGCCAGGTATTCAGAGATTTATATTTGGAGATAAACTTGAAATGTATTATTCAATTTTATATATTCCACCCCTAGAGATTGCATTGAATTTATAAATTTCATTTAGGGAGGTAATGTTAGTTACCTATCTTTCCAATGTAAAATCTTCCTATTCAAGAAGATGATGCTATCTCTATGTTTATGTGAGTCTTATTTATCATTTTCTTCATTATACTTTCTGCACATACTTATTGTATATTTGCTTTCTGATTGTAACTTTTAGGTCTATATAATTCATTTACATTTATAATTTACAGGGTTAGAGATTCTGTTTTATTCTTTAAGTGTTTGTATTTTTAAACTATACAATAACATATGTAAAATAATCATATTTTCATCTTCCCAACATTTATACTTCCATTTAATTCTCTTTTTTTATTAATAATTTTATTTTTTTAATGGGGTGACATCAATAAATCAGGATACATATATTCAAAGATAACAAGTCCAGGTTATCTTGTCATTCAATTATGTTTCATACCCATCACCGAAAGTCAGATTGTCCTCTGTCACCTTCTATCTAGTTTTCATTGTGACCCTCCCCCTCCCCCCTTTCCCTACCCCTCTCCCCCCTCCCCCTGTAACCACCACACTCTTATCTCTTAGTTTCACTTTTATGTCCTACCTACGTATGGAATAATGCAGTTCCTGTTTTTTTCTGATTTACTTATTTCACTTCATATAATGTTATCAAGATCCCACCATTTTGCTGTAAATGATCTGATGTCATAATTTCTTATGGCTGAGTAGTATTCCATAGTGTATATGTGCCACATCTTCTTTATCCAGTCATCTATTGATGGGCTTTTTGATTGTTTCCATGTCCTGGCCACTGTGAACAATGCTGCAATGAACATGGGGCTGCATGTGTCTTTACGTATCAATGTTTCTGAGTTTTTGGGGTATATACCCAGTAGAGGGATTGCTGGGTCATAAGGTAGTTCTATTTTCAGTTTTTTGAGGAACCACCATACTTTCTTCCATAATGGTTGTACTACTTTACATTCCCACCAACAGTGTATGAGGGTTCCTTTTTCTCCACAGCCTCTCCAACATTTGCTATTACCTGTCTTGTTGATAATAGCTAATCTAACAGGTGTGAAGTGGTATCTCATTGCAGTTTTGATTTCCGTTTCTCTAATAACTAATAAAGATGAGCATCTTTTCATATATCTGTTGGCCATTTGTATTTCTTCCTGGGAGAAGTGTCTGTTCATGTCCTCTTCCCATTTTTTTATTGGATTGTTTGTTGTTGAGTTTTATGAGTTCTTTGTATATTTTGGATATTAGGCCCTTATCTGAGCTGTTGTTTGAAAATATCATTTTCCATTTAGTTGGCTGTCTGTTTATTTTGTTATCAGTTTCTCTTGCTGAGCAAAAACTTCTAAGTCTGATGTAGTCCCATTCATTAATTTTTGCCTTCACTTCTCTTGCCTGTGGAGCCAAATTCATAAAATGCTCTTTAAAACCCAGGTTCATGAGATTAGTACCTATGTCTTCTTCTATGTACTTAATTGTTTCAGGTCTTATGTTTAGATCTTTGATCCATTTTGAGTTAATTGTAGTACAGGGGGACAAACTGTAGTCCAGTTTCATTCTTTTGCATGTGGCTTTCCAGTTCTTCCAGCACCATTTAATGAAGAGGCTTTCTTTTCTCCATTGTGTGTTGTTGGCCCCTTTATCAAAAATTATTTGACTATATATATGTGGTTTTACTTCTGGGTTTTCTATTCTGTTCCATTGGTCTGAGTGTCTATTTTTCTGCCAATACCATGCAGTTTTGATTGTCGTGGCCCTATAATATAGTTTGAAGTCAGGTATTGTAATGCCCCCAGCTTCATTCTTTTTCTTAAGGATTGCTTTGGCTATTTGGGGTTTTTTATAGTTCCATATAAATCTGATGATATTTTGCTCCATTTCTTTAAAAAATGTCATAGGAATTTTGATGGGAATTGCATTAAATTTGTATATTGCTTTGGGTAATATGGCCATCTTGATTATATTTATTCTTCCTAACCAAGAACAAGGTATATTCTTCCATCTCATTATATCTTTTTTGATTTCCCTTAACAATGGTTTATAGTTTTCATTATATAAGTCCTTTACATTCTTTGTTATGTTTATTCCTAAGTATTTTATTTCTTTTGTTGCAATCGTGAAGGGGATTATTCTTTTGAGTTCATTCTCAAATGTTTCATTGTTGGATTATAGAAAGGCTATTGACTTCTGTATGTTAATTTTGTATCCAACGACCTTACTGTATTGGTTTATTGTTTCTAGTAGTCTTTTTGTGGATTCTTTGGGGTTTTCGATGTATAGGATCATATCATCTGCAAAAAGTGATACCTTTACTTCTTCTTTTCCGATATGGATGCCTTTTATTTCTTTGTCTTGTCTGATTGCTCTGGCTAGAACCTCTAGTACCACATTAAATAAGAGTGGAGAGTGTGGACAACTCTGTCTTGTTCCTGATTTAAGGGAGAAAGCCTTCAGTTTAGTGCCATTTAATATGATGTTAGCTGATGGTTTATCATATATGGCCTTTATCATGTTGAGATATTTTCATTCTATACCCATTTTGTTGAGAGTCTTAAACATAAAATTGTGTTGTTTTTTTATCGAAAGCCTTTTCTGTGTCTATTGATAAGATCATGTGGTTTTTGTTCTTTGTTTTGTTGATATGGTGTATTACGTTAACCGTTTTACGTATGTTGAATCATCCTTGAGATTCTGGGATGAATCCCACTTGATCATGATGTATTATTTTTTTAATATGTTGTTGTATTTGATTTGCTAGTATTTTGTTTAGTATTTTAGCATCTGTATTCATTAGAGATATTGGTCTGTAGTTTTCTTTTTTTGTGCCGTCCTTGCCAGGTTTTGGTATGAGGGTTATGTTGGCCTCATAAAATGTGTTTGGAAGTATTGCTTCTTCAATTTTTTGGAAGACTTTCAGTAGAATAGGAACCAAGTCTTCTTTGAATGTTTGATAAAATTCACTGGTATAGCCGTCAGGGCCTGAACTTTTATTTTTGGGGAGGTTTTTAATGGTTTTTTCTATTTCTTCTCTACTAATAGGTCTGTTTAGGCTTTCTGCTTCTTCTTGACTCAGTCTAGGAAGGTTATATTGTTCTAGGAATTTACCCATTTCTTTTAGGTTGTTGAATTTTAGTGGCATAAAGTTTTTCATAGTATTCTACAATAATTCTTTGTATATCTACGGTGTCTGTGGTGATTTCTCTTCTTTCATTTTGGATTTTGTTTATATGAGTTCTTTCTCTTTTTTCCTTGGTAAGTCTTGCCAAGGATTTGTCAATTTTGTTGATCTTTTCAAAGAATAAGCTCTTTGTTCTATTAATTTTTTCTATAGTTTTTCTGTTCTCTAATTCATTTATTTCTGCTCTGATTTTTATTATCTCCTTTCTTCGGCTGGTTTTGGGTTTTCTTTTTTCTTCTTTTTCTAGTTCCTTAAGGTGTGAAGTTAAGTGGTTCACTTGGCCTTTTTCTTGTTTGTTTGTATATGCCTGAAGTGATATGAACTTCCCTCTTATCACTGCTTTTGCTGCATCCCATAGATTCTGATGTCCTATTGTCATTTTCATTTGTCTGTATATATCTTTTGATCTCTGTGCTTATTTCTTGTTTGACACATTCATTTTTTAAAAGTATGTTGTTTAGTTTCTACATTTTTGTGGGATTTTTTTTCCCTCTTTTTTGCAGTTGAATTCTAGTTCAAGGCTTTATGATCAGAAAATATGCTTGGTACAACTTCAATTTTTCTGAATTTGCTGATGTTGTTTTTGTGGCCCAGCATATGGTCAATTCTTGAGAATGATCCATGTACACTGGAGAAAAATGTATACTCAGACACTTTGGGATGAAATGTCCTGTAGATGTTTATCATATCCAGGTGCTCTAGTGTTTTGTTTAAGGCCACTATATCTTTGTTGATTCTCTGTTTGGATGACCGATCTAGAGTCGGTCAGTTGTGTATTGAGATTTCCAAGTATGATTGTATTTTTGTCAGTTTTGTTTTAAGGTCAATAAGTAGCTGTCTTATATATTTTGGTGCTCCTTGGTTTGGTGCATATATATTAAGAATTGTTATGTCTTCTTGATTCAGTGTTCCCTTAGCCATTATGAAATGGCCATTTTTGTCTCTGAGTACTTTTGCTATCTTGTAGTCAGCATTATCAGATATGAGTATTGGTACGCTTGCTTTTTTTTGGATGTTATTTGCTTGGAGTATTGTTTTCCAGCCTTTCACTTTGAATTTGTTTTTATCCTTGTTACTGAGATAAGTTTCTTGTAGGCAGCATAGAGTTGGATTTTATTTTTTAATCCATTCTGCTACTCTGTGCCTTTTTATTGGTGAGTTTAATCCATTTACACTAAGTGTAATTATTGACACTTGTAATTTTATAGATTGCCATTTTATAGATTGCTTTCTGTTAGTTTTGTGTCTTGTTTGATCCTTGTCTTTAGTTTTTCTATCTTTTGTTTTTATTTGGTTGTTTTCCATACATCTTTCCTCTGTTGCTATCTCTTTTAAATCATGTGCTTCTGTGGTGGTTTTTTCAATGGTGGTTACCTTTAAGTAATGAAAAGTGTTCCTACCCTGTTCATTGTAGCGCGCTATTTTGTGAGTACTTTTGCACTCCATCGTCCTTTGCTACTGTTAATCTCCATCCTTTACCCCCTTTCTTTTTGTTGTCACAGTTTAAATTTGGTTTTATTGTGTTCTTCTTGGAACTTTTACTTGTGGCTTTGGGTTTTTTTGTTCTTTGTATCTGATTGGAGAACCCTCTTTAGTAATTCCTGGAGTGGGGGTTTTCTGATGATAAATTCCCTCATCTTTTCTGTATCTGTGAATGTTTTTATTTCTCCTTCATATTTGAAGGGTAGCTTTGATGGGTATAGTATTCATGGCTGAAAGTTCCTCTCTTTCAGGACTTTAAATATTGGGGTCCACTCTCTTCTAGCTTGTATAGTTTCTGTTGAGAAATCGGATGATAATCTAATGGGCCTTCCTTTATATGTTGTATTCTTAATTTCCCTGGCTGTCTTGAGAATTTTTTCTTTGCAGTTGGTTTGTGCCAATTTCATTATGATCTGCCTTGGTGTAGGTTTGTTGGGGTTAAGAAAACTCGGTGTTCTGTTTGCTTCTTGATTTTGAGGCTTTAGTTCTTTCCAGAGGCTTGGGAAGTTCTCATCTATTATTTGTTTATGTTCTCCATTCCATTTTCTCTCTCTTCTCCCTCTAATATACCTACTATTCCTTTGTTATTCTTTTTGATGGAGTCAGATAATTCCTGTAGGGCTATCTCATTTAAAAAAAAATTTTTTTTTGTATTTTTCTGAAGTTGGAAATGAGGAGGCAGTCAGACAGACTCCCACATGTGCCCGACTGGGATCCACCCAGCCTGCCCACCAGGGGGCGATGGTCCTCCCCACTGAGGCATCGCTCTGTTGCATCCAGAGCCATCCTAGCGCCTGAGGCAGATGCCACAGAGCCATCCCCAGCGCCTGGGCCATCTTTGCTCCAATGGAGCCTTGGCTGCAGGAGGGGAAGAGAGAGACAGAGAGGAAGGAGAGGGGGAGGGGTGGAGAAGCAGATGGGCGCTTCTTCTGTGTGCCCTGGCCAGGAATCAAACCCAGGACTCCTGCATGCCAGGCTGACGCTCTACCGGTGAGCCAACTGGCCGGGGCTCATTTTGTTTAATTTGGGAGTTTGTTTCTTCTTCTCTCTGTTGTGCCTCAAGTTGCTTGTCTTCTATTTCACTAATCCTACCTTCTATCTGGCCTGTTCTATTAGCTAAGCTTGTTACCTCGTTTTTCAGCTCGTGAATTGAGTTTTTCATCTCTGTTTGATTTGTTTTTATAGTTTCAATTTCCTCGGAAATATATTCTTTGTGTTCATTGAGTTGTTTTTTGAGCTCCCTAATTCCCTTTCTGTGTTTTCTTGTATATCTCAGAGTATTTTTAGGATTTCTATTTTAAATTCTCTGTCATTTAGCTCCAAGGTTTCCAATATATTAATTTTTTTCTCCATAGATTTTCCTCATCTATCTGTGTTACCTCTCTTTCTTTTGTATCCATGATATTCGATTTTCTCTTCCTTAATGGCATCTGAGTGTGGTTTTGTTGATAATATTAGTGAGATTTAATAAAGAATAAAAAGTTAAAAAATAAAAAATCAAAGAGTTGTTTTTTTAAAAAAATTAATAATAAAATAAAGAAAAATAAAATATAATAAAAATTAAAAAAGGAAATTATTCCCCCCCCCTTTTTTCTTCTCCTCTCCTCTCCCCTCCTTCTTGAGAAAATCTTGTGGTGAACTGTGAATTATATTGTACTAAATACAACAAAGAATGCCTGTAATGGAGGGCCTGAATTGGGGAGAAGTAATAAAGGGGCAAAAAAGGGGGGTATGAACCCACAAAAAGCAAATAAGGAAAAAATTTGGGTCAAGAATAAAATACTTTGCTTTTAGGTGTTGGTTGACTAAGAGTTATGATGAGAGGAATAAGAGGGAAACAGGAAAATGGGGGGACAAATTAAAAAGTTACGACTGTATTTAGTGGAACAAGAACTAGATAAAATGGAGAGCCAGGGATGGGTGCACTGCTAGTGAGTTAAAAAGGTGAAGTAAAAGCCCCACAAAATGCCACAAACATAAGTTTGATTCCCAGATAAGATAATTTGTTCATTATTGAGGTTTGAATGAGAGGAGACGTAAAGGAGTAAGGAAGAAACTAATATAGAGGGAGAAAAGAAAGAGAGAGCGAGAGAAAAAAGAGGGAACCACTAAAAGAAGAAAAAAGAAAAAAGAAGAGAGAGAGAGAGAGAGAGAGAGAGAGAGATTTAAGGGTTCTGGAGTGCAACCCTCATAGAAAGAAAGGAAGAGGAAAGAAAAGATAATGGGAGATGTAACACTTATGGTATTGTAGTTCAGTGAGTGGAGAGAGTAAGACCGGCAGAGAGTTAAATGACCAAATTAGAGGATGAAAAAAAAAATCAAGAATGAAAATAAGAGAAACAAACAAACAAATATAATAAAATGGGATAGGTTATAAAGTCTGCGGATTATTCTTGATTTTGAGAGGTTATCTTCTTGCTTTTTCTTTTCTCTCCCTCTTCATGGTCGGTGACTCTGTACCCCAGGTTTTGCCCCTTTGGCACACTCAGGTAGAGGTTTGCAGTTGATAAGTCTCTATGGTGATGTCATGTATTGTGGTTCAGTCTCGTTGGCAGTCGAGGCTCATTAGCATTTATAGGCTCCAACAGTGAGAGAGTCCGTGTTCCTGGAGCCTCTCTCCTAGTCTTTTCTTCCTCAATTAGTAGCCTGATAATCCAGCTATGTGGTTGCTGCTGCCTCTGCCTGGATAGTAAGAGGCTCAAAGAGCTGGCAACTCCCCACTCTATTCCCACTCAGCACAGGGCTCTGGGTAAGGCTCAGTCAGAGCTGCTAGCATAATCAGGCGGGGCTTCCACCCACTCAAAGACCTCTGGCTCTGCTACTTTGTTCGGTAACACAGGTGGGCGCCCACTCCCGGGGCGCTTAGAGAAAACTCTTGCTCATTATCTGTGCGCGCAGAGCAGGATATCAGGCCGGCAGTCTCACACTCTGAGTGAAATCCCTGCCCACACATAAAAGTTCCAGCTTTGGAATTAGTTCTCGCTCCCTCCCCGTGCGTGGCTTTTTCAGGGCACTGGGGTGGCCCAGAGATTCCGCTTTTGGCCCACACAAAGGCCTCCGACTCTGCCTCTCTGTGGGATAACACGGGCGCCCACTCCCGGGGCTTTCGAAGGAATCACTCGCCCACTATCTGCGCGCGCCAACCAGGAGATCGGGGAAAATGGCTGCCCCACCTGTCTTTCTTTGTCTGGGTTTGGCACAAGTGTTAGCTTGTATTGCCTGGGTTGCCACAGAAACAGTTTTTTCTTGGCTTGGATCTCCGTGCCACAGCCTGGTTCGGCTGTTTGTGTTGCGGTGTGTGTCTATTCACCTCCTTTGCCCGCCTTAGTTTCTATAATCTCAGTTCCCAGTGAATTCAGCCTTATTTAGGTTAGTGAGGAAGGTGGAGCATTTCTTACTCCATATTTCCTTTGGGGTTTGATTATATATTTAGCCAATTTTTCGCTTGACCATACCTTCGGTTGTATTGCGAAACATCTGGAGGCTCCAAGGATAGGTTTTTCTGTTTCTGGTTGAAGATCTTGTTGAGTTTTGGGGAAGATTTATCAGTATCGCTTCCTATCGTGCCATTACTCTCTAATTCTCTTTTTAATTGCAATTTACTGCACAGAAATTTCAGTATAAATGATAGTACTGTTCACAAGCATTTTTACCTTGTTCCTGATTTTAATAGAAGTATAATTATTTTATCATTGAGCATATGTTGAATTAAGTGTCCAGCATCTGTTGATTTAAGTATGAGATATAATCCTTATAGTATGGAGGTTCTATTTTTATAAAAACATATATAATGTGTATGTATATATGTATGCATGTATGTATATAATATGCATATATATACATATATACATTTGCAAATATGAATATATATACATACATATATACATATACACACATATATAACCTTGTAAAAAATTCAGATTGCCATGAAATAATTATTTTTGCTGTAATTACAATGAACACAGTGTGGCATTTTGTAATCGCACATGTAACAGATGTGTGGGTTGTGGTAAGACGATCTCCCTTACTGTAGCAGATGTATCTCCCAGTGACATGTTTTGCTTCTAAAATTCTGGCTGAAAGATTTTTTGTTTAATTAATGAATGTGCCTTTTATCAATGACTCATTCATTGATTTAAATTAATGGGCTGGGTAGTAGGTTTGACACCTTTGTAATAATTAGAAAATCACAGCTTGAGTATGTTGTAGAAAAGGTGAGATCTGTGTGGGTGGTAAAAGGGGATGGCTACAAAATAGGAATTTCTCTTAGTTACTTCTGGGAGCCTGAGAATGAAGAGAAATAGAGGTTGAAAAAATTTGTTAATATGATTTGAGAGTAAGAAAGTTGTCCTTTTTATAGAGTGTATTTACATTTTTATATAGTTCATGTTTAAATATATCTTCCCCTGAAAGTATGAGGGATTAATCTATGTTTGAGGCTAAGGATTTGTGTATTAAGTGTGAATGGGTGACCTTAGGATATTGTTTTAAGGAAAAGGAAATATCAGAGGAACAGTGAAACATTACTTTTGTTATGCTGAGTGACTGTGGTAAAACGAGTGTATAGTTATGCAGGGTGAAAGGATACATAAAACTAGTGACTTAATGATTCTGAAAAGATTAAGAATTGGTAGTGTAGTTCAAGAAAAGCTACGAAGTGTGGGAAATAGCTGAGCAAAGGGGAAAAGACTAGAAGAGGACCAGCAAACACTGATGCAGATTAGAATAATGAGCCACCTCACCATTGCTAAAATGAAGAAAGGTTGGAGGGCTGAGAGTAAGTACTTGCCAGAAAAAAGAAATCAGAACAACTTTGATACTTTGGTGGAGAAACAGTTTTGACCCAAAACATCCAGTTTAATTTAAATCCTTACATTGGATTTTGTATTCCAGAAACTATTGAGTGAGTATAATTTAGATTAGGATGAGTGTTTTATTTTTTCTTCAACTCCTCTGCCATGAGAGCTGATCACTCACTCCTTCCACTGATCCCCTGTGTACCTATGAATAAATGATTTATAAATTGCTAATAGGGTAGAATCATTTCATGCTTTGGTAGACTGGAATCTTGTTATTAAATCAACAGACACAGCGATAAAGTAATACCTCACAACAGGAAGGGAATATAGGAAAATACCAGGGCACAGAAGCAATCTCTCATTTGCCTGTAGATATAGCAGTCTGAGATAGATGAGTATGGGGAGAGGACTTTTGCTTGGTCTGGCTGACAATGGTGTAACTCTCACCTTCCTGGACTAGTTTTTATATCTAACTTCATGGACACACACACACACACACACACACACACAGATTGTCAAGCCTTAGTCTGTTTTCTCATTTTAAAATCTTTGTATTTTTCTTTATTCATATATTTCTAACACCTTTTACTCTTATTATTTACTTTATAATAGACATTTTAAAATTTGTTAATTATTACTTAAATGTTGAACTCTAAATTGATGAATGAGTTTAAAAATCTTATGTTTAAACAGAATTATTAATTTTTAAAGTAGGTAATGTCCTAAATGTGAAAAAGAAACCTTGAGATAATATCTTATACTTAAATGTCCTATTTCCCTAGTTTTAATTTTTCTGACAAATAATTTATTAAATCTTGGGATGAATTAGCCTATATGTAAGCTGAGATTTAGCAAAAAAATAAATAAAAGTAACTTGGATTTAAGATATTTTCTTCCTTGAAAAATTTATAAAAAGAGATGATGCTTAAATAAGGTAAAAAAAAACCTGAGAAAATACTAAGTTTGAATTCATGAAATATCAATGATAATACTTCAACACAATTTCTACATGCTTTTTATTAGCAAGTACATTAAAAACTGCTACAAATTTTATTGTGATTTATTTTAGTAGGCAATATTTTAAATTTAAGAAAAGTTTGGGCCATTTTTCTTTAGCTTCCTTGTTTTGATTTTTCCCCTCATAGGTATATAGAATATTATAAAATTTGCCAAAATAAATAATTATTATAGTTAACATAGATATAAATGTTCTGGATTGGCAAGATGCTTTCACAGTTTTGCTTCAAATATTTCACAGTATAAACTTTTGTGTATGTAGCTGGGATACTCTTATGATACTCTTACTAGAGCCAAATATTTCAGACTAGAAGATTTATTTATGTTATGGAATCAAAATCTTTGGATATTCATAAACTGGAGTTCTTGGTTCATGTTCAATAATTTTAAAGGAATTCACATGATGTTGTATGTGATTTCTAGTGGTTTATAAGCCACTCCACCCAAGATAATCAGATCTGCCATTTTCATGTATGTATCATAGCCTTGACACTTCTTTGTTGCTCTAAATATCTTCCCTGGAGTCTAAGAACTGACTTTGAGTCATTTAGCATCCTTGAACTCCAATTACACTTAATCTTTCACTGCTGCCTAGGAAGTCCAGTAGTAAATTAAATAGCAAATTCAGAGTGACAGGCACCTACCTGGGCAGAAGGGGCAGTGGACAGGTTCTCTAATGCCATAAATTCTCTTCATTATACTTCCATTTCCTGAGGACACACAATATTCAGGCACTGCTCCGGGTTCTTCTCAAGCACCATTTCATTTAAAGCCCAATACAGTGATAAAAAAAATGGGCTTTATTATCCTTCATTTACAAATAAAAAAAATTGAGTATAAGAGGGATTAAACCAAAGGTAAAATTAAAAGCAAGATGTTGAATCTGGGTTTGACAGATTCCAAGTTTGTGTTTTATTCTCTCTGTCAGAGTATTCCTGTGTTGACATATTTTGGTTCTCATACCTTTTTTTCATAATCTTTTAAGAAATATAATCAATACCTATAAAAGTTATTTTTTTCTCATGTAAACTACTTTGTTGGATAGGTGGCAAATTTTTTCCTAAGAATTGGTGTAATCTTAGATGTATATTAAAAATTGCATAGAGATTATTTGAGAATGCATAATTAATAGGAAATTTTGTTTTATTATAGAACATTAATACTCTATATCTATCACATATTATATTTAGTTTATTAATGGTTACATAGAAGTTAGAGAGATAAGACAAGATCTGATAATATAAATAAATACTCTTCTGAGGGGTCATCCTGTAATCTTTATGGACCATTTGAAGGATTTTAAATCGGATTAGACAGACTAGGGGCATTGATACCATTGAGGGTGAGGTAATTGCGAAGTGATGAGGATTGAACTAAAGGTGATAGTAAAGATAGATTGATAGTAAAGATAGTAAAGAGACTAAATAGTGGAGAGTCAAGTCATAGAAAATATAGGTGTAGGAACAACAAATAAATGCAAAGGGATTACTCACACATATATGACTAGATTAACTGTGTTGGTGGTAATGCCATTTACAAATGTAAGCAGTTTAACAAGAGGATCAAGTTATAATTTGAAAATGTCAAGAGGGTATATTTGGTGGGAAATTTTATCTGGTGATTTCAGGAGTAGTAATAGTTGAATAATTTAGGGAAACATCGGTATAGTGATTAGGTCTTCCTAAACTTCAAGGAATGTAGGTTCTTTGTGTATATATATATGCATATATTTTATTCTTAGAAGAGTGCCTATATTTTACTTTGAGTCTAAGAATCTGTGATCCAAAAAGTTTAAGATATACTGGTAGACTTGTTGTTTGAAGCCATGGTTTTGAAAGTCACTGGGGGAAGGAAGAAAAGTGGATTGTAAATAAACTAACAAAGCCCTAGGCTTGAGTATGAAAAACACAACATCTGGCTTTAGGGATCCAGTGGAAGAAAAGCAACATATGAAGGGACCAAGAAAGAGTGGCTGGATAGATATGAGGAGAACTAGAGAGGAGTAATGCCACATGAGCCTGGGAAGGTAGAGTTCAAAGAATGATGGTGCGGTCAACATTATCAGCCACTGCGAGAAGATCTTTGGAGACATATACAAAAAGTATCCATGGAACTTGGCAATATGGAGGTGAATGGTGATACCAGAGAGGTGAGAAATGTAAGTGAAAACCAGATCCTAGTGGAGTGAGAAAGTGAGAAGGGAAGAAGAGTTAGATGGTAATATCTGATAAAAGAAAGAGTTTTGCTTTTTTTGTGTGATGGAGGCTTGTTTTATTCTAAGTATATAGGAGCATTAGGAAGAAAAACACTGATTGGAGATTAAGAGCCTAGGAAAATGATTCCTAGAGCATGTATCCTGGGGATGTGGGAGGGGATCAGATGTAATTACCTGAGTAAGTTCTCGAATCTGGAACAAAAAGAACAATTTGGAATCATGGTTTTAGATGAAGATAAGCTCTGGTTTGACATATAAATTCCAGGAGGCCTTAATAATGAAGGCTACACTAATGTCAAAGAGAATATGTAGCATTCCTGTTTTTATGGTGTGTGACTTTTTCTCCTTATAATCCGAACATGGGAATGGAGAACAGTGACTGGATGGATTCAGTGAGAGAGCTTCTAGAGATGGGTATAACAAAAGCAAAGGGTGGGAAAGTTGTGTGCATAATGGGCTGGATAGAGAAAAAAGTAAAGACAGATTGGGTGAACACGACACGTAATAATCAGGAAAAGAGTGATCCAACATCAATTAACATTTCTCTTGTCGGTATGAGAATTCAAGTTTTGGTCAAAGCCTATAATTTAAGGTGTCACTGTACAACCTGGAAGTCACTAGCCATAAGTGCCTACCAAACACTTGAACTGTAACTTAAAATGGAGATGTGCTGTATGTAATACACATCAGACCTTGAAGACTTTATACGACAAAGAGATTCTAAAATATTTTACTTACATTGGAAACATTCCCAAATTATGGTATTTTGATTATATTGGCTTGTATTCATTTGCTGTAGCAAAGTAGCACAAACTAGGTGGCTGAATACAATAGAAATTTATTGTCTCACAGTTCTGGAGGTGAGAAGTTGAGATCAAGGTGTTGGCAGGGTTGGCTCCTCTGAAGACTATGAGGAAGAATCTGTTCCAGGCCTCTTCTCAGCTTCTGGTGGTTTGCTGGCCATCTTGGGTATTCCTTGGCTTGTAGAAACATTGCGCCAGTCTCTGCCTTTTTCTCTATAATCCTGTGTCCGTGTCCAAATCTCCCCTTTCTATAAGGGTGCCAATAATGTAGACGAGAGACCCACAAAACCTCATCCTAATTTAACTAAGTATGTCTTCCATGATCCCATCCAAATAAGATCACATGCTAAGATACTGAGGGTTAGGAATTACACATGAATTTTTTGAGGGGTATAATTCAATATCATATGAGTTGTATAAAATGTATTAGTAAAATTAATTTTATCTATTCTTTTTTCCTTTTTGTTTTGGCAACTAGAAACTTTAAAATTATACATGTGGTCCATATTATACTTCTGATTTACAGTGTTTTTTTTATAATACTAGTTAACCCTAATTCAACATTTGTTATATGCAGGCATCTTCTAAGATCCTTATGTATGTTAAATCATTTTACCCTTAAAACAATCTTATTTGGTATGTCTTACTGTTTGTCCCTTGTAATAGAGTGGTGAAATAATCTGCCCAGGGCAACCTAGACAGTGAATAACAGAGTCAGCATGTGAATGAAGGCAATTTGGCTCTAGAATCTGTACTCTGATAAAATGTATTAATATATTTTGCTAGTCCTTTGAATTAAAAAACAACATTTCATCATACTATTTGGCACTGGGTAATTTCTGCTAATCTCTCTTCATTTCCATTTTCTTTGGTCTCTGCTTCAGTTTTTCTTGATAGCTTTTATCTCTAGCACCTTTTACTAATCAATATCAATGCTTTTCTCTGTTACTCAGTGTGCATTTGTTATGTGCCTGGTATACTTTCAACAGCAGAACTGTATATTTTTTGCTATTTTAAATTGTCTTTTGTTTTAAAACCTGTAGGCATTATTAGGAAACATATCTTCTGTACTTGTGGAATTCTCAAGAAAAACAACATACCATATACTTTAAAATAGCATTTGTATTTGTGGTTCCATAAGACAGTCTTTGAAAGGACATGGCAAACAACATGAAATGTACTGTAAAAAAATTAAAAGTATACTGTTTATTAAAGGAATAATAATATAAGGCTTTTTTATTCAAAGTGAGAAAGACATTTAAAAACCAATTTAGCCTGACCAGGTGGTGGTACAGTGGACAGAGGGTCGGACTGGGATGTGGAAGACCCAGGTACGAGACCCCGAGGTCACCAGGTTGAGTTCAGGCTCATCTGGTTTGAGCAAAAGCTTGCCAGCTTGGACCCAAGGTCACTGGCTTGAGCAAGGGGTTAATCGTTCTGTCGAAGGCCCATGGTCAAGGCACATATGAGAAAGAAATCAATGAACAACTAAGGTGTTGCAACGAAAAACTGATGATTGATACTTCTCATCTCTCTCCATTCCTGTCTGTCTGTCCTTATCGATCCCTCTCTCTCACTCTCTCTCTCTGTCTCTGTAAAAAAAAAAATTGGCCTTGGCTGGTTGGCTCAGTGGTAGAGGGTCGGCCTGACATGTGGATGTCTTGGGTTTGATTTCCAATCAGGGCACACGGGAGAAGAAACCATCTGCTTCTCTATCTTTCCCTCTCCCCCTTATCTCTCTCTCTTTCTTTCTCTCTCTCTCTCTCTTTCTCTTTCTTTCTCTCTCTTTTTCCCTCATGCAGCTGTGTCTTGATTGGCTCAAAAGAGTTGGCCTCAGCACTTAGATTAGCTCCATGGCCTTGCCTCAGGTGCTAAAACAATGGCTCTGGTTTTATTGCAGGAATCAAAGGAGGCAAAAACACCCAGACAACTTGAAGAAGGAAGTAGAATTTATTAAAGCTGGCAGAGCACATGAGACTTGTAGCTCCAAAACTTGAGCTCCCCGAAGTTGACTTTCTTACAGGTTATATACCTTTACAGTATCTAAGCAATAGGCATATGATTTCTTTGTTTAAGGTTTCCCAGGACTCAAGGAGAGGGGAGGGAAAGTTTCGGTGGGGTCAGCAAGGGGGAAGGAGTTTCCAGATCACTGGTCATAGTTCCATACAGATCCTGCTATTCTTGCTTTGTATTGTAACTATGGGATGTTGTTAATTTATTACTGGCTGACTTGGTTACCCCTGCTGGCTCCTTTCCCTTGTATTCTTTTCATTTCTTCCTTATCAGGGAAGAGGGAGCCTGCCCCTCCTTCCTCAGTTTCAATGGAGCAATGCCCCAGATGGGCAGAGCAATGCCCTCTAGTGGGCTTGCCAGATGGTTCCCTGTCAGGGTGCATGTGGGAGTCTGTCTCTCTGCTTCCCCTCCTCTCACTAAAAAACAAAACAAAAACAAAAACAAAAAATAAAAACAAATTTGGTGGGCAATGGTAGATTTAAATGATTTAAGTTTAAATAAATAGTAAATTTTATTCTCATAAAGTTATGCATCTGTATGTTGAAAGGACTGAATGGAAGGGTTTGGGAATTTTGGTTTTTTGTTTGTGAATTTATCATTTCTTACATGATCTTTTCATTAGACAAAAGGAATTAAGACAAATGGAGTAGGAGGTTACAGGAAGGTCTTTTAATAGATACTTCAGAAACTCAAGTTCTTTCCTCTGACATTAGTACAATGTCTATATTTTCTACCTTGAAACTCAGGTTCAACTTTGACCTGAGTAATCTTTATCTTGACTTTGAAACCTATACTTTATTTTACCCATATTGCCCCAGGTTTTGTCCAGTTGATTTCTGTGTTTCTCACTTGGGCATGATAATTGGGTCTTGACTTTTATATGCTTTTCCCGGTGAGTATTTTATATTCTAACTCCATGAGTTTGACCCTTAAACTAGCTAAAATTCAAATTAACCCATAAATACAGCCCAATAGGATGACCCAGGAATTACTCCTCTTTCTGACACTTGGACCCTTCAATCCCTTTATTAATGGCTACTGCATGAGAATTCGTGACAAATAAAGTGTGTGTAAGGTAGTGTGAGGCTTTCATGACTAAGGGTTTCATATCCTATGAATGTGTTTATATATTGCTGAAGCTTTTACATAAAAAATGAAGTCTAGTCAACTATCTAAATTCATTTTTCTGTATGTATGCAATGCCCTTGTTGTCATGTGGGCCAGTACTTCTCAAATTTTAGCAAGTCAGGCCCTGGCCAGATAGCTCAGTCAGTTAAGGAAGTTATCCCCACATGACAAAGTTGCTGGTTTAATCCCTGGTCAGGGCACACATGGGAAGCAACCATAGAATGCACAACTGAGTGAAACAACAAATGAATGCTTCCTTTTGCCCTCCCTTCTCTCTCCTTTCCTCTCTCTGTCTCTCTAAAAATCAATTAAAATTAAGCCCTGGCTGGATAACTCAGTTGGTTAGAGAATTCTCCTGGAGTGCAGAGGTTGCTGGTTTGATTCCCCAGTCCGGGTACATATAGGAGCAGCTTGATGTTCCTGTCTCTCTCTCTTTTCCTGCCTCTCTATAATAATAATAATAATAATAATTATTATTATTATTATTATTATTTAGCAAGTTTGCTATATTTGAAAAAAAAAATCACCCTGAGCTTTTGTTATAATACAGACTCCTGAGCCATATCCCAGAAATTTTGTCTCAGTCTGTGTGGGAATTATAAATTTATACTTCTAACCAAACCCTGTTAGCCCTGGTGATGTTGGTGTCTTCAGGATGTCACTTTGGATAGCACCAACATACACCAAAGCTATAGGGGGTCATTTGGTCTAAATTACCTGATAACATGTCATAATAGGTAATATGTCTACTTCATTCATCAAAGGAAAAATAAAATCAGAATATTGGTAATTTTTTGGTTGTCAATGTTATATTATACATACTAAAAATGAAAGAAGAAAGGCTAAATGTACCAGTGGCTCTGGTAAAAGGGTTTTCAAAGCTATACCCTAGAATACTGACCTGTATTACGGGAAAATATGGCTCAGCTTATTTGAAGCAAAGTATCTTTAAAAAATGATCCTTTCCTAAAATGTGCAACAAGTTATCTTCACCAAATATACACTTCAACACTGATTTAAAGCTACTTTAAAAATTCTTAATACAGAAAAGTAATCCTCTTTATGGTTGGATGGAAACAGTTCTTTTCAACCTCTAAGGAAATGTGCTTTTACATTTGTTTTTTTTAACATTTACATTAAGGGAAATGTGCTTTTACATTTGTTGTTTTTTAACATTTACATTAAAATAAATTCTGTACTTCAACTATTAATATAATTTCCACTGTCAGAAATTAGGTAATATAATGACATTTAGATACAGTTATCTACATTTAGATTATAGTTATCCCAAACCATAACTATTTTATTTTAAATAATAAAAATATAAATTATTTTAATAATACAAGCAGATAAAGAACTTAAAATTCTTGATTTAACATTTTATAAATGACTTTATGCTTATCTTTCTCAATTAATAAAATATTTATTTAGTACATACCATTAGCCCAGCAATCAATTAGGTAATCAGAGACATAAAAAGATGTGGGAGACATTGATTCTACCTTTAGTTCATGCTTATGGTATAGAATATGCAGCCTCCTAAGGCAATATGCTTTAGGTGTTTATAAAAGGGTAGAAATGTGATTTGAAACCATACCAAAAAGAGGTGTAGCATTTAAGAGATTATGTGTACTTGTCTGTTGGTGAGTCACTTTGGTGCATTTAGCCATTGTTTTGCTTTTGATATGCATAACATAACATTTGAAAACCAAAAAATTACCAACAGTCTGATTTTGTTTTTCTTTCAATGAATAAAGTAGACATATTACCTACTATTGATATGTTATTAGTTAATATAGACCAAATGATCTGCTATAGATTTGGTGAGTAGAAAGAAGTAAATGTGACAATGAATTAGGGGGCATTTGTCATTCAAACTAGTGATTACATTACACATTATAAATAAGCTGTTTATTTCAAACTTTTATAACTTATATATAAAATTATTATTCATTAAAATTAGGAGTATGCTGAAACAAGGTAATGAAAAAAATATTTATGGGAGAAGTGGCATACTAAGGAACATAGGGATATTTGTGTATGTGTGTATAACCTAAGACATTCATTTATAGGATATTTGAGTGCCTGTTCTTGGGTAGGGTATACACTTGGCAAACATATCAAGAATATAATACAAATCTCCGTATAACTTTTTCACGAAAGATGCTGGTTGATTCAAGAAGAAAGTACATCCCTGTAGATTAACTCTGTCATTGACAACAGTGTATAACATTTTACATTTGACTCTTTTATTAAAGTTAATGTCTCATGTCATTATTTAAAGCAAAAGTTTATCTTTGAATGTATAATATTATTTAATAGAACCTTTAGGTTTGCAGTGTGTATGTAGTAGCTGTGGGAATTGGCCTCACATATCTTCAACTACAGGGTGCTGTCCTGAATGAAGGCCCAGGCACTTGGCTCTGAAAGCCGTTACTGGTCTCCTGCTGAGGCCACGCCTCTATGGGCTTCCGTTAGTCATGTGAGCATAGCAGGGATGCTATATCAGGCCTGTTGCTAAGAGACAAGAGACATAGGAGGGACTCCAGTTACTACTGACTTTGGCTGCTGGCTTCCCTGATGATCTTGTTGAATATTTCTTAGACTACAGCAGGCTCAGCCACTGCCTTCAACTTTCTCTTTCCTCCTTCACACTCCTGACCAGATTCACATCATGATATGAAAGCTCTCAGGTAAGATCCTTACAAGCAATCCCATTTTGGTATCTGCTTCTTGGTACGGATCAGCTTTCTGTAGCGAAAGAGAACCTTGTTACATAGGATATATTTAACTGTGAATTGGTTGACTTTCACTTGATTCTAGAGGGTGAAAAGTCCTAGGATCTGCTGTCTGCAAGCTGGAGACTCAGGAGTGTTGGTGATTACAGTTCAAGTTAGAGTCCAAAGGCCTGAAAACCAAGTGACTGATGGAATAAATTCTAGACTGAGGGCAGGAGAGGACTCAGATCCCAGGTCAAACAATCAGGCAGAGAGAGCAAATTATTTCTTCCTCTGTCAGTTTGTTCTATTCTGGTCCTCAGCAGAAGAGATGATGCCCATCCATATTGGGAAGAACCATATTTTTTATTTAGTCCACTGATTTCTGTGCTAATGTCTTCTGGAAACACTCTCACAGGCACATTCAGAAATAGTGTTTAACCAGATGTCTGTACACCTCTTGATCTAGTCAAGTAGACACATAAACCTATGACACTAACACAGAGTATCAAGGACTGTACAACAGTACAACAGTGCACCCAAGAGGCATGCACTCAAACAAATTTGAGTTCATTAAGAAGGTCTGAAATATTGTTTTTTCTTTTTCTAGTGGGTACCATAGATGTTTGATTTGACTTTTGTTTAAAACTATCCATATACCCACATAAAAGTAGATTCTATGTTGCGTTATGAGTAGAAGCACCTGATCCCAGAACAGGAGAGTCAAATTCTCTCACAGCCATTCATGAAGTGTTTAACCTCCTAAAAGATGTTATAGGTTACTGTAAGTTTGCTTTACTCCATAAGAAATAAAAGAGACTAAGAGAAAGTAAGTTTTGAGGAGAGTTGCCAGTGTCCCTTTAACAACCACAGATAATCCAAACATGTGGCACTAGTTCCAATCAGAGTATAGACCTCAAGGGACATAAAAGTTTGTATTTTATTAACACTTGAAAAGTCAAGGATTGAGTGGCACTGTTCAATGGAAATCTAATGCAAACTACTATGTAATTTTAAATTTCTAGTAGTAAAAAAAAAAAGTTAAAAGCAGGTGAAATTAGTTTCACACTATATTTTATTTCACCCAATGTATTAAAATGTTATCATTTTAATATAGGATTATTCATGAAGTAATTTACATTATTTTCTATTCTAAATTTACATGTATCTGATGCGTATTTAACACCTGTAGACTATCTCAATTTATTTATTTATTTATTTATTGGCTTAAAACCACATACATTTATTTTTTCACAGTTCTATAGACATGAAATTGAAAATCAAGATGGGATTTTCAACTTCAACTCTAGGATAGAATCTTTCCTGTTCTTTTCCTGTTGCTGGTGGCAGACAGTGTTCTTTGTGGCTGCGTCACTCCTATACTACTTATTTTTTTAATTAATTTTAAATTATTGTGTTTACATAGATTCTAGTGTTGCCCAGAATGCAATGTTTCTCCCCTGTATTCTCAACATCACCCTTCCCCCCTCTCCATACGCCCTCCCCCCATCCCTTCAGGTTTATTCCCTCCTATCATCCCCTTTCCCTCTGTCCTTTATTCCTATGGTCCCTTTGATCTCTCCTCTATCTCAATTCTGTTTCTCAGTTCACATTGTTCCTTGGATTCCTCAAAGGAATGAGGTCATATGATATTTTTCTTTTTTTGCCTGGCTTATTTCACTTAACATAATAGTTTCCAGGGCCATTCATGTTATCGTAAAAGGTAAGATTTCCTTCTTTTTTATGGCCCAATAGTATTCCATTGTATATACAGTATGTACCATAGCTTTTTAATCCACTCGTCCACTGACAGACACATGGACTGTTTCCACATCTTGGCTATTGTGAACAATACTGCAGTAAACATGGGGGTGCATATCTCCTTTTGAAAAACTGCTATGGTGTTCTTGGGGTATATTCTTAAAAGTGGGATAACTGGGTCAAAAGGCAGTTCAATTTTTAATTTTTTGAGGAATCTCCATACTGTTTTCCACAGTGGCTGTATCAGTCTGCATTCCCACCAGCAGTGAAAGAGGTTTCCCTTTTCTCCACATCCTTGCCAGCACTTATTCTGTGTTGTTTTGTTGATGAGCACCATTCTGACCGCTGTGAGGTGATATCTCATTGTGGATTTAATTTTCATTTCTCCAACGATTAGTGATGTTGAGCATTTTTTCATATGCCTTTTGGCCATTTGTATGTCCTCTTTGGAGAAGTGTCTATTCATTTCTTTTGCCCATTTTTTTGATTGGATTGTTTATCTTCCTGGTGTTGAGTTTTACAAATTCTTTATAAATTTTGGTTATTAACTCCATATCAGTGTATTGTCGAATATGTTCTCCCATTGTGTAGTAAGTCTTTTTAATCTGTTCATATTGTCTTTAGCTGTGCAAAAGCATTTCAGTTTGATATAGTCCCATTTGTTTATCCTGTCTTTTATTTCACTTGTCCGTGGAGATGAATCAACAAATATATTGCTGCGAGAGATGTCAAAGAGCTTACTGCCTATGTTTTCTTCTAAGATTCTTATGGTTTCACGGCTTACATTTAAGTCTTATTCATTTTGAGTTTATTTTTGTGAATAGTGTAAGTTGGTGGTATAGTTTCATTTTTTGAAGATATCTGTCCAATTTTCCCAACACCATTTGTTGAAGAAGCTGCCTTTACTCCACTGTATGCTCTTTGTCAAATATCAGTTGTCCATAAAGGTGTGGGTTTATTTCTGGGTTCTCTGTTCTGTTCCATGCCTGTTCTTATGTCAGCACCAAGCTGTTTTGAGTACAATGGCATTGTAGTATATCTTGATATCAGGAAGTGTGATGCCTCCCATTTTATTCTTTCTTTTAAAGATTGCTGAATCTATTTGTGTTCTTTTTCAGTTCCATATAAATTTTTGGAATATGTGTTCTATATCTTTGAAGTATGTCTTTCGTATTTTAATTGGTATTGCATTGAATTTATGAATTGCTTTGGGTAGTATAGACATTTTAATGATGTTTATTCTTCCTAATCATGAGCATGGTATATGCTTCCACTTGTTTGTATCTTCCTTGATTTCTTTTATTAATGTTTTATAATTTTCCAAGTACAAGTCTCTAATCTTCTTTGTTAAATTTATTCCTAGGTACTTTATTTTTTGGTTGCAATAGTGAGTGGGATTGTTTCCTTGATTTCTCTTTCTGACAGTTCATTGTTGGTGTATAAAAATGATTTCTGAGTAGTACTTTTATATCGTGCCACCTTGCTGAATTTATTTATCAGTTCCAGGAGTTTTTTTTAACAGAGGCTTTAGGGTTTTCTATATACAATATCATATCATCTGCAAATAATGATAGTTTTACTTCTTCTTTTCCAATTTGGATGCCTTTTATTTCTCCTTCTTGTCTGATTGCTTTGGCTAGGACTGCCAGAACTATGTTGAATAAGAGTGGTGAAAAGGGGCACCCCTACCTTGTTCCTGATCTTAAGGGGATTGATTTTAATTTTTGCCCATTGAGTATGATGTTGGCTGTGGGTTTGTATAGATGGCCTTTATCATGTTGAGGTATGTTCCCTGTATTCTCACTTTGCTGAGAGTTTTGATCATGAATTGGTACTGAATTTTATCAAATGCTTTTTCTGCATCTATTGAAATTATCATGTGGTTTTTCTCCTTCCTTTTGTTTATGTGATGAACCACATTGATTGATTTGCGAATATTGTACCAGCTTTGCCTCCTCAAAATAAACCCCACTTGATCATGATATATATATTTTTTCATATATTGCTGGAACTAGTTGGCTAATATTTTGTTGACGATTTTAGCATCTAAATTCATCAGGGATATTGGCCTATAATTTTCTTTCTTTGGGTTGCCTTTGCCTAGTTTTGGAATTAAAATTATGCTTTCCTCATAAAAGAAGCTTGGAATTCTTCCTTCCTCTTGAAGTTTTTGAAATAGCTTGAGAAGAATAGGAGTTAGTTCTTCTTTGAATATTTGGTAAAATTCCCCTGTGAAGCCATCTGGCCCTGGGCTTTTGTTTTGGGGGAGTTTTTTGATAACTGTTTCGATCTCATTTGTTGTAATTGGTCTGTTTAGGTTTTCTGATTCTTCCAGATTGATTTTTAAAAGATTATATGTTTCCAGAAATTTGTCCATTTCATCTAGTTTTCTAATGTTTTGGCATACAGTTCTTCATAGTATTTTCTTACAATCCTTTGTATTTCTGTTGTGTTAGTTGCTATTTCTCTACTCTCATTTCTAATTTTATTTGAGTCCTCTCTCTTTTTGTCTTGGTGAATCTGGCTTAAGGTTCATTGATCTTGTGTACCTTTCCAAAGTACCAGCCTCTGGTTTTAGTGATCATCTGTATTGTTTCTTTAGCCTCTATGTCATTTATTTCTGCTTTGATCTTTATTATTTCCTGCCTTCTACTACCTCTGGGCTTTAGTTGCTGTTCTTTTTCTAGATCTTTTAGATGCAGGGTTACATTGTTTATTTGACCTTTTTCTAGCTTCTTAAGGTATGCCTGTAATGCTATGAACTTTCCTCTCAGTACTGATTTTTCTGTGTCCCATAAATTTAGAGTTGTATGTTCATTATCATTCGTTTCTAGGAGTTTTTTTATTTCTTCTTTGATCTCATTGTTAACCCATTTGTAATTTAATAACATGCTATTTTGTTTCCAAGTTTTTGAGTATTTTTTAGTTTTTCTGTTGCGGTGGATTTCTAGTTTCATGCCATTGTGATTAGAGAAAATGCTTGATATGATTTCAGTCTTCTTAAATTTGTTTAAACCACTTTTGTGCCCTAACATGTGGTCTATTCTAAAGAATGTATCATGAGCACTTGAAAAAAATGTATATTCTGCTGCTTTAGGGTGAAAAGTTCTGAAGATATCAAATTGAATTAATCTAGGGTGTCCTTTAAGTCTGCTGTTTCTTTGTTAGTTTTTTTTCTTGAGGATCTATCTAGTGATGATAGTGGGGTATTGAAATCCCCTACTATTATAGTATTGCTGTTGATCTCGCCCTTTGTAGCCATCAAAGTCTGCTTTATATATTTAGGTGCTCCTATAATAGGTGCATAGATATTTATAATGGTTATCTCTTCCTGTTGGATTGCTCTCTTTATCATTATGTAGTGACCTTCTTTATTTCTTACTATAGACTTTGTTTTAAAATCCATTTTATCTGATATAAGTATTGCTACTCCTGCTTTTTTTTTCATTTTCATTTGAATGAAATATATTTTTTTATCCTTTACCTTCAGTCTATGTGAATCTTTTGTTTTGAGGTGTGTCTTTTGTAGACCGCATATATATGGGTCCTATTTTCTTATCCACGCAGCTACCGTATGTCTTTTGATTGGATCATTTAATCCGTTTACATTTAAGGTTATTAATATATAGTTGTTTCTTGCCTTTTTAGTCTTTAAAGCTATAATCCTCTTTTGCTATATTCTTTTCCCCCTTTGATCTGTTTGCAACAGGCCCCTTAACATTTCTTGCAGCATTGATTTGGTTGTAATGAATTCCTTGAATTTTTTTTTTTTTTTGTCTGGGAAACTATTTATTTCTCCTTCAATTTTAAATCTAGCCTTGCTGGATAACGTAACCTTGGTGGTAGGCTCTTGTTCTGCATTACTTTGAATATTTCTTGCCATTCCTTTCTGGCCTCAAGTGTTTCTATTTAGAAGTCGGATGTCATCCTTATGAGGGCTCCTTTGTAGGTGATTACATTCTTTTCTCTAGCAGGTTGTAATATTTTCTTTTTATCTTTATCTTTGGTATTTTAATTATGATATGTCTTGGTGTGTATTTCTTTGAGTTTCTCTTTAATTGAATTCTCTGTGCTTCTGGAACTTGCGTGACTGTTTTCTGCATCTATTTAGCAAAGTTTTCAGCTATGATTTGATTAAACAAAGTCTCTATCCCTTGTTCTTTCTCTTCTTCTCAGGAACTCCTATGATGCAGATATCATTTCTCTTCATGTTGTCACAGAGCTCTCTTAGAGTTTCCTCTGACTTTTAGAGTCTCTTTTCTTTTTTCTATTCTGCTTCTGTGCCTTTGTTTATCTTGTCCTCTAACTCACTGATTTGATCATCAGCTTTATACATCCTGCTTTTAATTCCTTCCATTGTGGTCTTCATTTCTGATATTGTATTTGTCATATCTGATTGATTCTTTTTATTATTTCAATGTCCTTTTTTTTTAATTTTTCTGAAGCTGGAAACAGGGAGAGACAGTCAGACAGACTCCCGCATGCGCCCGACCGGGATCCACCCAGCACGCCCACCATGGGGCAACACTCTGCCCACCAGGGGGTGATGCTCTGCCCATCCTGGGCGTCACCATGTTGCGACCAGAGCCACTCTAGCACCTGAGGCAGAGGCCACAGAGCCATCCCCAGCACCTGGGCCATCTTTGCTCCAATGGAGCCTTGGCTGCGGGAGGGGAAGAGAGACACAGAGAGGAAAGCGTGGCGGAGGGATGGAGAAGCAAATTGGCGCTTCTCCTGTGTGCCCTGGCCGGGAATCGAACCCGGGTCCTCTGCACGCTAGGCTGATGCTCTACCGCTGAGCCAACCAGCCAGGGCTCAATGTCCTTTTTTATATTTGCTATCTCTTTATTTAGGTGCTTGTTATGTCCATCTATTGCTGTTCTAAGGTCTTTGAGCATCCTAACAATCATTATTTTAAACTCTGCATCTGGTACTTTGTTTATATCTGACTTTTTCAAGTCCTTTCTGCCGGTTTTTCTTGATTCATTTGGGTTGCATTTCTCTGCCTTCCCATTTTGTCTGTGTATAAGAAGGGTGTGGCCACTGGAATCCAATGGGTGTGGCCTCTGTACTCCCTAGGTGTGATCTGTCTGCTGGTTCGCCACCCCCTCTGTCGCTGCCTTGGTCTTTAGGAAATGATCGTTGCCAGCGCTGGCCTGCTGTGTCAGTTTCTGGGGTTTCCACCTCTCCTCTATGGGAGGGGCTGTGTTAAACTGTCTGCCTTCACCCTGCCCCCACATGTGTGGCTGCGGGCCATACTGGGGCTGCAAACCTCGGCACTGCTGGCGGGGTTGTGCACCTATGTTCAGCCACGGGTCTCTGCCTGTTTTCCATATTTTGCCCTGCCCCTGCATGCAGAGCTGCATCACGCACCTGCTGCATGCCCCAGCTCTGCACGCTGCACAGGGCTACATGCCTGCGCTCAGCCACAGGTCTCTGCAGTCTCTGGGCTTTTGTCTTGCCCTTGTGGGCAGGATTGCAGGCAGAACTACTCTTACTTACCTGTCTTGCAGCCTGGTTGGACCACTTTCGTGCACCCCTTCCGCTGTTGCTGGGCAAGACTGAGCTTATGCCAGGCCTCCATCATGGCCAGCCAGCTTCCGCCCTTGCCTATGGGACCACACTTTTGCATCCTGCTGCCATCTTCCCTCCAGCAAGCCCTCAGCAGTGTGGGTGGGGGCACTGCAGCTCAGACCTCAGCACTCAATATTGTATTCCTGAAGGCTGCCTCCTTCTAAGTGACTCTGCTCTGAGTGCTGCAAGAGAGCATATTTGGCTGGTGTCTTGCTTCCCTTTGCTGGTATTGCTGGTTCCAGGGGAAATATTCACTTTAGATTTCTGGGGTGACTCAGCCTAGAGGTTAGGGTGGCTGTCCCTCAAAGTGTTTCTCCCTGTGCCTACTACATCACATTCTCTTCCTGCTACTCCAGTTCTCTCAACTCTCCCAGCCTCCCAGAATCCTGGGTTAGTGGTTGTGAAAGAGGTTTTCTGCACGGTCCTATTAAGGAGAATTCTGGGTCTGAGAAATCTGTCTCTTTCTCACAAACAGTATCCTGACTTGTTTCGCAGCTAAACAATGTCCATACACTTCTTCTAGGCTCTGGGGCTGCAGGCTGGGGCTTTGTTCCTGGGGCCCAGGACCCTCCCCTCTCCTCTAAACTTGCTTTCCACCATGTGAGTCCCTCCAGACTGCTGTTCGCTTCAGGGAGCTGGGTAGTCCTCTCCGCATTTCCACTTTTGCTACCAGTCTCAGTGTGGCTTCTTCGGTGTTCCTTGGCTCAAGTGTCTTCTTAGTTTAGTCCAAAGTTGGTTTTTTCAGATGATGGGTATTAAAATTAAGTTGTAATCCACTTTGGTGTGGGAGGTGGAAGTTGGTATGTCCATCTACTCCATTGTCATCTTGCTACCCCGCATACTGAACTTTTAAACAGCTTTTTTTTTTTTGCTCAAAATACTGTTTTCTGACTAGTGTCATTCATGAAATATGAAAGAGGCTTACCCACTGCTGGAAAGTGTTCAGCACAAGGAACCTTCTCAGTGATGCTTTCCTTAAACTTTGATTTAATCTATGGTGTTCCTCTTTCCTTTGAACTTCTTGGTAAGATTATATACTAGTATGAAAAAGTACCTTACTGTGCGCAGTGCTATCATGATTCTGGGATACTTTCCTTTAGCCATCTCATTCAGTTATCCAAAATTTATTGCAAATTGATTTTATGTCAGGTATGACCCTAGACACTGGAGCACATGTACTGAGTATAAAGATTTATTACAAGAGGGGTATGGCTTTTCTTCCCATAATATTGTCTAAAATTGCATTAAGACAGTTTCGTTTTTGTTTCTGTTTTTTGTAATGGGGATGCAAATTAAATACCATAAAAAAACCTAAAGTAAGATGTTAAATTTCTATGCTGTTATATATTAAACAGTGAGAAAATCAACTATTTCTTGTTATATTTGATTACTTTTCTGGGGGTAGAGAGAGTTTCAGAAGGTTCAAGTTACTTTTATTATTTTATAAATACATGTTTATTATGAAAAAGTACAAAATGTAGACAAGGTAACAGAAAAAACATTTTCTATAACTCTAGTATTTGAAAGTAATCACTGTTAACCTTGTGCTGTGTATCTTTCTAGATGTCTTACCACAACACATACACACATACACACACTCTCAAATATATTAATTTTATAAAAGTGATTATTTTTTCCATATAGTTATTGAACATCTACTCATTCACCTATCAGGTTCCCACCATCCTGGAACTGGAGTTTCTGTATGATGTGGTATCTCAGGAGTAAGGCCACTTAGGTGACATCTCATTCTGTCACATACTGCCGTTGATCATTGACATGCCACATTACTCAGCTTATTGTCTCTAAAATGGGGTTTTAACTGTAACTACCACACAGGTCCTAGTGAATAAACAACTAGCTCTTATTGAGCACAGTGTTCATTCTGTAGGAAGTGCAGGGCTATTGCTGTTATTACTACTCCTGGATGCCCATTCCTGATCTTGATGAGAGATCACTAAGTGCCATAAAATTGACCAATCCTCAGTGCTGTTTACTTTGGGTTATGCTGCAAATTGTCCTGTGACTGTATCCAGAAATTGTATTTGTAATCACAGGACATTGTTCTCTCCACAGCAGGCCAAGTCTATGCTGATTGGCAGCCAGAGTCCTTTTGTTTACCTGAGTTGTATCATCATGAACAAGACTGCGTAATTCCTTTATGTGTCCCCACCCTGGCTTTTTTCCTTCATATCATCCCAAACATGTCATCTAAATTTGGTAGAAAATTTCCACATAGTAACAATCACTAGAAAAAATTTTATTGCTATTGATTACTGTAGTCTGGTTTATAAAATGCATAGCTTTAAAAAAATTCTATTTTGAAATAATTATACTCACAGGTAGTTGCAGAAATAGTATATAGAGTCCCTTCAACCCTCTATCTAGCATTCTCTAAAGGTGACATTTTAATACTGTAGTATCATATATAAAAACCAGAAAATCAACATTGCAACAATACTGTTACCTAGACTAGATTACAGATCATATTGATTTTTCACATATATTCATGTGTATATGTGTGGTTCTGTGACATTTGATCATGTTTAGGTTTGTATAACCACCACAATCAAGATACAGAACTGTTCTATTGCCTTGCAGGGACTCCATGCTATCCCTATAGTTGTGCCCATCCTCTCACCTGAGTTCTTGTCCCTAGCCATCAGTCTATTCTTCCATCTTAACAGTTTTGTTTTTTTAAGAATGATAAATGTGCTCTGGCTGATTGGCTTGGTGGTAGAGTGTAGGCCCGGCGTGTGGATGTCCTGGGTTTGATTCCTGGCCAGGGCACACAGGAGAAGCACCCATCTGCTTCTCCACCCTTTCCCCTACCCTTTCTCTCTCTCTCTTCCCCTCCTGCAGCCAAGGCTTCATTGGAGCAAAGTTGTCTTGGATGCTGAGGATGGCTCCATGGCCTCCACTCCAGGTGCTAGAATGACTCCGGTTGCAATGGAGCAATGCCCAAGATGGGCAGAGAATTGCCCCCTAGTGGGCATGTTGGGTGGATTCCAGTCAATTGCATGTGGAGTTTGTCTGCCTCCCTCTGCTTCTCACTTTGGAAAAATACAAAAAAAAAAAAAAAAAAAGGATGTTCAATGCAATCATGCAGTATATAAGCTTTGAAATGGACTTTTTTTTTTCTTCCCAAAATCATACTCTTTGAAACCATACTCTTTTCTTTTGACTATACATTAGTAACATCTTTTCATTAAACTTACTTTGGCATCTTTTTTTCATTTGTTCTTTTATGTAGAAAAACAAAACAAAATTAAAACAGTTTAAGACAAGATGTTAAAACTTTAATTGCCCATAGATTATCAAATAAAATGAAGGTACTTGGTTTTCAACTTTCACTTAGTACCAAGAAAACAATTTTAACTTAACCTGAAAGTGAAAGCTAATATTTGTTCCTAGTTATCTCTGACTACTCCATATTATATTCTAGGGAAAACGATAGAAAAAGAGCTATGAATGCTGATGACACAAAATTCTCATAAGCTTTTTTAGTACAGGAGGTTAAAGGCCATTGGGTCTATGTTGGGAAAAAATTCTTTAATTTTAATGAAATTATAAAACTTCGTGTTGAAATTGAAAAGTAAAAAGCTTTCATTTAAGTTGGTGCCTTTTATTCAACAGTTTGCAGAAAATACTTTCTCTTCAAAGCCATTATTAATAATGAGTATATTTCTAACATTGTTAAATATTCAGTAAGTCATTGATATAAATTCAAGTAATTTAACTGTCAAGCTGAGTTCTCAGTAGTGATTTACACTGGCAAGGGGTTTATGAGAGTGCATTATTAGTTTGCTGACTGCTTTAATATATAAAGGTTATAAAAGAATTTTATCTCACAGTTGTGAATTTTAGCATACCACCAGATAAATATAGATACCCAAAAGAATGCATGTGTTTTTAAAACTTCTGCAAAAATAGTCATATTGATTCAGCTTTTTAAATTATGGACTCCCCCTTTTTTCATTAAAATAGTATATATAATCTTATCACATTCTGAATAAAAACACTGGAAAGTTTTGTCTTTCCAGTCCCAACCATTTCTCTGATAGCTCTACCAATACCCTGAGTTTAACTAAGTGTATAGTTATAAAACCATTTGTATACATTTTACAGTTTCAAGTTAAAAAATTTGTCAATGTAGATGTTATTGTAATTCAGATGCTGCAGGCAAGTCTCAAAGGATGATTATATTTGAATGTTTCACTAAGATTTTATTTTTTTAAATTTATGTGTTTAAGCATACAACTTTATTAGTTTCTCCAGAATCAATCAGTTGGGTATCAGAGTTAAAAGTAAGATGTCAGAGGGAAGGAGGATAAGGAGATGGGATCAGACAAAGTGAAGGGATTAGTGAAATTATATATACATAACACAGAGATACAGATAACAGGACAGCAAATTCCAGAGGGAAGGAGGAGGGAGTTAAGGGGAGAGGGGCAAAGGGGGTGTAATGAGGAACAAGGGAGGTGGCAGGTGAGGGAGTTATGTTGAGTGGAAAACTTGAATCCATGTTAACAATAAATTAAAATTAATAAAAATTTTTAAAAAGTTTAAAAAGTAACTTATTTATGAAATAATGTACATGTGTTTTTATATAGCACACTCTCCTGGTCACAGGTAAGAAGTTATCTTCTCAGAAGGTAAATTTATGGAGAAGGTTGTTTGCCAAACAATGAATTAAAGCAATTTGGATTTTTCTTAAGGCCCAGGTTCTCAAACTTTTGTTTGAGAACTTGAGAACTAGAAAGATAGTGGGTTCTTTGCTCCCAAACTAGGGACTCTGATATAGGAGGTCTGGCCTTCCATATCTATTAATAAGCATATCAAGATTGTTTCTATGCCATTATGCAGAGAAACACTGCTGAAAGTGGTATGTCTATCATTCTGTTATAGTTTGCTGGTCAACTTAAAGGGCATTTTTACACAATACTACTTATATTAGTCAAAACATCCTCTTTCAGGACAGTGCTGAAAACATTTTTCTTTCCCCATTTCCTCTCCTTTCCCTGGCTCTATTTCTAACTGTTACCATTGTGCACTTTGACATAAAATTTTACTTTGAATAACATAGACATGCGCTTAATGATACAAGTATGAATATAGTCATTGAACTGATCCTTCTAACAAAAAACAAATAGAGCCTGACCTGTGGTGGCGCAGTGGATAAAGCGTCAACCTGGAAACACTGAGGTTGCCGGTTCGAAACCCTGGGCTTGCCTGGTCAAGGCACATAAGGGAGTTGATGCTTCCTGCTCCTCCCCCCTTCTCTCTCTCTCTCTCTCTCTCTCTCTCTCTCTCTCTCCCCTTTCTATAATGAATAAATAAAATTAAAAAAAACCAAATAGAAAATTTGTAAATATTTTTAAATAAAACCTTAGTTAATTAAATAGTAGAATATTTGTACAGTGATATAATATTTAGCTATTAAGATCATTTTGTAGATTGTTTATTATAGATATTAATAATATATCACTCATGAAACAATCACTAGGCAAAGTATATTTATCTAATATGAATGATTAAAAATATATATTTTGATCACTGTCTCCGGTTAGTTGAATTTGTGAGAATTTAATGTTTTCCCTTATTTGTTTATACTTTGTATTTTTTCTACCATGAAGTAATATTTTGGAAACAAAATATAATTGGAAATTACATTTTATGTAATGAACTTAGTACAATGCCTGGCTGTTCACAGTTTTGCAATTTATTTTCTCCCTATGTTTTTATTGCTTATTGCATGCTTTCATCCCAATCTTAACATTTAAACCCAGTTGGGTCGTGGCTTATTTTTACAGTCTTTCTCTTTATATATACTTACAAAGAGAGAATCAGCTGTTTCCTTTATTATAATCTCAAAGCAATGCTTGTAGGCCTATAATTGTATCTGTATTTAGTATTGCAATGATTTCTTTACACATTTTTCACCTACCATGGAACTTAAATCAGTTGATGGCACCCAATATGTCTTGTTGATTTTTATTTGTTTCTGGGTACTTAATAAACACTTATTCAAAGACTGACACTTGAATGGCTTTCTCCATATATCAGGTGCTAATGAGAATGTGATAAACTGAGTGGTAATTTTTATATATAGATTAAGATTATTTCAGATTGTATAATTTTGAAGGTTTCATGCATTCTCTTTTTATTTTAAAATCAGCATAAAATTGATTCACCAAAAAATAGTTCTAAGAATTTAAAAGAAGCTGATTTTACATAGTAACTTATTTTCGAGGCCAATTCTTAGGAAACATGTATACGACACATTTTATAATTCATGAATAATCTTGAACCTTTGATTTGCGCCCATCTTCAAATTTATAGAACCATGTATAAATCATAATTAATGAAACTGAATGTATAACATCATTAATATGTATATTTGAATGGGATTTTCTATTTAATGTATCTATTTTATGACAAAAATTATTTGAGCAATTATATATTAAAAACTGCATAACTCAAAGGACGTTTACAATATTGATAAAAATCAAAACCAATAAAAATTTTGTGCTAGGTTGACTTCATAATATGTATTTTGCTAAGTATTGGTTTTGATCTTTATTCCCAGTAGAACACAAAATATTGAGGATATCACAAAAGATGAGTTTTAAAGCAACAATAAACATTCCAGTATGTGTGAGTTAAATGAAAATCTTTTTATAATGTTTGTCAGCTAAAGGTAAAATTAAAAAAAAAATTATAGCATTAATTACCTGATTGAGAAACCTGCTTGTTTGTCAGGAAAGAATATTATCTGGTGTTTAACTCTCAGAAGAATCTCTCTTTTGAGGTGAAAGAATATGTGAAGTCTGTTAACTGAACAGCACAGCAGCATAATATTTACTAGTTCCACCAATAAATGCAAATCATAAGTGGGGTGATCTTCTGTCTGTCTGGAAAGCTTTTTACAGATTGTGTTTCATTTGAGAAACACAGTCCAGAGAGTCAGCCTCCATGTTTTATTTTGCTCCTTCAAAATTCACCATGCTGCAGTACCCCTAACTACTTTTGTTCTCTTTTCCTGTAAATAACAATAACTGAGGCAATGCGAAGTAATTAGGACACTTACATTGACAGCTGAATTTAATGCCCTATTATCTTCTTAGATGTACAGTATATGCTGTCTATTGATGAACATGTAATTTTCTGAAACAGCCTTATTGTCATTGGGCATGAGTATCACCTGAAGCTAAATGGCAAGTAACAATTCACCCAGAATACTATTAAAGAATGTAATCAACCATGGGAATGGAAACAGAGATTACTGAGGTGTAGATTTCCTAGTAAGAATGGTTATATAATAGAGACCATAGCCTAATCCTCCTTAACTGTCATAAAATGTACTAGAATAAGAGAACTATGTGTTAGATGGGAATGAGATTTTCTTCAAAGACATTATTATAAAGAAAGGTAAATGTGAGCTCTTGGAAAAATTATTTAAAACAACAAATATATGATATATATAGCAGAGAAACTCCATGTTATAAAAGCATGTCAATTGTTTGATAAAGACCCAGATGAAATATAAAAACTTCTGTGAAATCATCCATGACAATGCTACCCGTGACTGATCCATACCTGTGACCCAAACCAAAACAAAGCTTTCTTTTTGAATAATTATTTTTGGATAATCTCAAAAATCATATTGTCTTTGTTGTTCTTACCATAATGATTTAGTTTATTCATTTATTGAGTACCTGTAATATTCTAGGAATAGAATAATCCAAAGTGTAATACAAAGCTAAACAATGAGTGATCCAAATACAATTTAGCAATAAAGAATTCCTATCTGTGTGTCACAGGAAAGTTGCTTAACCTCTGTGTCTTGCAGTTTCTTTACTAGAAAATTGGGGGAAAAGCATTAGATGCCTCAAAAGGTTAGAATGAAAAATAAATGAAAGAATGTGCATGTGTGTATATAATTCACACATGGGTATACATGTATACATATATACCTACATATTTATATATATAAACACATTATGTGTATTTATATGTAAAATACTATATATATAATTTCTCTATACTCTTCACTGCATATGCTGGAAAGCCACTGAATATTTTAAGCTAGGCTATGATAGTGTCATGTTTTCATTTTTGAAAGATCAAACTGTCAGGAGAAAGTAGAAAGTAGCTGTGGTGAACAGTGATCTTTCCCAAATGGAGAGATGTGAGGAATAAAGGAAAAAGGGGGAATCCAGAAGGATACTCAAAGTTTCTTTTTTTTTTATTTAATTGGATTTATTGGGACAACTTTGGTTAATACATTTATATAAGTTTAAGGTGTACAGTTCTCTAATACATCATCTGTACATTTCACTGTGTGTTCACCACTCCAAGTACAGTCTCCTTCCGTCACCATTTATTTCCCCTTTACCCTCTCCTACCCCTGTCACCCTTTTCCCCTCTTATAAGCACCATACTATTGTTTGTGTCTGAGGCTTTTTTTTTCTTTGCATAATTTCTTCACCCTTTATACCCATTCCACAACCCCTTGCCCCTCTGACAGCTGTCATTCTGTTCTCTGTATCTACAAGTCTATTTCTGTTTTGTTTGTTAGTTTGTTTAGTTCATTAGATTCCTTGCAAAATTAGGTAGATGCTAATGCTATTATTAGGTTGAAAAGGATTAGTCTAATAAATCTCAACCACAGGTGATTATTTCTCCTGAGGGACATTTGTCAATGTCTGGAGATATTTTTGATTGTCACAACTTGGTCTGGGTTGGCAATTCTATTGGCATCTAACAGAAGGAGGCCAAGGATGCTGCTCAGTGTCCTATGTGCACATGACAGACCTCATAACAGAACTATCAGACCCATATCATCAAGGTGGAGAAACCCTACATTTGGGAAATAAAAGAAAGATTTAGATACTGATAGAAAAATGAAATAGATGTTAAACTTAGATTTGGACATTTTGAATTGAATCCTGGTGATTATTATGCTGAAGTTACAGAAATATTGACATTGGTATATAAGGGGACACAGGTCCATCCATGTTGTTGTAAATGATCTGATGTCATCATTTCTTATGGCTGAGTAGTATTCCGTAGTATATATGTACCAAAGCTTTTTAATACATAAAAATGACATCAGAAATCTGATGGAGTGTTGTATAAACTTGGAAAAAAGTGGTTACAGCAACAAATCAAAAGCCAAAGATATTTTATTAATTTTTAATTTATTGTGTTTACATGGAGTCAAGTGTCCCACTGAATATAACTTCCTCACCTCCCACCCCTGTGTCCCCCTTTTTTAAAAAAAATCTTTATAATGGAATTTTTTAAAAATTAATTTTAATGGGATGACATTGATAAATCAGGGTACATATTTTCAGAGAAAACCTCTCTAGGTTATTTTGACATTTGATTATGCTGCATTCCCATGTTTATGGCAGCATTGTTCACAGTGAAGATCTGGAAACAGTCCAAGTGTCTGTCAGTGGACGAGTGGATTAAAAAGCTTTGGTACATATATACTACGGAATACTACTCAGCCATAAGAAATGATGACATCAGATCGTTTACAACAACATAGATGGACCTGTGTCCCTTTTTATACCCCTTTGTCCCCTCTCCCTACCCCCCTACCCCCAAAAGCCACAGATTATATATAAACATTATAGAAAGGTTCAATTTTACATATTGGTAGAAACTATTGTTCCTTTTGAACATTAAGTAAATATGTATATGGGATTATAATTTGAAGAGTACTGTATAGAAAAAAAATAATATAAACTATGCCTACTTTGGATGTTTTGAAATAAGTTAGGTATGAAATTGAGGAAAGTACTATATATTTATGTCCTAGAAAGGAACACATGACACATATTGTTGCCTTAAAGAACTTTCTGTCTTTACAAAATATTTTTAACATTTTTAACATATATTTGAGTGGATGGTGGGCTGGAAAAGTAAATTGAAAGAGGTGGAAAAATATCAGATTTGAAATCAAAACTTGATTCAGTTTCCACCTATCACAAGATTAAACCACCTATCACAAGGTTAAAGCACTGTATGCTTTTCTTAAATTCTTCCTAAACTATAGACATTATACAGATTAAGTAATATTGATAAAACTCGGCTGAATTTTGAGGGTAGATAGGAATGTAAAAATGGTGTGATGATTTTATCTACAGCATATTTTCTACTCTCAATTTGGTTTATTTTATATTTTTTGCAAAATACTTTTGGGAGAAAGCTCATATCTCTTCTTTTCAAAGACATGTTCATTTCCAAGATTTTATTAATAAGGCCAATTAATTCAGATAATTGATTCCAAAGTTGAAAGTTTTAAGTCAATTATTCACCCAAATTGACCTTTCTGGTGTAATACTACTTAAATTGCTGTACTCAACTTATGTTTAATTACACTATCTGACTATGTTTAATTACTGCATGTGAATAATATTTAATGAGACCCATGTTTAATTACTGTTTTGACTAATGTAATTACTCTTAAGGAATCTCTGTCATTATTAGCTAAGCAACTTAAGGTCTGTAGGTCTGTTCTCAGCCTCATTCTCCAGGCTCATTTTGCTTTCTGGTGCCCTTATTGCAAAAAACGTGCCAGCCCCTGGCTTTCTCTTAGTTCCTTTAATGCTCAAAGCTGCTTTCTATTCTGGGGCCCTCATACTTGCAGATCCTCCTTCCTTTTGATCTTTAGGTCTTTTGATGTCAGCGCATGACTCTATCTGAAGGCCTGTTTCTTCTCTGGATTTCCAGAGTACTTCCTTCATGCTTCCATTCAATTTTCATGTTAGCATATCCTTGTGCAATGTTCCTTCATACCAGGCACTGCAATTGTTTTTATTTGTAATCTATGTTTAATTTTATGTCACAGGCTCTATGTATTAATTCACCATTGTATACTCCATAGCATTTGTTAAAGAAATAAGAATTAATGAATGGCTCAGTCAACCACAAAAGTGAAATGATAAGCTTTTAATTTATAATACTTTATATTTGGGTTTATAAAGACATTAAATTAGTGTAGCGATTAAAAATGCATATGAAATCCAGAAGGTAGAAACTGAGTGAGGTGTAAGGTGTAAACCAACGGGGGGCTTGGAGAGGACTGTCAGGACAGTTGTGAATTGGATAACCCATACTATTGACATTGAGAGTCACTTTACTGCTCTCAATACCAATGAATAATAGCTTCAGCTCCTGGGTCCAGTATGTGAGCTAGTTCTCAGAAGCTGAGATCAGTGGAGGCCTCAGAACACCATTGTTAGGCAGATGGTGCCTATAGTCATATAGCATGGCTCTGCTTAGTTGTCACCAAGCCAAAGACTAAATGTGCATATGAATATTCAAGAATATTTTTTCAGTTATGCTCTCTATGACATATTGTTCATTTAAACAGTGTTAACTTGCAATAAATGTAAAAACAGAACAAGTATCAAAGTAGTCTTTTTCAAGGAATATCCACCAAAATTTATACTTAATCGAAAATAAACCTGGATCTAGCATTTATCAAAGAGTTAGGTAGACTATGAGGTGGCAGGCTCTAATAAGACCTTCAGTGACCCCTGACTCTAGTATTCATGCCCCAAAGAGAACAAACAAGGGCTATTTAGTCAGAGAGTTTGGCAGACTCAAAGCCAGGCAGAGGAGTGGGAAAGCTTGATAGATGGAAAATAGGGAAGGCTTCAGGTGTGCCCTTATTGGAGGCTGTTGGTGTGGGGGAGCTGAAGATGGATCAACTGGAAGTTGTGCATCTTTTGTCATTAGGTAGGGAAGCATATTTGGCTTTCCTTGTTTGTTTCTAAATTGCAAGTAGGGGGCAAAATTTAAGGAAGCTTACTGTCTTGGCCATTTTGGTTTGATTGCTATAGAGACTGTGCTTGGGCTTCTTGGATGGTTTGCTGCAGATTGTGGGTAAGAGTTTTATTTTTATATATGGTCTGGTTGTTGTTTATTTGTTTATTCAGCCTCTTGTGAGCCAGCCCTGGGAAGAGACCTATGTAAGTGAGCGTGAAAGTATTTTCCCAGGTCACCAATAACTAGAGTATATAACTGATTTTGGAAGCAGATCTTTACCCATTGGAACTTTGAGATAACTGTACCCTGGAAGATCCCTAGATTTCAGCCTTGTGAAAGAGCCTTAGGTGAGACTACTTAGCCAAGTTTCTATCTGTTTTTCTGACCAACAGAAACTGTGAAACTAATGCTTGTTGCCTGACCTGTGGTGGCGCAGTGGATAAAGTGTCAACCTGGAAATGCTGAGGTCGCCGGTTTGAAACCCTGGGTTTGCCTGTTCAAGGCACATATGGGAGTTGATGCTTCCAGCTCCTTCCCCCCTTTTCTCTCTCTGTCTCTCCTCTCTCTCTCTCTCTCTCTCTGTCTCTCCCTCTCCTCTCTAAAATAAATAAATAAAAAAATTAAAAAAAAGAAACTAATGCTTCTTGTTTTTAGCTGTTGCAGTAATTGAGGTTATAGTAATTAATACATAGAAATATATAAAATATATAAAAATAATTAGAATATAATATTAAAAGCAATTAAGGAAATTAAATAAAGTTTTGCCATCTGGATAGGAATTAATATAGTGTGTACAGATATGATAAACAGACTCTGCATTTTGTACAGGCCTCAGTTAGTGTGTATGTGAAGTTACATAAGATAAGAAGTGGCTTGAATGTCATAACTCTGTGGGTTGATGTAGACAGGAGGCTTCCCTAGGGACATCTTAAAAGTGGCTTGATGGGTTTTTAAAATTTTTTATTTAATTAATTGTATTTACATAGATTCTAGGGTCACCCCGAATGCATCCCCCCCTTTCCCATATTCCCCTCAACATCTCCGTTGCCCCCTTCCCAATAGCACCCTCCCCCCTTCCCTTCAGGTTTATCCCATCCTATCATCCCCTTTCCCTCCATCCTCTTTTCTTCTGGTCCCTTTGATCTCTTCTCTGTCTCAATTCCATTCCTCAGTTCTCATTGTTCCTTGGATTCCTCAAATGAGTGAGGTCATATGATTTTTTTTTCTCTGCCTGGCTTATTTCACTCAACATAATAGTTTCCAGGTCCCTCCATACTGTTGCCAAAGGTAATATTTCCTTCTTTTTCATAGCCCCATAGTATTCCATTGTATATATTGATATGTACCACTGCTTTTTAATCCACTCGTCCATTGACGGACACTTGGGCTGTTTCCAGATCTTTGCTATTGTGAACAATGCTGTCATAAACATGGGGGTGCATTTCTTTTTTTCAGTCGGTGATATGGTGTCCTTGGGAAAAAACAATAAGATACTTTAAACAATACAGAATTACAATGATAAATTCATCACTTTGAAAAAAAATAGTAGTATGTAGAATAATAGGGGAGAAATTTGTCAAATATTGTTTGAGCCATTTTGGTGAATCTTTGGTTCATAAAGTTTCATAATCATAACAATTTACTTTAAGCAATTTTCAGTTAATAGTTTGATCATGAAGTTTCATATTTCTCACAATCTGCTTTGCCCAACTCCAGAACAGATGTTTCTACTAATTATGTACATTTAATTTTTTATTTTATAACCTAGTAAACATTATAAATAGTGCCTAGAATTCAAATGTTCAATGATATAATAAATACTGTAGGTCATTTACATTTTCATATAAATTTTACTATCAGTTTGTTAATATCTACCAAAATAAAGTACTAGGATTTTGGTTGGGATTGAGTTAGTAAACAACAGAATCAGTAAGGTCTGGAATGCTGTCAATATAAAAATAAACTGTTTTCAAATATCTCTATATTTCAGCAACAAATGAAAAATATTTTTTAAAATATCACTTATAATAGCATCAAAAACAAAAATCCTTAGAAATAAATGTAATAAAAATTATGAAAAGCATTTATAAAAAAAAGTGGCTTGATGTAACATTTCAGTAGATTAACATATCATAAAAAGGGCTCCCTGTGAGGAACTCCCAAAAAGGTAGTTTGAGATGATAATCTTGTAGATTGACACCTGTTAGAAGGCCTTGGCCTGAAAAGGTACTAAAGTTAAAGGGCCTCCCTGCTGCAGTAGTCGCCCAGACTCCAACGTGAGCTTGGACTGTCTCCATGCCACTCTGACCAAAGACAGCCAAGAGGAGCATGCCATTGGAGCCCCCTTAAGCTGTACCCAGGCACGCCAAAGGGATTTGTGAGTAATAAACTGCCTGTGTGATTCTTGCAACTAATTTGTGTGTCAGTCGTGTCTTTCCTCTGGTGGCAGTTGGTCTTGGCACTGATAAGTAGAATCTGCATAGCTGCCTCAAAAGTAGTCTTGAAGAGGCTGGGCTGCCAGCCCTGCTAATAAGCAGCAGGAGTGTCCCACTGCACGGGAAGGTCGAATCAGGAATGCCTGATCAATGTAGAGCTCGGGCTCTACTGAGACAACAGCCACTAAATTATGGGGTATTTTTTTATGCAGCAATTGTTAACTAATACAGATGGGAAGAATATTTTTTTTTTTTGTCAATCAGATTACTAAGAATTTTTGTTCAAGAACTTGAGGTAGTTTAATCTGGGAGGATAATGCAATTGCAATATTTTTTAGAAGGCATTGCTTCTAAGAAATAGAAAAACTGAGTCAGAAAGTGTTAAATCACTCTTCCTTCTTAACCTTCTCATCCTCTTTTAGTGTATATTTTATCTACCTATCCTTGTAACCAAAAAATTCTTGAGTCATCTTTGATTCTTTAACAAACTGTTTATTAAGTCTCTACTATGTACTAGGCACTGGTTTGTCATTTGGAATACAGCCAGTTACCTGTCCTGTGGAGTATACATTCCAGTGAGAAAAAAAAAGAAAATAAACAATAAATATATTTTTGTATGTTCAGTAGGGCTAATTCTATCTCATCACATAGTATGGGATAAAGAATAAGCTTTGTTGGGACAAATGATAAGCCAAGAGTCAGGAAAAGAAGCCTGGGTCCCCCAAATCTTTCATAGTCTTGCAAGGACTACTGCTAGATGTGAAATGGATCAGTGTTCCAGTGAAAGAATGTCACCCTACATAGCTCTTCCTTCTTACTGTGAGAGCATGTGAACATCTTTGTTTGCCCTTGGAGGGGCCATTTGAGCACCCAGATCATCTAGGCAGCTGTTTAAAGTTGACATCTAGGAAAGCCAGCCATGTAGTTTGGGGGAAGCCTTGCAAGGTTTCAGGCCCTATTTTAGAGGAAGAATCCACTGGGCCTGTTCTTCATGTAATTGAATTCAGGTCAACCCCTCCAATCAGGATTAGAAAGCTCCCTAACTCTTTGTCACAGATTCCTGGAATCACTTCCTGAAAATTCTGCTCCTTTCAGTGCCATGATAAATAAGTCATTTGCATAATACATTATGTGATAAGTGCTATCTTTCTATGTAGAAAAAGAAAAAATAAGCACACTCTGTTGGATTTAAGAGTATTAGATGGAGGGTGGGTTGTTATTTTAAATAGGCCTGATTTAGGAAACCTCATTGAGAAACTGACATTTGTACAAAGACTTGAAAGAGGAGTTAGCCATGAGGGCATCTGGAGAGTAAATTTTCTGGTACAGAAAATAGCAAGGGAAAGGTTGTAAGTAAAGAATGTCCTTGATGTATTAGAAGAATGGTAAGGAGGCATGCATAGTTGGGGTGGAATGAGGGAAGGAGAGAGTAGTCAGAGAGAAAACTAATGAGGAGTCAGATTATAGAGAGCCTTGTGGGACTTTTGTTTAAACTTTGTTTTTACTTGGAAGTGGGGAGCAATCCTAAATTTGTCAGCAATCAAATGACAAGTTTCCTGTTTTAGAAATTTTACCATGCTCTTGTTTTGAAGATAGTCTGTATATGTCTGGCATTCAGAATAGAGATCTAGACTGGAGATATGCATTTGGAAGTCATTGGCTCACCTACAGTATTTAAAGCAATGAGACTGGATGAGATCAACAAAAAGTGAGTCTAGATACAGAAGAGGACTGAGGCCCAAACCTGGGAACTCTAAGTTTAGAACAATGGACAAAGAAGGGAAACAGCAAAGGAGCTTGAGAAGGGGTAACCAGTGAGGCAGAAGGAAAACCAAAATTTATAGTGTACTGGAAACCAAGTAAAGCAAATGTTTGCAGAGGAAGGGAAAGAGCAACTATCCAATGCTGTTGTTTTGTCACCTGTGATGGAGACTGAAATTTATCAGTGGATTTGGCAATCAAATGGAGGCCACCAGTGACATTTAGAGTTCATTTTGTAGAATAGTGGAGGCAAAAGCCTGATCAAAGTGAGTTTTATGGAGAAGTGGAAAAGAAAATCCAGGAGAATGATAATGTGTAAATCTTGAATAATTTTGATACAGAGCATTTGTTGGGCAGATAAAATATATTATGCTCACTTTGTTAAAGATGGCACCACCCACATGGAAGCCCATCACCCAGGTGATATTAATGTGTGTCGGGGGTGGGCTATGGGTAAGTGGGATCCTTATAGCCTGCGGCTTGGTTTTAGAACTGAGCCTTTCCCACCCTTTGATGTGGGGTGGTACAATCCCATCATGCCTCAGATAAGTGATTTGTATTAGAGACTTCCTTATTTTTTTATATTGGATTAAAGGTTTTGATTTCTGCACTATAAAGTGGGGCAGACCGGGAGCTTGCTCTTTGGATTCCTGAGATTAGCATTAGCGAGGAAAGTAGAGAAAGGCCATGTGGAGGAGAGGAGAAGGCAGCCAAGATGGTGGAGTGCTGAAGGAGAAGCCAGTTTGTGCAGAGTTTGTGCAGAGAGAAGGAGATGGGGAACAGAGGTGAATAAGGCTGGTGAGCTAGAAACCTTTGATTCTAGGAAACTCGGATAAGTTAGTAGCTCTGTGAGCTCTGAATGAGTGGGTTTTGGAGCCCAGTGTGTGTTTTTACTTGCTCGCCGGGTGCAAGCTAGGATTAAAGCTAATGGCTCACCAGTTCTTGGCTTCCTTGTTTCATTACCATCTGTCTGAATCCAATGAGCCAGGCAGCTGTGATGAAGGCCATGTTTACTGGCTTTACAGGATTGCATAGAATTGGGGCAGTAGTTGGCAACAAAATGAGGGATATGGAAAGAATTTTTTTTAAATCTAGGTAATAAATATCTCTGTCCCTGAGGCAATTGGAAATTAAGTCTTATTCTTGATTCTACTTTTATCTTTTAATGTTATTTTCCTCCATGTCTAGTGCCGTTACTCTGAGAATTCTCATGTTGGTCCATATAATCTCTCATCTGGCCTATGACCTAGCATCCTATGATCATTACTACCATAGTGCCATCTCACTGTCACAGCATCTTCTTGCTTCATTACTCCTGCCAAGACTCTCTCCAAAACATACCACTTGTGATATTATTACTCTAGCTCAGTGATTTTCAACCTTTGTCATTTCATGGCATATGTAAACTAATTACTAATATTCAGCACACCATAAAATATACTTTTTGGCAATTTGACAAAAAAGGTATAATTTTTATTCATTCACACCAGACAACTATTATTGTGTTGGCTGTTGTCATTTTTTTTATTTGACAATCTAAATGAAAAGAGGTCAGTGCCTGAGAATAAATAGGTATTGCATGTCTTAAATTTTTCTCAGCACATGGTTGTGCCACAGCACAGTGGTTGAAAATCCATGCTCTAGCTAGTTTAAGTCTTTAAATGACTTCCCAAATATAGATTGGTGGTAGCTCCTGAGCAGGCTGGAACGTGAAATGAAACTAAAACTAGATTGTATGGTAGGGCTGGCCTGCCAAAAGCAGCTACTGTTATATCAATAAAATTTACAATGTCTAAAAAGTCACAGAGAGCACCACTCCTAAATCAATATCTTCCACTTGCCAAAGGCTAGAAGGTAATCTTACCTTTTGTAACAGCAGGAATAATACCGGAGAGTATTATGCTAAATGAAATAAGCCAGTCAGCCTGACCCTGGCGGTGGTGCAGTGGATAAAGCATCATAGACTGGGGCACAGGGGATCCAGGTATGAAATCCTGAGGTTGCTGGTTTGAGCCCAGAAGTCACTGGCTTGAGCCCAAGGTTGCTAGCTTGAGCAAGGGATCACTTGCTGTGCTATAGACACTCCCTTCCCCTGGTCAAGGCACATATGAGAAAGCAATCAATGAACAACTAAAGAGCCACAATCAAGAATTGGTGCTTCTCATCTCTCTCCCTTCCTGTCTGTCTGTCCCCCTCTCTGTCTCTGTCACACACACACACACACACACACACACACACACACACACACACACACACGAAAGAAACCAGTCAGAGAAAGGCAAGTACCATAAGCTTTTACTTATATGTTGAATTGAATCAACAAATGAACTAACAAGCAAAATAGAGACAGACACATAGATAAAGAGCAGGCTGAAGCTGGGGGGAGGGTGCTGAGTTGGAGGTTTAGAAAGATTAAGCAAAAAAGGACAAGAAAGAAAAAACAGACAACAGTGTGGTTATTGAAGAGGTTAAAGGGAAGGTGAGGTAGAGTAGGGTATGAGGGGTACATGGTGATGGACGAACTTGAATTGAGGCAGGTAAACATACTATATGGTCTACAGAGATGTGTTGTAGAATTGGACACCTGAAACCAGTGTAATTATGTTATCCAGTGTCATTTCAGTAAATTCAATTAAAAAAAATGAATGTTCTTGACTTATTCTTTCTAGTGTAGATCAATCTAGTTATATAGTTTTGGATTTAGGACTACAGAAGATTTTAAAGACCCATATTTGGAGTAACATAAAATTCTTAAAATTCCACTAGGTTTAGTTTTCATGCATATGAAAGATTTTTCAGGCCAAGCATTAAATGACATTTGTTATCTCATTCTTTTGTACCAATATATGTCTGTCTACATTATGAATATACCTCTGTTTGCCTCTACAAGTATATTTGTATATTGTGCTTAACTTTTACAGCATTTTTATTTCTTCTGATTTTATTTTGTTTTAAATAATATGAAGTCATTGAAGGTGATGCCAGGATATTGCAGTAGCAGTAACATTGTGAACCATTACTGAGTCCAGATATATTTTTGTGCAGTTACTATGAACCAGGAAATGATTGTATAATCACTATAATTTGATGAAAAAGATAACTAAATACCTTATTTATTTTTTATGGAATCTTATATTTTACAATCAGAAATGACTTAGTACAATAATATCACACTATATAAAACAGTGTTCCATAATACAGCATAGCTCTATGACTTTTCATAGTATTTGGTGACATTTTATAAAATTGGAGCACACATCAGGTAAGTTAATTATACTTGGTAAGATCAGATGTTCCTAATCATGCTGATTGCTTAGCTCCTGTTTCAGCCAGAAGGAAAGCACTCAGAAGCTTCCTGTAGAATCATGTGATTCACCTCTGCGAAATGTCTCTGCCTGCATAATTTTTCTATTTAAAGCATTTATTTCCTAATAGTGTATTTGCCCCTTGTATTAGGTGCTCCACACATCACCTCTGTGACTATCTATTTGAGAAATGGTTTTATTTTTCTGTTTTGAGTTATATTTAGTGTACTTACCACCTTTAGAGGCAAATTACTGTCCAGTTTTTCTTTTTTCAAGGTTTAAGTGATGGTGTTTTCCTAAATTTATATCCTCTCTAAACAGATTTATTTTATATCCTATGATTTGCATCATTAAATATTTCATGTAAATTTTTATGAAAACCAAGACCTAATATTCCATGCTCTACATTGAGATTAATATCTGTATATTTCTTGAATTTTATGATGACTGAGACATATATTCTTTAGTGTTTTTTATTTTTTCCACTGTTTAAATTTTGCATTAGCTTGCTACCCAGAGAAAACACAAAACTGGGACATTAACCACAGGCTTTGCTTGACATTTTTCACCTGTGGATTCTCTAAGATGTGACTCACTTGCTTTCTGCAATTGATGCACATTTTCTGAAACTGAACTGGAAGGTCTCCACTTCATTTTTACATTGTGCATGCAGTTAATTGGTATTTTGATTGAACCAGCAGAAGAATAAAAATGCCTATGAATCAAAGGAAATTATTCTCATTAGATGTGAAACAAAGAAAGCAGTGGTTTCAAGAACAAATATTATTCAAAATATTCTCATTAAAAGAAATTACTCTCTCTGGTATAATAAAATTCTTCTAAAGAGAAGCATCTGGCAGAATCATATAACTTACTGTAGCATAGCATTTGGCATGAATTAAGTTGCTTCATGTCACAAAATGCTTTCAAGGCTTCTCAGTTCTTTCCTTTGTTTTAACTTATCTATGACTTACAGTTCTCCAATTAGATCATTTTCTTAAACTTACTATTTCTTTAAAGACCTTGCATTATGAACATCGTAAAGAAATTGCAATCCCTTGAAGTTTAAAAATATTGCTAAATGGAATTTGCTCAAGCCCACATGTGGAACGTGAATGTCTTTCTGTGCTGGACTCACCTATGATATTTTCCATATTAAAAATGGGGAGGGTTGAAGTACAAGTACAAAAACAAATGAGCTGTGAAAATGGACATGGAGGAATAGACAGTCATTTAAGCTCATGTGTTTGTTAGGCATCCTTGTCTAAACTTGGTATCAACCAACATTTGAGCATAGTTGAGAGAACTTTCATGTCATTGAAGAAGCATTAAAATTAAATGTAACAATGGGTCTTAAACATGGAAGAAATTTTAGAGGTCATCTCATACTTTACTCTCTCCACTATCACAGATCAATGCTTAAATGATTCCTCTAACAGAGCACTCACTATTTTTTAAGAAAGTTCATTTCTTTTTTCAAATGGTTTTATTTAACTGAGATATGTCTTCTGTCTCCAAATTTTGTTTCCAGATCTAGATAAATCTTCTATATAAAGGCCCATCTTCTATATAAGTGCTTTTACATTTCTAAAGGCAACTTCTACTACCCCCTTAGTTTTTTTTATCTGAGTTTCTTGGGGGAGATTTTGGGTAGAAAAATTACATACTATATCTTTTTCTGTAATTCACTTGATCAGATTATTCAAATAATTTTGAATATAAATTTTGACAATAGGCATTATTATTTTTATCTTGATTTAAAAGAAATGGCTTTAACATTTCACCATTTATAATTATGTTTGGTTGTTTGTTTCTGAGAACTAGTCTGTCATATTTGATTAGAGTTCTTCTATTCCTAACTTAGAGTTGTATTAACTTACAATGCTGGAATCTTATCAAATGCCTTTTTTTATGCTCACTGATATGTGATTATATGCCTTTTCTCCTTTAATTTGGTGACATCATTGATTATAATATTAATTTTTATTTAGCCATCCTTGCCTCCCTGAATGAATATTTTCTGTCAATGTATTTATTTTATATTATGCTAATTCTAGTTATAAATGAACTACATTAACTATAAATAACTTGTTACTAACATGAATATACATACACACATATTTGCCTTCTCTTTCATTTTATTTCATGATAAGGATTTCTTTGAATTTAAACTAAAACTACAGTAGGCGTGAAAGGGTGAAACAGAGAAGCCAGCTTGAACTTATCCAGATTTTGAAGTTTTTGGTGGTTTAGAGCTACAGCTGCCAGACGAGGGGGTACTTTAAACTGAGAGGTGGTGAGTAGCATGGGATGATTTTCATATGCCACTGAGTATCAATAGCCAAAGCTTGCTCCTCACAACTTCTAACATCTAATCAATGATGCTGTTGTTGAGGATAAGTGTCTATGAGCAAGGCACATAGCATCTCAGCTTTCTGTTCAGTCAGAACCTCCAGATCTAAGGCTAGCTTGGAGTGCGAGAGCTTGTCTGGGACCTGCAGGGCGGCTCAGTGAACACTGTGAGGTTGAGTTTTTTTTCCTGGGGGACTCTGAATATGCTCCACAGAAGAATTCATTGACTTGAAGTGTAAAGAACTAGGAGATTCCAGTACAACTTGTTTAAGCTCCCAGTCTCTCTCTATGGGTTAAGGACCTGGATCAGGGGCTGAAGAGGCACTATATTCCATGACATTGATGGTTGCTACACCTTAAACATGGATGCATAGGTACTAAGAATGTTTGTTTTCTTCTTTGTTTCATTGTCTTCTCTTTTGTAACACTGTCTTTGTCAGGTTTTGTTATTGATATTTGATGGCTTTAGTAAATGAACTCTGAAGTCTTCTGTGTACCTTTTACTGTAATTGAGAACTAAAATATCTACTGTTTAAATATTTGCTAGAACTCATGTGTGAAGTTGAGTTGTTTTGAGTCCTATCTTTTTCTTTTCCATGTGAACCCATATTTGAATCCAGACTCAGACATTTATGACCTCACACACTTCCCATTTGCAGTGGTGCAGTTGGAGCACCTGGCTTAAGGGGCAAGTGATGCCACATTCAGCTGGGGCTTTGCTCTTTAAGCTGGTTGCTAGTATGGATCAGCATCTACTCTTTCCTGTTCACACAGAACTACAGTATCAGCTAGCAGCACATAGCAGGAGCTAAATGAATTTATCTAAGCATTTCATTCTCTGAGCCAGTTTATTTATATGTTAAATGAATGGCTTGTTAACACCTACTTCTCATTCCAAATTCTCAGATACATATATAACAAAATCAGAAAGAGTCAACATTATTTTATTATATGTGTCACTTAATAATTTTTGTTGTTATTCACAATTTAGAAGATACTTACAATATGTCTCAATATATCTGTGTTATTCCTACTTCTTTCAAGATACTTTAATAGAATTGAAATATCAGAGAAATGAATTGCTCTTGTCAAACATAAAAATAATTTCAGATCATAAAAATTTTGAAGTCCAGTTATTTATTGCTAATCATTAAGTAAAGGTAAAACCTTTACTTTATGGAAAAACCTTTACCAACTGGACAACTCCTTATAAAAGCAATAAAATAAAAAAAATTTAATAAATGTAATTTAATTATTGTTCTATATCTTTGTAAATGCGAGCAATAATAGCAGTGGTATTTTCTAACAAGGAGAATTCAACCGATATACTTTTATAAAATAAAAATATGCGTCAGGGTAAAATAACGCACATTGATTAACTACATAATATGCCATTGGCTTTACAAGGACTAACAAAGGACTAATTTCAAATGATACTGCTTCAATTAAAAGGAAATCATCTTGTGCAATACTACATACTCATTACAAATGCATAAGGAAACCTGACATCTGTTCTTGGAATGCAGACCAGGAAATACCATGACATACTATTTCAGTATCATCGTCAAAATGGGTATGCTTTGGAAGGAGGACTGATTGTGTAACAATGACCTCCAAAAGCCACACACTTAACACAGTCATATTTTGATGATATAGAACATGTGCATTGCCTGACCAAGCAGTGGTGTTGTGGACAGAGTGTCAACCTGGGACCCAGGTTTAAAACCTTGAGGTCACCGCTTGAGCCCAAGGTTGCTGGCTTTAGCAAGAGGTCACTGACTAATCTGGAGCCCCCCAATTGCTCTCTTTCCTTTTCTCTCTCTTTGTAACCACACTGCAATCAACATTAAGACTTAACATAGTTCTTTCAGCAAATTATGATACAATTTTGAATGCTGAACAGTGATTCCAGGGAAGTGTTAAGTGAAACAAGATGCAATTTCAGTTTCTAGACAAATCAGAAAAAGTGCTCCATGACAGAATTGGTAATAAATGCTGAGGTATGAACAAATGAGAGCGAAGAGACTCTAATTTAAATGGGGAACTCTGTTCAGAATTTAGATTTCAGCAGCCTTGCTTGTTAATTATCTTCCACTACCTACCTAAGGAAAACTTCATTATATATATTACAGAAGAGCTAGAGGGGGCATTAGTAGTACTCAACTGAGATGTTAACAGCTGAAATAGTAAAAGAAACTGGGAGAGAGGTTCATCAAAACCAAGAGAGCTGCAATCAGACCACACCAAAGGAACACAGAGGCCACAACCATTGGACTCTTGTGGCAACACCCTTTTCATACACAGACAGAATGGGAAGGCAGAGAAATGCAACCCAAATGAATCAAGAGAAATCCCCAGAAAAGGACTTGAATGAATAAGATATAAACAAATTACTGAATGCAGAGTTTAAAATAATGATTGTTAGGATGATCAAAGATCTTAAAACAGCAATAGATGGACATAATGAGCACATAAATAAAGAGATAGCAAGTATAAAAAAGGACACTGATATAATAAAAGAAAAATCAGTCAGAAATGACAAATACAATATCAGAAATGAAGACCATGCCTAGCCAAGTGGAGGCGCAGTGGATGGAGCATTGGACTGGGATGTGGAGGTCCCAGGTTTAAGACCCTTAGGTCGCTGGCTTGAGTATGGGCTCATCTGGCTTGAGCAAGGCTCGCCAGCTTGGACCCAAGGTCACTGGCTTGAGCAAGGGGTTGCTCGGTCTGCTGAGGGCCCGCGGTCGGGGCACATATGGGAGAGCAGTCAGTGAACAACTAATGTGTCGCAACAAAGGACTGATGATTGACGCTTCTCGTCTTTTTCCATTCCTGTCTGTCTGTCCCCATCTGTCTCTCTCTCTGACTCTCTCTGTCTCTGTGGAGAAAAAAAAAAAACAAAAATGAATAAAATCTGTTACTTTTATAAAAAAATAAGAAATAAAGACCACAATGGAAGGAATTAAAAGCAGAATGGATGAAGCTGAGGATCAAGTCAGCAATTTAGAGAAAATAAATGAAAGCACAGAAGCAGAGCAGCAAAAAAAAAGAGACTCAAAAAGTCTGAGGGAAATCTAAGAGAGCTCTGTGACAACATTAAGAGAAATAACATATGCATCATAGGGGTTCCTGAAGAAGAAAAGAAAGAACAGGGATAGAAACCTTGTTCAATCAAATCATAGCAGAAAACTTCCCTAAATTGATGCAGAAAAAAGTCACACAAATTCAAGAAGCATAGAAAATTTTATTAAAGAGAAACTCAAAGAAATCCACACCAAGACACATAGTAATTAAAATAACAAAGCTAAGAGATAAAGAGAAAATATTTAAAGCTGCTATAGAAAAAAAAAAAGACTATCACCTACAAAGGAGAACCCTGTAAGGATGACATCCAACTTCTCAACAAAAACACCTGAGGCCAGAAGGGAATGGTAAGAAATATTCAAAGTAATGCAGAACAAAAGCTTACAATCAAGACTACTTTATCTAGCAATGCTATCTTTAAAATTGAAGGAGAAATAAAAAGTTTCCCAGACCAAAAAAAAAAGCTCAAGGAATTCATTACAACCAAATCAATGCTGCAAGAAATGTTAAGGGGCCTGTTGTAAACAGAACAAAGGGGGGAAAAGAATATAGTAAAAGAAGAATATAGCTTTAGAGAATAAAATAGCAATAAACAACTACATATCAATAATAACCTTTGATGTAAATGGATTAAATAATCCAATCAAAAGACGTAGGGTAGCTGTGTGAATAAGAAAACAGGACCCATACATATACTGTCTACAGGACACACACCTCAAAACAAAAGATACACATAGACTAAAGCTAAAAGGATGGAAAAAAATAAATCATGCAAATGGAAATGAAAAAAAAAAGCTGAAGTAGCAATACTTATATCATACAGAATGGACTTTAAAACAAAGCCTATATTAACAGATAAAGAAGGTCACTACATAATGATAAAGGGAGCAATCCAACAGGAAGATATAACCATTATAAATATCTATGCACCTAATATAGGAGCACCTAAATATATAAAGCAGACTTTGATGGATATAAAGGGCGAGATCAACAGCAATACTATAATAGTAGGGGATTTCAATACCCCACTATTATCACTAGTAGATCCTCAAGGAGGAAAATTAACAAAGAAACAGCAAACTTAAAGGACACACTTTATCAACTGGACTTAATAGATGTCTTTAGAACCTTTCAGCCTAAAGCAGCAGAATATACAATCTTTTTAAGTGCTCATGGTACATTCTCTAGAATAGACCATATGTTAGGGCACAAAAGTGGTATCAACAAATTTAAGAAGATTGAAATCATATCAAGCATTCTCTATGATCACACTGGCATGAAACTAGAAATAAACCACAACAGAAAAACTGAAAAATACTCAAACACATAGAAAATAAATAGCATGATATTAAATAATGAATGGGTTAACAATGAAATCAAAGAAGAAATAAAAAAATTCCTAAAAACAAATGAAAATGAGCATACAACAACTCAAAATTTATGAGACACAGCAAAGCAGTACTGAAATGGAAGTTCATATATGCACTACAGGCATACCCTAAGAAGGTAAAAAAAAGCTCAAATAAACAATGTAACCCTGCATCTAAAAGAACTAGGAGAAGAACAACAAGTAAAACCTAGAGGGAGTAGAAGAAAGGAAATAATAAAGATCAGAGTGGAAATAAGTGACATAGCGGCTAAAGAAACAATACAGAGGATTAATGAAACCAAGAGCTGTTCTTTGAAAGGGTAAACAAGATTGATGAATCTTTAACCAGACTCACCAAGAAATAAAGAGAGAGGACTCAAATAAATAAAATTAGAAATGAGAGTGGAGAAATAACTGACACAACAGAAATACAAAATATTGTAAGAAAATACTATGAAGAACTCTATGCCAAAAAATTAAACGGATGAATTCCTTGAAACATATAATCTTTCAAAAATCAATCTGGAAGAATCAAAAACCTAAACAGACTGATTACAACAAATGAGATGGAAACAGTTATTAAAAAAAACTCCCAACAAACAAAAGCCCGGGGCCAGATGGCTTCACAAGTGAATTCTATCAAATATTCAAAGAAGAACTAACTCCTATCCTTTTCAAGCTATTTCAAATAATTCAAGAGGAAGGAAGACTTCCAAGCTTCTTTTATGAGGTAAGCATAATTCTGATTCCGAAACCAGGCAAAGACACCACAAAGAAACAAAATTATGAGCCAATTTTTCTGATGAACTTAGATGCTAAAATCCCCAACAAAATATTAACAAACAAGATCCAGCAATACATGAAAAAAAATCATACATCATGATCAAGTGGGAATTATTCTGGGGAGGCAAGGATGGTATAATATTTGTAAATTAATCAATGTGATTTATCACATAAACAAAAGGAAGAAGAAAAAATAAATGATAATTTCAATAGATAATGAAAAAAATTTGATAAAATCCAGCAGCCACTTATGGTCCAAACTCTCAGCAAAGTGGGAATACAGGGAACGTACCTCAACAAGATAAAGGCCAACTATGACAAACCCACAACCTACATCATAATTAATGGGCAAAAATGAAAAGTAATCCCCCTAAGATTAGGAACAAAACAGGGGTGCCCCCTATCACCACTCTTATTTAACACAGTCCTGGAAGTCCTAGCTACAGCAATCAGACAAGAAGAAGAAATAAAAGGTATCAAAATTGGAAAAGAAGTAAAACTATCATTATTTGCAGATGATATGATACTGTATATAGAAAACCCTAAAGTCTCAGTCAAAAAATTACTGGACCTGATAAATGAATTCGGCATGGTGGCAGGGTATAAAATTAATACACAGAAATACAGAAATTGGAGGCATTTTTACATACAAACAATAATCTGTCTAAAAGAGAAATTAAGGAAACAATCCCCTTCACTATTGCAAGAAAAAAATAATAAAGTACCTAGGAGTAAATTTAACAAAAGAGGATAAAGACTTGTACCTGGAATATTACAAAACATTGATAAAAGAAATCAAGGAAGATACAAACAAGTGGAAGCATATACAGTGCTTATGGTTAGAAAGAATAAACATCATTAAAATGTCTATACTACCCAAAGCAATTTATAAATTTAATGCAAGACCAATTAAAATACCAATGACACACTTCAAAGATATAGAACACATATTCCAAAAATTTATATGGAACCAAAAAAGAACACAAATAGCCTCAGCAATCTTGAAAATGAAGAATAAAGTGTGAGGTATCAGACGTTCTGATATCAAGTTATACTACAAGGCCATTGTACTCAAAACAGCTTGGTACTGGCATAAGAACGGGCATACAGATCAATGGAACAGAACAGAGAACCCAGAAATAAACCCACACATTTATGGACAACAGATATTTGACAAAAGAGGTAAGAGCATACAATGGAGTAAAGACAGTCTCTTTAACAAATGGTGTTGGGAAAATTCGACAGCTACCTGCAAAAAAATGAAACTAGATGACCAACTTACACCATTCACAAAAATAAACTCAAAATGGATAAAAGACTTAAATATAAGTTGTGAAATCATAAGCATCTTAGAAGAAAACATAGGCAGTAAGCTCTCCAACATCTCTCGCAGCAATATATTTGCTGATTTATCTCCACAGGCAAGGGAAATAAAAGACAGTATAAACAAATGGGACTATATGAAACGAAAAAGCTTTTGTACAGCTAAAGACAATAAGAACAGAATAAAAAGACAAACCACACAATGGGATAACATATTTGCCAATACGTCTGATAAGGGGTTAATAAGCAAAATTTATAAAGAACTTATAAAACTCAATACCAGGAAGACAAATAAACCAATCAAAAATAGGCAAAAAAATGAATAGACACTTCTCCAAAGAGGACATACAGATGGTCAATAGACAAATGAAAAAATATTCAACATCACTAATCATTAGAGAAATGCAAATTAAAACCACAATGAGATACCACCTCACACCAGTCAGAATGGTGCTCATTAACAAGGCAGCACAGGATAGGTGCTGGTGAGGATGTGGAGAAAGGGGAACCCTCCTGCACTGCTGGTGGGAATGCAGACTGGTGCAGCCACTGTGGAAAACAGTATGGAGATTCCTCAAAAAATTAAAAATGAAACTGCCTTTTGACCCAGTCATTCCACTTTCAGGAATATATCGCAAGAACACCATATCACTTATTCAAAAAAAAGAAATGCACCCCCATGTTTATGGCAGCATTGTTCACAATAGCAAAGATCTGGAAACAGCCCAAGTATTCGTCAGTGGACAAGTGGATTAGAAAGCTGTGGTACATATATACAATGGAATTATTATGGAGCCATGAAAAAAGAACAAAATATTACCTTTTGTAACAACATGGATGGACCTGGAAACTATTATGTTGAGTGTAATAAGCCAGGCAGAGAAAGAAAAATATCATATGACCTTACCCATTTGAGGAATCCAAGGAACCATGTGAACTGAGGAACGGAATTAAACCTGAAGGGAAGTGGGGAGGGAGCTGTTGGGAGGAGGCAAGAGATATTTTGAGGGGAATACGGGGGAGGGGAGATTGAATCAGGGCAACTCTAGAATCTATGTAAACACAATAAATTAAATAGAAAAGAATAGTAAAAAACTCAAGAGAAAAGTGATTTTTCCAAGGGGTAAGTTAGGTCAAAGAAGAGGGTTATTCATTATCTCTGGATTCTCTGTTAAGTGTCTTTAGAAGTAATGTTTCCATAGAAACTACAACTAAAGTTTCTTTTCAAGGCATCTGAAGGGTCAACAATTTACTATGACCTTGAGACCGTCTGATAGGAAGAAATGTATCTGCTTGTGTATGTGTTTGAAGGTGAGAGTCTTGCATGAAATTTGATGATTAATATGTATGTGTTTCAGAAATATGAATTATGATTTTGTCAGCACTTTGTCTTAAGCCTGCCTTCTAGGATCTTCAAATACCCCATATGTCAATTGTTTGACTGGGCACTGAATGAATCTGGAGTACAGGAAAGAACACCAAGGGGTAATTAGACTGAAATGTGTTTTGTTTGTTTGTTTTTTGTTTTTTAGTGAGAATTGGTATATAAACTAGTGTTTGTAAGAACTGTGAAAAGAAATTTATCTAATTGGACCTAGAACCAGCTGTTGGCATTTGATGATGTTACAGTGGGGGCCCGAGGTACAAAGTTTTAAATGCCAGGAAGTCACTTTGATTTGTTTGCTGGCAATAAAAGCATTCTGTATATTAAGGAGTGAAAGTGCATAACAGTGTTTGGTGATTATTAATTTATTAATGTCTGCTTGAATTAAAATGAGGAGAGTTCAAGGTTGAATCCATTGCAATGATGCAGGAGATTGCTGTGTAGAGTAGGTTGGTGGCCATAATACAAAGGTATTAAAATTGACAAAATTATATGAACCAGCAGAAAGAATCAAGGCAACTCTAATATTAGTATGGGACAGTCAGGGCTGAGAAATAAGAAAGCTCATTTTGAAAGATCAAAGCAAATAAAATCTTTTTTTTTTTTTAATTTATTTTATTTTACTTATTCATTTTAGAGAGGAGAGAGAGAGGAGAGAGAGACAGGGGGGAGGAGCTGGAAGCATCAACTCCCATATGTGCCTTGACCAGGCAAGCCCAGGGTTTCGAACCGGCGACCTCAGCATTTCCAGGTCGACGCTTTATCCACTGCGCCACCACAGGTCAGGCAAAGCAAATAAAATCTTATTGAAAAAAAGAACACAATATATTCTATCTGATAAAAAAATCAGTGATCAACTAGAAACATTGGTGGCTTAGCACCTCTATCTATGTATCACCAATCATTGTGCTTTCTCCTCTGATCTCCTTCAATCAGTAATTTTGAATGCTCAGAATCTATTTTTTTTTGTCAGTTCCTGTGGTGTTGTCCACTTGAGGGTTTGTGTGGAACTGTGCAATATGAAATAACTTCTCAGACTGTTCTTCGCCCCCTGAGAATAGTTTCAGCATATTATCTCTCCCAGACTGGAGAGAGTTCTGAAAAATGAGCTAACTTGTCATGAATTTGCCAAAATAATTCCTTTTGTGATGAAACTAATAGGATTAAAAAAGAAAAAGAAAAACTATAATCCTCTTTTACTCTTCTATAGCAAAAGCATACAAAAAGGCAACTTATATGACAGCTAGTGTTTACATCTTTTGGTATTACTTATTCAGATTTTACACTGGTAAACAACTAAACAAATGCCATGTGGTGATCACAAAGGAAAGTGAGATTTATTTAGGTATCTCAATGAATTCTGCTTGTGAGATGTAGGCATAACTAGTTTGTTGAGCACACACTAATCCTAATTACATTGATTAACTTGGGCAATATTAGCTCTGGTGAATATAATGAACATAAGACTAAGGATTTTTTTTTAAATTAGTTTATTTTTTATGTCTACTAGTTTCATGGCTACAAATTCACAGTTGACTTAGGTAATATGCTATGCTAGGCGATGGAAATTGTCATGAGACTGAAATAGTTGTCCTCTGTTTAGAGCCGTGGCATATTTAATCAAAAGGGAGTGTGTGTCATGCCCCCTCCTGAAGGATATTTATAATATTTTACAAAAGAATTTTGATCCTAGTGAATAAATACAACTTTATGACTAATTATCAGTTTCTAATGTCTACTCAAATCACATTGATCAAGTAACTGCCAATTGTTTACATTGTGCCTCCTGGCATGGGTTATGGTTCCTGATACACAAGAATACATTAAAAACATCTCAGAGGAAGCAAAAGAGCTCACCCATCCTTATGAAAAGATGGAGAAAGTAGTTGTGTTTGGATGTTATTTATAAGCTTCCTAAGAAGCTCCTCTACTGCCAAGCCAGCATGGGAAATAGCATCAGAGAAAAAGGTAGCCATCACTCCTTTTTTATTTTATTGGCTTAAAAGAATTTTTTTACTATTAGTTTTGTGTCTCTCCATGAGGCTTTTTAAAAAAATTCCATTAATTTTTAATTTATTGTGTTTACATGGATTCAAGTGTCCCACTGAATATAACTCCTCACCCACACCCCCGTGTCTTTTATTATATTCCCTTTACTCTCCTCCCCTAACTCCCTGCCCTCTGCCCTCTACAGGCATCCCCAAACTACTGGCTGGTGGGCCACATGCAGCCCCCTGAGGCCATTTATCCAGCCCCCCGCTGCACTCCCGGAAGGGGCACCTCTTTCATTGGTGGTCAGTGAGAGGAGCACTGTATGTGGCTGCCCTCCAACAGTCTGAGGGACAGTGAACTGGCCCCCTGTGTAAAAAGTTTGGGGACCCCTGCTAGGATTTGCTGTCCTGTTATCTATTTCTCTGTGTTATGTATCATATATATTTTTTCATTAATCCCTTTACCTTCTCTGATCCCATTTCCTTATCCCCCTTCCCTCTGACAGCTGTCCCTCTCTGCTCCCTGTCACCCTACCTCTGCTTCTACTTTGTTCCTCAGTTCACTTTGTTCATTAGGTTCCACATATAAGTGAGATTGTATGATATTTTCTGTCTCTGCCTGGCTTATTTCACTTAGCATAATAATCTCCAAGTCCATCCATGCTGTCACAAAAGGTTAGATTTCCTTCTTTTTCACAGCCGCTTAGTATATTCCATTGTGTATATTAACCACAGCTTTTTAATCCACTCGTCCACTGACAGACACTTGGGCTGTTTCCAGATCTTGGCTATTGTAAACAATGCTGCAATAAACATGGGGGTGCATTTCTTCTTTTGAATCATTGATGTAGTGTTCTTGGGATATATTTCTAAAAGTGGAATATCTGGGTCAAAAGGCAGTTTGATTTTTAATTTTATGAGGAAACCCCATACAGTTCTTCACAGTGGCTGCATAAGTAAGTCTGCATTCCCACCAGCAATGTAGGAGGGTTCCTTTTTCTCCACACCCTCGCCAGCACTTATACTGTGTTGTTTTGTTAATGAGTGCCATTCTGACAGGTGTGAGGTGCTATCTCATTGTGGTTTTAATTTGCATTAGTGACATTGCAACATTTTTTCATATGCCTAATTGGCCATTTGTATGTCCTCTTTCGAGAAGAGTTTATTCAGTTCTTTTGCCCATTTTTTAAATTGGATTGTTTACCTTCCTGGTGTTGAGTTTTAAAAGTTCTTTATAAATTTTGCTTAACCCCTTATCAGATGTATTGGCGAATATGTTCTCCCATTGTATGGTTTGTCTTTTTATTCTGTTCATATTATCCTTGCTGTGCAAAAGTTTTTAGTTTGATACAGTTCCATTTGTTTATCTTGTCCTTGACTTCACTTGCTTGTGGCTTTAAATCAGCAAAAATATTACTACAAGAGATATTGGAGAGTTTACTGCCTATGTTTTCTTCCAAGATGTTTATGGTTTCATGACTTATATTTAAGTCTTTTGTCCAGTTTATTTTTGTGAATGGTGTAAGTTGGTGGTCTAGTTTTAATTTTTTGCATGTATCTTTCCAATTTTCCCAACACCATTTGTTAAAGAAACTCTTTACTCTATTGTATGCTCTTACCTCCTTTGTCAAATATCAATTGACCGTAAAGGCGAGGGTTTATTTCTGGGTTCTCTGTTCTGTTCCATTGATCTGTATGCCTGTTCTTATGCCAGTACCAAGCTGTTTTGAGTATAATGGCCTTGTAGTATAACTTGATATCAGGAAGTGTGATACTTTCCTCTTTATTCTTCATTTTCAAGATTGCTGAGGCTATTTGTGTTCTTTTTTTGGTTTCATATAAATTTTTGCAATATTTGTTTTATATCTTTGAAGTATACCATTGGTATTTTGATAGGAATTGCATTGAATTCATAAATTGCTTTGTGTAATATAGACATTTTAATGATGTTTGTTCTTTCTACCCATGAACATGGTATATGCTTCCACTTGTTTGTACCTTCCTTGATTTCTCTTATCAATGTTGTATAATTTACTGAGTACAAGTCCTTTATCTCCTTGGTTAAATTTACTCCTAGGTACTTTACTTATTTTTTTGTTGCAATAGTGAAGGGGATTATTTCCTTAATTTTTCTTTTTTTTTTTTTTTTTTTCCATTTTTCTGAAGCTGGAAACGGGGAGAGACAGTCAGACAGACTCCCGCATGCGCCTGACCGGGATCCACCCGGCACGCCCACCAGGGGCGATGCTCTGCCCACCAGGGGGCGATGCTCTGCCCATCCTGGGCGTCGCCATATTGCGACCAGAGCCACTCTAGCGCCTGAGGCAGAGGCCACAGAGCCATCCCCAGTGCCCGGGCCATCTTTGCTCCAATGGAACCTTGGCTGCGGGAGGGGAAGAGAGAGACAGAGAGGAAAGCGCGGCGGAGGGGTGGAGAAGCAAATGGGCACTTCTCCTATGTGCCCTGGCCGGGAATCGAACCCGGGTCCTCCGCACGCTAGGCCGACGCTCTACCGCTGAGCCAACCCGGCCAGGGCTAATTTTTCTTTCAGACAGATCATTGTTGGTGTATAAAAATGCCTCTGATTTTTGTGTATTAATTTTATAGCCTGCTACCTTGCCAAATTCATTTATCAGGTCTGGTAGAATTTTGATTGAGACTTTAGGGTTTTTTCTGTACAGTATCATGTCATCAGCAAATAATAATAGTTTTTATTCTTCTTTTTCAATTTGGATGCCTTTTATTTCTTTTCTTTTCTTTTTTTTTTTTTTGTCTGACTGCTGTGGCTAGGACTTCCAGAACTATGTTGCATAAGAGTGGTAAAAGGGTCAACCCTGCCTTGTTCCTGATCTTAAGGGGATTGCTTTTAATTTTTGCCCATTGAGTATGGTGTTAGCCATGGGTTTTTCATAGATGGCCTTTATCATATTGAGGTATGTTTCCTGTATCCCCACTTTGCTGAGATGGGTTCTGGGTTTTATCAAATGCTTTTTCTGCATCTATTGATATTACCATGTGATTTTTATCCTTCCTTTTGTGTATGTTATGAATCACATTGATTGATTTATGAATATTATACCCGCCTTGCCTCCCCAGAATAAATCCCACTTGATCATGATGTATGATTTTTTTCATGTATTGCTGGATCCAGTTTGCTAGTTTTGTTGAGAATTTTAGTATTTAAGTTCATCAATGATATTGGAGTATAGTTTTTTTTTTCTTTGTAGTATCTTTACTTGGTTTTAGAATGAGGATAATACTTGCCTCCTCAAAGGAGCTTGGAAGTTTCCTTTCACTTGAATTTTTTGAAAGAGCTTGAGAAGGATTGGTCTTAGCTCTTCTTTGAATATTTGGTAAAATTCACCTGTGAAATCATCTGGTCCAGGACTTTTTTTTTTTTTTTTTGCTGGGAGTTTCTTGATAACTGTTTCAATCTCTTTTTTTGGTAATTGGTCTGTTTAGGTTTTCTGATATTTCCAGATTGAGTTTCAGAAGATTATATTTTTCTAGGAATTTCTCCATTTTGCCTAGGTTGTCCCATTTTTTGGCATACAGTTCTCCATAGTATTTTCTTACAATCCTTTGTATTTCTGTGGTGTCAGTTGTTACTCGTCCTCTTTCATTTTTAATTTTATTGGGTCATCTCTTTTTCTCCTGATGAGTCTGTTTAAAGGTTTATCAATCTTGTTTAGCTTTTCAAAGAACCAGCTCTTGGATTTATTGGTCTTCTGTATTTTTTTATCCTCTATGTCATTTATTTTCACTCTGATCTTTATTATCTCTTTCCTTCTACTTCCTCTGAGCTTTATTTTTTTTTCATTTTCTAGTTCTTATAGATGCAGTGTTAAGTTGTTTATTTGAACTTTTTCTTGTTTCTTTAGGTATGCTTGTAATGCTATGAAATTCTCTCTTAGTACTGCTTTTGCTGTGTCTCATAAATATTGAGTTGTTGTATGTTCATTTTCATTTCTTTCAAGGAAATTTTTTATTTCTTTCTTTATTTCATTGTTAACCCATTCATTATTTAATAACATGTAATTTAGCTTCCAAGTATTTTGATGTTTTTCAGTGTTTCTATTATAGTTGATTTCTAGTTTCATGCCATTGTGTTCAGAGAAGATGCTTGATATAATTTCAATCTTCTTAAATTTATTGATACTCATTTTGTGTCCTAAGATGTGGTCTATCCTAGAGAATATACCAGGAGCACTTGAAAAGAATATATATTCTCCTGCTTTAGGGTAAAAGGTTCTGAAGATATCAATTAAGTCCAGTTGATTTAGTGTGTCATTTAAGGCCACTGTTTCTTTGTTAATTTTCTGTTTGGAGGTTCTATCTATTGATGTTAGTGGGGTATTAAAATCCCCTACTTTTATAGTATTGCTGTTGATCTTGCCCTTCATGTCCATCAAAATCGCTTTATATATTTAGATGCTCCTATATTAGGTTCATAGATATTTACAATGGTTATATCCTCCTATTGGCTTGCTCTCTTTATCATTATGTAGTAACCTTCTTTATCCCTTACTATAGCATTTTTTTTCAAGGCTATTTTGTCAGATATAAGTATTGCTACTTCAGCATTTTTTTTTTAATTTCCATATGTGTGAAATAGTTTTTTCCATTCCTTTATTGTCAGACTATGTGTATCTTTTGTTCTGAGGTGGATTTCTTGTAGTCAGCATATATACAGGTTTTGTTTTCTTATTCATACAGCTACCCTATTTCTTTTTATTAGAGCTGTAATTCATTTACATTTAAGGTTATTATTGATATGTAGTTGTTTACTGCCATTTTATTCTTTAAATCTACAATCCTTTTTTTTCCAATTTTTTTTCTTTGCTCTTTTTATAGTAGGCCTCTTAACATTTCTTGCAGTACTAGTATGGTTGTAATGAATTTCTTCTTCTTATTTTTTTTTTGTATTTTTCTGAAGCTGGAAACAGGGAGAGACAGTCAGACAGACTCCTGCATGCGCCTGACCGGGATCCACCCGGCACGCCCACCAGGGGCGACGCTCTGCCCACCAGGGGGCGATGCTCTGCCCCTCCAGGGCATTGCTCTGCCACGACCAGAGCCACTCTAGCGCCTGGGGCAGAGGCCAAGGGGCCATCCCCAGCACCCGGGCCATCTTTGCTCCAATGGAGCCTTGGCTGTGGGAGGGGAAGAGAGAGACAGAGAGGAAGGAGGGGGTGGGGGTGGAGAAGCAAATGGGCACTTCTCCTATGTGCCCTGGCTGGGAATCGAACCCGGGTCCCCCGCACACCAGGCCGACGCTCTACCGCTGAGCCAACCAGCCAGGGCCTGTAATGAATTTCTTAAGAATTTTTTTGTCTGCGAAGTTTTTTATTTCTCCTTCAATTTTAAAGGATTTCCTTGCTGGATAAAGGCTGTAGGTTCTTGCTTTGCATCAGTTTGAATATTTCTTGCCAGTCCTCTCTGGCGTCAAGTGTTTCTGTTGAGAAGCTTGATGTCATCCTTATGTGGGTTCCCCTTAGGTAATTAGCTGCTTTTCTTTGCAGCTTTTAATATTCTTTGTCTCTTAACTTTGATACTTTAATTATAATGTGTCTTGCTGTAGGCCTTCTTGGGTTTCTCTTTAATGGAACTCTCTTTGCTTCTTGAACTTGTGTGACTTTTTCCTTCATCAATTTAGGAAAATTTTCAACTATAATTTCTTCAAACAGGTTCTCTATTCCTTGTTCTTTCTCTTCTCCTTTAGGAACCCCTATGATGTGGATGTTGTTTCTCTTCATGTTGTCACAGAGGTCTCTTAAAGTGTCCTCAGACTTTTTGAGCCTCTTTTTGCTGCTCTGCTTCCATGCTTTTGTTTATCTTGTCCTCTAACTCGCTGATTTGACCCACTGCTTCATCTAGCCTGCTATTATTTCCGTCTAGTGCAGTCTTCATTTCTGGTATTGTATTTGTCATTTCTGACTGGTACTTTTTTTTTATTATTTTAATGTCCTTTTTGATGTTTGCTCTCTTTATTTAGGTGATCATTATATCCATCCATTGTTGCTCTTAAATGCTTGGGTATCCTAAAAATCATTGCTTTAATTTCTGCATCTGTTATTTGGGTTACTTTCATCTCATTCAGTTCTTTTTCTGGGGATTTCTCTTTTTGATTCATTTGCATCACATTTCTCTTCTGCTCATTTTTTTTGTGTGTTAGGTAGCACTCTCTGAAATTTTTGTGTGGTTTTTATGAAGAAGCTGGGCTCAGTGTTACTCTCCTCCAGGCCACTTGTTTTTCTTGTTCTAGGAATGTTTCCTGAAGATATTATTTTTCCTCTTGTTGTATGTATTAAATGCAGTTGGCCTTTTCAAGGGTATGTTTATCCCTCCAAGTTGGCTGGCTCTAAAAGTCAACCTTGATTATGTGTATTACACACTGTAAAGTGTCTGTCCTGTTTATTTTCCACAGTGTCTGGTGCTCGCTAGTCTCCACCTTTGTGTGTGCTGCTTGTGTAGGTAGTTCAGTCTAGGGTTGGTGCTGTCTGCCACCCACTACCAGTAGTATTGGCTCTAGTTTTTTTTTTGGTTGGTGTCAGCCGTTATTTGTAACCTGCTGTGGGCTACCAGTCTGCAACTACTGAATTTTTCAGTGTTAGTGTCTGCATTTTATGTGTCTGCATACTGTGAGAGTGGCCAACTTTTGTATAAGGATCAGCTTCCTCCTGCTTAGAGATGACAGTAGCTTCATAAAAGCCCAAAGCTCTGTAAGGTTTGTCTCCACTTTTTAGCTGCTCCTCCTCCTCTTGTAGCTGCCTGATTTTTCCACAGAATCTTCCATAGTAAGACTGTAGTGTGGGCTCAGATTGACTTCTTCCAACCAACCCCTTTACAGGTTGCACACTTGGTGGGTTATGGCAGCTGAGGTTGTGAAAATAACATTTGTGGAACCCCCTACTTCAGGAGTCTCTTGGTCAGGAGCTCAGCACAGGGAATGTGGCCCCTACTCCAGAGCTTGATTTCTTGCCACTGCTGGTTACTCAAATTTTATTTCTCCCCAACAAGGTGAGAAGTAGGTTCAGACCGAGTGTGGCTGATGGTCCCCTCTACAGAAGTTCTTTCAGCTGTTGAGATCCTGATCTCAGGGAGGAAGACTGAGAGAATCCTCTTCTGGGGCTGATTGTGCCCCGCCCGAAGGTGGCTAAGTCCGTCGACCAGATCCAACAGTAGACTTACAGGGACTTACACTTTAAATGTCAATGCTCCTAGCCTCTCTCCCCTTCCCGTGTGGAATCTAGCCTATCTGGACAGAATACCAGTGCCTCGGCCAGCTGTCTGTGAAGCTCTACCCTATCCAATGCACATGAGCTGCTGTGTTGGTGCTGATCACAGAGGGTGGAACTTGTCTCAGCTGGGCCAGGTGTGAGGTGCTTTTCCTTAGGATACCACTCTAGCAAGGGTTGATAGGTCCTGAACCAATGCTTTCCACATCTGGCTTCTGGATGTGCTAGCCCTGGTCCTCCCAGCAGAAACCCAGCACAGACTAGTGAGAGATACTGCCCTTGACTGGTCCTTAGCAACCTTCTTGGAGCTACAAGGAATCCAGAGTTTGTGGCTGTCTCTGCTAGGCCCAGGTGTACAGGAAGTACCTACATGCACTCCTAGGCTGACTTTTACTCACTCTGGTCCTGGGGGAAAATCCACTCAAAGGCCAAGTTTCCCTGAGTCCCACCTCTTGCAGCCTCTGTCTGCTGGCTGCTTATTAGGCTCAGCCACTGAAAAAGCCTTTGCTAGGCAGGGGTCCCCAAACTTTTTACACAGGGGGCCAGGTCACTGTCCCTCAGACTGTTGGAGGGCCAGACTATAAAAAAAAAAAACTATGAACAAATCCTTATGCACACTGCACATATCTTATTTTAAAGTTAAAAAAAAAAAAAACAGGAACAAATACAATATTTAAAATAAAGAACAAGTAAATTTAAATCAACAAGCTGACCAGTATTTCAATGGGAACTATGGGCCTGCTTTTGGCTAATGAGATGATCAATATCTGGTTCCATATTTGTCACTGCTAGCCGTAACAAGTGATATGTGCTCCTCTCACTGACCACCAATGAAAGAGGTGCCCCTTCAGGAAGTGCAGCGGGGGCCGGATAAATGGCCTCAGGGGACCGCATGTGGCCCACGGGCCATAATTTGGGGACCCCTGGTCTAGAGCCTATGGCAATTAAGAGATTATGGAGGGTGGTGAGTGTGGCTCCATTCCTTGGTCCCAGGTGTCAGTCTGTTCAGACTTTTTTTTTATTCATTTTAGAGAGGAGAGAGAGAGAGAGAGAGAAAGAGAGAGAGAAAGGGGGGAGGAACAGGAAGCATCAACTCCCATATGTGCCTTGACCAGACAAGTGCAGGTTTCGAACCGGAGACCTTAGCATTCCAGGTTGACGCTTTATCCACTGCGCCACCACAGGTCAGGCTGTCCAGATTTTTTTCACAGACTTTAATACCTGTAGCCCCAGGAGTCTGATGGGTTAGCTTCTGAGACTCTGAGGTGTGGTCTTTCTGCTCTCTGGACTGATTCAACTGAGTCTCCAGTGAGGTGGAATCATTAGTCATAGACTCAGGAGAGTGTGGGTGGGAGCTCTGGTCTCAACACCTGAAAACTGAGTCATGGACACGCCTCTTGCTTCTTGGCCTTTCAGAATGACCCATCACCATCCCTGAGGTAGGAGAGACTACTGAGGCAGAGCAGCTGCTTTACCCCAGGCTGATTCCACTCAGAGGGGATTGCTCCACCCAAGAAAGATGGCAGCTGCAGTACTGGAGTATGACTCAGCACAGGGGTTCCAATTTTCACCCCCCACCGTGTCTCTCCCTGGGCCTCAAATTTATACTTTCCTCCTGCTATTCCAGTCCTCTCTGCTTTCCCTCTGCCAGAGCCCTGGGTAAGTGGCTGTGGATGAGGTTTTCTGCACTGGCTCTTTAAAATGGAATCTGCGTCTGAGAGCTGTGTCTTTTTCTCACAGACAGAAACCTGGCTCTTTTCACAGCTAAATACTGTCTGGGCACCTCTTCTAGGCTCTGGGGCTCTAGGCTGGGGTTCTGGGCCTGGGGCTTTGGACTCAGACCTATCAGGGCAACCCACCCCACCATGAGAGTCCTTCTGGGCCACCGCTCACTCTTGGGAATGGGGCAGCCCTTCCACATCTCCGCCCTTTCTACCAGTCTCAGTGGGGCATCTTTGGTGTTCCTTGGTTATAGATTCCCCTTAGTTTAGTCCAAAGTTGGTTTTTCAAGATGATTTTCTTAAATTAAGTTGTAATTCAATTTGGTCCTGGAAGGTGGCAGTTGGAACGTCCACCTACTCCATTGCCGTCTTTATTCCCTTCTATAACTTTCTTCACAAATTGTGATACCATTTCCTTAAAATCCTATGTTGCAATAACAGGCTTCCACTCCATTATATAGTTCACATTTTGCATTTGGAAGACAAGGTGTCTTCGTGCAATTTTGAGTATATGAACAATTTAACAAAGTGGAAAAACCCACTAGGGGTGGGAGGAGTTTCATTGGTGGTGGCAGTGGTGGTGGTGGGAGCACGACTGCTCTCCACGAGGCTTTTTGTTCTAAGAGATTTAGCATCTGCCCATAGTAGGTACTCAATTATTATTTGTGGAGTCAAGACATTTTGGGTATTAATATTATCATAACCAAAGAAGCCCTAACAACACCATTGTAATAATGTGTTTGTATTGTTCTTTCTGATTATTGCATCGACTTAGAAACAACAAAATAAAATTCATTCTTCTACTAGATAGGTGTCCCATACTAATATTTCTTTGCTTATAGCACAAGCCAGAGAATGACATTATAAATTAATTATAGTAAACATTGTACCTTAAACTTTTTGACTGAACCTGTATAGATAGCACTGAACTTTACTTATATAAAAAGTGGAGTTCAAGCTTCATGTGTGGTTTTCAGATATTTTACATTATATGGGAAAGCAACAAGATGAAACCTGTTAAGCAACAGGTTAAACTCAAACATTTTTTTCCCTTGATTGACCTGGGTATTTTGGTACTGTCAATCTTAATAAATTGGTCATTATATGAGCTGAAAATATTTTAACATTGGATTGAAACTTAGGGACTAAATTAATAAGGTAAATATCATAGAAGTTTCTGGATATTTAGCTTGGTTTATTATTTGCTGGCAATTTTCATTGCATATTCACATACACATGGAAATCTTATATTTTCAAATTATAGAAGATAATAGAAACATAATTTCATTTCCATAAAAGAACTGAGTTTTATAGATCTTTCTTCCCTCTTCCCTTATTCTTCCACTTCCTTCCTTCTTTCTCCACTTCTATAAGACTTTTAGTGTAATATGATGGCCATCAATAGAACATGGACTGCTATAGTATGGTAGAGTCAATAATCCTTAAAATGTGCTCAAATTTTCTCTACACAAAATTACCAAAAATATATAAATGCTCATTTAAATAACGAATAATGTTATCAAGATTCTTGACAAAGTTATATAGGGTAGATAGCAAAATAAAAGATTATATTTTTCTTAAATAAGAAAACAGAATCTTTATTTAGCTTAAATTGTTAAGAAATCTTTTTCCTGAATGTATTTCTGTGTCAAACATTCTGTGTCAAATATCTATTTGATGTTTCAGATCAAAAAGACCCAGCACTTGCTTTCTAAGAGCTTATGGTTCTGTCTCTGTGTGTATGTATGTTGGGTGATGGGTGGGGGGGGGGGAGAGAAAGAGAGAGAGAGAGAGAGAGAGAGAGAAGAGAAGACATCAAAGAGCATGAGATTAATATATGAATAAAATGAGGAATGCTATAATCATCTTCTAGAAAATTTTAAGGTAGCACCAAGGCAAAATACCTCAATTCAGGGAAGTGTTTTGGAAGAGGTGACGTTTGAGTCATTGGGAAAGAGATCGATCCAAGGAAGTGGCAGGGTTGTCCCTAAAGGAAGGTAACATAACCAACACCGTTCTTGTCTACCAAATACAGAAAAAGGGAATCAAGAAGGACTTAGACTGTTAGACACTCTCATCAATGAAATGATTATCATACCTTCCCACAGGCAATTAAAAATAATACTGTATTGTTCTAAAATAATTTTAAGGCAATTAGATAATTTTCTTTCTTTTGACTTTTGGATAATTTCCTTTAGAAAGGAGAAAATAAAAAACCAAAAGTGTTCTAATATGATCTTCTCCCTGTGGTCCTCTGCTTAGCAGGATATAATAAATCTGTGGTTGGACTTCTCATGGGTAACTGAGAACTGGTATTAGTGGAAAAGTAGACCTAAGGGCAGAGCAGGTCAGCTTAAACAGACATTTGTGGAGCACTTCTGGTGGGCTTGTATTGTGGTGCTTCGTGGGGATAAAGTCATTCCTCCTTCCAAGAAGCTTGCAGCTGAGTAGGGAAGACCAAGACATGAACAAAGGATAACAATACAATTCAAAAAAGTACTCCTGTAGAGGAATTGCCTCATGTGTACACAGTGCCAAATGGGAGAGAGTTTTATGTGCTCAATAACTGTTCCCTCTCTGTAACTGCCCTTCCAGGTTTCAGAGACAAGTTGGTCTTTTCCCTGTACCAGAGTCTATAATCTGAGTTTTGCATTTTTCATCCTTCAAAACATGAGACTACTTTAGGAAGTATTAGGACTATTTTAGGAAGAAATGAAAGCATTTCATATTGAGTAATATAATCATAACATTTTACTCCACAGATTTTATATGTAATTTTCATTTAGCTTTGTGATCATGTTAGTACCTCATTGTAAATGTGATTGATATGGGGAAGAATATCTACTAAAACATTAGCCTTTCATTCAGGACTTTGACTTTCTCTTTCTCCTTTTATTTATTAAGAAAAACCAGTATATTGCCTGATAGTGTTTAAAGTCCTTTAAAAAGATTAATTGATATAATCCTTATGTTGACTCTGTAAAGTAGTAACTGTTACTATCGCTGTCTTATAAAAAGGGAAACAGGAATACAGAAAATTAAATAACTTGCCCTAAATCCAGGTAGTGGATGGCAAAGCCAAAAGTGGAAACAAAGGTGTGGTCATGGAGTGTGGACAGGGGGTTTTACACAATTACATTGATTTGTAAGTTTGATATTACTAGGGCTCCTGTCTTCTAGGCTCACACTTTCAATATCTGAGTGAAATTCAACAAATCCTTATACAATTTCATACAATAAATTCAGGACCTAGCCCACTAATTTTAGATATTCCCAGAGCATTTATGTTCTTATTACCCTTTCTGGCTCTGGGGTCCAGCCTCTGCTGGTGTGTGACACTTGCCTGCTTTCTTCCTTTTTTGAGAATGCTGCCCTGTCTTCACTCCCACATTGCTGTAGCAGAAAAGGCAAGCCTTTCTCCTTCAGATCTCCCGCACATCGTTAACCTACTATTGCTGTCTGTGACAAAGCTTCAGTGAAAGTTGGGGCATAGTGGAATTAATAATAGCATGGAGCAAAAGCTTCTATTTCCAGACATTTAAAAACCATTCCTGCCTGCAGAAATTTCTTACAAGTCCTTTCATACCCTCTTCAGCAGTTGGAACAGGTGGGGGCCACTCTAAGTCCCTATTATTTTTTATGCAGAAGTTTGTTTTTTTTTATATTTATTGTACTTTCTTTTCTATCTGGACTAGTTCAGGGGGTCTTGCCCTTTGTGATGAAAAAGACCATTAATAGGCTCTTTCTAACCAACTAGATTGAACATCTGATTGTGAATCACAGCAGGCATTCACTGTTACCCTTTTCTCCCAAGAACTATTTTTTATTACATTAAAAAAATGAAGCCTGAACTCTGGTGGTAGAGGGAATAAAGCATAGACCTGAAACACTGGCGTTACCTGATCAAAACCCCGGGCTTGACCAGTCAAGGCACATATGAGAATCAACTATGAGTCGATGCTTCTCTTTCCCTCCACCCTCTGCCTCTCTCTCTCTCTCTCTCTCTCTCTCTCTAAAGTCCATAAAGAAAATCTTTAAAAACATTTTAAAAAGTTAAATCAGGTAGAAAGAAAAAATCTGTTGGGCATGTGTGAGATCAAAATGGAATAAAACATGAGGTGTCTCCTTAAACAAGTTAAATGTAATTAAATTTGAAGTTAGCATAATTATTTGACATAGAAACAAAAATATATATCTTTGACAGATTTAATTAATAATTTTTCATGATTCTTAAATTATATGATGTTACATATACATTAATAGGAACTAAGATTTTAGAATGATTCGATGTATTGGATAAAGGATCACCATAGTTACATTTAATTTCTTGCTCAATAAACAACTATTATATACTCATTATATTTGGAGCCTGGTACTTAGAAGAAGAAAAACATAATGAATAAAGTATGGCTCTTGACCTCATGAACTGTAGATACAGTGGGCCACATAGAAACATTAATACATAATTAGAAAGTAGTACAATTTGTATCATGCACAAAGTGATATGTACACAGTAGTATATGTACATAGTAAAATATACAAATAGCAGCCAGATTGGATCAGGGAAATTTGTGTATAAGATACCATTTTTCTCTGAAGGATAAGTATATATGCTCCAGATAGAAAAAAGATAGAAGAAGAAAGGGAATAGATGAAGGCTTGCAAGAGCCAAAAAAAGCATGTGTTTCTGTTCTGAGCATCAATGTATGTGTGTTTAAAGCAAAAGGGTGCTGTGGGAAGGAGGTAGGGAGAGAGAGAGGGTAGGGAGAGAGAAATGAGTGGCCAATGTAAGAGTGGAGGAATAGCCTGACCAGGCGGTGGTACAAGTGAATAGAGCATCAGCCAGGGATCCAGAGGACCCAGGCTCGAAACCCTGAGTTTGCTGCCTTGAGCATGGGCTCATCCAGCTAGAATGCAGGGTTGCTGGCTTGAGAGTGGGATCACAGACATGACCCCATGGTCATTGGCTTGAGCCCAGATGTCACTGGCTTGAGCAAGGAGTGACTTACTCTGCTGGAGCCCCCTGGTTAAGGCACATATGTGAAAAGAATCAATGAACCACTAAGGTCTTGCAATGAAGAATTGATGCTTCTTATCTCTCCCTTTGTGTCTGTCTGTAACACCCCTCTCTCTCTCACACACACACAAAAAAAAAAAGAAAAAAAGAAAAAGAAAAAAAAAAAGGAGGAATAGATCATGCCAGACACAGAAAGAACACTGTATGTCTTACTTAAAGGTGTTTAGACATTTAAAGACACCAGAGTCACCCTGGCCGGTTGGCTCAGCGGTAGAGCGTCGGTCTAGTGTGCGGAGGACCTGGGTTCGATTCCCGGCCAGGGCACACAGGAGAAGTGCCCATTTGCTTCTCCACCCCTCCGCCGCGCCTTCCTCTCTGTCTCTCTCTTCCCCTCCCGCAGCCAAGGCTCCATTGGAGCAAAGATGGCCCGGGCGCTGGGGATGGCTCTGTGGCTTCTGCCTCAGGCGCTAGAGTGGCTCTGGTCGCAACATGGCGACGCCCAGGATGGGCAGAGCATCGCCCTCTGGTGGGCAGAGTGTTGCCCCATGGTGGGCGTGCCTGGTGGATCCCGGTCGGGCGCATGTGGGAGTCTACCTGACTGTCTCTCCCTGTTTCCAGCTTCAGAAAAATGCAAAAAAAAAAAAAAAGACACCAGAGTCAAGTTTTCCAATGCTTTTTAAATATGCAGATTTCTTGATTCCATCATAACTTTATGGAATCTGCATGGCCTGATTAAATAATGATATGAGCTAACTTTTATGCATATTAGTGTTTAAGAAATTCGGCTTAGGTGGCCTTTTGCTATTTTAATGTTATATAATGCTAGGCCATATCTGGTACTGCAGACCAATATACTGTAGTATATATATTGTATGTATAATTAATTAAAAACATAATGAAATAAAATGGTTTTATAAAGCTTGAAAGCTGCATGGTACGCCGATAGCAATTTAGAGTAGTATAACCAAATGAATTTTATTTAGTGTGTACTAAAATACCATTGGTAAAATTAACCAAGTGTTATTTTTTTCTTTTATCCCTTCCACTTGCACAACAAATACTGTCTGAATGATTTAATCATCATGGAACATTAAAACAGGCTTTGCGCTTTCAGGATAACTAATGTGTTTTTTTTTTAATTTATAATTATTTTTTATTAAGTGAGGGCCAGGGAGGCAGAGACAGACTCCCTCATGCACCCTGACCAGGATCTACCTAACAAGCTCCCTACCAGGAGATGCTCTGCCTCTCTGGGCTGCTGGTCTGTTGCTCAGCAACTGAGCTACTTTAGCACCTGAGGCAAGGCCATGGAGCCATCCTAAATGCCTGAGGTCAACTTTACTAAAACCATTTGAGCCATGGCTGCAGGAAGGAAGACAGAAAGAGATGGGGGTGATGAAGAAGCACATGATCACTTCTCCTATGTAACCTGACCGGGATTCAAACCTGGGACTTACACATGCTGGGCCAATGCTCTACTGCTGAGCCAACTGGCCAGGGATAAAGATTTTCTTAACTATAATGAGGCTTTTGAAAACATTGTGCCACAAATTACAGGTGGTGGGAAATGTGACTTTATTTAAATTACCAAACTAGCTGTTAGTTTTATGCAGATAATGGTTTTCATAAGAAGCTGTTATTTGGTGTGGCTAGTAAGTGAATTGGCCCTTAACCTCATGATATTTAGAAGGGTGAGGTAGAGGGACCCCTCTCTTTAAGGCTGTTGATGGAATCAAGAACATTATTTATATGTTTGTCTAAAATGATTCCATGTATGAGGTGCAGTAATGACAAGTGTAGCCTGCATCACAAGGTGGGAAAAGCTAATGAAATAATGTTAATTATTGTATTGGAGCTCATTGTGAAAATGATGTAAGAAGCATCATGGATGATAGTGTCAACTGAAAGAAATAATTATTCTAGGCCCTGGCCGGTTGGCTCAGTGGTAGAGCGTCAGCCTAGCGTGCGGAGGACCCGGGTTCGATTCCCGGCCAGGGCACATAGGAGAAGCGCCCATTTGCTTCTCCACCCCTCCGCCGCGCTTTCCTCTCTGTCTCTCTCTTCCCCTCCCGCAGCCAAGGCTCCATTGGAGCCAAGATGGCCCGGGCGCTGGGCATGGCTCTGTGGCCTCTGCCTCAGGCGCTAGAGTGGCTCTGGTCGCAATATGGCGACGCCCAGGATGGGCAGAGCATCGCCCCCTGGGGGGCAGAGCACCGCCCCTGGTGGGCGTGCCGGGTGGATCCCGGTCGGGCGCATGCGGGAGTCTGTCTGACTGTCTCTCCCTGTTTCCAGCTTCAGAAAAAAAAAGAAAAAAAAAAAAAAAAAAAAAAAAAGAAATAATTATTCATAAGTACAAGTGCAATGCAGAGGAAATATGACTTGATCCTTCTGTTAAGGCTCAACCTTGATTAGTATCTTCCCACATAATGGGTTCCACTTTTTAATGATTTTCAAATGTATGACTATACCTCCAACAGAAGCTAAAATCAATTAACAATAAAACAAATTTTAAAAAAAGAAATAGATTTTAACTCCAGCTTTATGGCATTTGATGTACTATATTTTGAATGAATTAAAAATGGCAGTGGGGCATGGGTAAGGTTCTAAAAATTGTTATCTTAAGGGCTTGTTTATATTTGTTTATTTTTATAAAAGACAGCTGAAAGTTCCTGAACTGATTATGGAGCATTTTGGATATGAATTTTAGTATACTGGGTAAATTTTTTGCATTCCTAATATACTGATATTTCAAAAGCTTTGACCTTGCTCTGCAAAATTGTAACAATTTTGTAACTTTTATTGAACAAATATTTTGGAGGGTTATTTGTTATGTATTTATAAAAAATCCATAGTATTTCTAGAGTCATATATTTTAAATTATAAATACTTAAAATTTAGATTTGTAAAAGATATCTTTGGGTGCATAGTTTTTTAAAAAGATTTAGACTTCTAGCAAATTTATAAAGACATCTCATAACTTAATCATATCACTGTTCTATCCCATGTGTTCTGCTTTTGACGATGAACTGTTAGAATATTTTCTGATAACATTTATGAAAGCAGGAATGGATGTTGTAGTAAAACAGATTCTTTTCAGTCTGATTGATTTTGTGCTTTATAACACATTTCATTTATCAGAAAGTATTGCAATTTTTCCTCCTGCTATCTTGGAAAGAATGTAATGGTCTAAAAGATTGCCTTCCTTCTGCAGGAGTTTCTCTCTTGTCAAGGCAGAAACAGTACATTTATTAAATTGCCTGTAACTTTGGAGCGAATACTTTTAATGTATTTTCTTCTCTGTTGTCCTATAACCACAGGAAGCACTCATAGATGACACTTGGCTATATGACTTAGCAAGTCTGTAAGACTATGGTTAGGATGTTCTAAAATCAGGAGATTTTAGAATGTAATTAAAAATTAAATTTCTCTTTTTTTTTCTTTTTTAGTGCCTTAACATTAAAACATAAGGTAGTTAGAACTCATCGGTATTTTACTTTAGTGTGAATTTATGTACTGACTATTCTTGTATTGCCCAATGAAATTCTTTAGCCATTACTATAAAGCTAATAGAAAGAAATATATTCTTACCAGTATACTATAAGGAAATACTCCAGGAACCATGATATAGGGAAGATAAGATGCTAAAATAAAATACACACATTTGTACTTCACCACTTGGGGAAAAAGAAATCCACCTAATTTTTCTAGAAAAGGGTGTAAAGAGAGACAGTCAGACAGACTCCCGCATGCGCCTGACCGGGATTCACCTGGCAGGCCCACCAGGGGCGACGCTCTGCCCACCAGGGGGCGATGCTCTGCCCCTCCGGGGCGTTGCTCTGCTGCGACCAGAGCCACTCTAGAGCCTGGGGCAGAGGCCAAGGAGCCATCCCCAGCGCCCGGGCCATCCTTGCTCCAATGGAGCCTTGGCTGTGGGAGGGGAAGAGAGAGACAGAGAGGAGGGAGGGGGGTGGAGAAGCAAATGGGCGCTTCTCCTATGTGCCCTGGCTGGGAATTGAACCCAGGTCCCCCGCATGCCAGGCCGATGCTCTACCGCTGAACCAAACGGCCAGGGCCATATTACTTTTTAATATGTTGTTGTATTCTATTTGCCAGTATTTTGTTTAGTATTTTAGCATCTGTATTCATTAGTTTTCTTTTTTTGTGCCATCCTTGCCAGGTTTCGGTATGAGGGTTATGTTGGCCTCATAAAATGTGTTTGGAAGTATTGCTTCTTCTTCTATTTTTTGGAAGATCTTCTGTAGAATAGGGACCAAGTCTTCTTTGAATGTTTGATAGAATTTACTAGTATAGCCGTCTGGGCCTGGACTTTTATTTTTGGGGAGGTTTTTAATGTTTTTTTTCTATTTCTTCTCTACTAATAAGTCTGTTTAGGCTTTCTGCTTCTTTATGACCGTCTAGGAAGGTTGTATTGTTCTAGGAATTTATCCATTTCTTCTAGGTTGTTGAATTTAGTGGCATAAAGTTTTTCATAGTAATCTACAATAATTCTTTGTATATCTATGATGTCCGTGGTGATTTCTCCTCTTTCATTTGGATTTTGTTTATATGAGTTCTTTCTCTTTTTTCCTTGGTAATTCTTGCCAGGGGTTTGTCAATTTTGTTGATCTTTTCAAAGAACCAGCTCCTTGTTCTATTAATTTTTTCTATAGTTTTTCTGTTCTCTATTTCATTTATTTCTGCTCTGATTTTTATTATCACCTTTCTTCAGCTGGTTTTGGGTTGTTTTTGTTCTTCTTTTTCCAGTTCCTTAAGGTGTGAAGTTAAGTGGTTCACTTGGGCTCTCTCTTGTTTGTTCATATAGGCCTGAAGTGATATGAACTTCCCTCTTATCACTGCTTTTGCTGCATCCCATAGATTCTGTTATGTTGTATTGTCATTTTCATTTGTCTGTATATATCTTTTGATCTCTGCACTTATTTCTTCTTTGACCCATTCATTTTTTAAAAGTATGTTGTGTAGTTTCCACATTTTTGTGGGTTTTTTTTCCTCTTTTTTGCAGTTGAATTCTAGTTTCAAGGCTTTATGATCAGAAAATATGCTTGGTACAATTTCATTTTTTTTGAATTTGCTGATATTATTTTTATGGCCCAACATATGGTCAATTCTTGAGAATGTTTCATGTACACTAGAGAAAAATGTATACTCTGTCGCTTTGGGATGAAGTGTCCTGTAGATGTCTATCATATCCAGGTTCTCTAGTGTTTCGTTTAAGGCTACTATATCTTTATTGATTTTCTGTTTGGATGACCGATCTAGAGCCATCAGCGGTGTATTGAGGTCTCCAAGTATGATTGTATTTTTGTCAGTTTTTGTTTTTAGGTCAATAAGTAGTTGTCTTATATATTTTGGTGCTCCTTGGTTTGGTGCATATATATTAAGGAATGTTATGTCTTCTTGATTCAGCATCCCCTTAATCATTACAAAATGACTTTTTTTGTCTCTGAGTACTTTTGCTGTCTTGTAGTCAGTATTATTAGATATGAGTATTGCTATGCCCACTTTTTTTTGATGTTATTTGCTTGGAGTATTGTTTTCCAGCCTTTCACTTTGAATTTGTTTGTATCCTTGTTTGTATCCAAGATGTGTTTCTTGTAGGCAGCATATAGTTGGATTTTCTTTTTTAATCCATTCTGCTACTCTGTGTCTTTTTATTGGTGAGTTTAATCCATTTACATATAGTGTAATTATTGACACTTGTGAATTCCCTATTGCCATTTTATAAATTGCTTTCTGTTAGTTTTGTATCTTGTTTGATTCTTCTCTTTTTTTTTTCTATCATTTGTTTTTGTTTGTATTCCATACTTCTTTCCTCTGTTGCTACCTTTTTTAAGTCATGTGCTTTTGTGGTGTTTTTTTTAAGGGTGGTTACCATTAAGTAATGAAAAGGGTACCTACCATATTCACTGTAGTACCCTATCTTGTGAGTGTTTCTGCACTTCATCGTCTTTTGCTACTGTTAATCTCTGTCCTCTCCCTCTTTTTTTTGCTTTTGTTGTCACAGTTTAAATTTGTTTTTATTGTGTTCTTGGTGGAGCATTTACTTGTGTTTTTGTTTTGTTTTGTTCTTTGGATCTGGTTGGAAAACCTCCTTTAGTATTTCCTGGAGTGGGGGTTTTCTAATGATAAATTCCTTCATCTTTTCTGTATTTGTGAATGTTTTATGAATGTATTTCTCCTTCGTACTTGAAGGACAACTTTGATGGGTATAGTATTCTTGGCTGAAAGTTCCCCTCTTTCAGAACTTTAAATATTGGGGTCCACTCTCTTCTAGCTTGTAGAGTTTCTGCTGAAAAATATGATGATAATCTAATAGGCCTTCCTTTATATGTTGTATTCTTCTTTTCCCTTGCTGCCTTGAGAATTTTTTCTTTCTCGTTGGTTTGTGCCATTTTTATTATGATGTGCCTTGGAGTAGGTTTGTTGTGGTTAAGAAAACTTGGTGTTCTGTTTGCTTCTTGAATTTGAGGCTTTAGTTCTTTCCACAGGCTTGGGAAGTTCTCGTTTATTATTTGTTTGAATAAATTCTCCATTCCATTTTCTCTCTCTTCTCCCTCTGATATACCTATTATTCTTATGTTATTCTTTTTGATGGAGTCAGACAATTCCTGTTATGCCTTCTCATTTTTTTAAATTTTTGAGTCTCTCTCTTCTTCTCTCTGTTGTGCCTCAAGTTGCTTGTCTTCTATGTCACTAATCCTATCTTCAATCTGGCCTGTTCTATTAGCTAAGCTTCTTACCTCATTTTTCAGTTCATGAATTGAGTTTTTCATTTCTGTTTGATTTGTTTTTATAGTTTCAATTTCCTTGCTAATATATTCTTTGTGTTCGTTGAGTTGTTTTCTGAGCTCCCTAAATTGCCTATGTTTTCTTGTATATCTCTGAGTATTTTTAGGATTTCTATTTTAAATTTTCTGTCATTTAGCTCCAAGTTTTCCAATATATTAAATTTTTTCTCCATAGATTTTCCCACATCTATCTGTGTTACTTCTCTTTCTTTTGTATCCATGATATTTGATTTTCTTTTTCTTAATGGCACCAGAGGGTGGTCTTGTTGATAACACTAATGAGAATTAATAAAGAATAAAAAGTATAAAAAAATAAAAAAATAAAAAAATTGGAAAAAAAACAATAATAATTTATTATTTCACTCCCCTTTTCTTTCTTCTCTTCCCCTCCTCTTCCCTCCTCCTTAGGAAAATATCGTTATAAACTGTGAAGTATATTATGCTAAATGAAACAAAAACTGCCTATAACGGAGGGCCTGAGTTGGGTGGAACTCTTCAAGGGACAAAAAAGGAAGTAGGGACCCAAAAAATGCAAAAAAGGAAAAAATTTGAGTCAAGTATAAAATGATTTGCTTGTAAGTAATGGTTGACTAAGAGATATAATGAGAGGGATAAGAGAGAAACCAGCAAAAGGGGAAAAAAACCAAAATATTTTATTAAGTGGAGCAAAGACTGAATAGAATGGAGATCCTGGGTTAGGAGGAATGCTACTGAGTTAAAAAGCAAAGTAAAAAGCACCCAAAATGCCACAAAAAATCCAAAAAAACTTGAGTCCCAAATTAAATAATTTGTTTGTGATTGAGAATTGAATGAGAGGAAAATTAAAAGGAGAAAAGAAGCAACTAATAGAAAGGGAAAAACAAGAAAAAGGGGAAAAGTAAAGGAAGAAAAAAGAAAAAAAAACAAAAAGAGAGGGACAGTTAAGGGCTTTGGAGTGTAACCCTCATGGAGAGTAAGGAAGAAGAAAAGAAATAAAATGAAACACTTATGGGTAGTGTAGTTCAATGAAAGGAAAGAGTAAGATGGGCAGAGAATAAAGGACCAAGGTTGAGGAAATAGAAATAATACTAATAAAGGCAAGAGGGTGAAGCAAACAAACAAATAAAAGAAATAGTGGAACAAATTATAAAGTCTGTGGATTTTTCTTGTAACTTCTTCCCTTTTATTTCCTCTCCCTCTTCCTAGTTGGTGACTCTGTACCCCAGGCTCTGCCCCTGTGGCATGCTTAGGTAGGGATTTGCAATTGATGAGACTCTACGGCAATGTCATATATTTGGCTTCAGTCTCATTGGTAGTCAAGGCTTGTTAGCATTTGCAGGCTCCAACAATGAGAGAGTCTGTTTTTCCAGAGCCTCTCTCCTAGTCTCTCCTTCCTGAATTAGCAGCCTGATGTTCCAGCTGTGAGGCTGCCACTGCCTCTGCCTGGGGAGTAAGAGGTTTAGAGAGCTGGCAGATCCCCACTCTATCCACACTTAATGCAGGGCTCTGGGTAAGGCTCTGGCAGTCAGAGCAGCCAGCGTAATCAGGCGGGGCTGGGAGCCAATTGCTCTCAAGGTGACATTCTCTGAGCTTCTAGGCCTGTTCAGCACAATCAGCACCCCGTGGGACCACTGTCCCCAGGCCTTCTGCACTTTGTATCCTGTTTTGGCTGGGAAGAAGATGCCCTAGTCACTGCCTGCAGTACAGGAGGTCTTAACACTGCCAAGTCCCTCTTTTTAGTGTATGTCCCTGAGTATGAAAGCTCTGCCAATCAGAAGTTGTCCCCACCCCTTTAGCAAGAGGCACTAAAAAATATCACGCCTCTTGTCTTGGATAACTGGACTGAGAGAGATCTTGTCAATTGTAGCCCGTAGGTCAGTTGGGAGGTGAGCAGCCTGTGCGTTAGGCTAATTTCAGCGATTGGATCTGCGGAATTTCTCCAGAATGAACTGCAAGCTGGGTGCATGCCCCTCCCCTAATGCTTGATTGTTAGCTTAAATGGCTGGGTGAGGCACCCCTCCCACCTAGAGAAGCTCGGGAGGCGCACTCCCCGTGCACCGCTGGCAGCTGCTGCTCATGGTGCAGGTGATTACTCGCACGCGGGTGGTTGCTGGGCTGCTCATGGCCCGGGGCGTGGAAGGCTGGGCTGCTCCTGGCACGGTGCTCGGGAGGCTGGGCTGCTCACAGCCGGGTGCACAGGAGGCTGGGCTGTACGCTGCCTGAGGCTTGGGCAGTTGCTCGCGGCGTGGGCCAGAGGCTGGGATGCTCAGGGCGTGGCATACTGGTGTTTGCTCATGTGGGCTGATTCACCACAGGAACACTCTTTCCTCGGCTTGAACGAACGTCTGCGCTGCGGCCTAGCTACCTCCACACCCCTAGCTCCTCCCGACTCTCAGTTCCAAGTGAAAGCAGCCTTTGCTCAGGTTAGTGAGGAAGGCAGAGATTTTCTTTGTCCGACTTATTTTCCTCAGGGTTGATTATATATTTAGCCAATTTTTAGCTCGATTCTACCTTCGCCTTCAGGGTGTGAAACTCTCAGATGCTCCAAGAATAGGTTTTTCTGTCTTTGGTTGTTGAACTTGTTGAAATTTTGGGGAGATTTTTCAGTCTGTGTCCTCACAGCGCCATTTCTATGACGTCACTTATTATGATGATTCTTTAATGTATTTTGAGTATTTTTCTACTGTAGGCACTATTCGGGTATGTAGCATGTATAAATTTATTTAATTCTCATAGCTACCCTATTAGATGGATACCATTATTCTACCTGTTTTCTGATGAGAATAAATGAGGGGTAGGGAAGTTAGGAAATTTACAGTCACACAACAACAATTTTACTGGAGTAGCTTTGTACCTAATTCTATCAGAATGAATTGAGACCTCCCATAGGCCAAAAGTTGAGAGATACTAAGATGAAGAAGACAGGATCCTTGTCTCAAGGAACTCTTGGTCCCTCAAGAAAGGCAGGAGGCTTATAACAGTCATTCTTAAAACACCTTTCTAATCTTTTAAACGTAAGAAGAGGAGAGATCCCTAGTCATCATCCTTTATTTTATTAGTTCACTTGAATCTCACAGATATCATGTTTCACAGTCAGAATAGAAACTTATCACCTCCATTTTATTAAAGATAAAATTAATGTTTAGAGAAACTAAATGGATTTTAGGACTGGTACATGAAACACTTATGTTGGAAATTATTGTCTCTTTTGAATTTGCAAGCATAGACATTTTATGTCTCCCCATATCAGTATTGTACCAGGCTGAATATTGGCCACCAGAGATATCAGGAATAAATACTGAACCTGTAAGTATTACTTATATGGAAAAAATTTGTAATTAAAATTAATTAAGGATCTTGACATGGAGAGATTATACAGGATTATCTGTGCTGGCCCTAAATGCTCTCACATATTTCCTTAAAAGAGTGAGGCAGTGGAGATTTGAGACTCAAGGAGAATGCAGTGTGGACCATGGAGACAGAGACTGGATTTGTATATCCACAAGCCAAGGAATGCCAGCAGCTACCAGAAGCTGGAAGAGGCAAGGAACAGAGTCGCTCCTAGAGTTTTTAGAGGCAGTGCTTCCTGGCCTATTCTTGTTTCAGCCAAGTGGTTTTTTTCTTTCATTTTTGGTATCCAGAAAAGTGAGCAAATAAATTTCTATCATTTTAAGGCACTACATTTGCAGTAATTTACACCAGCAGTTTCGGGGGAGATGTGCACCTTTATCCACATTGTTGCCCCCATTCTCCTCATAAAAGTCTTTTGACACATCTGCCAGAAGACTCACTACCAGTTTGTATGCTGTGCTGTTATTTATCAAAACTTCTGGTTACCTTCCATTATTGACCCAAGATTTCATTACCTGGCTCATCCTCTTTTTATTTCTCTTGCCATCATTATTGGAAACTTCAACATGCACTCATTTATCTATGTAGTATTCTGATATCCACATATGCCCTATATCACATTTGTTTGAGACTTCTATAAAAGATTCAAAGTAAGAAATAATATGACAAACTATTCTCCATTTCGATTGAGAACAGAACAAGAGGAAATAAGGATCTTAAAATTTAAAAAGGCAACATGAAAGTTTAATTTAACATTTAAGTTTTTGGGCAGGAATCATCATGAAACCTTCTATTTGAAATATTTTTTATTTTTGAAAACTAAAAAATTTAAATATAAAGTCATATACTAATTATATTTTTAAAATTCTTCCTAATACTGCCTGACCAGGCGGTGGCACAGTGGATAAAGCATTGTACTGGGATGTGGAGAACCCAGTTTCAAGACCCCGAGGTTGCCAGCTTGAGTGCGGGCTCATCTGGCTTGAGCAAAAAGCTGAGCAGCTTGGACCCAAGGTCACTGACTCGAGCAAGGGTTTACTCAGTCTGCTGAAGACCCGCGGTCAAGGCACATATAAGAAAGCAATCAATGAACAACTCAGGTGTTGCAACAAAAAAACTGATGATTGATACTTCTCATCTCTCTCCATTCCTGTCTGTCTATCCCTATCTATCCCTCTCTCTGACTCTCTCTCTGTGTCTGAAAAAAAAAAAATTCTTCCTAATACTTGTTTTTATTTTTTAAAATCACTTTTTTTACTTTTCAATTACAGTTGGCATACATTATTATGTATGCCAATTATTATATTAGTTTAAGGTGTACAATCCAGTGATTAGACATTAATCACATAATTTGATATTATACATAGCTATTAGAATATTGCTGACTGTATTCCCTAAGCTATATTTTACATCTGTATGACTGTACTGTGACAAAATATTTTTTTTAATCCCTTTGCTGTTTTCACCCCCCCAACCCCTCCCTTGTCTGGCAACCATCAAAATGCTCTCAGTATCTCTGAGTCTGTTTCTATTCTGCTTGTTCATTTTGTTTTTAAATTTTAATTGTTGATAGATATGTGTTTAGTCCTATTTGATTGTTCATTTTTTATCTCTTCTTTTTCTTCAAGAAAACCCTTTAACATTTCATACAATACTGGTTTGGTGGTGATTAACTCCTTTAGCTTTTTCTTGTCTTGAAATTCTTTAAATGTCCTTTAATTCTAAATGATAGCTTTGCTGGATAAAGTAATTGTGGTTGTAGACCCTTGCTTTTATCACTTTGAATATTTCTGGCCATTCCAGAAACAGACATACAAATCTAAGATGTGCAGAGAACCCAAACAAATGAACCCAACACCGAGATGCATCATAATTAAAATTCAAAAGGTTAAAAGACAAAGAGAGAATCTTAAAAGCAACAGGGAAAAAGCAGTTAGTAACCTACAGAGGAGCTCTCATAAGACTGTCAGTTGATTTCTCAACAGAAACTTTGCAGGCCAGAAGGGAGTGGCAAGAATGATTCAAAATGATAGGTCACATTCTTTTGCTTATTCAAAAGATTTCTCCCCACAGATCCCATCCCTCCTGCTTAGTATCGGTATTAATTTGTCCATCAAATTTCTCCTATCAGCATATGAACATCTAGTAAATTCTCCCTTCTTATGAAAACAAAAATCTTTGACCTCATATTTCCCTTCAGCCTACTTTGTTTTTCTATGTCCATAACAGCAAATATTTGCAAGAGAGTCCTCTATATTGCCTCAATTTCTGTTCTCTCTTGTGCTCACATTCTGCCAGGGGAGCTCTTGTCAAGGTCAATAAGAAGCTTGCTCTTATCAGTTCCCATGGTTAACTGTTATTTCTCATTGCAGTTGACCTCTTAGTAGAAGTTGACATGATGGAATACTTCCTTCTTTTTTTTTTTTTTCTTAAGTGAGAACCGGAGAGGCAGAGAGACAGACTCCTACATGCACCCCAACCTGAATCCACCTGGCAAGCCCTCTACAATGTTCAGCTCATCTGGGGCTGTTGTTGCTCCATTGCTTGGCAACCAAGCTATTTTAGTTTCTGAGGTGAGGCCATGGAACCATCATCGGTGCCTGAAACCAACATCCTACAACCAAACCATGGCTGTGGGAGGGGAAGAGAGAGATAGAGAGAAAGGCAAGGGGGAGGGGGGAAAAGCAGATGATCACTTCTCCTGTGTATCCTGACTGGGAATCGAACCCAGGACATCCACAGGTCAGCTGACACTCTACCACCCTGAGCCAACTGGCCAGGGCTACTTTCTTCTTCTTGAATCATTTTTCCCCCCTTGGTTCTTGGTACATTCCACCTTCTTGATTGTTTTTGCTTTTTTAACTTCACTGGCTTCTTATTCTCATTTTTCCTTCTGGTTGCTCTTATTTTTCCTGAACTGCTGAACTCTTCCTCAACTTCTTAGTTCACCAGTAACATGGCTTGGCTCTCCATTCCTATCTGAGATCTGTATCACCAGTCTCAAATTTTTCTGAGACCCAGATTATTTCATCTGTATACTAATAAACTTTAAGCTTTGATTTGACATTTCAGTCTTAACATGTTTGAAATAGAATTTTAATTTCTAATTTCTTCCACAAACAAACACGGTGCCTTCACAGTCTGGTTTATCTCAGTTAATGGCACTGCTATTTACCCAGCTATTGAGACAAAGGTATGGGTTATCCTTTATATATACATTTCTCCTAGATCTGCCTCCATACAACAGAAAATCCTTTCGGCTATTATTTAATACATATGACCAGTGGGATCACTTTTTGTAACTTACCCCACCACCACTGCAGTTCAGCCTACCAGTGCCCGTCACCCATACTGTTACCATAGCCTATTACCTGACTCCCTGTTTTCACACTTTAAAATTATTTATTGTTTTATAAATTTTTATTGAATTTAATTTGGGGTGAAATGTCTTGAATAATTAACAAAATTATACAAGTTTCAGGTATAAAATTTTATAATACATCATCTGTATATTGCATGTGTGTTCACCACCCCAAGTCCAGTGTTCCTCAGTCGTCATCTCTGTCACCTGTATCTTCCTCCGCCTCCCCCTTTTCCCTTCTGCAATCCTCACACCATCCCTGTTTTCATCCTTGCCCATCCCAATATTCCACTCTGTACATAGCAGCCACTGTGATGATTTAAATATAAAAACCAGATCACATTTTGTCGTGTTTAAAATTTTCTAGTAGATTCCCATTCTACATATGAAACTTAAACCCCTTGCCATGGTCTGTGAGGCTCTGTGATCTGCCCTTGCCTCTTTTCTGACCCTTCTCTTCTATTCTATTCTCACTCACTGGTATCCAGTCACATTGACTTTCCATGGGTTTTTTTAGTTAACAAGCTTCTTCACACCTTGAGCCTTATATTTCAGTTCAGTTTTTCTGAACCTGCTGACTACTCCCTACCTTCTTATGTCTAGCTCTTTTTCATCACTGAGGTCTGTGCTCAACTTTTACCATCTCAGAGGTTTTCCTATTCACTTTATTTCAAATGGTTAATTTGAAAATGAGTTTGTACAAACCAATTTTCCAAAATTATTTTATTCAAATATTTTCCAAATAACCAACCATTGTATAGTTTGGATATATTTGGTAAGTTCAAAAAATTTACTTTTGGGAATAGATTAATCAGGGAATTTAGCTTTGATTAATTGTCTGTTGATAAGTTGATTATGGACATATTGACCTGGAGCCATCCAAAACAATGTCCTCATTACTTTCTATACTTTACTCTCTCTTTGTTCCCTGTAATACTTAGTTAACATAATGATAAATCATATTTATTTTTTTATTTGCTTTAATACTTATGATTTGGATTCTGAAACTGATAAGGACAAAAACTTGTATGACTTGTTCAGTTTTTTTTCCCGCATGCGCCCGACCGGGATCCACCCGGCACGCCCACCAGGGGCGACGCTCTGCCCACCAGGGGGCGATGCTCTGCCCCTCCGGGGCGTCGCTCTGTCGTGACCAGAGCCACTCTAGCGCCTGGGGCAGAGGCCAAGGAGCCATCCCCAGCGCCCGGGCCATCTTTGCTCCAATGGAGCCTTGGCTGCGGGAGGGGAAGAGAGAGACAGAGAGGAAGGAGGGGGGTGGGGTGAAGAAGCAAATGGGCGCTTCTCCTATGTGCCCTGGCTGGGAATCGAACCCGGGTCCCCCGCACGCCAGGCTGACGCTCTACCGCTGAGCCAACTGGCCAGGGCCTACTTGTTCAGTTTTTACTTTAAGTCTACTAGTGCTCAGAAATATTGGTTTGAATGGATGAAGTAATGAGGGGCAAAAGAAACTAGATTTGGAGAGGGGATAGGCACCGTGCCGATATAAACTGAAAAATATAGGAAATCTTTTCTTTTAAGATGTCAGAAAAAACACGAAGGCAGAGATTATGAATAAAGTGACATGAAGGTTTTTGCTTATTTAAGTGAAGGAGAAATCAATGCTTTAGACTTTGAAATGAATCAGAAAAAGAAAACAAAGCTGAGAACTAACAAAGGATGTTGATTTTTTTTTTAGTTCTGTGTAAAAATTAATTATATAAAGTAGTGATTAAAATTTGATTTATATGACTGCTTTGAGTTTCAATCTGCTAGATTAAGTTTCTGTGTTTATTTTTTTAATTGAATTTAGTGGGGTGACATTGGTTAATAAAATTATATAGGTTTCTGATACACAATTATACAATATATCATCTTTATATTGAATTATGTGTTCACCACCCCAAGTCAAGTCTCATTCCATCACCATTTACTGACCCTTCACACTCTTCTACCTTCCCTAAGCCACTTTTTCCTCTGGTAATAAACATACTGTTGTTTGTGTCTATGATTTTTTTTTTTTTGCTTAATCCCTCCATCTTTTTCACCTAGCCCCCCAATACCCCTTCCTCTCTGACAGCTGTGAGTCTGTTCTCTGTCTCTATGAGTCTGTTTCTATTTTGTTTGTTATTTTGTTCATTAGATTCCACATATGAGTGAAATCATATGCTACTTGTCTTTCTCTGACTGGCTTATTTTACTTAGCATAATGCTCTCCAGGCTCACCCATGCTATTGCAAAGGGTAAGATTTCTTTATTTTTTTACAGCCAAGTACTAATTCATTGTTTAAATGTTCCACAGCTTTTTTATCCAGTCATCTACTGATGGGCTCTTAGGCTGCTTCCAAATCTTGTCTATTGTAAATAGATCTCCAATATACAAAGTGATGCAGATATACTTTCAAATCAGTATTTCAGGTTTCTTTGGATATATTCCAAAAGGAGGAATTGCTGGGTTATAAGGCAGTTACATTTTTAATTTTTTGAGGTAACTTCATACTGCTTTCTACAGTGACTATGCCAATCTTCATTCCTATCAAGAGTGCATGAAGGTTCCCTTTTCTCTATATCCTGGCCAACACTTGTTTGTTGATTTATTGATGACACCATTCTTACATGTATTTTCTTCCAGGATTTTTATGGTTTTGAGTCTAACATTTAAGTCTTTAATCCATTTTGAGTTTATTCTTGTGCATGGTGTAAAAGATGCAAAAGATTTTTCTAGCAGATTTTTTTATTTTTTAGAGAGAGGGGAGAGAGAGTGGGTGGGGGGGGCGAGAAGCAGGAAGCATCAACTTATAGCAGTTGCTTCCTGTATGTGCCTTGACCCAGCAAATACAGGGTTTTGAACCGGTGACCTCAGTGTTCCAGGTTGATGCTTCATCCACTGCACCACCACAGGTCAGGTTTGGTGTAAGAAGATTTTTTTAGTTTCATTTTTTGCATATATCTGTCCCATTTTCCCAAAACAATATTTTAATAGAATATCTTTACCTCATTGTATATTCTTGCCTCTTTTGTCAAATATTAATAGACCTTAAAGATGTGGGTTTATTCCTGACCCTCTATTCTGTTTCACTGATCTGTTTCAAAGTTTATTAGATTTGATTTAAAATCCTCACCCTGTAATAATTCATGAAACTTTTACAGTAATTTGTTTGGAAATGATATTGTGTGTTCCTTAAGCACTTAATTGGGTTTAAATTTTTGCTAAAATCTTAAACTGATTTTCAGAACATAATTTGTTATAAAGTGATATTAAAAATAAGTGTGAAGAACTATGATAGCCAAATTAATGAGGAGGGAAATGAGTGAGGAGAAAGTTGAGAAAGCTTTCATCCATGTAGCGCTTGTTCTGGGAGACCAGACTAATTACTAATATGTTAATTCTTGGTGGTACAGATTAATGTTCTATTCACTATTGATTTGTATAGATGGCTAATTTCTGAAGAATGATATTATAAATCATATTGCATAATATTTTAGACTATGTCACTAAATTAATATTCCAGAAAACATTTATTACGCATTTTACTTTATGAAAAATTTAGGAAATATGCAAATATCATAGAGATAAATTCAGTAATAAACACTTCCAGAATGTAGAAATAGATAATTGCTGCTTTTAATTAAATATGTGTATCTGCAGAGTGGCTATAATGATCTTCTTATAATTAAAGAAATTATTAAATGTTAAATTTATTAAAATTATTGGAAGACATCTTTGTTTAAAATAAAGCAGAAAAATGACAACTCATTGTAATGTATATGTGATAAAAACTGGTTGAGGCATTACTAGTAAAATATTTACCTATTTTGTCATCTAGCTATTATTTAATTCTTAGGCACAAATTAGCCCTAACATAGCAGAGTGTTAATGGAGTATCTGTTTGTAAGGCCGGTGGCCATGGCTAAGCAGGTTCCCATTGGATTCAAGCAGATGGTAAAGGAACTGTAGAGCCAGAGGATGGTGTGACATTCCATTTATTAGAATCTTGCAATTGTGGACAAGCAAGAAGGCAGGGCAAAACTGCTTCTCCCTCTTTCTCAGGACTTATAAACAAGTAGACAGGGGAAAACCATTCTCTGGCAAACAATAAAAAAAAATGCACCTCCCAATGGTAGCAGGCGATCCACAATCTACAATTTGCCACCCTGAGGGCAAGCGTCTGCATGCAGCCTTACATAGACTAGAATCACATCATGCTGCCCCGTGCTCATGCACCAATCAGGCAAAGTACAAGGCGAGAAAGCCTAACACATTTGTTTGCCCAACACTATTATAGTAACACAATTTGTAACTTGAGAGTTGTAATGCACAAAAATGTAAATTTACTCTGAAAATTTCTCAACTCAGATACACATTGTAAAACCATGTAATTATCCATGGTTGATATAATTTAATCTTCATCTATTTCATTGCTATGTTTGAGACTATTTCTGGTCTTGAATTACACCAGACACTTCAAATTTTGTATCTTAAAATGCTCATAATAAAAATAATAAAATATGGAACAGTTCATAAAATGTCTGTACCTGTGTGGTTGGTTAGGTTATTACAAGAGTTATTTTATGATCATGATGAAGTAAACTTAATATTTAAAGCAATAGAATACCTGGAAATATTAAGTCTCTCTCATTGCAAAAAGATACTTGCATATTTATCTTCATTGATTTTGTAATTTGTCAACTTAATTTTAAATCGATATCATCTGATTGTATCTCCATCAGTTTTATTTAAGTTTAAATCCTTGCTTTAAGTTTCAATAATCATTTGTATGGATAATAAAATGTCTCTGAAAGGAGTATGGAGTGGATAAGGTTGAAATAAAATTTCTAGTTATAGGTATTTTATTAAATTTTACAGAATGTTAATGTTCAATATTGAAGTAGATGCATTCTAACTTCATTTTTTATTTTATAACATAATATAAAAATTGATTTTCTCAAAAAGCTAAAAGAAATTAACATTTTATTTAATCTACCTCTTTTAGGAATTGAAAGGAAAGTTAGGTTTTCTGACTTGGTAAACTTGGTCTGGTATTACTGAAAAGAAGTGCTATTTGAAATTCTCAATGAAAAACAACAAAAGATCATTTTTCTAGTTTATTTTTTAAATTTCGTTAACAAGTCAAATAAGTATTTTCAAGATATGTTACAATCTTTAGCATATGCATACTTGTATAGCTTGGACGAGGGGCATTTTTAAATTTATTAATACTTTGTAATAAAAAGAACTGTTTAGTATCTCATTAAAAGTTAAAGAGATATGATGAATTATTTAGCACCTACCCTACCTTGGATTTATAAACTCTGATTTTATGTGCAATTTTTTCTTTGATAATGTTTTTGAAAAGTTTAAATTATTGTTAAAATGTTAATTTTATAAAATGGAAACATTCAACTCTGTGATAAACACAGTAGAAGAACAAAGTGATAGTTTTGCAAAGTCAGAGTTGATATAACAACTAATATTAGTAACTTTAACTTCTGACTTTACCAAATTTTATTTTTTGACAGAGACAGAGTCAGAAAGAGGGACAGATGGACAGGAAGAGAGATAGATGAGAAGCATCAATTCTTCGTTGTGGCACCTTAGTTGCTTATTGATTGCTTTCTTATATGTGCCTTGACAGGGGGGAGGGGTTACAGCAGAGCAAGTGACCTCTTGCTCAAGCCAGCAACCTTGGGCTTCAAGCCAGTGACCCCACACTCAAGCTGGTGAGCACATGCTCAAGCGGGATGAGGCCACACTCAAGCCAGCGATCTCGGGGTTTGGAACCTGGGTCCTGCACATCCCAATTTGACACTCTTATCCACTGTGCCACCACCTGGTCAGGCTACCAACTTTTTATAAACATTATTAACAAAATAATTCTGTGGCTTGGTTCCTGGATTGTTAAATTTGTGATATAAAGTTTACATGTTAAAATCTTATGAAGCTATTAGTACCAAAACTTCACAGATATTTACTTCTACACATTGATAAATGAAATGTATATAGAACAAGTATTTGTAATGTTGACTGAACTTAAGAAACATTTATGATCACAATTACAGATATTCAAAAATACAGTGCTAACGTGTTTAGGTAATTCAGTTAACTGGATAGCATCAATATCAGATTTAATACAAATTGAAAAGTAAACTTATAAATGAATAAGTTAATATAATAGTGAAAACCTATTGAAGAATAACTTCATTTTTTGAAATAATTTTTTATTAAATTTTAAAATTTATTTTCTTAACATAGATTTAAGTGTCCCACTCAATATAACACCCTCACCCCTCAACAGCATGCCCCCCATTATACCACTTTTGCTCTCTACTCCCTTATCCCCTCCCCCCTTTCTTTCTGGAATCTGCTGTACTGTTATTTATGTGATGTATGTATATAATTTCACTAATCCTTCACCTTCTCTGATCTCCATCATTCCCCCTTTTTCTGAGAGCTGTCCCTCTGCTCCCCATGACCTTGCATCTGCCTCTGTTCTGTTACTCAGTTCACTGTGATCATTACATTCCACATATAAGTGAGATCATATAATATTTGTCTTTCTCTGCCTGGCTTATTTTACTTAGCATAATAATCTCCAGGTCTATTCATGCCACCACAAAAGGTAAGATTTTCTTCTTTTTTACAGCTGTGTAGTATATTATCTTGTATATATCTCACTGCTTTTTTATCCACTCATCCACTGCTGGACACTTGGGCTGTTTCCAGATCTTGACTATTGTAAACAATGCTGTAGTGAATATGGGGATGCACATCTCCTTTTGAATTATTGGTTTAGGATTCATAGGATATAATCCTAGAAGTGGGATAGCTAGGTCAAAAGGCAGATCCATTTTTAATTTTTTGAGGAAACATCATACTATTTTCCACATTGGCTGTACAAGTCTACATTCTCTTTTCTCCACATCCTTCCCAGTACTTGTGTGTGTTGATTTGTTAGTGAGAGCCATTCTGACAAGTGTGAGGTGTTATCACACTGTGGTTCTAATTTGCATTTCTCTGGTGATTAGTGACATTGAACATTTGTTCATAGGCATATTGGCCATCAGTATGTCCTTTTAGTGAAGTGTCTATTCAGTTACTTTGTCCATTTTTAATTGGATTATTTACCTTTTCATGGTGTTGAGTTTTAGAAGTTTTTTTAATACATTTTGGTTATTAACCCCTTATCAGATGTATTGGCAAATATGTTTCCCTGTTGTGTGGGTTGTCTTTTTCTTTTGTTAATGGTGCCTTTTGCTGTGCAAAACCTTTTTAGTTTGTTAGAGATCCATCTGTTTATTTTGTTCTTTATTTCACTTGCCTGTGGATATATATCGGCATAAATATTGCTACGAGGGATATTGGAGAGTTTTCTGCTTATGTTTTCTTCAAAGATTTTTATGGTTTCATGACTTACATTTAAGTCTTTTATGCACTCTGAGTTTATTTTTGTGAATGTGTAAGTTGGTGATCTAGATTCATTTTTTTTGCACATATCTGTCCAATTATCCCAACACCATTTATTAAAGAGGCTGTCTTTACTCCATTGTATGCTCTTACCTCCTTTGTCAAATATCAGTTGTCCATAAAGCTGTGGGTTTATTTCTGGCTTCTCTGTTCTGTTCTATTGATCTATATGCCTGTTCTTATGCCAGTACCAAGCTGTTTTGAGTATAATGGCCTTGTCATATAACTTTATATCAGAAAGTGTGATACCTCCAACTTTGTTCTTTATTTTCAAGATTGCTAAGGCTATTTGTGTTCTTTTTTGGTTCCATATAAATTTTTGGACTTTTTGTTTTACATCTGTGAAGTATGCATTGGTATTTTAATAGGAACTGCATTAAATTTATAGATTGCTTTGGGTAGTATAGACAATATAATAATTTTTAATTTTTATTCTTCCTATCCATGAACACAGTCTTTGTTTCCACTTGTTTGTATCTTCCTTGATTTCTTTTTTCAATGTCTTATAATTTTCCAAGTACAAGTATTTTACCTCCTTGGTTAAATTTATTCCTGGGTATTTTATTTTTTTGGTTGCAATAATGAAGGGGATTTTTTTCTTAATTTCTCTTTCAGACAGTTCATTGTTGGTATATAAAAATGCCACTAATTTCTGAATATTAATTTTATATTCTGCTACCTTGCCGAATTTATTTACCAGGTCTAGCAGTATTTTGACTGAGACTTTAGGGTTTTCTATGTAGTATCATATCATCAGCAAATAATAATAGTTTTAATTCTTTTTTTCCTATTTGAAATATTGTACCAGCCTTGCCTCCCTAGAATAAATCCCACTTGATCATGATGTATTATTTTTTTTTATGTATTGCTGGATCCGGTTTGCTAATATTTTGTTGAGAATTTTAGCATTTATCTTCATCAGTGATATTGGCCTAAAGTTATTGTGACTTTTTTGTAGTGTTTTCATCTGATTTTGGAATGAGGATGTTTGCCTCATGAAAATGAGCTTGGGGACTCCTCTTGAATTTTTTGAAATAGCTTGAGAAGAATAGGTATTAGTTTTTCTTTGAATGTTGGTTAAAATTTACCTGTGAAGCTATCTGGTCCAGGACTTTTGTTTCCTGGAAATTTTTGGATAATTATTTTAATTTTATTTGTAATCTGTCTGTTTTAGTTTTCTGATTCTTCCAGATTGATTGAATTGTGAAATATTGTATCTTTCTAAAAATTTATCCATTTTATTTAAGTTGTGCAATATTTGGGCATATAGATATTAATAGTATTTTCTTAAACTCCTTTGTATTTCGGTGGTGTCAGTTTTTGCTTCTTCACTTTCATTTTTAATTTTATTTATTTGGGTCATCACTTTTTCTCCTGATGAGTATAGTTAAAGGTTCATCATCTTGTTTACCTTTTCAAAGAACCAGCTCTTAGTTTTATTGACCTTTTATGTTGTTTTTTGAGCTTTTATGTGATTTACTTCCATCTGATCTTTATTATTTTCTTTCTTCTACTTCCTCTGGGTTTTATTTGTTGTTATTTTTCTAGTTCTTTTAGATACAGGGTTAGGTTTATTTGAGCTTTTGTTTGTTTGCTTCTTAAGGTATGCTTGTAATGCTATGAACTTTTCTCTCAGGACTGCTTTTGTTATGTCCCATAGATTTTAGGTTGTTGTATGTTTGTTTTTATTTGCTTCAAGAACATTTTTGATTTCTTCCTTGATCTCTTTGCATCGATCTGTTATTTAATAACATGCTATTTAGCCTCAAAGTATTAGAATGTTTCTCAGCTTTTCTATTGTAGTTAATTTCTACTTTCATGCTATTGTGATCAGAGAAGATGCTTGGTATGATTTCAATCTTCTTAAATTTATTGGAAATTGTTTTGTGTCCTAACATATTGTCTTAGAAATGTATCATGAGCACTTGAAAAAAAAATATATTCTGCTCCTTTGGGGTAAAGGTTCTGAGGATATCAATTAAATTCAGTTGATCTCGTGTGCCATTTAAAGCCAGTGTTTTTTTGTTTTTCTGTTGTTGTTAATTTTCTGTCTGGAGGATCTATCCATTGATGTTAGTGGGGTACTAAAATCCCCTAGTCTTATAGTATTGCTTTAGATCTTGCCCTCTATTTACATCAAAATCTGCTTTATATATTTTGGTGCTCCTATATTAGGTGCATAAGTATTTACAATGGAGCTTAGTATGGAAATAGTAGCCTGTACTTCAGAGCTTAATCCCTTAGGCACTGCTGGATACTACAATTCTATTTCTCCCTAGTGTGGTGAGCTGCAGGTTCAAATTGGGTGGGGCCAACCATCCCCTCTGCAGAAGTCCTTCCAGCTGGTGAAGTTCTTCCCCTGGTCTCAGGGAGGAAGACTCAGAGAGTCTTCACTTGCGGCTGACTGTGCCCCCCCCCCCCGAAAGTGGTAGGCCTTTTCACTGGACCAAAAAGTAGGCTCACAGGGGACTCACACTTTAAATATCCATGCTCCAAACCTCTCCCCCGCCCCCGTGGAATGTAGCCTAGTGGTCAGGATATCTAGCATGCATGCTCACTGACTGTGAAGCTTCACCCTGTCTAATGCATAAAAGCTCCTGTGTCAGTGCTGATCACAGAAAGTGGACCTCACCTCAGTTGGGCCCAGTATGATAAGCCCTCCCTTAGATACTTGATCAGCCAGGGTTTTTAGGTCCTGAACCAATGCTCTGCTCAGCTGGCCACTGGATGTGCTACCCTTGGGCCTCCCTGAGGGAGCCTGGTACAGACCAGTGCAGGACACTGCCTGTGACTGTTCCTCAGCAACTTTCCTGGAACTACAAGCAATCCAATGTGGACAAGTCCTGCCGGGGGTGAGGATGACGGAGACGCAAAGATGCGACTCCGGGGACCAGGTTCAGTGACGCAGATCCACTTTATTCAGGAAGTAAGCTAGCTTATATACATGGGTTCAGCCTATAGGGTGTTATAGTGTGTTCCTCAAAGCCAATGGCTGAAAAGATCAGGGAGCTGCATGGTTGGCACTAAGTCACTTCCTTATAGTGGGTGAGCTCCTTTCCTGGGTATGCCCAGGAGGGTTCTAGGAGCTGGAGTATTCTCACAGCATTGCATCAGCCACAGCTGCTAGGAATGTGCTCTGCACTCCACCCACATCGCCCCTTCTCTTTTAATTAAGGCCAATTGGACTTGATGAATGACTGTTGTTGTTGTAGCTTCTGAATGCTATGCATTATGCAATGGAACCCTAGTAGAACTAAACAACTATAATACCTATTATACTATATGCTAATAGATTAGCTGGATTAAACAGTGAGGCAAGCTTCTGTAATGTTTGACTAGTTAGGAAATAGAACGGGAGTCTTAAACAGGGGATTCTTCCCAGGGTTTGGGATGTCATTTCCCTCACATTGTGTTACAGAGACTTCTAGGTGTGGTTAAACGCAGTTCCATTTTGATTATAAAAAATGGACATAGGTCCATGCACTCCCCCTTCCCACAAAGGTCCCAGCGTCCAAACACAGAACAAATGGCTTGCCGTGGGCTGCATACTGCATATAGTTGCAAAACACATTACACAAATTACAACAACATGACAAATCATACAATTTCAACAATTACAAAGGTATATTTCATCAGTCACTGAGCACTTTGCCAAAAGCACAAAATATCCTCTGCCTTCTTTCTAGCCAGGGGAACAGCTTCCCGGGGCAGGGGAAGGGCCTCTAGCAAAGCCGCCCCCCCCCCACCCCCATTAGGGTATTTCACAATGTCCAAAATCTGTAAGTCCATTCAACAAAGGAGCCAGTGCTCACTCAGTCATAGTGCAGGAATCAGTCCACGCACGTGGGGCATCAGCCACCCCCCTCATCCCTGCCATCCTGGCAGGTCTTACACTGTTCCAAAGAGGAGCATGTGGCAATGGCAGTCAGCATTTCCATCTCTGTTCCGGAGAGCATGATGGCACCCACCCCTATGTCCCAAAATGTCAGCATACCCACCGGTGGCTTAGCAGGCACTCCCTGCCATTCCAGCGGCCACTCAGCGATGCACGCCTGGCTTCCGTTCATCCTCCCACCGCAGCTGCCGCTGTTTACCTTCTGGAGTCTGCGAATCGCAACTTCGGTCCAATTTTTCTCATCCTTCAAAGATGAACTGAAAACACCAGCTCACGCTGCCAGGCTTGAGCCCTGGGCTGTCGCCACCTGCATCTGGGAGTCAGCTGTTACTATAGCACACACAAGCAAGAACAGAGCACCAGGGCCAGGGGCCCGTTAGGGGCAATTCTTTGGTCCCACCCCGCCAAAGCCTCCACATCCCCCCGGGTGATGGGGCACGCAGGCCAGTTTTGAGGTCTTCTTCTGGAGCGCTGAGGACCTCTTCCCCCAGGCGTAGTCGGTGTGGAGAAGGCCAGGGCTATGGCTTTGGACAGGTGAAGACTGAACCACTTAGTGGGTGCCCAAGAAACCCTGTCAAGCAGGTTGGGGGGTTCCTGGGATCAAAATTGGCTAAAAAACACAAGCATAACCTCTCCCTTGCATTAGAAGAGGGTGTGATCTCTGCCACTGTGCTGTGGCTGGGTCCTTCAGCATCATTTCAGAGAGAGGGGTGGGGGAAAAAGAGAGAGCGAGAGATACAGAAAAATAGACAAGACAGAGAGACAGAAAGAAAAAAGACACGTGGGGGTGTATAGACTGGCCCATGAGTCTGCAGTAGGAGCACGTGTTGGAGAAAATGGCATCTGAGAGGCTGGGGTGGGGCATTGAGCCCCAGCAGGGAATGCAAAAGTAGCAACTTCTGCTTTTTCTGGAGGCAGAGCTGATGGCGCAGTTTAGCAATTGGGTTGGTTTTGTTTCTGCGCGCTCAGCCGCGATTTTGTCAAACTCGGAGGCGAAACCACCTTCCTCCTCAGTGGAGGGGGGTGAATAGGAAGGTAGGGGCTCCCTAGAGAAGAAAGGGTTAGCCTGTAATATCTTTGGCACTGGCGGAGCGTCCCCAGTAGGAGCACTGGTCAGGCAGGCATGTATTGCTAGCAGGGCAGGAATGAGGCCAAGAGGGAAGGTTTTTCCTTAATGTACTTCGGCCAAACGGATGCACTGGAAAGCTCAGGCCCAAGTATCGGGGTCCCAAAGAGGCGCAGCCTGGAGCCAAGGGTTGAAACCTGAGAGGATCTCCCAGTAGGTACAAAGACCCTTTTAACTAACTTTAAACTCACCTACTCTGCAACAGGGCATGGAGGGCTCGAGCTTGCAGGGCTTAGGAGTAAGGGAGAAGGTTTGCCATTGCAGAGTGTCACTCACCCATCCCTTGGATGTTGGTTGGGTCCCTGTTTGAGGCACCAGATGTGGACAAGTCCTGACAGGGGTGAGGATGATGGAGACGCAAAGACCCGACTCCAGGGACCAGGTTCAGTGATGCAGATCCACTTTATTCAGGAAGCTAGGTTATATATACATGGGTTCAGCCTATAAGGTGTTATAGTGTGTCCTTCATAGCCAATGGCTGAAAAGATCATGGAGCTGCAAGGTTGGTGCTGAGTCACTTCCTTATAGCGGGCAAACTTTCTTCCTGGGTATGCCCAGGAGGCTTCTGGGAGCTGGAGTATTCTCACAGCATTGCATCAGCCACAGCTGCTAGGAATGTGCTCTGCACACCACCCACAATCCAGAGTTTATGGCTGCCCTTGCTGGGCCCAGATGTACATGGCAATACAAGCTGCACACCTAGGCTGGCTTTTTAACCACACTGGGCTTGGGGGAAGGTTAGTAAAAGTCTGAGAACTCACTGAGGCCTGCCTTCTATAACGTCTGTCTACTGGTTGCATTTTTGAGATCATCCACTTAAAAGACCTCTGGTAGATTCTAGAGCCTGGAGTAATTCATTGATTAGGAAGGGTTGTGGATGTGGCTCTGCCCCTAGGCCCCTGGTCTCAATCAGTCCAGACATTTTTTACAGCTCTCAGTAAGTGTGGCCACCAGGAGTCCAGTGGGTGTGGCCTCTGAGACCAAGAGATGTGTTCTTCCCACAGTCTGGACAGGTTATTCTCTGTTTCCAATGAGGTGGAAGCACCAGTGATAGTCTTGGGAGAGTGTAGGTGTGGGAGATGGCTGGCATCAAGGCCAGAAAACTGAGTCACTGACATGCCCCCTGCTTCCTGGCCTCTCACAACAACCCAGTCTCCATGACTGGGGTAGGAGAGACTCCCAAGGGCGAAGCAGTTGCTTTTCCCCAGGCTGATGCTGCTCTGAGGGGATTGCTCCACCCAAGAAAGATGGTGACTGCAGTACTGGAGAATGACTCAGTACAGGGCTTCTGGTGGCCATCCTCCACAGTGTCTCTCCCTGGGCCACCAAGTTCACATTCTCCTCACACAACTCTAATCCTTTCAGCTCTTCACCCTAGAGCCCCAGGTTAGTGGCTGTGAATGAGATTTTCTGCATGGGCCCTTTAAGAGAGAGCCTGTGTCTCCAAGAGCTCCCATCTCTTTCTCACAGACAGAAACCTCAGCTCTTTTCACTGCCAAATGCCATGTGGGCACCTCTTCTATGCTCTGGGGCTCTAAGCTGGGACACTGGGCCTGTGGCTTAGGACACAGAATATCAGAGACCTGGCAGTTGATATTTTCCCCACGTAGTTCACCTCTCAGGGCGAACCTCCCTGCAGTGAGAGTCCCTCAGGACCCTCAGCCACTGCTCGCTCCTGGGGTGGGGCAGCACTTTCTGCATCTCTGCCCTTCCTACCAGTCTCGGTGTGGCTTCTTTTGTGATCCTTGGTTATAGATGCCTCTTCATTTAGTCCAAAATTGATTTTTCAAGATGATTGTTCTTAAATTAAGTTGTAACCTAATTTGGTCCTGGGAGGTGGCAGTTGGAAAGTCTGCTTATTTTGACACCATCTTGGCACCTCCAAGAATAACTTCATTTTTAAAATCCACCATGTGTTTAGCTATTCAGGAAATAATGAGAATGTTGATAATTGAAAACATGTAATTTCTCAATCAAAGGGTAGTAAAATTAATACATAATTATAAAAACAAATTTTAATGCATATGATGTTAGGAAATGTTTAAAAATAAAGTTTTTGCCAGTAGTGCAGGGTGGCCTTCAAAAGAAATGATGATACTTGGAAGTACTATGCTTATATTCTGGCGGGAATGGATACAATTAATTATTGGACATATTCTTTAATATTGCTTTGACAAAGAAATAAACTTAATTGTAAACCTGTTAGTTATAGCAACAGAAGAGTTAAGTGCTCTATATTCCTGAATATGTTATACATTAATGGGACTGAAATTCATAAAAAAAGGTTTTAAATTAAAAAAAAATGTGTTTGAGTATTATGTAGAGTTGGCAGAAATCAGATGGAATCTTTGTATAATTGCCTGAGTAGGCAGTCAACCTTTATTGACCTGAGAAGTATGGCAGGTATTGGCCACACCCCCTGTAGCACACATTTTAGCAAATCTGGTGGGAAGCATGTAAAAATCCCCATGGTGTATGGGTATATCTGAACCTATCCATATTTTATCTTACAAATTTTTTTCTTGTGAACTACCTTACAGTTTCTACCACAGAAATTGCTGAGAAAAATGAACCTGCTATTAAAAAAATAATAAGCTTAGCAGTTTTATTTTCGTTATAACCACAGAGGTTTAATTTGGTTTTCACACTCATTCTTGTGGATCTGTGAACGCTTCAGTATTGGCTGAGATTGCAGCTGTGGGGTCAGGCTGTTGTGGAGGAGTGCATGTTGAACCACTCTGTAAAACAAAGAGAACATTTTATAGATATCTATAATCAATTGCTATGTTATAAAAAACAGCAAATTTAAAGGAATTCCTCTCTCCTTTTTCTTTTTCTTTCTTCTTTCTTTCTTTCCTTCTTTTTTTTTTCTTGACTGCTTATGAAATAGAGATTCCTGGACCAAGACAGGTCTAGTGTGTTAGATCCACAGTGCAGAGACCTGGCAATTGATATTTTCCCCATGCAGCCCAGATGATCAGGCCAGTTGGGAAACCTGGCATTAATTCTGTCATTTGGCAGAGCTGCTAATCTCAGTTGAAGCATTCAGTTAGCATTTTGTTTTCATCCTCTCACATTTTAATTGAGATTTAGAATGCAGCTTATAGTATAGTGGACACTGAAGATGCACAGTTCTGCCTAGTTAACAGTATAGAGTTTGAAGTATTTTAGTTGCAACAGAGTTAGTTGCAAAGCCTTTAAAATCTGTTGTCTTTGATTGCAAGCTAGATGTCCTCTCTTAGTTCTGGCTCCTGTAACAGAGTATCACATGCTGGGTGATTTTATAAACAAGAAAAATTTCTCTTTCCTAGTTCCAGAGGGTGTGAAGTCCAAGATTAATGTGCCTGTAGATTTATTATCAGGTGAGATTCCACTTTCTGGTTCATAGACAGCTATATTCTCTTTGTATTTTCACCTGACAGAAAGGACAAGTGAGTGCTTTGAAATCTCTTTTATAAGTGCACTAATTCCATTCACAATGGCTCTATCCTTATTACCTAATCACCTCCCAAAGATTCCATTTCCAAATACCATCACATTGGAGGATACATTTTTGATGTATGGATTTTAAGGGAGACATAATAGCATGCAACTTGAAATATCACACTAAGGCCTGGAACCCAACCTCAATCAGTCACAGAACAGAATTGGGATACATGATATTATGTTTTACCTATCAGTGATTTTCATGGAAGTAGTGAGTTTCTTTTAGGACACTTTTAGGATACTACGGCTTCTTTATGACATAGTTCTATTTTACCAGCTCTCCCTACACCTAAGCTTTTTGTTATTTCATTTTAATCTACTGTTGTTCTGCCTCTTTTTATAATATATTCACTGGTTTGATTATTGAATTATTGTGTGGTCTTTTCCAATTTAGTTAAAAATAACTATGAGATTGGGGTTATGGGAGATAATTTTATTGGTGTATTTTATAATTAATAATATATTGATATACAGTATCATATTTAGGGTTAATTATAAATTATAATTACTAGTATATCCAAGGTTGTTGACTGCTACCCCAAGCCTGGTTTCCAGCCCAGAGCACCAGAGCTGGGAAGAGGCGACCACATAACATCTGAATGAAAATCAATGGGGATTCTGTTCACCAGGTAGGGAAAGGACTCTACTAGAGACAGAGGCATCCTCTTAAAGGCCAATGCACAAATCTCATTCACAGTCACTAATACTGGGCTCTAGCAGAGGGAGAATAGAGTAGATTAGAGTCTCGTCAGAAGAGACTGGGGTTTGTTGCTCTGGGGAGAGGTCTGAAGGGACAGCTGCCAGGATCCCTGAGCTAAGTCACTCTCCCATAATGCAGATGCAATCTTTCTTTGGTGGGGCACTCCCCTACATACAGCGTCAGCCAGGGGAATGCAATAGCTCCACCTCAGGACTCCCTGTTTCCCCATACTGCAGAGCTTGTATCCTACTGTGCAACGGAACCTTAATAGAACTAAAACAACTGTAATACCTATTACACTATATGCTAATAGATTAGCTGGATTAACCAATGAGGCAAGCTTCTGTAATGTTTGACTAGTTAGGAAATAGAACAGGGGTCTTAAACAGGGGATTCCTCATAGGGGTCGGGATGTTATTTTCCTCCTATTGTGTTACAGAGACCTTCCAGGTGCCATTAAATACAGTTCTATTTTGATTGAAAAAATAGATGTAGGTCCATGCACGCCCCCTTCCCACAAAGGTCCCAGTGTCCAAACATGGAACTGGTAGCTTGCTGCAGGCTGCGTACTGCATATGGTTGTATTTCATCTCTCAGCTTCCGATTCCTAACTCTGAGGTTGATGGTCTGGGCATCCGGGCTAGAGGCAATGCGGCAGTCTCTCCAGGGAATTCCTTCTCTCAGGAGTGTTCTTAGATATTCATCATACAGGAATGGACAAAGAGGCAATCCTGGGAAGGCAAGGTTAGTGGGGCAGGCTCAGCTGTTGGTAGCTAGGGGGGAGGAGGGCTTGTAGGCCAAGTACTGAGCCTTGGTTGGCAGTACCATTTTCAGCAAAGTCCCCCGGAGTATGATTTCGAAGGAGGACCCACTCCTCCGACAGGACGGTGTTATTATTCAGAGTAAACTTAAGTAGCATTGGGTCACTGAGGTTACCCTATGTAGTGCCGTTCCACTGTTGGGATTCCCGGCCGCTATTGTCACAGGAGACTAAAGGAGCAGTTACTGGAATTTACTGCTGGAAACTGTGGGCTATTAACTTCAACAGGCATAATTATGCCAGGGTGGGGAAAAGCAGCTCAGACATGGGGGTCGCCCACGTCTGGGAGTCAGTGGCCACTATAGCACACACAAGCAAGAACAGAGCACCAGGGCCTGGGGCCTGTCAGGGGCAATTATCTGGGCCTGCCTCACCAAAACCTCCACATCCCCTCAGGTGATGGGGTGCGCATTCCGGCTGCGGGGTCTTCTTCTGGAGTGCTGAGGACCTCCTCCCCTCAGGCATAGTTGGTATGGAGGAGGCCAGGGCTGTGGCTTTGGATGGGTAAAGACTAAACCACTTAGTGGGTGCCCAAGAAACCCTGTCAAGCAGGTTGGGGGGTTCCTGGGATCCAAATTGGCTAAAAAACACAAGCATAACCTCTCCCTTGTGTTAGAAGAGGGTGTGATCCCCATCACTGTGCTGTGGCTAGGCCCTTCCAGCATTTCAGAGAGTGGGACGGGAGAGAGAGAGCGTGAGAGATACAGAAAAATAGACAGACAAACGAGCGGAGAAAAGAAAAAGACACATGGGAGCATATAGGCTGGCTCATGGGTCTGCAGCAGGAACACATGTTGGCATCTGAGAGGCTGGGGTGGAGCATTGAGCTCTGGCAGGGAATGCGGAAGTAGCGACTTCTGCTTCTTTGGATGGCAGAGCTGATGGCAAGGTTTCTAATGTATCTAGTTTTGTTTCTGCACGCTTGGCTGCAAGCCCATCAAACTCGGTGGCCCAACCCTTTTGTTCCTCTACAGAGGGGGGCAAATACAGAGGTAGGGGTTTCTCTGAAAGAGGAGTAGCCTGTAGGACCTTAGGAACCTGCAGAGGGTCCTCAGCAGGAGCACCGGTCAGGCAGGCATGTATCACTAGCAGGGCAGGAATGAGGCCGAGAGGGAAAGTTTGTCCCCCTTGTACTTTGGCCAAAAAAATGCACCAGAAAGCTCGGGCTCAAGTATCAGTGTCCCAAAGAAGCCTGTCCTGGAGCCAAGGGTTGAAACTTGAGAGGATCTCCCAGTAGGTAAAAAGATCCTTTTCACTAACTTTAACTCACCTACTCTGCAATAGGGTATAGAGGGATTGAGCTTGCAGGGCTCAGGAGTAAGGGAGCAGGTTTTCCATTGCAGAGGGTCACTCACTCATCCCTTGAGTGCCAGCTGGGTCCCTGTTCGAGGTGCCAGTATGTGGACAAGGCCCACCAGGGGTAAGGATGACGGAGACGCAGAGACCCGACTCCGGGGACCAGGTTCAGTGATGAAGATCTGCTTTATTCAGGAAGTAAGCTAGCTTATATACACAGGTTCAGCCTATAGGATGTTACAGCCATGTTCTTCAAAGCCAATGGCTGAAAAGATCAGGGAGCTGCCTGGTTAGCGCTGAGTCACTTCCTTATAGCGGGTGAGCTCCCTCCTGGGTGTACCTAGGAGGGTTTCAGGTTCTGAAGTGTTCTCACAGCATTGTATCAGCCACGGCTTCTAGGAATGCACTCTGCACTCTACCTACACTACTGAGATGTCATCTGCCTGGGCCAGGATATAAAGGTCTCAGCAGAGTTCATGGTTATCGGTGACTAAGTTGTGCCACTTTTTTATGAACCGGACTGCTGCATCCTCTTTTCAGGAGATCTGCTGACTCACTCTCTGGGCTCCCAGCTGCCCAAATCTCCTAGTTTCTGATGGCTCCACCCTACCAAAGGCTGAGCAGAATCTGGGACTGACTGAGTTGAGTGGCTCTTGGTTGGTGGCCACTCCCCTCACCTTCTGCCAAGCTTAACTGATACCTCCCCTCTATGGGGGATCCACTTGCCACCCTCTCAACTTCTGAGAGATTGGGATCTGGAAAGAATCTAGGACAGACTGCTTCTAGGAAAGGGGATGTTTTCCCCTCACACTGCTGACTGGTGCAGAGTCCTCTCTTCACATGGCCAAATATTGGTTCATTTGGGCCCAATAAACTCTGCTGTCCTCATGTTCTCTGATACCCCATGCCATCACAAAGTTATGCAAGCACCCAGCTGGTGGCAGCTAGACTTGGTATACATTGGGACATTTGCTGAAGGGCCTCGGATCCAGCATTGACATTGAGATTGAACCTGCATCAATCTAGTGAACACCAGTCACCCCTACCTTGTGATTCACCGAAAACCTACCCACTACAATTTAAATACTACCAGAGGCTTTTTGGGTTATTGATTCTAACAGGCAGCTGGCAGGCAGAAAGAAGTAGAGGTAGTACTTTGGGAAGAAGAAGAGGGGTATTTTAGGTCTTTTACTGAACTGTTTCTGGGCCTGGTGCTGGTAAAAGCCAGCTATAGTAAACTTGGTTCTTATTACTCATACTCAGGTTCAGCCACAAACTGTAGATCATTTTGTAGCTCCAAATAGGTGGTCCAGGATGACACATCTGCCTTTGGCCTGCATAAAAGTTCCTCTCAAGAGGCCCCCAAACCAACACACCCAGAGGCCAGCATCAGTCAACATCACAACAGGATCCAGTTAGCTTCACAGGCAGCATATACAGAGGGAGAACTCAGCAGGTACCAAAAACTGCTGAAGCAAATTATGCTTTCTGTGGTCAGCACTTGCACAGCTGCTAGTACACTATGATCACTGTTGATCCTAACAGTTAGTCAGCCTAGAGTTGACCCCACACACAAATAGGCCAATAGTAATCAATTCTTGATTACAACAAGAGTGTCCACATAAAATACACAACATTTCTAGAGCCCTCAGCTCAGGTGACCAAAGGGACTGCACCACTAGGTCCCACAAGACACCTACTAAATAAGGCCACCCTACTGAGACTAGTAGTCATAGCAGATATACCTAATACCTAGAAACAAACACCCAAGAGAAAGCTGAATGGAGAGAAAAAGAAAAATGACCTAAATGAAAGAATGGGAACTCTCTAGGAAAAAAGTTAAATAAACTGGAGGTAAGCAATGTATCAGATAGAGGATGAAAAAAAGAAAGATTGTTGTAATGATGTTTAAGGAACTTAATGAAAACTACATGAATTTTAAGAGAACTACAACAGGATCATAAAAGATATAGAGACCATAAAAACTAAGCAGTCAGAAATGAAGAATACAATATGTGAAATAAAGAATGCCCTGGAAAGAATAAATAGTAGGTTGGATGAAACAGAGGACTGAAACAGTTATTTGGAAGAAAAGGTAGGAAAAAAGCCCACCCAATCAGAGCAGCAAAACAGGAAAGAAAAAAAAGGAAGGATAGTTTAAGTCAGTGATTTTCAACCACCAGTCTCTGGACCAGTGCGAATCTGCCAGAAATTTTGTACCAGTCTGCAAAAGAATTAACCACCCTAATGCTGTATGAAGATTATAGAGCCTATAATCATTGGGTCTACAATCTTCATAGAGCATCATAGTGGTGAATTCTTTTGCAGATTGGCACTGGTAACCATTGGTTTAAGGGATCTTTGGGACATGAAGAATAACAAAATCCATACCAAAAGTAGAAGAGTGAGAGTGAGAAATTGAGAACCTATTTGAATAAATAATAACCAAGAACTTCCCTAACCTGGGGAAAGCAAAGGACACATTAAGTCCAGGAATCACAGAGTGTCCCAGACAAGATAAACCAAAGGATGCACACACCAAAACACATCATAATTAAAATGTCATAGTATTTTGTTTTGTTTTCGGGGGGGGGCAGAGAGACAGACAGAAATGGAGAGAGATGAGAAGCATCAATTCATAGCTGTGGCACCACAGTTGTACATTGATTGATTTCTCAATATGTGCCTTGACCAGAGGGCTCCAACCAAGCCAGTGATTTCTTGCTCAAGCCAGAAAACATGGGGTCATGTCTATGATCCCACACTCAAGCTGGTGACCCCATGTTCAATAGGGTGAGCCTACACTTAAGTGGATACCTCTGGGTTTTGAATCTGGTTCCTCAACATCCCTGGCTAATGCTGTATTCACTGCACCACTGCCTGATCAAGCCAAAGAAAGAATCTTAAAAGCAGCAAGACAAAGACAGTTAGTTACCTACAGGGAGCTTCCATAAGACTGTCAGCTGATTTCTCAATGGAAACATTTCAGGCTAGGAGGGATTGGCATAAAATACTGAAAGTAATGAAAAGCGAGGACCTACAACCAAGCTACTTTACCCAGTTAGACTATCATTTAAAATTTAAAGAAAAATAAAGATCCCAGACAAGAAAGAACTAAAAGAGTTTATTACCACTAAACCAGTATTATAAAAAATATAAAATTGCCTTGAAGAAGAAAAGGAAGAGGTGAATGAAGAGGAGAGGTAGTGGAGGGAGTAAAAGGAGGGAGAAGGAAAAAAAAAAACCCAGAGGAACATAGTTAAAAATAGTATGGCCATAGTAAATATTTACCTATTAATGGCTACTTCAAGTGTAAATGACATAAATACTTCAATCAAAAACCATGAAGTAGCTTAATGGATAAGAAAAGAAGAAGATCCATATCTATGCTATATATAAGAAACCCATCTTAGAATGAAAGATATATAATACAAAGACTAAAAACTATAGGGATGGGAAAAATATTTTATGGAAATGGAAAGAAAAAAAGCTGGGGTAACAATAATTATATCTGACAAAACAAAGGCTATATTAAGACACAAAGAACACTGCATAATAACAAAGGGAGTAATCCAACATAAAGATAGAACCCTTGCAAACTTTTATGTACCCAACATAAGAACACCTAATGCTCTTATGTTGTATTATGTAATACTGTATTTGTATTTAAAGCAAATATTGATGGATATAAAATGAGAGATTGACAGTAATACAGTCATAGTAGAGAATTTTAACACACCACTGACATCAGTGGATGAATCTTCTAGACAGAAAATTAACAAAGAGATGGTAGCCTTAAATGGAAATGCTAGATCAGATTGATTTCTTTGATATCTTCAGAGCATTTCACCCCAAAGCAACAGAATATACATTTTTTTTCCAAGTGCACATGAAACATTTTCTAGGATAGACCACATATTAGGACACAGCCTCAATAAATTTAAGACTGAAAACTTATCAAGCACTGTCTCTGACCATATTGGTATGAAATTAGAAATAAACTACAGGAAAAAATCTCACAAACACACAACACAAGGACATGGAGACTAAATAACATAGCTAAACAATGAACAGATTAACAAAAGATCAACAAAGAAATCAAAAGATAACTTGGAAGAAATAAAAATAAGAGCACAAGAACCGAAAAATCTATGGGACACAGCAAAAGCAGTCCCAAAAGGGAAATTCATAGCATTATATTTCTATCTCAAGAAATAAGGAAAAACAAAAATAATATAACTCTACACTTAAAGGTACAGTGGTACCTTGACACACAAGTTTAATTCATTTTATGGCCAAGCTCGTGACTCAATTTGTTCATATGTCATATTGAATTTCAATTAATGGTAATGCAATTAATCTGTTCTGGCCCCCAGAAACCACACAGATTTTTTGTTTTGTATGCTTTTAAATAAGAAAGTGTACTTTATAAATAACATACACACATATATATATATATAATATATATATTATATATAATATATATTATATATTTATGTATATATATAATAAGAGAGAATGTAAAGAAATAAACTGGTTTATGAAGTGTATTTACCTTTAAGTTCAGGTGAAGATTCTGGTGGAGGAGGAGGGGACTGGTGGAGGAAGTTTTAATTTCATGCATTATTGCTTAATGTAACTTACTCTCTACACACTTAATGCTACATTTAATTGCAAAATTTAACTTACACACTACCTATAATATGTTACTTCATTGAACTTAATAATAGAACTTAATTTCTATTTTTTTACTTTGCTTAATCATCATTGTTTGGCTTTCTTCCCCTTACCCTTTTCCTTCCCTGCTCTTTTTAAAACTTTTTGGAGAAAAAATTCTCCTCCAGCATTATTAGCATTACAATAGCCTTTCCCAAGCAGGATGGTAATTTGCAATTTCACAGACAGCTGCCCAGCACCATTTTTAATAATAAAAGTGAGCAAACTCAGAAAATACAAATTTTACAAACTCATTTGCCCAACAATCATCATTTTTTTCACTGACTCTGGCTTTTTCACCACACTTTCCTTGCTTTCACTTAGAGGCTGTTTCAACAAAAACCTTTCCATGGAAGTTTGTTTCTTCCTCCCTTTCAGAATGTTTGGTAGGCTATTTAGTGGAGGGTGGTGGAAGCTCGTGATTCAAATATCTGCTTGTGACTTAAAGCAAAAAAATCCTGCAAATGACTGCTCATCTCTCAAATAGCTAGTGATTTAAAGTTCTCATGTGTGAAGGTACCACTGTACTTGAAAAATTACAACAAATCCCAAAGTGAATAGAAGGAAAGAAATAATAAAGATCAGAGCAGTAATAAATGAAATAGAGTCTAAAGAAACTATATATAAGTTCAATGAAACCAAAGCTATTTTTAAAATATAAACAAGATTAACAAAACTTTAATCAGATTCATCAAGTAAAAATAATGAGAGGACCTCAATAAAGAAAATCATAAATTAAAGAGGAGAATTAACAGTTGACACCAAAGAAGTACAGAGGATTGTAAGAAAATATTAACAATAACTATATGTGAAAAAATGGGACAATCTGGATAAAGTGGATAATATCCTAGAAATACACCATTTTCCAAACTGGATTAGGAAGGATCAGAGAATCTGAATAAACAGATTACAACTAGTGAAATTGAAGGAGTAATAAAAAGTATTTCCAACAAACAAAAGTCCCAGGCTGGATGGCTTCACTAGTGATATTTGCCAAATATTTAAAGAACTATCACCTATCCTTCTCAAACTATTCCAAAAAAATTCAAAAGGAGGGAAGATTCTCAAGTTCATTTTAAGAGACTAACATTATCCTAATGCCAAAAACAGATAAAGGCAATACAAAGAAAAAAAATTATGCACCAATATTTATGATGAACATAGATGCTAAAATCCTCACCAAAATACTAGTAAACCAGATCCAGCTATATGTTAAAAGGATCATATACCATGATCAAGTGGGATTTATTCTGGGATGTAAGGTTGCTAAAATATCCACAAATTAGTAGCTGTGATACACCAGATAAACAAAGTAAAAGAAGAAACCACATAATTATGTTAATAAATGCAGAAAAAGCCATTGACAAAATATAACACCCTTTGATGATTAAAATCCTCAGCAAAGTGGAAATATTGTCCTCATTGTAATAAAGGCCATATATGACAAAGCCACAACCAACATCATACTCAATGGGCAAAAATTATAAGTGTTTCCCTGAAGATCAGGAACAAGACAGAAACGTCTGCTTTCACCACTTTTATTCTACACAGCACTAAAACTGCTAGCCACAGCAATTAGAAAAGAAGAATTAATAAAAATATTCAGATGACAGGATACTGAATATAGAGAACCCTAAGGATTCCACTAAACAATTACCAGAACTGATAAATGAATTCAGTAAAGTAGCAGTATATAAAACAAGTATTAAAAAATTAATTGCAAGAGTGGCAAGATGGCAATAGAGTAGGCAGACGTACCAACTTCCACCTCCCAGAATCAAAGTGAATTACAACTTAATTTTAAATACCACCATCTGGAAAAACCAACTTTAGACTAAACTAAGTGGACTCATTAACCAAGAAACACTGAAGATGCCACACTGAGACTGGTAGGAAAAGCAGAAATGTGGAGAAAGCTGCCCAGCTCCTGGGAGCAAACAGCAGCCCAGAGAGACTCAAGTGATGGGAAGAAAGTTTAGTGGAGAGGGGAGGGTTCTGGGCCCCAGGAACAAAGCCCCAGGCTGCAGTGAAAGCCAGAGAATAGGCGAAGACCTGTGGCTGAGCAAAGGTGCTCATCCCAAACTGCATTGCTGAGGCTTGTGGCACCAGGCACAGTACGCAGTTCCAAATGCAGGGGCAGGGCAAAGGCTGAGGCTTATAGACCAGGGCACATGAACACAGCCCCTCCTGTGGAGGAGAGGCGGAAACCACAGTGACAACGAGAGCTGGCTGGTGCAGGCAATGCCCATACCAGAATGCCCAAGGAAGTGTATGGACAGTATTTAGCTGCAAAACAGGTCAGGATACTGTTTGTGAGAAAGAGACAGATTTCTCAGACTCAGGATTCTTCTTAAATGGACTGCACAGAAAACTTCTTTCACAACCACTCACCCGGGCTCCAGAGGATGGGAAGAGGGGAGAGGACCAGAGTAACAGGAAGAAAGTGTAATCTAGGAGGCATAGGAAAAAACACTCAGGACAGCCACCCTAACCTCTGGGCTGAATCACTCCCCAAATCTGAAGTGAATATTTCCCCTGGAACTAGCAATACCAACAAAGGGAAGCAGGACACCAGCCAAACAAGCTCTCCCACGGCACTCAGAGCGGAGTTGCTTAGAAGAAGGGAGCCTTCAGGAATACAGTATTGAGTGCTGAGGTCTGAGTAGCAGCGCCCCCACCCACACTGCTGAGGACTTGCTGGAGGGTAGGCAGTGATGTTACATGGAAGTTCGGGCCATTCAGTGAGGGTGGAAGCCAGGCCAGCTACGACTGAGGCCCTGCGTGAGCTCAGTCTTGCCCAGCGAGGGTGGAAGGGGCACACTAAAGCAGTCTGGCTGGCTGCGAGCCTGCCTGCAATCCCACCCACAGGGGAATGGCAAAAACCTGGGAACTGCAGAGACCAGCAGCTAAGAGCAGGCACACAGACACGCCCAGCCCACAGAGCCAGGGCTTGTGGCCCAACGTGTGAGCACAGCTTTGCCCGCAGGGGTGGGGCAAAGCCAGGGAATAGGCGGAGACCTGTGGCTGAGCAAAGGTGCTCATCCCAAACTGCATTGCCAAGGCTTACGGCACTGGGCACAGTACACAGCTCCAACTGCTGGGGCAGGGCAAAGGCTGAGGCTTGTAGACCAGGGCACATGAGTCCAGCCCCTCCTGTGGAGGAGAGGCAGAAACCACAATGACAGCCAGAGCTGGCTGGTGCTGGCAAAGCCCATACCAGAATGCCCAAGGCAATAAAAGAGGAGGTAGCTGGTCTGCAGACAGAACACACCTAGGGAACACAGAGGCCACACCCATTAGACTCCAGTGGCCGCACCCTTCTTATACACAAACAAAATGGGAAGGCAGAAAAATGCAACCCAATTGAATCAGAGAAAACCTCAGAAAAGGACTTGAATGAGTCATATATAACCAAATTTCTGGATGCAGAGTTTAAAATAATGATTGTTAGGATGCTTAAAGATCTTAGAACAACAATAGATGGTCATAATGAGCAACTAAATAAAGAGATAGCAAGTATAAAAAAGGATATTGAAATAATAAAAAAGAATCAGTCAGAAATGACAAATACAATATCAGAAATGAAGAACACAATGGAAGAAATTAAAAGCAAGATGGATGAAGCTGAGGTTTGAATAAGCGACTTACAGAACAAGATAAACAAAGGCTCAGAAGCAAAGCAGCAAAAAAGAAAAGAGACTCAAAACATCTGAGGAAACTTTAAGAGAGCTCTGTGACAACATGAAGAGAAATAACATCTGCATCATAGGGGTTCCTGAAGAAGAAGAGAAAGAACAAGGGATAGAGACTTTGTTCAATCAAATCATAGCAGAAAACTTCCCTAAATTGATGCAAGAAAAAGTCACACAAGTTCAAGAAGCACAGAGAGTTCCATTAAAGAGAAACCCAAAGAAATCTACACTAAGAAACATCATAATTAAAATACAAAGGCTAAGTAATAAAGACAAAGTATTAAAAGCTGCTAGAGAAAATAAGGCTATGACCTACAAAGGAGCCCCCATAAGGATGACATCAGACTTCTCAACAGAAACACTTGAGGCCAGAAGGGAATGGCAAGAAATATTCAAAGTAATGCAGAACAAGAGCCTACAATCAAGACTACTTTATCCAGCAATGCTATCATTTAAAACTGAAGGAAAAAAAAAAAGCGTCCCAGACAAGAAAAAAACAACAAAAAAAATCAAGAAATTTATTACAAACCAATGCTGCAAGAAATGTTAAGGAGCCTGTTGTAAACAGATCAAAGGGGAAAAGAATATAGCGAAGGAAAAATACAGCTTTAAAGAATAAAATGGCAATATACAACTACATATCAATAATAACCTTAAGTGTAAACGGATTAAATGATACAATCAAAAGACATAGGGTAGCTGAATGGATAAGAAAACAGGACCCATACATATGCTGTCTACAAGAGACAAACCTTAAAACAAAAGATGCACATATACTGAAGGTAAAAGGATGAAAAAAAATATTTCATGCAAAATGAAATGAAAAAATGCTGGGGTAGCAATACTTATATCAGACAAAATGGACTTTAAAACAAAAGCTATAGTAACAGATAAAGAAGGTCACTACATAATGATAAAGGGAGCAATCCAACAGGAAGATATAACCATTATAAATATCTACGCACCTAATATAGAAGCACCTAAATATATAAAGCAGACTTTGATGGATATGAAGGGCGAGATCAACAGCAATACTCTAATAGTAGAAAATTTCAATACCCCAATAACATCACTAGTTAGATCCTCAAGAAAGAAAATTAACAAAGAAACAGCAGACTTAAAGGACACACTAGATCAACTGGATATAACAGATGTCTTTAGAACCTTCCAGCCTAAATCAGCAGAATATACAATCTTTTTAAGTGCTCATGGTACATTCTCTAGAATAGACTATATGTTAGGGCAGAAAAGTGGTCTTAAAAAATTTAGGAAGATTGAAATCTAATCAAACATTTTCTCTGATCATAATGGCATGAAACTAAAAATCCACCACAAAAGAAAAACTGAAAGATACTCAAACACTTGGAGACTAAATAGCATGTTATTAAATAATGAATGCGTTAACAATGAGACCAAAGAAGAAATAAAAGAATTCCTAGAAACGATAATGAGCAAACAACAACTCAAAATTTATGGGACACAGCAAAAACTGTACTGTGTGGGAACTTTATAGCATTACACACATACTTTAAGAAGCTAGAAAAACCTCAAATAAACAACACTACATCTTAAAGAACTAGAAAAAAATAGCAAATAAAGCCCCAAGGTAGTAGAGGGAAGGAAATCATAAAGATCTGAGTGGAAATAAATGACATAGAGGCTAAAAAAACAATACAGAAGATCAATGAACCAGGAGCTGGTTCTTAGAAAATGTAAAGAAGATCAATGAACCTTTAACCAGACTCACCAAGATAACAAAAGCGAGGACCAAATAAATAAAATTAGAAATGAGAGTAGAGAAACAACTGGCACAACAGAAATACAAAGGATTGTAAGAAATTATTATGAACTGTATGCCAAAAAATTAGACAACCTAGATGAAATGGACAAATTCCTTGAAGTATATAATATTTCAAAAATCAATCAGGAAAATTAGAAAACTTAAACAGACGAATTACAACAAATGAGATGGAAACAGTTAACAAAATACTCCCCAAAAACAAAAGCCTGGGATCAATGGCTTCACAAGTGAATTCTACCAAATATTCATAGAAAAACTAACTCCTATCCTTCTCAAGCTATTTCTTTTATTTATTTATTTATTTATTTATTTGTATTATTCTGAAGCTGGAAACGGGGAGAGACAGTCAGACAGACTCCCGCATGCGCCCAACCGGGATCCACCCGGCACACCCACCAGGGGCAACGCTCTGCCCACCAGGGGGTGATGCTCTGCCCCTCCGGGGCGTCGCTCTGCCGCAACCAGAGCCACTCTAGCGCCTGGGGCAGAGGTCAAGGAGCCATCCCCAGTGCCCGGGCCATCTTTGCTCCAATGGAGCCTTGGCTGCGGGAGGGGGAGAGAGAGACAGAGAGGAAGGAGGGGGGTGGAGAAGCAAATGGGCGCTTCTCCTATGTGCCCTGGCCGGGAATCGAACCCAGGTCCCCCGCATGATGCTCTACTGCTGAGCCAACCGGCCAGGGCCGTTCTCAAGCTATTTCAAAAAATTTAAGAGGAGGGAAGACTTCCAAGCTCCTTTTATGAGGCAAGCATAATTCTGATTCCAAAACCAGTCAAAGACAACACAAAAAAAGAAAATTATAGGCCAATGTCACTGATGAATCTAGATGCTATAATCCTCAACAAAATATTAGCCAGCTGGATCCAGCAATATATGAAAAATATTATACACCATGATCAAGTGGGATTTATTCTGGGGAGGCAAGGCTGGTACAATATTTGCAAATCAATCAATGTGATTCATCACATAAACAAAAGGAAGGAGAAAAAGCACATGATAATTTCAATAGATGCAGAAAAGCATTTGATGAAATCCAGCACCCATTCATGATCAAAACTCTCAGCATAGTGAGAATACAGGGAACATACTCCAATCTTATAAAGGCCATCTATATAAAACCACAGCCAATATTATACTCAATAGGCAAAAATTAAAAGCAATCTTCTTAAGATCAGGAACAAAGCAGGGGTGCCCCCTCTCATCACTCTTATTCAAACTAGTCCTGGAAGTACTAGCCACAGCAATCAGAGAAGAAGAAGAAATAAATGCATCCAAATTGGAAAAGAAGTAAAACTATCATTGTTTGCAGATGATATGATATTGTATATAGAAAACCCTATAGTGTCAATCAAATAGTACTGGACCTGATAAATGAATTCAGTAAGGTGGAAGGATATAAAATTAATACTCAGAAATCAGAGGCATTTTTATACATCAACAGTGAACTCTCAGAAAGAGAAATTAAGGAAACAATCCCCTTCACTATTGCAACCAAAAAAAATAAAGTACTTAGGAGTAAATTTAACCAAGGAGATTAAAGAGTTGTACTTGGAAAATTATGAAACATTGATAAAAGAAATCAAGGAAGATACAAACAAGTGGAAGCATATACTGTGCTCATGGTTAGGAAGAATAAACATTATTAAAATGTCTATGTTACCCAAAGAAATTTATAAATTCTATGCAATACCAATTAAAATACAAATGACATACTTCAAAGATATAGAACACATATTCCAAAAATTTATATGGAACCAAAAAGGAACTCGAATAACCTCAGCAATCTTGAAAAGGAAGAATAAAGTGGCAGATAGCACACTTTCTGATATCAAGTTATACAATAAGGCTATTATAGTCAAAACAGCTTGGTACTGGCATAAAAACAGGCATGTAGATCAAGGGAACACAACAGAGAACCCAGAAATAAACCCACGCCTTTATGGACAACTGATTTTTGACAAAGGAGGTAAGAGCATACAATGGAGTAAAGACAGCATCTTCAAGAAATGGTGTTGGGAAAATTGGACAGCTACCTGAAAAAAAAAGAAACTAGACCACCAACTTACACCATTCAGAAAAATAAACTCAAAATGGATAAAAGACTTAAATGTAAGTTGTGAAACCATAAGCATCTTAGAAGAAAACATAGGCAGTAAGCTCTCCACCACTCTCGCAGCAATGTATTTGCTGATTTATCTCCATGGGCAATGGAAATAAGAGACAGGATAAACAAACGGGACTATATCAAACTAAAAAGGTTTTGCACAGCTAAAGGCAATAAGAATAGAATAAAAGGACAAACTACACAATGGGAGAACATATTCCACAATACATCTGATAAAGGGTTAATAACCAAAATTTATAAAGAACTTTAAAACTCAACACCAGGAAGATAAACAATCCAATCAAAAATGGGCAAAATAAATGAATAGACACTTCTGCAAAGAGGATATACAGGTGGCCAATAGGCATATGAAAAAACTGGATATTATATTCTAGATATTATAAATTGTAATTAAAATGATTTGTGCAAAGGTGTCTGCTAATTCAAACTGAATTACCCAGGGCAGGTGGCGAGGACGCCCCTTTGCTTACTGCCCCACGGGGTTTCCCCCTTCTATTTGCTTAATTGCTTAAAGTAGAGTGCAATGAAGGAAACCACTGGTGGTACATTTCTTAAGAGCCACTGATGGCTCAATAAATAAAGGTGATTTAAATAATAAAATGTTAAATCACATGTCAAAGATCTCTTTGTACACAACATTTCTTGTGTAGATCTTTCCATCATTTTTAAGCTCGCCTTGCAGAGGACCATCAATTATTTTTAATTTTACGTCCGTTCTTTCATGAACTCTTGAACAGGCAACATAAAGTTGACCGTGTCCAAATGCAGGCTCAGGTAAAAAAAAATGCCAACACGCTTAAGCGTTTGGCCCTGAGACTTATTGATGGTCATAGCAAAGGCAAGTTTTACAGGAAATTGTTTATGTCTCAATTGAAATGGCAACCCTGTTTGAGACGGAGCCAAATCAATTCTTGGAATGACATGTATCAATATTTCACCTTTAGAGGAGCCAGTCAAAGACTTAGCTATTATGACATTATTTTTCAATTGGAGAACCTCTAGTCTTGTACCATTGCAAAGACCCCTTCTGGTGTTAAGATTTCTTAACAGCATAATAATTGCTCTAATCTTTAACCTCAATTTGTGAGGTGGCATGCCAGAAGGCAGGACTATTTGAATGCCGTGGCAACTTCACCCCATTGGCTAGTACAGTTATGCAAGCAACCAATAAGCTATCGGCAACAAATAGACACTTAAGCCGCATATAATAAAGATAAAAAATATTCACAAAGAAATAAGTAAATACCCAATGTTATAGAGTTTATAAAAGCTCTGAGGAAAAGTGTTCACTGACATGTTGTCCTGAATATAACATTTTCCTTTTCTTTCATAAATTTCAAAGTCACCTTTTTCCCAAGGTGACAGAGGAATGTAATCCCATTTTTTTAGCTTCTGTGATAGAGTTCCATTCTTTTATCTTTATATTAGTGTGGAGATCTCCAATTTTTCATGCCTAAGTTTTATTCAAGGGTTATAAGAGAATATGAACTAAAATGCTACCTTTGAGGTATATCTATTTAAAGTCTACTAGGATGATCTGATTGAAAATTAGATTTATATAGAAGCTAGCATAAAGACATATTTTGTACAGGCGTCACTAAAATGTTCATCTTTAATGGATGGAATATGTTCTTCGCTAAGCCAGTTCTTTTAGAGTTGAAGAGAAATTTTTAATTTTACGGGGCTTCTGACTGCTGGTAATGTGTGTGTCCCCTGGCAGGGTTGGTTTTTATATTGTCAGTATCAAGAGGTAGGTAAAAATTCCCACCACAGTGTCTGGTCTGAAAAGGTTTAGAAAATTATTTTTCTGTAAGTGAGAATTTATTAATTGGGAGTGTATAACAAGGGAGGAAGTAGAAGTTGGAACAATTTCAGAATCTCTTCTGTAGATTTAGATGGTTAGTTATTTGTGTTTAGGTATAAAGTAAGTATATTTTATTATAAGGGATATTAAGTATATTTGTTAACAATGTGCTATGAAGATGACACCTCTCATCACAGGGATAAGCAAGTGTTTCTCTTGTCCATTTTTTCTATACATAAGTATATGAAAACAAGCCAACCATAATTATTAGCAATAATTAGCTCCATGCATTCGGCCCCAAATACTTTACTTCTTGACTTGCCATTGAAATTCGCTTTATCTTCTACCCTGTAACCTTTGCAGTGAGAGTCACCAAATAACTGAATAGGGAGTTTACCTTGTAAATGTCATTTTTACATGTCTTAATAAATTAATTTATTCCAAATATTCAACCAATACTTACTGAGTTCCCACTCTTGCCTGGTCCTGCACAGTGCACTGAGGTTCAAGAGGTAAACCAAGCAGATACAATTCTGCTCTCATAGATTTACATTGTAAGACAAACTAAGAAAACACATACAATAAAAGCAACTGACAAGTATACAGAAAATAAAACAGGATGAAATAGGGAAACATACTTAAGAAGACAGTGCTAGTGGAGGCCACTCAGAGGGGAATGTGTGGGTTGGTACTGACTGGTGCATCATAGGAAGAGAAGACAGAAATCATAGGAAAATCTGGGAGAACTGTGTGAGGGGCAGAGGATGTAATAAATTCAAAAGGCCTGTTGCATGGTTGAGTTTATTGCATTCTGAGAACAAATAAAGCTATGTAATTGGAACAGAGTAAAGGAAGGGGAGAGATAAATATAAACTGAATTAATGGTAGTCTGGTAGGGAGTTTAAATTTTATCCTAAGTTGTATGGGAAACCATTAAAGATTGTGAGCAGAGGATGATACAAATTAGTTAATGTTTTTAAAAAATAATTTTGGTTTCACTATAGAAAACACCTTGAAGAACAAGTTTTACAGGCAGAAGGTCATGGTGATTGGAGCTAGAATAAGGAGAGTGGATAATATGAAACAGGTCATAGATTTACATAAATATGAGAAGTAAAGTCATAAGAAATTAGTGATCATTTGGAAACTGAAGTGATAGAACCAGAACAATATCTAGGTTTGGTGGGATAATGGTGTCAGTAAGTGAAAAATAAAATCCTGAAGTGGAGTAAGCATAGGTTTTGCTCATTGAGGTTGATGGTAAATTATCATTCTGTTAAATTTGAGATGCTTGTTAGATACCCAAGGGAACATCCAAAATTCAGTGGTGACTACAGAACTGGAGGTATTTATTTGGGAGAGATACTGTCTAGCAGTTCCTACACTCCAAAGTCTGTGCTTGAAATAGACAATACCTGTACCTTTCAAAATTACCTGTGAAATTATATGAGGTAGCCAATAGCCAGTGAAGAATTTTCTAAAGAGTTGACATGAACCTTCATAGGTATTTGCATCAGACTGAATTGCTTTTGGATAATAGGTTGGAAACAAATTTTATTACTATTAATTTTTCTGATGGAGGAAATAAATGAACATTTTTATTCAGATTTTTCTCTTACAGAACTAATTTTGAATTTCTTGTTTATAATAAATTAGTTTGTTTAGGCCAAAGTCATTGGGAAAAAGCAAAAGAAAAATCAGTAATTTATTTTTAAGCATTAAATAGCATCTATCATTTTTCAAAGAAAAAGATCTCAACAGTTAAAATACCCCTGAGCAACTGTAAATAATGATTACCCACTGCTTAGAATTACCTACTCTTAATGTGAAACATAAAAAATATAATATCAGAGCAATTTTCTATATTTTTATTGCAAAACTAATAAATGTTTAAAGTAATGAATTTAAGTAACATTTGTTTCTTTAAATCTAACAATTCTTATCCATATAAGAATTTTTATCAGTTTCTATTAAATAGTCATTTTTTACTGGGAGACTAAAGCTTCTTTAGAAAGCTATGTTTGTATGTAAAATTAATTAGATTTTTAAATGAGTGTAAAAGCAATAATCATAACCATTTACTTAAAACAATAATATGTAGATATTTTATAGTATGTATTTCAATAATCACAATCTACTGGGTTCAGGCAGAGATATGAGATACTGTTAGTTTATGTAGGAAAATATCGCTAACTTGCCTTTCTTTTTTCTCATTCTATTCCTAAGACACCAATATGATAAATAGTAACTTCAGAGCTATGATAGACTGAGATGAGGTTCTCAATGGATAATTATAAGGTTACTGATTATAAATAAAAAAAGATACAGGATTTGAAAAAGATGTTAGTATATTAAAGTTTCTGAATTCTGAAAACTGTTTAATCTTTTTTCTATACACCACTTACTATAAACTGTTTTAGAAATTTTTTTATTGTTAATATCTTATAACAGTGATGTAGAACTAGTCATTCATAGTTGATTCGCCAACTGATAATTGTGATCTCTTTGACTATGGGGTTGTGGCTTATTCTATGAAATTCCTTTACTTCTGTTGACTCTTTTTCTTGTTCAGGAAATTCACCAAAATACCCTGACTCCTCCCCTCTCATCTCCACTACACAACAATGCATGTCCCCAGGCTTACAATATTAATATTCCAGAAAGGCAAACACTTTTTGATTTTATATTAATAATGCAGCAGTGATCAAAACACATTTATTTACCTTTTTGTTCAGAAGAAAGTATTTGAAATTCACTCAATATCTTTGAATGGTCATGTAATTTAGCAATTAGTTTGAGTAAATTCAATGGAAGGTTGCTTTCTGGAGTAAGTGGTATAACACACTGACTTCACTATTGGTCATTTCATTAAAAATACAATCAATTGTCAGCACCAATCCAACCACTTCAATTAGTGTACAGTCAACTGAAAGTGAATGTATAAAAATTCTTTGAAAATAATGGGATTTGCTTTGGCCATTGGTAATTTACTTTTTATTATTCTATTATTTAAAGAGTATGTAATAATTTTATGTTAGATAAAATTTTGAATTTATATTTGTTTGGATGGTGCTGATTTTATACATTGTCATTACCTGTTAAGATTTGAGCCTTTCATCTGCCAGGTTTTTGTTTATAAAACGTGTTTAAAGATTATTGAACACTAGAGTTTTTATACTTTTTAAAAGTGATTAGGATAAACTATATCCAGTTATAAGCTAAAACCTTTAATCTTTCTGTTTAAAACCTAATAAAAAATGTGATTTATATCAGAAAAATGAGATTCTAAAGTATAGCCAGCTCCTAAGAAATTCACATTTATTTAACCAATGAAAACAATGGAAACCACTGGGTTTTAGTTATTTCAGGAATTATAAAATATAAAAATAAGTTTACAGTATTATATTATAAACAATTCAAATAAGAAAAATAATGCCTTTGACAAATAGTAAACACATAACTATTTATTCAGTGACTTCAAAGAACTAAAATAAAATAAATCCCCTTTAGTTTCAGAATATGTGTTGCTGAAGTGAGCACCCTTATAGTTTTAATCAAATACATTTGCCTGATTATAGTAATATGCATGACTTTTGAGTTAGCATCAGGCATATGGCTAAATTTCAGCAGTGGAGGCACAAACTATATATCTGTATTCAACTTCCTCAACATCTTTAAGTCTCAAATGATTTTGATATATAATCAAAAAGACAATAACAAGTGTATTATGATGTGGAAAAGTTGGACCCTAAAATATTGCTGTGGAATGTGAAATTCTGCAACTACTCTGGAAGAATAGATCACTCCAAAAAAGCTAAAACACAGAGTATCAGATGACCTGTGTATACCCAAGAGAAAGAATATATGTGTTCATACTAAAATTTGTACATGAATGTTGATAGCAGCATTAGCCATAATATCTAGAAAGTAGAAACAACTCCAATGTTCATTAACAGATGGACTGATAAATAAAATGCTATATATTTTTATTTAATTTACTGTGTTTACATAGTTTCTAGTATTGCCCTGAATGCATCCCCCCTCCCCCTTATTTCCTTCAACATCTCCATTGCTATATATGTATAATATGGAATATATAATACTTCAGCAATAGAAAAAATGAATGATAGAAACTGATAAATGCTACAACATAGAAGAATATTGGAAATATTTTTTAAGTAAGAGAAACCAGTCACGAAAGATCACCTATTGCGTGACTTCATTTATATGATAAACATTAATAAATATATTTTACCATTTTATATGAACATATATTTTCTTTTGTATATAGAAAATATACTGCTAATAACCATGATTCGTATACTGAAGGGTTATCTTACCTGACCATGATAGTGTACAAATCTACCTATACCATACAAATAAGATAATTAGTTTTTAATTGATTATATTGGAGTGACACTGATTTACTAATTATACAGGTTTTAGTTGCTCCTCTCTGTACATTTCTGTACACCATATTGTGTGTTTACCACTCCCAAGTCAAGCTTTCCTCCATCACCATTTATATCCTTTATACCAGTGGCCCCCAACCTTTTTTGGGCCACGGACCGGTTTAATGTCAGAAAATATTTTCATGGACCGGCCTTTAGGGTAGGAAAGATAAATGTATCACGTGACAGAGACAATCGTCAAGAGTGAGTCTTAGATGAATGGAACAGAGGAAATCTGGTCATTTTTTAAAAATAAAACATCGTTCAGACTTAAATATAAATAAAATGGAAATAATGTAAGTTATTTATTCTTTCTCTGCAGACTAGTACCAAATGGCCCACGGCCCGGTACCGGTACCGGTCTGCGGCCCCGGGGGTTGGGGACCACTGCCTAACTGAATCACTTACTTGCATTGCCAATTTTTTATCCATAAGAACAAGACAATTTTGTGATAAAAAGAATAATACTTTAAAAAATGATGCTTGATAACTGGATAGCTACATGATAAAGAAAGAAATTAGAATAACACCTTCTACCACACTCAAAATAATAACTCAAAATTGATCACAGACTACATGTAGTTGCTAAAAAATTAAAATCCTTAGAAGACATAAGAAAATCATTGCAATTTTTCATTAGGAGGTGTCTTAGATATGTTATAAGTAATAAAAGAAAATAAATATATAAATTGAATTGATCAAAACAGAAATTTTTAGACCTAATTTTTATGCACCAATAAATGAACTGTCATAAAGGGAACTAAAAAATATTTACAATGGCATGAAAAAAATCTTAGATGAAATGGAAACAAGGATGTAAAAACTGTATTTGAAAAATTATAAGACACTGAAAAAGAAGTTGGAGAAGTAGAAATAAGTGAAAGAATATACCATTTTATGGCTAGGAATAATTAACATGATTAAATTGTCCATACTTCCCAAAGACACATTCAATACAATTTCTATCAAAAAGGAAATGGCATATTTTACACAACTAGAACAAATTCACCACAAATTTATAGGGCATCACCAAAGACCGCAAATAGCCTCAGCAATCTTGAGAAAGAACAAAGTTGAGGGTATAACCCTACCTGATATCAAACTATAGTAATCAAAACAGCATGGTGTCACATAAAAACAAACATACAGATCAATGGAACAGTATAAACCTACTTTTGTCTATATGATCAATTAATATTTGACAAAGGTGGGTAGGACATACACAGGGTTACAGACATTGTATTCAATAAATGGTGTTGAGAAAACTGGACAGGCACATGCAAAAGAAGAAATCTAGGCTACTTCCGTACACCATACACAAGAATTAACTCAAAATGGATTAAAGTTTTAATTGTAAGACTTGAAACCATAAATTTCTAGATGAAAACATAGCCAGTACAATCACAGGTATTTGTCTCAGTAATGTATTTTTTCTGAAATATTTTTTGCTGCTTGGTGTAGTGAGGTCAGGGAGTGAATTCATGCATGACCAGGCAGTGGAGCAGTGCATAGAAGGTCAGACTGGGACGCAAAGGACCCAGGTTCGAAACCCCGAGGTTTCCACCTTGAGCTTTGCTCATCTGGATTGAGCAAGGCTCAGCAGCTTGAGCAAGGGGTCACTCAGTCTGCTGTAGCTCCCATGTCAAGGCACATATAAGAAGTCAATCAATGAACAAGTAAGGTACTGCAGCAAAGATTGATGCTTCTCATTTCTCTTCCTTTCTGTCTGTTTGTCTCTATCTGTACCTCTCTTTTTCTCAGTCACCAAAAAAAAAGAAGAAGAAGAAGAGAAGGAAGGGAATTCACTTCTCTTGCCTGAAAAAGCCTTCCGGGTAGAAGACCCAGGAGTGACCTCATAATCTTACAATAGAGCTGAACTCAACTTGGACCTTGGTAAACAAGCAACAACATTATAAAACAGCCCCTTCCCAGCTAACTTCACTGGACACATTGGCAGAGACTAGATGTTCTCATGTTTTTTCAGCATCAGGAGGCCACAGCCTCAAAAGACAAAGAAGTGATAGTATGTTTTGCCAAGGCTGCCGATGGTCTGGGCTCAGGCCAGACACCTGGGGCCCATTTCAGGCCGAGACCCAAGGGGGCCCAGAGTGGTTTTGCGCGCGCACTCGGAAGGTTCCTGTGGGGAAGTTCTGCTCCAATCAGAAACAGGCTGAGGAGAGATCAGAAGGTGAGTCTGTCACATTCAAACCCCAGGTCAGGGCTTGCTGGATTGACTTGGAGTGTGGGTGGTGCCCTCTGCCAGAAGTTCATCCTGAGACCTGAAGGAGAATCTTATTTATTTATTTTTTACAGAGACAGAGAGAGAGAGACAGTCAGAGAGATGGATAGATAGGAACAGACAGACAGAAATGAAGAGAAATGAGAAGTATCAATCATCAGTTTTTTGTTGCGACACCTTAGTTGTTCATTGATTGCTTTCTCATATGTGCCTTGACAGTGGGCCTTCAGCAGACTGAGTGACCCCTTGCTCGACCAGCGACCCTGAGTCCAAGCTGGTGAGCTTTGCTCAAACCAGATGAGCCCACGCTCAAGCTGGTGAGCTTGGAGTCTCAAACCTGGGTCCTCCGCATCCCAGTTGGACTCTCTATCCACTGCGTCACCACCTGGTCAGCTGGAGGAGAATCTTATTTCACCTGGGAGATGATCTGTGCAGACACAGGCCTGGGCATTATCCAGGAGCAGAAGGTCCAGTGGGCAGAAGCAGCAGTGGCTTGAACAGGGCAAGGCTTGGTGTCTCCAGACCCAATGCTGGTCATTGCAGAGCTCAACCCACAACATGAAAGAGTAGCATGCTGACGGAGACCCCCACCCATTTCCACCAGTTATGGGCAATTGGGCCACAGCACCGAGGTCCAGAGCAGGCTCAAAGTGAGTGTGGCCACTTGGGGGTTTGGGGAGCTAGGGCCCCTGGATGGCCAGAGAAGTACTTCTCCCCGGAAGCAACACAGTATCCCACCGCAGCACATTTCAGACATGATATTGGGAGCACAATGCTCAAGTCGAAGAAACTGGCCAAGAGGACCTGGCAGCCAAGGAGGCAGAACCCACGGGTGTGAATGTGGGGGAGGTGGGGTGTGTGTGGGGGTGGGGATGTATGTGACCTGCTGAGGAAGGGTTAGTGCCAGATACACAGGGAGCATGCACAGAGGCTGGCCAGGAGCAGACAGGACTCAGACCACCCTTCTACTGGACTGTGGGCCAGTAGGACATCCTGTGGTGGATCCCGTGCTATGGCTTCTGTGGAAGGCTCTGGCTGTGCTCTGTCTTTGGGGGGCATGTGGAGGATCTTTTCTCCTCTCACAGCTCCAGCACCAGCCCAGGAGACAGAGCCAGCAGCTTCCACCTCTTCACTCGAAGAGCCAGACGCAGGGGAGGGCCGATAGGCTGCTCCAGACCTGGAGGGGTATTGCTTCCAGGAGTCACTCCAGCTGCAGCTCTGGAGTCAGGTGGCCTGTGCAGCATCTGCCGAGTTACCCGAGGCCCCGCCACCGCCGACTGAAGAGCCCTCTGCAGAACCTGCCCTGGTTCCTGCCACAGAGCACCTGCTTCTGACCACACACCAGGGCCAGCCCTAGAGCCGTCTGCTCTCTAACCTGCATCCTCTCATCAAAAGAATTGGTTTTATCCCCACTCTGTGACCATTCTCTTCACTTTTCTTTCATTGTGATGTTTTCCTTTTCTCCTCGGATATAGGAACTGCACCCAATATTTTAAAATCCTGTACAAATTAAAACAAGAAAAGTAAAAAATGAGAAATGATCTGGGTTCCATCATAGGAAGCTTTGGAATTCTGATGTGGAGTCACAGAAAATGCCAACAACTCTGACTGGCAGCATCCACCCCAAGAGAAATAAGGGTTTGGAAGAGCACATGCCCAGGAATCCTACCTGCCAGACACCCACAGGTGCACACGCTCACACATGTGAACACACAGAGGCACCCACCAATGCACACATGGGTGTGAGAAAACAGAAGCACACACATGCACATGCCAACCTTATGTGCAAAATCCTGGAAAGAACAGGCATGGTGAGCCCCCCGTATCAGGGCTCTCCTCCCGGGAAGGACTTTGTTCTTTATTTGTTTCTGAATTCCTTTAGAATTCAATATGGTACTATAACTAACCTTTATTTTCCTTGTCATAAATTCTTTAACAATTAAAACTAAATAATGTACTTTATAGATGAGTGATATGCAGATAACACTGGACATATAACTTTAATATATTTATATTTAGAATTGTCACAGTCACACATGCATTTTACCAAATTAGACATCACATCAAGGAGAAGGTCAGAGATTGATGTCTCCACCCCACAGGTGAGCATCATGAGTGGCTTGGTTGGTATCTCTCAGGGTCCGCCCTTCTCACTCAGTTTGTTTTGTCTGTGTTACACTCAGGCTGATTTTCATATATGACTCTCTGCCAGCTGAAATCACATGGTCGTGCTCTAAGAAGTGGGATCATGGAATCAGATGTTGGGCCACATGTCTCATGTGAGAGAACCCCTGAGCTCTTTTTCTGTCAACATGTGGAGACCCTTGCCCCAACTCTAGCTGCTGTCCAGCTTCTATCATCCATGTGGACCAGGATTGGTGGGTCCCATCACTGTCCATGGACAGTTTTGTTTTTCTCAATTCCTGGCTATTTCATCAGTGCTCTGATGGGCAGTCTTGAATATAGATCTTTGAGAAGTTGTGCAAGAATTTCTTTGGGATAATATCCTAGGGCAGTGGTATTCAACCTGGTCCCTACTGCCCAACTAGTGGGAGTTCCAGCTTCCATGGTGGATGGTAGTGTAGCAACCAAAGTATAAATAAAAGGATTTAACTATAGTAAGTTGTTTTATAAAGATTTATTCTGCCAAAATTAGTGAAAATTCGAAATAAAGTACTTGGTAAGTAATTATAATTATATGCTTTAACTTGCTGTAACTATGCTTTAAAAATTTTATAAAGTAAAGTTACTTTCCTACTTTATAAATCACCATTACTTTGGAACCAGTGGGCAGTTAGAAAATTTTACTACTAACAGAGATACAAAAGTGGGCGGTAAGTATAAGAAGGTTGACTACCCCTGCCCTAGGGTGAGCACTGCCAGGTTAATTTGAGCACCTATGGAATTTGATGGGTCTTACACGCTGTCCCCCCAGAAGAGGGGCCTTTCCTACTTCTTTTCAGGGAACTGTTGGCTCCTCTCCATCCTCACATTGTCCCTGGGCTCGTCAACACCAGACCAGAAGCCTTTCAGTCTGATGGGGACAGGGCTCTCCCACTGGCATTTACAGTGTGTTTGTCCTCATCAGGGTGGTGGGCCATCATCTGCCTTGCACTGACGTGAGCACTGCCTCTTATTGAGAGCACAGGTGTTTGTCCTCTGTCTTTTTAGAAGATATCAACTTGGCCCTGACCAGTTGCCTCAGCAGTAGAGCATCATCAGCCTGGTGTGTGGATGTCCCGGATTTGGTTCCCAGTCAGGGTACACAGGAGAAGCGCCCATCTGCTTCTGCACCCCTCCCCCTCTCCTTCATCTCTGTCTCTTTCCTCCTCCTCTCCTGCAGCCAAGGCTCCATTGGAGCAAAGTTGGCTGAGGCGCTGAGGACGGCTCCATGACCTCCACCACAGGCACTAGAATGGCTCTGGTTGCAACGAAGCAATGCACCAGATGGGCAGAGCATCGCCTGCTGGTGGGCATGCTGAATGGATCTCGGTCGGGTGCATATGGGAGTCTGTCTGACTGCCTCTCCATTTCTAACTTTGGAAAATAAAAAGAAAAAGAAAGAAAGAGAGAGAGAGAGAGACAGAAAGAAAGAAAGAGAAAGAAAGATGTAAGAAAGAAGAAAGAAAGAAAGAAAGAAAGAAAGAAAGAAAGGAAGGAAGGAAGAAGAAAGAAAGAAAGAAAGAAAGAAAGAAAGAAAGAAAGAAAGAAAGAAAGAAAGAAAGAAAGAAAGAATTTTCAGGAAGTTCATGCCCCACAGGAACGTGAAACCACTCTCTGGCCTGGCCTCGTAAAAAATGCTTTCCAAATTGTGGTTTGTCTTTGCAGATTTCTGCATTATTCTCGTGTTTGTTTTATGCCCAGGAAGGTCAAGCTGTCACCTGACTATGTTCTGGCCCTGGGATCACACTTAGCAGAGTGGTCACTACCCATATATAAAGCACAGACTTACTAAAAAGTTTTCTTTTTATATCTGTCTCTCTATTCGATCTGGGATTTCCATTTTTAATGGCAAAAATGTTATTTCAGATAAAAACAAAAAATGTATGGCAGCACATTGAAAACAGCACTATGGTAAGATTCCGTTGATAGGAAATGTCTAGAATAGGTAAAGGAGCAGAGACAGAAAGCAGGTGAGGTTTTGCAGGGATAGGAGGGTGAGTCTTTTGGTGCAGGGTTTCCATTCAGGGTGATGGGATATTTTTCAACAAGTTAGAGGTGATGCTTGCACAGCATCAGTAAGGGACTTCATGCTGAGGAATGGCACAAATTAAAATCTAAATAATCACTTTTATTTTATTACTTATAATGAATTACTCTATACAGAAAAAAGATATAAACAGAAAAAGAAAAATAAAATAAAAGAAAGCAAAACAATTCCAAAAAAAATTAATAAAATAAAATACTCTATAAGGCCAAGGTGAAAATGGCAATAGAACGATAACAGAAAATAAAGAAAACAATCAAAAAGAGGTGGGAAAATAGATCCCTCGGATGGGCCAGGGACAGCTGATTCATCAGGTGGCTCCTGAGCTGGCCCTGAGATGGTGTGCAGGCACAGCTCTTCCTGTGTGGGCGGAGTCAAGGCAGATTGGTCGGAGGCTTCTTCAGGCAGCTGATTTCCCACCTCAGTGTGGTCAGGAGGCGCAGTGGAGGCCGGCACCACCTCCATAGCTGCAGCTGGAAAAACTTCATAAGGTGTAAAGGCCACTGGAGTCAGGCACCGCTCCAGCTGTGGGTTGGCCTCCAGGTCTGCCTGTGCAGCCGGCTCTTCCAGTTGTTCCTCAGGTGGAGCAGAAGCCATCTCTGCCTCCTGGGCTGGTGCTGGAGCTGCTAGAGGAGAAAAGATTACCCATATGTCTCCATTTCCATGTTTTCTCCAAAGGCAGAGCACAGCCAAAGGCCAGACCCACCACAGGACGTCCTCCCCACCAGCCATCCTGCACGTGGGTGGTCTGAAGCCAGTCTTTGCTCCTGGCCAGCCTCTAGGACTGCTCCCTGTGTGTCTGACACCGACCCTTCCCAATAATCTCAGATTCCCCTCCAACCCTCCCCCACCATCCCACTATGTCCTCAACCACCTTCTCACCCTTTAGTTCTGCTTCCTTGGGCTCCAGGTGGTTTGGCTCACTGCGATTAACATGGGCCCCCTGCTGGCTGGATTCAGACATGGTGAGCCTGGGCAGCTTTGGGGAAGGAGTCTGCTCCCTGGGTAGCATCAGGGGAGGAATCCTCGGGAAATTGGGTGTTGTAAAAAGAAGAGACCTCCTGATCCTGTATGGCGTTGGGGGACGAGCCCTCCTCCAGACCCTGGGTGGCTCCGGGAGAGGAGACCCACTGAGGTCATCCACGGGCCCCAGGTCCCCGGACGCCCAGGTGGCCACGCTTTCTGCAGGCCTGTATGGAACATCACTATTACGGTGCACCTGGGCCACAGTAGTGGAGATGAAGTGCGGGTCTCCTTCCTCGAGATGCTGCTCCTGGGTGCTTTTGACTGAGCTCTGCAATGACATGACCAGCAGCGGGTCAGGATGCCTCAAGCCCAGCCTGGCTCTAGACGCTGCTGCTTTTCCCGCTGCACATTCTGCTCCCAAATCAGACCCAAAGATGTTTCTGAAGAGACCTCCTTTCAATGGAAATGAAATTCACCTCCAGGGCTCAAGATAAACCTGGGGCAGAGGGTGCCACCCACACTTCCGATCCAAACAGGCAGTGGTATGAATGTGCTGGTTCACTAGGCTTCTGACCCACTTGCTCAGCCCCTTCTTCCTAAGGGCAGGCTCCTCTGACATGAAACCCTCTTATACATATTCATACACTCACACCCAAAACTCACACACACACACACACACACACACACACACACACACACACGTAGGGGAAATAGACCTGTTCAGGTGAAATCACAGTGGTGGTCTGGTCCGGAAGCACCTCCTCTGAGCCTCGATGGGTTATTTCTCGGTTCCTCCGAGAAAAGGGACGTCTGCGCAGAGTCTGGACCCAGCGGCGGCCACGGCGGAAAAAACCATCAGCGCTGTTTCTTTGGTTCCCAGGACCTTGGGACCTGGGAAGACAACACAAGGACATGTTGACTCAACTAAAGTCTCTGGTCAACTGAGCTGGCTAGCGGTTGTTTGAGAATGTGGTTCCCTGGTTACCAGGATTCTGAGTTCTATTGGTCTCGCTCATCAGTTAGTGAGGATGCTGTGTGGTGACGTCTTGTTCTGGCAAGATGTGATGTCACTGCTCTTGTCTGAGGAGATGCTCAGGGTAGGGGACCAGGAGGCAGAGCTGGCTCCTGCTCCACCTGAGGGACACCTACAGGAGCCGGCTGCACGGGCAAACCTGGCAGCCGACCTAGACCTGGAGGGGCGCCCGAATCCAGCGGCTGTGCTTCCTCCAGCAGCCACTCCAGCTGCAGCTCTGGAGCGGGGCCGCCTGTGCAGCGTCTCCGGACCACACTGAGGCCCCACCACTGCTGTGTCAAGAATGCCCTGCAAAACCTACCCTGGTTCAGCCAGAGAAAAGGGGTTGCCTCTGGGCAGCGATCAGGGCCAGCTCCAGAGCTGCTTGTTCTTCATCCAGCTGTCCCCACCACATCAGAAGAATCTGATTTACCACCTCTAAGTTTTGACACATAAGCAGATGTTTATTTGGCGCATGTGTGCCTCTCTATTTTTATCACTTAATGTATACATACTGACGTAGCAAATTAACTAAAACAAAGTTGATTCACATAAGTCTTATGTGTGAAGCGATAGGTGTGTACCCATGGCTACTGATATAGTTCATTTACACCACTGTGATTTTTACAAATTTCAACAAGGAAGAAATGCTACAGAAGCATGTCTGTCGCAGCCACCATATTCCCCGGACTTAGCACCCTCCGACTATCACTTGTTATTGTCCTTTCAAAATTTTTTGAAGGGCAAAAAATTCAAAAATGAAGAAGATATCAAACAAGCACTGGTTCAATTTTTTGAATCAAAAGATAAAACATTTTTCAAAAATGGGATATACAAATTGCCCTCACACTGGCAAGAAATCATTAATAATAATGGGAATTATATTATTTAATAAAGTTTATTGACGGTAAAAAAAATTGTATTTTGTTTTATTCCAAAAACAGACAGAACTTTCTGGTAGACCTTATAATAAGGCAAAAATAAATAAATAAATAAATAAGTAAAAGAAATCCAGATAAGAAAATAATTAAAACTAACTTCTTCCACTAAAAATATCATGTTGTATATAAAAAATTATAAGAATTCATTAAAAGGATCTGTTAAATCTAATAAAGAAATTCTGCAAGATTACAAGATATAAAACTGGCCATGGCCAGTTGGTTCGGTGGTAGAGCATCAGCCTGGGGTGTGGATGTCCCAGGTTTGATTCCTGGTCAGGGCACACAGGAGAAGTGACTATCTACTTCTCCACCCACCCCATTGTCTCTTTCTATCTTTCACTTCCTCCCCTGCAGCCGTGGCTTGGTTGGAACAAGAATGCCTTGTGCACTGAGAATAGCTCCGTGGCCTAGCTTGAGGCACTAAAGTAGCTCAGTTGCTGAGCAACAGCACCAGATGGACAGAGCATCACCCCATATGGGGCTTGTTGGGTATATCCTGCTGGGAACACATGTGGGAGTCTGTCTCTCTGCCTCCCTGCTTCTCATTCAAGGGAAAAAGATAGAAAGTTAATATGCAAATATCAATTATATTTATACCCACTCACATATAATAGCATGAAAATGAAGGTGAGTCAATTTGATTCATAATAATCACATACAATAATAAATTAAAAATTAATTTTATAAAATAAGTGTAAGGTTTTAACTCTGAAAACCACAAAATGCTATTTTAAGATATTGATGGAGAGCTAAGTAGGTGATTAAACATTGAATTTTGAATAAGGACAAATTTGGATGACTCATTTTATTTCAAAATTTTCTTACTTAAATAAAAAAACTAGTTACTATTTACATAAACTTAGACAGTGTAATCCTAGCATAAGGATAAACATAGATTTGAGAGTCTAACTCAGTGGTTACCCAACCTTTTTCGGGCCATGGATTGGTTTAATGTCAGAAAATATTTTCAGGGACTGGCCTTTATGGTGGGACGGATAAATGTATCACGTGACCGAGACAAGCATCAAGAGTGAGTCTTAGACGGATGGTGGAACAGAGGGAATCTGGTCATTTTTTAAAAATAAAACATTGTTCAGACTTAAATATAAATAAAATGGAAATAATGTAAGTTATTTATTGTTTGTCTGCGGATTGGTACCAAATGGCCCACGGACCCGTACCGGTCCATGGCCCCGGGGGTTGGGGACCACTGCTTTATACCCTCCTCCACCTCCCTTTCCCCACAGTCACCATAGCTGTGAGTTCATGAATATTTTCTCTTTTTCATTCAATCTCTCCCCCTTTACCTCTCCGGACACACACACAGATGTCAGCCTGCTTTGTATGTGAGTTTGACAATAGGTTATTGGAGTATGAATGGGAAAAAATAATCAGTGGCACCCCTTTCTACTTTCTGATCCAGGTTATTCCTCAACACACTGCTGTCTGACTACTGCCTTCATCATTCCACTGAAATGGTCCTGGGAAAAATCATTGGTTATCTTTTTCGGTTCATATTCCAATAGCCTATTATCAGTTCTTATCTCTCTTGACTACTTAACAGCACTTATCTTTATTGTTGACCCCTTTCTTCTTGATCTCCATTTAATTTCTAATCACCTTTCTGACTACTCTCATCCAAGATCTTTGCTCCTTTTTTTAATTTCTTTAAATGCTGTGTTTATCTGGGATCTTATCTAATCCCCTTTCTATTCTCATTTACATTTGCTCTGCATCTCCCTCTTTCATGACTTCATGATAGCCACATATTTATTTTAATCACACGGTTTCCACTGAATCTCTGATACTTCAGTCTACCTACTGGGCAAAATCAACCAAGCTTTAAGAGAACTGCATCCTAATTCTTCCCTTCTTTGGTAACTTGCTGCCCCTTCTGCTCTTCCTAGTTTCCTTAATTTATATCTTGGATGTCATCTTTAATTCCCCCTTTTCCTTAGGTCTCCTTATTATCACAGTCTTAATTTTGTCTCCTAAGTATTTTTTAAACCTCTACTTCTCTTTTTGCCATGACCATTATTCCTGTTGCCACCAGCATTAATTTCTATCTGGATCAGGAATGAGACAATTCCCTCTAGCTGTTATCTCTGATTTCTCTGCTGCATTCATGGCACAACATACTTCTGTCTGGTCTGTGTGTTCACCTCACTGAAATGATCCTGCAAGTTTCACTAATTATCTCTTGTAGCAGAATCCAGTGGAGAAGTCTCAGTCTACTAGTGGGTTGATTATGTTAATAGACATTTAAAACCATGCAATTAAACATTGTACTGTCAAAATCTAACTCAGTCTCTTTGGTTTCCATCTGACAACACATGGGGTACATGGAAATACCTGATAACATGAAATGCAGAGATGCAATGCAAAACTAAGTACATGTGTGTCGTTTAACTCCCCAAGTCTATACTGTACCCCAAATAATTCACTTCCAATTTCTCCTGTGTAGTCTGGCAGTGTAGAATAAAGAGAAAAATGAATTATAGGAAAGAAAATGGAAGAACAAAATGAAAAGTCACATACTAACCGGTGTTTTTTCCAAATGCTGACATGCTGATATTCACTGCCCTTCAATAAAATTAGATTAGTTCTCTTTGAAGAAACTGATCAATTCAAGGGAAAATAATTTCATATAGTATTTGGGCCTCCACCCATTGAGAAGGTAAATCATTACCTAATTGAATGGTTGTAAAATCTTCTATTATACTGTATTTACATAAAAAACTGCTCAATATTAATTGATAACCAAGGATCACTATAAATTTATGGAAATATGAAAAATTTAAATGCAAAAGCAAAAGAGAAATGAAAAATAGAGATAAAAGTATAGTGTGAAAGAAATACCCCAAACCTATAGAAATAGCCTCCAAAACTTATAGGATAGATTACATTCCTTAAACAATACTACATTTCTTCTAATAAGAAAGAGCTTTACATTGTTCACAGTGGCCAGGACATGGAAACAACCAAAAAGCCCATCAATAGATGACTGGATAAAGAAGATGTGGCACATATACACTATGGAATACTACTCAGCCATAAGAAATGATGACATCGGAACATTTACAGCAAAATGGTGGGATCTTGATAACATGATACGAAGCGAAATAAGTAAATCAGAAAAAAACAGGAACTGTATTATTCCATACGTAGGTGGGACATAATAGTGAAACTAAAGACATTGATAAGAGTGTGGTGGTTACGGGGGGGAGGGGGGAATGGGAAAGGGATAGGGGGTGGGGAGGGGCAGAAAGAAAACAAGATAGAAGGTGACAGAGGACAATCTGACTTTGGGTGGTGGGTATGCAACATAATTGAACGACAAGATAACCTGGACTTGTTATCTTTGAATATATGTATCCTGATTTATTGATGTCACTCCATTAAAAAAATAAAATTATTAAAAAAAAAGAGCTTTAGAAAGTTAAAAACATAAAATTAAAAATTCATTAGAAGCCTTGAGGATAAAGTGGAGAAATTATTTTTTTAATTTAAGTTTTATTTTTTATATTTTCCCAAAGTGAGAAGCAGGGGAGATTCAGACAGACAGACTCTTGCATGCTCCCGACGGGGATCCACCTGGCATGTCCACCAGGGGGCAATGCTCAGCCCCTCCGGGGTATTGCTCCACTGCAATTGAAGCCCATTTCTAGCACCTGGGCCAACTTTGTTCCAATAGAGCCTTGGCTGCAGGAGAGGAAGAGAGAGATAGAAAGGAGAGGGAAAAAAGTGGAGAAGCAGATGGGTGCTTTTTCTATGTGCCCTGGCTGGGAATCGAACCCTGGACTTCCACACGCTGGGCTGACTCTCTACCGCTGAAGAAACTATTTAAATAATAAAAAATGAGAAATGAATGGGGAATAAAATCATGAAACATGAGAATTTCACTCTAGGGGATTAAAGTAACAACTCAACTCCAAATACTCCAAAGTTTGACATGCAGAAAAAAAAATTCACCTAATGATTTTTTATTGCACTCTGCCATACATAGTTTTTGATGGGTTCATGCATATTCTCAGCTTTCTGCAGGTATGAGTCTGTAATGCTTTGCAGAGTTTGTAATGCCATTATATGAACATGCTTTGAATATGTGACTGGTTAGAGCAGAGCAGTTTCTGGATGTATGTCTTGCAGGTCAGCAGCACTTAACCACATGTCCTCCTATACTTTTTTTTAATTTTTTTTAATTTTTTTGCATTTTTCTGAAGCTGGAAACAGGGAGAGACAGCCAGACAGACTCCCGCATGCGCCCGACCGGGATCCACCCGGCACGCCCACCATGGGGGGGTTGCTCTGCCCACCAGGGGGCGATGCTCTACCCATCCTGGGCGTCGCCATGTTGCGACCCTCCTGGGCGTCGCCATGTTGCGACCAGAGCCACTCTAGCGCCTGAGGCAGAGGCCACAGAGCCATCCCCAGCGCCCGGGCCATCTTTGCTCCAATGGAGCCTTGGCTGCGGGAGGGGAAGAGAGAGACAGAGAGGAAGGCGTGGCGGAGGGGTGGAGAAGCAAATGGGCGCTTCTCCTATGTGCCCTGGCCGGAATCGAACCCGGGTCCTCCGCACGCTAGGCCGACGCTCTACCGCTGAGCCAACCGGCCAGGGCTCTCCTCCTATAGTTTTGAAGCAGTTAATGCACATTGAAAGTAGGCTGACTTTTGAGAGGACTAGGGTGACGGGATTAATGGGAACGTTTCTTAGGCATAGTATATTGAAGAAGTGAAATATATACTTACAAAAATTTATTAAAAAACTATATAAAAGTTTGACAATAAAATTAAAATATTAATTATGATAATAATATTAAGAAATGTATGTCTTATGAATATAAGCTCTGTATTTATTATGTGTTTCACATTGATAAGATGGAATATTAATTGGTTTCAATAGAAATAAAACAAATCAAGAGTTTTATAGTAGTGAGTGAATAGGCATTTATATACATTTTAAACAAGGCAGGTCAGTTACTATTTCTGAAAATAATAAGACACATACCTATGAAACAGAAATGAGAGACAAGAATAAAACCACGTGTGCTTGGACAAATAATTTTTTTTTTGTATTTTTCCAAAGCTGAAAACAGGGAGGCAGTCAGACAGACTCCCGCATGCACCCAACCGGGATCCACCCAGCATGCCCACCAGGGGGCGATGCTCTGCCCATCTGGGGCATTGCTCTGCTGTAATCAGAGCCATTCTAGTGCCTGAGGCAGAGGCCACAGAGCCATCCTCAGCGCCCGGGCAAACTTTGCTCCAGTGGAGCCTTGGCTGTGGGAGGGGAAGAGAGAAACAGAAAGGAAGGAGAGGGGGAGCGGTGGAGAAGCAGATGGGTGCTTCTCCTGTGTGCCCTGGCCAGGAATCAAACCTGGGACTCCTGCACGCCAGGCCAACGCTCTACCACTGAGCTAACCAGCCAGGGCCTGGACAAATAATTTTTGATAAAGGAGCGAAAAGCATGCAATGAAGAAAAGAAAGCCTCTTCAATAAAGGGCGATGGGAAAATTGAAAAGCCATATGCAAAAAAATGAAACTAGATTTCAGTTTGTTCCCTGGTACAAAAATTAACTAAAAATGGGTCAAAGATCTAAATATAAAATCTGAAACAATAAATTAAATGAAGAAAACATAAGTACATTTGCTCACACCTATTAGAATGGCTATCATCAATAAATCAACAAACAACAAATGTTGGGAAAGATGTGGAGAAAAGGGACCCCTTGTGCAGTCTTGGCAGAAATTAGATTGGTGCAGCCACTATGGAAAGCAGTAAGGAATTACTTCAAGAATTAAAAATGGAACTGCCTTATGAGCCTGCAATTCCATTTCTGGGAATATATCTGAAAAAAACTGAAACATTGATTCAAAACAATATATGCACCCCTACATTCATTGCAGATGTAGTTACAGTCAATATTTGGAAGCAGCCCAGATGTCCATCATGAGATGAGTAGATAAAAAAGCAGTGGTACATTTACAAAATGAAATAGCACTCAGCTATAAAAAGAAGAAAATCTTACCTTTTATAAGAGTGTGGATAAACCTGGAAAGTATTATGCTAAGTAAAATAAGCCAGTTGCAAAAAGACAAATAATATATGATTTTATTTAAATGTAGAATATAATTAAGAAAATAAACTAATAAACAAAAATATAAACAGATGCATAGAGACAGAATGGACCGACATCTGTAAGAGAGGTGGGGGGCTGGGTAAAAGATGTGAGGGGATTAAGCTAAAGAAAAACCAAATGTATAGACAGATACAGTATGGTGATTACCAGAGGGAAAGGGGGTGGGGGAGGTAGAAGAGGGTGAAGAGGTGATAAATGGTGATGGAAGGAGACTTTAGCTGGGGTGCTGAACACACAGTACAATATCCAGATGATGTATTATAAAACTGTACATCTGAAACCTATATAATTTTATTAACCAATGCCACTGAAATAAACTCAATAAATAAAAACAGTGATAAATACAACATAAAATATTTAAGAAGATGTCATGCAGTTATTCATTTTCATCAGTTAATAATGCCTATGACTTTTTCACTGAGTAACTTACATTTGACAGTTTAAGGGTTTAATCATAAAATATTTTACTTTCTTTTTAATTTGATCATGCTAGGATGTCCAAGGATTGTTAGGCTTTCCTTTGGGAAATTAGCCTCTCTTTCAAGTAACTGGTGCTTAATCTACTAGTTTTCATTTTGAAAAAAAAAAAACATTGAAAAGATTCTAAAATACAATAGGTATTGTATCAAGTATTTACATTACCCTCTTATAAATACAGGGGGTCCTTGGGCTATGACACAGTTCTGTTCCTACAATAGTAATGTAGCCCAAATTTTGCTGTAAGTCAAAACACACCCTAGCCTAAGTCACTTACGTATCCTAATGCAGTTGTAAAATCATAATCTAGAACATAAAAACACAACTAAGCCACAGAAATAGGAAAAGGACATAAATATACTGTACGGCATATTCTTCCACTGTCTGCAACCAAATAGTTCACCCACGTAGTTCATCAGTACTATGCTAATGGTGTAAGCTGAAACACTCACATCTCAATTCTTTTTGTTTTTATGGGAGTGAGCGTCATAAACTTGAAACATTGTATGTTGAGACTGTTGTAACCCAAATACCCCTGTAATGAACTCGTGATTAGGAATTATTTTCTCATTAATATTTTTTTCTATTAGTAGTGGGTTATGAATGACTGTGGAATATAATAAGAAACCACCATGTAAATTCTTTTTTGTTTTCTATACTTTTTAAAGGTGTTTGATTCTAGAAAATACATTTCTGTAAAACCAGTGTGCTTTGTGTAATACTCAATGTTAACCAGCCATTATCCTTCAAAAGCTAAATTGAGTTTGCAGGCTGAGCATTCCCATTTAGATCCTCAGGTAAATTTCAATGCATTAAGCTCATTTATTATCTGGAGCAGATTATGAACATTTATAATGTGGATACTAAGTGTTTTAATCCTTTACTTCTGCTTTTGTTACAGAAACCCTTGAAATGCTCATCAGACAAGCAGAAAATTATACCAGTATACTTTTTTGCAACACCTACAGGAATATGGCCATCGAGGCTGCTGCTTCTGTCCAGGAGTTCTTCACTGATGTAGGCCTCTATTTATTTGGTGTGGATGTTAATCCTGAAGAATTTGTGAACAGATTCTTTGACAGTCTTTTTCCTCTAGTCTACAATCATCTCATTAGTCCTGGTGTGACTGACAGTTCCATAGAATACTTGGAATGCATCCGATTGGCTCGCCGGGACATCCGTCCATTTGGTAATATCCCCCAGAGAATAATGGGGCAGATGGGGAGGTCACTGCTGCCTATCCGCACGTTTCTGCAGGCATTGAATCTGGGCATTGAAGTCATCAATACTACAGACCACCTGCACTTCTCCAAAGACTGCAGCAGAGCCCTCCTGAGGATGCAGTACTGCCCTCACTGCCAGGGCCTGACTCTCAGTAAACCTTGTATGGGGTATTGCCTCAATGTCGTGAGAGGCTGCTTGGCACACATGGCAGAGCTTAATCCACACTGGCATACATACATCCGGTCATTGGAAGAGCTGTCAGATGCCATGCATGGAACATATGACATTGAACACGTGCTCCTGAACTTTCACTTGCTTGTTAATGATGCTGTGATACAGGCTCACCTGAATGGACAAAAATTATCGGAACAGGTAAGCAATCACTCCATATTTACTGTCTGGTTTTTTAGAACTCGCATATCAGTGGTATACTTAAAGTTTGTTGATTATAAGCACATGATTATGTACTTTAAGATTATGACAGTTTAGCAAGACTAAATATTTTCCTTTCCTTGTTCTGAGGCAGCACTGAGCAAACCTTATTGTAGCAGGTTACTTTTGTATCTCAAAGGATTATAATCATCACTGTGCTGATGTTTTATAAATAAATTTTAATTTTTTTATTTATTGATTTGAAAGAGAGAGGAAGGGGGAAAGAGAGAGACATCAATTTGTTGTTTTACTTATTCATGCATTTTATTGGTTGATTCTTGTATGCACCTGATTGGGAATTGAACCCACAACCTTGGCATATCCGGAGGGTAAGGCCTATAAATAAGTTTGAAACAAAACTTTCGTCGTCTGAAAATTTGTGGTGGCTTTGCAAAGCACATTTTTTTTTTAAGCAAATAGCTTGACTTCCTATTATAAACAATGCTGTGACTATCTTGATAAATATCAATTATTACTAAAAAATTGTAGATTCTAAAAGAAACAACTGCGATTCCCTTTTTAACTTATGGTGACAGAAGAAGGAGAAACTGATTTTAAATTCCTTGAAAATTGGCTCATTAATATTTATTTCTGCCAACTTCAAAGTGATTTATAATCTGTTTATCAAGCTTTGATAACCAGTTCACACATCAATGAATTTAACAAATTCAAAATAAATTACTAGAAAGCCAGCAAATAATGACTTTCTTACATTCCTAAAGCAGTTTCTCATATCTAGTACTTCCAAGTCTAATCTCAATAAATGCGTATTTCTACTTTAAGAAATCCATCGAAGTACCTGATATATCATATTTTTGTTGGATGAATTTCAACTGGAGAAAGTGTTCTTAATTTCCTGAAAAAATTAAAAGTATCTTCTTTTTAACCTTTTGAGAAACATTCCTGCTGAGATATGAGTCCTCATAGTTTTAGAAATTTGCCCCCTGCAAATGTAGATCATGGGGGTAGGAGAATTTCTATTTGACTCTTTGATAACCTCTCCTAAGTTAAAACGGTTGGCAGTGGTGAGGGCTAATTGAGACCCATGTACCTCATGGTCCTGACTGAGTAGATCAGCTTGTTGCAGCATCATTCCGATGTGCAAACGTTGTGAGTTTATCCCTTGTCGGGGCGCATGCAAGGATCCACCAATGAATGAGGACCTGGAACAACAAATCATTGTTTCTAATTCTCTCTCTCTCCCTTTTTCTTCTCTCTCTCAAATCAATTAAAAAAAGGACTCATTTACCTCATGAGGTATATGTAAATTTTTAAGAAACACATTAAATAATCTTGCATCATTTTTTAATTAATTTTAATTTATTGTGTTAACATGGATTCAAGTGTCCCACTCAAGAAAACACCCTCACACCCACCCGCATGTCCCCTATTACACCCCTTGACCCTCCTCACTCTAACTCCCTACTCCCTTCACTCTGGGATTTGCTGTCCTGTTTATCTGTATCTATGTGTTATGTATATATAATATCACTAATCACTTCACCTTCTCTGATCCCATCCCCTCATTCCCTTTCCCTCTGACAGCTGTCCCTCAGCTCCCTGTGACCATGCCTTGGTTTCTACTCCATTCCTCAGTTCACTTTGTTCATTAGATTCCACATATATGTGAGATCATATGATATTTTTCTTTCTCTGCCTGGCTTATTTCACTTAGCATAATAATTTCCAGGTCTCTTCATGCTATCACAAAAGGTAAAATTTCCTTATTTTTCACAGCCACGTAGTATTTCGTTGTGTATATGTCCCATAACTTTTTCTTTCTTTCTTTTTTTTTTTTACAGAGACAAAGAGAGAGTCAGAGAGAGGAACAGATAGGGACAGACAGACAGGAACGGAGAGAGATGAGAAGCATCAATCATTAGTTTTTTGTTGTGACACCTTAGTTGTTCATTGATTGCTTTCTCATATGTGCTGTGACTGTGGGGCCACAGCAGACGGAGTAACCCCTTACTCGAGCCAGTGATGTTGGGTCCAAGCTGGTGGGCTTTGCTCAAACCAAATAAGCCTGCGCTCAAGCTGGCAACCTCAGGGTCTTGAATCTGGGTCCTCCGCATCCCAGTCCAATGCTCTATCTACTGCACCACCACTTGGTCAGGCTGTACCACAATTTTTTAATACATTCGTCCACTGACAGACACTTGGGCTATTTCCAGATCTTGACTATTGTAAACAATGTTGTAATAAACATGGGGGTACATATCTTCTTTTGAATCAGTGATTTGGTATTCTTAGGATATATTTCTAAAAGTGGGATAGCTGGGTCAAAAGGCAGTTCCATTTTTAATTTTTTGGAAACACCTAATGTTTTCCACAGTGGCTGCACACGTCTGCATTCCCACCAAGCAGTTCAGGAGGGTTCGTTTTTCTCCACTACCTCGCTAGCACTTACTGCGTGTTGATTTGTTAATGAGAGCCATTCTGACAGGTGTGAGGTAGTAAGTATCTCACTGTGGTTTTAGTTTGCATTTCTCTGATAATCATTGATGTTGAACATTTTTTTATATGCCTATTGGCCATCTGTATGTCCTTTTTGGAGAAATGTCTATTCATTTCCATTGCTTATTTTTTAATTGGATTGTTTACCTCCCTGGTATTGAGTTTTAGAAGTTCTTTTATAAATTTTAGTTATTAACACTTTATCAAACATATTGACAAATATGTTCTTCCATTGTGTTCCTTGTCTTTTTATTTTGTTAATGGTGTCTTTTGCTGTGCAAAAACTTTTTAGTTTGATACAGTCCCATTTGTTTATTTTTTTCCTTTATTTCACTTGCCTGTGGATATATATTGCCAACAATATTGTTATGAGAGATATTGGATAGTTTACTGCCAATGTTTTCTTCCAAGATTTTTATTGTTTCATGACTTACATTTAAGTCTTTTATCCACTTTGAGTTTATTTTTTTGAGTGGTGTAAGTTGGTGGTCTAGATTCATTTTTTTCCATGTACCTGTCCAATTTTCCCAGCTCTATTTATTAAAGAGACTGTCTTTACTCCATTGGATGCTCTTACCTCCTTTGTTAAATATCAATTGACCATAAAAGTGTAGTTTTATTTCTGGGTTCTCTGTTCTGTTTCATTGATCTGTATGCCTATTCTTATGCCAGTACCAAACTGTTTTAATTACAACGGCCTTGTAGTATAACTTGGCAGGAATTGTGATACCTCCCACTTTATTTTTCATTTTCAAGGTTGCTGAGACTATTTGTGTTCTTTTCTTTTGGTTCCATATGAATTTTTGGAATATTTTTTCTGTATCTTTGAAGTATGTCATTAGTATTTTAATAGGAATTGTGTTGAATCTATAGATTTCTTTGGGGAGTATAGACATTTTAATGATGTTTATTCTTCCTATCCATGAACACAGTATATGCTTCCACTTGTTTATCTTTCTTGATTTCTTTTTTCAGTGTCTTGTAATTTTCAGAGTACGAGTCTCTTACCTCCTTGGTTAAATTCATTTCTAGGTACTTTTATTTTTTTTATTGTTGTTGCAATAGTGAAGGGGATTGTTTTCTTAATTTCTCTTTTTGACAGTTTATTTTTGGTATGTAAAAATGCCACTGATTTCTGAGTATTAATTTTATACCCTGCCACCTTGCTGAATTCACTTATCAGGTCTAGTAGTTTCTTTAGAATTTTCTATGTACGGTATCATATTATCAGCAAATAATGATAGTTTTACATCTTTTGTTTTCAATTTGGATGCCATTTATTTCTTCTTTTTTTTAATTATAATTTTATTTTTTTAATGGGGCGACATCAATAAATCAGGTTACATATATTCAAAGATCAACAAGTCCAGGTTATCTTGTCTTTCAATTATGTTGCATACCCATCACCCAAAGTCAGATTGTCCTCTGTCACCTTCTATCTAGTTTTCTTTGTGCCCCTCCCCCTCCCCCTTTTCCTCTCCATTTCCCCCCTCCCCCTGTAACCACCACACTCTTATCAATGTCTCTTAGTTTCACTTTTATGTCCCACCTACGTATGGAATAATGCAGTTCCTGTTTTTTTCTGATTTACTTATTTCACTTCGTATAATGTTATCAAGATCCCACCATTTTGCTGTAAATGATCTGATGTCATCATTTCTTATGGCTGAGTAGTATTCCATAGTGTATATGTGCCACATCTTCTTTATCCAGTCATCTATTGACGGGCTTTTTGGTTGTTTCCATGTCCTGGCCACTGTGAACAATGCTGCAATGAACATGGGGCTGCATGTGTCTTTACGTATCAATGTTTCTGAGTTTTTGGGGTATATACCCAGTAGAGGGATTGCTGGGTCATAATAGAACTACCTTATTTCTTCTTTTTGTTTGATTGCTGTGACTAGGACTTCCAGAACTATGTTGAAAGAGAAGGGAAAGGGTGCAGTCCTGCCTTGTTACTGATCTTAAGGGGATTGCTTTTAATTTTTGCTTGAGTGTGATGTTGGCTGTGGGTTTGTCATAGATCGTCTTTATTATGTTGATATATGTTCCCTGTATTTCCACTTTGCTGAGAGTTTTGATTAGAAGAGTGTGCTGGGTTTTATCAAATGCCTTTTCTGCATCTATTGATATAATAATGTAATTTTTATCCTTTCTTTTGGTTATATGATTAATCACATTTATTGATTTGCAAATGTTGTACCAGCCTTGCTTCCCCAGGATGAATCCCACTTGATCATAATGTACTATCTTTTTGATGTATTCCTTGATCTGGTTTGCTAGTATTTTGTTAAGAGTTTTAGCATCTATGTTCATTACAGATAATAGCCTATAGTTTTCTTTCTTTGTACTGTCTTTACCTGATTTTGGAATGAGGATAATGCTTGCCTCATAAAAGGAGCTTGGAAGTCTTCCCTCCTCTTGAATTGTTTGAAATAGCATAAGGAGAGATGTTAGTTCTTCCCCGAAAATTTGGTAATTTGGCTTGTGAAGCCATCTGGGAGTTTTGTTTGCTGGGAGTTTTTTGATAACTTTCAATTTCACTTGTTGTAATCAGTCTATTTTGGTTTTCTGATTCTTCTAGATTAAGTTTTAAAAGATTGTATGTTTTTAGGAATTTATCCATTTTACCTAAGTTGTTTAATATTTTGGCATATAGATCTTCATAGTATTTTCTTACAATCCTTTGTATTTCTGCTGTGTCAGTTGCTACATCTCCACTTTGATTTCTAATTTTATTTATTTGAGTCCTTTTTTCTTTTTTTTTTTTTTTTTTTTTTTTTTTTGATGAGTCTGGTTAACAGTTTGTCAATCTTGTTTACCTTTTCAAAGAACCAGCTCTTAATTTCATTGATCTTTTGAATTGTTTTTTTGTTTGTTTGTTTGTTTTTTAGCCTCTGTGTCATTTATTTCCACTCTGATTTTTATTATTTCCTTCCTTCTACTTCTTCTGGGCTTTATTTGTTGTTCTTTTACTAGTTATTTTAAGTGCAGGGTCAAGTTGTTTATTTAAGCCTTTTCTTCCTTCTTAAGGTATGCTTGTAATGCTATGAACTTCTTTCTTAGCATTGCTTTTACTGTGTCCCATAGAGATTTTGAGTTGTTGTATATTCATTTTCATTTGCTTCAAGGACATTTTTTATTTCTTCCTCAATCTCGTTGTTAACCCATTCATTATTTAATAACATGCTACTTAGTGTCCAAGTGTTTGAATGTTTTTGAATTTTTCTATTGTAGTTGATTTCTAGTTTCATGCCATTGTAATCAGAGAAGATGCTTAATATGATTTCAGTTTTCTTAAAGTTATTGAGGCTTGTTTTGTGTCCTATCATGTGATTTTCCTGGAGAATGTACCATGAACACAAAATAAGTATATATTCTGCTGCTTTGGGGTGAAAGGTTCTGAAGATATTAATTAAAGCCAGTTGATTTAGTGTGGTGTTTGAGGCAGCTGTTTCTTTGGTTAGTTTTCTGTCTGGAGAATCTATCCATTGATGTTAGTGGAGTATTAAAATCCCTACTATTATAGTATTGCTGTCAATCTCGGCCTTCATGTCTATCAAAATCTGCTTTAGATGTTTAGATGTTCTTATATTAGGTGCATAAATATTTACAATGGTTATATACTCCTGTTGGATTGCTCCCTTTATCATTATGTAGTTACCATTTTTATCCCTTTATATATAGCCTTTGTTTCAAAGGCTATTTCTCAGATATAAGTATTGTTACTACAGCTTTTTTAAAATTTTAATTTGAATGAAATACTTTTTTCCTTCCCTTTATTCTTAGTCTATGTGTATCTTTTGTTCTGAGGAGGGTCTCTTGTAGACAGCATATGTATGAGTCCTGTTTTCTTGTTTGTTTTTTTATCCATGCAGCTACCCTATTTCTTTTGATTGGAGCATTTAATCCATTTACATTTAAGGTTATTATTGATATCAATAATACTTGTTTATTGCCATCTTATTCTTTAAATCTACAGTTTTCTTTTCTTGATTTCTTTTCTTCTTTGCTGTTTTTATAGCAGGCCTCTTAGCTTTTCTTGCTGTACTGGTTTGGTTGTAATGAATTCCTTGAGTCTTTTCTTTGTCTAGGAAGCTTTGTATTTCTCCTTCAATTTTGAATGATAACTTTGCTGGATAAAGTAGTCTTGGTTGTAGATTCTTGTTTTGCATCCCTTTCAATATTTCTTGCCAATCCCTTCTGGCCTCAAGTGTTTCTGTTGAGAAGTCAGAAGTCACGCTTATGGACCTCCTCTGTAAGTAATTAACTGCATTTCTCTTGCATCTCTTAGTGTTCTTTCTTTGTCTCTTAACTTTGGCATTATAATTATGATATGCCTTGCTTTAGGCCTCCTTAGGTTCCTCTTTAATGGCCTCTCTATGCTTCTTGAACCTGTGTGACATTTTTCTTCATCAGTTTAGGGAAATTTTCAACTATGATTTCTTCAAACATGTTCTCCATCTCTTGTTCATTCTCTTCTCCATCTGGCACCGCTATGATGTGGATGTTGTTTCTCTTCATGTTGTCACAGAGCTCTCTTAGAGTTTCCTCAGACTTTTTGAGCCTCTTTTCATTTTGTTGCACTGCTTCTGTGCTTTCATTTACCTTGTCCTTTACATCTCTAATTTGATTTTCTGCTTTATCCATCCTGCTGTTGATTCCTTCTAGTGCAATCTTTATTTCTGATATTGTATTTTTCATTTATGACTGGTTCTTTTTATGATTTCAATGCCCTTTTTGATGCTTGCTATCTCTTTATTTAGGTGCTCATTCTGACCATCCTTCATTGCTCTAAGATCCTTGAGCATCCCCAAAATCATTATTTTAAACTCTTCATCTGGTAGTTTAGTTATTATCATTTTATTTAGTTGTTTTTCTGGAGATTTCTCTTGTTCATTCATTTAAGTCTTGTTTCTCTGCCCATTTTGTGCATGTATTAGGTAATGCTGTATGGCTTTTGTATGTGTATTAGGTAATGCTGTATGGCTTTGAAATTTTTTGTGGTGTGTTTATGAGGAAGATGGGCTAGGTGGTACAGACCTCCTGGCCATCCATTTTTCCTGCTCTAGTAATCTTCTTGAGGGTAGTATTTTCCCTCCTGTTTTGAGTATAGAATGCAGTTGGTCCTTTCATGGGTGTGGTTATACCTTCAGGCTGGCTGGCTCTAAGAGTCAGCCTTGATCATGTGTATTAGGCACTGTGCAGTGTCTGTCCTTTTGGGCATAAATATTCTTCACAGTGTCTGGTGCCTTCTGGACTTCTCTTTCAGGTGTACTGCTTGTATAGTTAGCTTTGTCTAGGGTTGGTGCTGTCTGGCACCCACTAGTGGTTGTGTTGGTTCTATGTCTTCTTGGGTTGGCATCAACCATTGTTTGTAATGTACTATGCACTACCTGTTTGGAGCTACTTCTCTGTTTGCTGTTTGTTTCTGTATTTCCTGTGCCTGGATAGTGTGGGAGGGCCAACTTGTGTGTAAGGATCAAGTTCTTCCTGCTTAAATATTAAAGCAGTTCCATAAATGCCCCAAGCTCCATAATATTTGCCTTCACTTTTCAGCTGTTCTACCTCCTCTTATAGCTTCCTGGTCTTCCCACAGAGTCTTCTGTAGAAAGGCTAGAGTGTGGGCTCAGACTGGCCTCACCCAAGCAACCCCTCTACAGGTTGCATCTGTTAGATGCATCTTGGTTGTTTAAAGCAGCTGAGATTGGGAATACATTAGTGGGACTCCCTAATTCAGGGGTCTCTTGGTTAGGAGTTTAGTACAGGGAAAATGGTCCCTACTCCAGAGCCTAATACCTCAGCCACTGCTGGATACTCAAATTTTATTTTTCCCCAGCAAGGTGAGCAGCAGGTTCAAATCGAGTGGGGCTGATAGTTCCCTCTGCAGATGTATTTACAGCTGGTGAGACCTTCGTCTCAGGGAGAAAGACTGAGAGAGTCCTCTCCTGGAGCTGATTGTCCTCCGTAGAAAGTGGCTATGCCCCTTGACCCAACTGAACAATAGGCCCACGGGGACCCACACCTTAAATATCCATTCTCCAAACCTCTCTCCCTTCCCCCTGTGTAATCAAGCCCAGCAGGGCTGGATATTCAGCACTCAGGCCAGCAGACCGTGAAGCTCTATTTATGCAATGTACATGAGGGGAGTCATCTTAGCTGGGCCAGGTGTGAGGAGTCTTTCCTTAGGATCCTCCACCAACAAAGTTTGTTAGGTCCTGAACAAATGCTCTCCACAGCTTGCCACTGGGTGTGCCAGCACTGGGCCTCCCTGGAGGGAACCTGGCACAGTCCAGTGAAAGACACTCTTTGTGACTGGCCCTCAGCAACCTTCTTGGAACTACAAGCAATCCATAGTTTGTGGCTGCCTCTGCTGGGCTCAGGTGCACATGGAAATATCAAGCTGCACTCCTAGGCTGGCTTTACTCACACTGGGCCTGGAGGAAGGTCCACTTAGAAGGTCAATGTTCCTTGAGTCTCGCTTCCTGCAGCCTCTGTCTGCTGGCTGCTTATTGGGCTCAGCCTCTGAAACAACCTCTGGTAGTGTCTATAGCCTACAGCACTTCAGGGATTGGGAAGGGTGGTGGGTGTTGTTCCTGCCCCTCAGCCCAGGTGTCAGTCTTTCCAGACTTTAATCACAGACCTCAGTAGGTTTTGACTCCAGGAATCTGGTGGGTGTGGCCTCTGAGACCCAGAGGTGTGGTTTGCCTGCACTCCTGACAGTTTCTACTGTGTCTCCCCTGGGGCGGAAACACCAGTCAGAGACTCCTGAACTTGTGTGGGAAAAGCTCCAGCTTCAATGCCAGAATTCTGAGTCACTGATGGGTTCCCTGCCTCCTGGATTCTCAGAATGACCCAGTCTCCATGATTGAGGCAGGAGAGACTCCTGAGGGTGGAGCAGTTACTTTTCCCCAGGTTGATTGATAGATAGATATATGAAATTCCAACTGCCCTTATTTTGTCCCACCTGGCTGCCTGACCTCACGCTTACTTACTGGATAATCGCCCCTGAGGCACAAGAGTTACAGAAAAGCTGATCTACCTCTCAAGGAGAAGTGTACCAGGAAGTAGAAACCATAAAACTGTAAAAGGGAACCAGAACTTTTGACTCAGTACCCCCTCAAGCTCTCCCAAAACGCTATAAAATTCGCCCCTAGTCTGTAGACAGTGCTCTTCTCCCTGGGTGAAGTGCCCGACAGGGTTCCTTTCTTCCTTTCAATAAAGCCTGTTACTCTGGTCTTTTCGGACTCCCATGGATTCCAACATTGATGAAGCTCAGAGGGTACTGTTGCACCCAGGAAAGATGGCTACTGCAGTACTGAAGAATGATTCAGCATAGGGGTTCCAGTGGCCATCCCCCACGGTGTCTCTCCCTGGGCCTCCAACTTTACACTTTCCTTATATGACTCCAGACCTCTCAGCTTTCTCCTGCCAAAGCTCCAGGTAAGTGGCTGTGAACAAGATTTTCAGCATTGGCTTCTAAAACAGTGCCTACAGTGCTGAGAGCTCCATCTCTTTCTTGCAAACAGAAACCTCAGCTCTTTTCACAGGCAAATGCTATGTGGGCACCTCTTCTAGCCTCTGGGGTCCTAGGACTTAGGACCTTCCCCTCTCAGGGTAAACCTCCCTGCAGTGAAAGTCCCTCTGAACCCTCAGCCACCACTCACTACTGGGGGTGGGGCAGCCCTTTCTGCATTTTTGCCCTTCCTACCACTCTTGCTGTGGCTTTTTTGTGTTCCTTGGTTATTGTAATGCTGGTGGTTGAGGCCAGGCCAGTTCCTACTGGATTTAGGCAGATAGTAGAGAATCTGCGGAGCCGGAAAGCGTTGGGTCATACCCATTTACTGGGGGCTTACAAAGACAGGTGAGAAAATAAACAACAAAGGGAAAGAGCTAGTAAACAAAAGAAAATCTACTATTTGCAGTATGGGTAAGGGAGCAAGAAAAACCACACCTCACAGTGGCAGGAGAGCGATCTGGGAGAATTGCACCCAGAGAAAGTACCCGTAGCCTTATTTATATAGGCTCTACACTCATACCATGTGTATGGCCAGTAGCCTCAGCCACCATCACAGCCTCCTGGCCCATGCAGGTTCGCATTCGATTCAGACACTTGGTAAAGAAACAACGGAGCCAAAAACTGGTGAGCTATCAGCTTGCACCCATTGGGCAAGTAAAACACACACTGGGCTCCAAAGCACACTCATTCAGTGCTCACAAAGCTACTGACTTATCTGAGTTTGCTAGAATCAAGGGTTTGTAGCTCACCAGCATTATTCACCTCTGTTTCCCATCTCCTTCTCTCTGAATAAACTACACAAACTTGCTTTTCCTACAGCACTCCACCATCTTGGCTGCTTCTCCTGGCCTCCTCCACGTGACCTTTCTCTGCTCTTCTCCCTGCTCTCTGCCCTCCTCCTCGAACGCAATCACTGTTCTCCCTGGAACAATGTGATCTTTCTTCCTTTTAAAACCTTTTGTCACGAAAGCCCTCCCCCAACACACATTAACATAATCACGCCCATCCCAAGCAAGAAGGGCAACTAATATGATCACCTGGGCGATGGGCTTCCACGTGGGCAGCACCATCTTTAACAAAGTGAGCATAATATATTTTATCTGCCCAACACCATGTAATCAAGCAAAGTGCTTGAGGCTGGTAAACCTGTGAGTAAGCCTAACACAGCTGCCCTACAGTTATAAACTCCTCTTCGTTTAGTCCAAAGTTGGTTTTTCAAGATGATTGTTCTTAAATTAAGTTGTAATCCAATTTGGTCCTAGTAGGTGGCAGTTGGAATGTCTGCCTACTCCATTGCCATGTTGGAATTGCTTGCATCATTTTTGAATAAATATTTTGTAAGACTTTGAAAATGTTATGTGATTAATTTGTGATTTTATCTTTCTAAGAAATATTATGAGAATAATTACTGATAGCTATAATTCTTTATTTCTAGCTAATTTCCTAAGAGAGGAAAATTTGGTAAATGTCTTATGAAGGTCTGAAGGCCTATAAAGAGGGATCTGGACAAAGATCTCCCAGAAGAGGGGTCCATTGAGTTTGTGGGCAGCTATCATTGGGATGTTTATCTCTATGGGTAATGAATATCTCTGCATTTTAAAATTTATGTATGGTACTTGTGGGGCAGTGTGTTAGGCTTGCTCGTGGATTTACTGCAAGCACTTTGCTTGATTACTGCAGGAGCATGTGGCAGAGGCATGTGTGCATAGCCTATATAAGCTATGGGTGCTTCCCCTGGGTGGCGATTCTCCCAGATTGCTCTCATGTCACTGTGAGGTATGGTTTTCCTTGCTCCCTTGCCCTTACTGTGAATAGCAGATTTTCCTTTCTTTATTAGCTCTTTCCCTTTTGTTGTTTATTTGCTCGCCTGTCTTTGCTCGCCTCCAATAAACTAGTATGGCCCGACACTTTCCGGCTCTGCAGTTTCTCTACTATCTGCCTGAATCCAGTGAGAACCTGTCTGACCTTGGCCACCAGCCTTACAGTACTCTAGATTGTTATGCTTTGATGATATTGAATAAGTCTTTATCATCTTGGACTTCAGATATTTGAAAGCTATTATTCTGCCTCTTGTTCTGGCACCTTCTATCTAGGCTATTCAGTCCTGTTTTATTCAGTTCTTTGACATATACTTTCTTTGTAAGATCACTACTGGAACCACGCAGGTCTGTCTTCTTCTCCTGGAGGACCTGCTGGGTCAGGATGGAGTCAGCCAGATTGGAGTGACCCTGTGGGTGGACAACTAATGACCATTGGGCATGGATCATTTCATTTCCTCACCATCTCAGCCAGATGTTTCTCCTCCCTCTGTCCAGTGTCTGGAAGGTTCATGGTTGTTGTCTCAGGCTTCTGTCAAATACATTTAAAAAAAAGGAATGAGAGAATAGTTATCAGAAACTAAGTTTTTTTCTCAATTTTTGTGTTATGTATGCATTTGCTTTCATTTATTGAAGTTTTGCTGAGTTAACAGATCTTTTCTCTCAATAACAGGAGTTTTTGTATCCTGGGAATAAGAAATGCCTATTGATTATTTTTAATTTTTCTCAAGTAATTTTGCTTAAATTATATAAATGTGTTGCTGTTTATATGCATTACTGATGTGGCTTGGAACCATCCTCCTCCACTGTCAATGGGGCAAATTCTCAATTGGATAAAAAAATATATATATTTTTTCTTAATAAGTTAAGCAAAGACTTGGTATTTCTGTTAAAGTTGTGCCTTTCCCCTTCTACCTAGGTGTGTTCTGAATGCAACAAACCTTTCTTGGTTGGAGATTTTTCTAATGATTTTTAAGGGCACTGATAATTTTAGCTTGTACAGTTCATTTTGGTATTATTTGCTGTCTTTTCTTTTCTTCAACACTTTTGTAAGCTGATATTTCACTCAGTTTCATAAATCAGCAGTCCTTTGGCTTCATCCATTTATCTATATTCTGATGCTTTCCGTATCTCCAATTCCACATTCTCACGGTCCATGTTGTCTGCCCCAGGAATAGCAATTTGATGGCTCATCTATAGCAAACATTCACCTATAGATCTGACTACTATTAAGAACTTACTACCCAGGCAGGTTTTTTGATTTTTTTCTTTTTTTAGTAAATTTGCTCACTCTTTCCTTCCACTTGTGAGATTCATATGAAAGCTATTTTATGCTTTTGTGAAGATTCAAATCTTCCTCCAAAGCCTCTGTCAGTGCTATCTGAAGTTGTTACCCAATTTTCTGATGGTTTTTAAAGGTTATTTAGGTTGTAGCTACTTGATGTTGAATTTGATGGATGTCTATTCTAAGCAGTTCATCTTGCTTATAATGTCAGTGATCAGATATGTTCAGAATTTTTTGTTTCCTTTCAAGCTTTTTAGAATCTCAAGTAAAGAATTGTAGCTATCTAGCTATTTATTCATGGTCTTCATATTCACTGTGTCTTATAATAAGTTCTCAAGTTTGACTTCGGTATAGTAGAAAGTTTCCAAACTCTCTTAAAAAGTAGCAAAACTTCTCAACAATTTGATGTTTTTTCTTTAGAGGAACAGGCACTCCAGTGGCCAGTTCTTTGTCCTTCCTTGTATAATAATAAAAAGTTTTCAACACAAAAACTCCCACTCTGACTATGAAAACCACCATCTCTCACAGCTTTCCTTGAGGAAGTAGGCCTGGGCTAAGTCTACTGAGACAATTCTCAGTTCTGGGCATGGAATCTCTAGGAACAGCATTACATAGAGCCTCAAGGCATCAGTAGACCCTCCATGGACACCAAGCCTTCTGATGGCTCACCTCAGTTTGCCATGACTCTGTGGCTATAACAGACTACATACTCTACATAGGGGATTCTGCCCAGAACTTCAGTGCCTAGAAACCAAAGCAGACCTCAGTGCAGGTAGTAAAGTGACAAGGAAAACTGCACCTCCCAACCTTCCCCATATCTTCACCCACAAAGTCAATGTCATGGCCCATATTCATGGGGAAATGGAAGTTAGAGTAGGCTCTGTAGGCCAGAGAGTATGGCCAGCAGCTGTGGTTACCCTTGACTTTTCCTGGCTGCACCAAGAACTAAGCAGGGAAATGTCTTTTCATATCTGTAATTTTTGTTTTGGGGGAAGTTCCATAATGACAGTTGGAGGCCACTAACACTGGCCACTGATTCTTTTTCTTCAATGGACTTTTCATCTTGTGGCCTTGCAGACCTAATCCAGGTCACAATGATCAGGGAGGACTCTGACTCTTAGTGGCTCCTTGGTTTGTGTCTGGCTGACTTTGAATGTGTGGGGAAGGGTGAGGCAGTATGATAGGCCTTGGGTAAGGTTTCTTCTCACTTCTCTATTTTCACATTTGACAACTAAGGAAGAAATAGTAGGAATTTTTAAAGTCTTCACATTTCAAGAATGTTCAGTCTACTATGTGATATTTTGCTCCATTCCTATTTTTCTCCTCTGTCCACAGGGTATTCATGGACCAGAGGGCTGGTAGCTGACATCTAACTCTTTAGCAGCTACTTTTTGAGACAGGTAGAACCTCCAACTTTTAGAAACTGCAGCATGCTTATTTGTGTGTGTGTGTGTGTTTGTGTGACAGAGATAGTGAGAGGGACAGATAGGGACAGACGAGACAGGAAGGGAGAGAGAAGAGAGATGAGAAGCATCAATTCTTTGTTGCAGCACCTTAGTTGTTCATTGATTGCTTTCTCATATGTGCCTTGACCAGAAGAGCTGGCTCCAGAAGAGTGAGTGACCCCTTGCTCAAGCCAGCAACCTTGGGCTCAAGCCAGCAATGTTGGGCTTCAAGCCAGTGACTGTGGGATTATGTCTATGATTCCACGTTCAAGCCAGAGACACCACGCTCAAGCTGGTGAGCCTGCATTCCAGTCAGCGACTTCAGGGTCTCAAACCTGGGTCCTCTGTGTTCCAGTCTGACTCTCTATCCATTGTGCCACCACCTGGTAAGGCAGCTTTCTCATTTCTTATTCCATTTTAGCCACTGTTTGTGTTCATTTGAAGAGCAGAATAAGCAGATGAGGCACTACTGCATTAGTGCTGCAATTGTTTCAAAATTATCCAAGGAAAATGTAAATAGTATTAGAAATAGAAACCCAGGAAAGATGCAAAGGTGTATGGTAGGGTGGGAGAGGGTCAGTATTAAGGTATGTACTAAACTCTTCAATGACCTTTGAGTTGTTTTTCTCTGTATGATATAGATAGCCTGATTTGAAGAAAATACTTCCTTATTCCATCAACCAACAGTAGAGTTTACTTAACTCACAGTTAAGTAACTGCATTTCAAGGCAACCTCCAGTTCTGTTTTGTTTTTTCTTAAATTATAGTTTACATTCATTATTATTTTTATTAGTTTCAGACATACAGCACAATGGTTAAGACAATCATACACATTATACAGTGATCCTCCCGATATTTCAAATACCCACCTGGCACCATAGTTATTACAATATTATTGACCTTTACATCCCCATGACTATTTTATAAATACAATTTTGTGCTTTTTGCCTTTTACGGTTTTCACTCAATCCTCCAACCCTCTTCCCGAATGGCAAAGATCAGCACAGATGGACCTAGAGGGGATTAGGCTAAGTGAAATATGGTAAGTCAAGGTGACCTCCAGGTTTTGATCTAAGGACATGAAACTTTTATTTTCCAACTGGATAGAGAAGGACTCTAACAACGCTGTACATAGTACCAAAAGTTATATAGTTATAACTCCCCTCAATAAAGTAGTATTGAAAATAATTATCCAAAAAATTAAAAGAAGGTAGAATATTACTCTATCCTCTTGATGATTTAATAGTGGAAACCACCTAAGTCATTTCTAAGTATATGTGTGTTATTTTTTCTTTTTTACTTATTATTGTGCTTACTATAAGGGCTATATGATACTCTGTAAAGTTAATGTGCCAATAGTTTTTGTCCTGTTGAATTAAATTATTTTTTATCCAATTGAGAGAACTGCTAAGTTACTGTTTATTTACCTGAAAAATATTAATCTTATCTTTTACATCTAGCATTAGAATAATAATTCAGTGCTCCTTCTTTCAGTGACTGTGATGCCAGTCTCTGGTATTCACCTTTCAAACAGCTTTATTGTGCTGCCCATTCCCTCATTGAATTGAACAAATTGGATAAATATTTCACAACTGTTCATTATATGTTAATGTTAGAGTCATACTTATTCTATTTTTTGAAAATTATACTTTGACTTAACACATTGAGGGAAAAGGGGCACTAGAAAAATTATTGCTTAAAATGGATAGCATTGTTTTTTTGTAGGAAGTGACAGAAACTCAAATTTATTCAAACTCTCCTAAGGAAGGGATGAATATTACCATATAACTAAAAAGTCAGATGGTGCAGATAACTGAAGATCTGGACTGATCTAATTCCTCATAAATGTTGTCAGGATTCTTCTCTGCTTTTCAGCAAAGCTTTTATTGTATTGGTTGGTTTCTCAGGCAGGCTTTCACCAGGTGGTCACAAGCTAATAAAACCTCTAGGCTCATCATCTTTCAGTTTAGCAAGTAAACATAATACTTATTTTTCATTACTCAAAATACCCAATGCTCTTGCTCATTTCTGTGGTTTAGTCACCCTCATCATCCTGAAGCATCTACGGACACTCTGGCCACCCCGGAGCCATGAATGGGGTCAGCTGACCTAAATATGTCAACAGAGAGGCAGAAGGGCTGTTCTCAGAGGGTGAATACAAGACAACAACAACAAAAACCAGAAAACAAGAAAGAAAAATTAAACAATAAATAAGGACATAAAACTTTATAATGACAAAGAATGCAACTAATAAAGAGTATCTTTTAGGAATGAGCCAGATATCATCAACAAACATGCAACAATAAATTAAGAGACAAAAACAATAGAAATAAAATGTAATTAAACCCACAAATTCGTATGTCTGATGTGCAGAAAGACCAATCACTAAAGCATTGCTTACACAGCAAGGAAAAACTGAGACATAGCCCAACAAAGAAATGGGGACAAAAACCAATCTGCCACCCTGATCTAAGGTACAGGGTGGAGTTTTAGAGGGAACAGTTAGGTATGTGGAAGCATTGGTGGGGCAAGTTTTTTTTTTTTTTTTTAATTTTAATTTTTTTTTAATTTTAAGAAACAGCAACAGAGAGAGTCAGAGAAAGGGATAGATACAGACAGACAGACAGACAGGAATGGAGAGAGATGAGAATCATCAATCATCAGTTTTTCATTGCGACACCTTAGTTGTTCATTGATTGCTTTCTCATATGTGCCTTGACCATGGGGCTACAGCAGACCAAGTAACCCCTTGCTCGAGCCAGCAAACTTGGGTCCAAGCTGGTGAGCTTTTTTTTTTTTGCTCAAGCCAGATGAGCTCACACTCAAGCTGGCGACCTTGGGGTCTCGAACCTGGGTCCTCCGCATCCCAGTCCGATGCTCTATCCACTGCGCCACCACCTGGTCAGGCAAGTGAGGCAAGTTTTAATTGGAGGATGTTGGAACTTGGCCATTTGTAGTAAGGGGTTTCAGAACTGGATCTTCCTGGATAACAGACCTTTCTTTTCTGAAAGCATCTTGTGTTCAAGTTCTGGTCATGTCTTAGTCCTTTGATTTTATGAAAAGGACAAGACTTTGGTTATAGGGACAGCTGGATTTTTTCCTCTCTTTAGTAAATTTACCTACTCTTCCCAGATGCATGACATGCAGTTTTTGGTCTGTTGTCTTTGAAAAGCAAATCAGTATCTTGTTAGAGATAGGACAGAACTGTTTTGAGCTGGTTCTGTAGTTACACGTACACAAATTAAAGATAAAATGTAATAGAAATAGAAAATTGAAAAATGTAAAAAATTATTATATAATTCCAAGAGCATGTAAAGCCAGTAGCCACAGCCAAAATCAGAGCCACCTGACCCATGCAGGTTTAGGTTCACATTTAATTCAGACAGATAGTAAAGAAACAGTAGAGCCAAAAACTGGTGGTCCGTTTTCCTTTATTCTAGACTTGTACTCGGCAAGCGAATAAAAACACACAATGGGAAAACACTTCCCTTTCCATTCAGAGCTCCCAAAGCCATTGACTCATCTGAGTTTTCCTACAATCAAAGGCTCCCTCCTCACCAGTCTTATTCACCTCTGTTCTGCATCTCCTTCTCCTGAACAATCTGGCTTCTCCTTCCCCATTCCGCCATTTTGGCTGCCTCGTCCACTTGGCCTCCCTGTCCTGCTACAATATGGGCTCCTCCTCTCTATAAGAATGTGGTCACTTTCTCCCCAAAATGGCCTCCTAGTTCCTCCTTTTAACACTTTTTGGTAGGACAACCCCCTCCTCCAGTACACATTAGCATAACCAAGCCCCTTACCAAGCAAGAAGGGCAATTACCTGTATTACATGAGAGCATCAGTCATCTTTAAAAATAAGAGTAAGAAAAAAATAACTTATCTGCCCAACAAGCAAAATAAAATTACTGAAGGCATTTGCTGTAAAAATCAGAAATAAGACATTTTTGTAAAGTATTACACTCTTTAAGCTATAGTTTACATGTAGGCACTTATTAATACAATTGAACAACACATCAATAAAAAATTTCCTAATGAAAATGGGCAAAAGCTTTAAATAGACATTCTCCAAAAAGCTACACAAATAGCTAATAAACGCATGAAAAGATGTTTTACATTATTAGTCACTAAAAAAATATTTTTTACATAATTATTTATGTAAATCAAAACAACAACAAGACGATGGGATACCACTTCACACCCCCTAGGATGGCTGCAATAAAAACAATTGACAGTAACAAGGCTTTATGAGGCTGTGGAGAAATCTGAACACTCACACATTGCTGGAGAGATTATAAAATGGCGCAGCCATTTGGAAAATAGTTTGGTGGTTCCACATAAAATTAAATACTGTATGGGGTTACCATATGAACCAGCAATTCGAGAGGAAGAGAATTTATTACAAAAGCAGAAAAGATACATAGATATTCATGGCAGCTTTATTCATAATAAGCCAAAAAGTAGAAATAACCTAAGTGTTCATAAACTAATGAATGGAGAACTAAAATATTTTTAGCTATACAATGGAATATTATGTGGCAATAAAATGGAAATGAATTACTGATACAATCTATAATATGATTGGACCTTGCAAAAATGTTATGCAGAAAAAGTCATAAAAGACCACCTATATGATTCTGTTCTTGTGAAACAGCCAGAATAGCAAATCCACTGAGACAGAAAGTACATTAGTGGTAATCAAGGTGCTGGGGGCTAAAGGGAAGGTGAAAATTTCTGCTAATGCCTATATGTTTATTTTTGTGAGTGAAAGTGTTAAAAATATTACATATTACTAAAAATGTTACTAAAATTACATAGTGGTGATGGTTATACATTTCTCTCAACACAGTACAATTTATTGTACTGCACATTTCAAAAGGGTGAATTTGATGGTACATGAATTGTATAACAATAAAGCTGTTATAAAAAGTGATAATGTATAATTTTGAAAATTGACTCATACAAATATAAAACGTGTATATTCCAGAGAATAATTTCTATTTATAGATTTTACCTTTTGGTGCCCTCTGCTTCTTGAGGCTTTGGGAACTCAGAGGCACAATGTGTTTTCTCATTGTCATCCAAATGACAGAGTAACAATGTTTTTAGAAGTATTTTATCATCAATGCTGCAAGGTCCTTCATGGAAAGATTTGCCCCATATATTAAATGTGTTGTTTTTCTTACAGATAGTGAACTTTTACACTTTGAATAACTGCTTTGCTCATTCAAGATATTTCCAGGTCACATAAAAATGAATAGGTAGATAATCTCATTCATTTATTCAAACATTTAATGAATATATATTGAGTGCTTTCAGTGTACCAGGCACTGCTGGACACTGGGTATATACCAACTGGGTACGCAGCTGTCCTATTGGAATTTACAATAGACTAACTCACTTTTCATAATCACTTTAGCATGTCTAGTCTATTTTTTACACAGAAGTCAGAATAATTCTTCCAAATTATAAAATAGATTATGCTTAAAATCCTTCAGTGGCTTTCTGTTGACCTTAGAATAAAAAAAAAAACTTTATATTAACCTTTAGAGCTTTGCACATCTGGCTCTGGCCTTTACTACTCACAGCACTTTTAGTAATTCTTGCTCTGGCCATGCTGGAGTTCTCTTGAGTCTGTCAACATACAGTCCTCTCTCTTGACTCTTGTCAGTTACATTTTTCCAGAAGTAAGCTCTTTTCTCAAATATGTCCTTAAAACTTTTCATAGCTTGGCCTTACCAGGCGGTGGCACAGTGGATAGAGCATTGGACTGGGATGCAGAGGACCCAGGGTCGAGACCCCGAGGTTGCCAGCTTGAGCGCAGGCTCATCTTGTTTGAGCAAAAAGTTCACCAGCTTGGACCCAAGGTCGCTGGCTCGAGCAAGGGGTTACTCGGTCTGCTGAAGGCCTGCGGTCAAGACACATATGAGGAAGCAATCAATGAACAACTAAGGTGTCGCAACACACAACAAAAAACTAATGATTGATGCTTCTTATCTCTCTGTTCCTGTCTGTGTATTCCTCTCTCTGACTCTCTGTCTCTGAAAAAAAACCCAAAAAAACTTTTCATAGCCAATTCCAATGCTGCCCTTCAATTTTGGTCTCATTTGAGATACTACTCCCTCTGGGAAGCATTCCCTGTCCTGTAGGAAAGGTTAGCTAACTTTGTCATGTGTACTAGTGATGTCATGCATTTTTCTTTACAGCATTTTGCATAGGTGCAATTATTTAATTATTTGTTTATATTTTATCTTGAATTGTATGTGTCAGAGTGCAGAGACTGTCTGTTGTGTTCATCATAGTATTCTTAGAGTCTAAGTCTTGATGGACATAAGAGCTCTTTGATGAATCTACAGTAAATCTGGCCTTTTGCCTGCATTGCCTGGACTATCAGAAGTGTCTCCTAATTGATTTCTTTTCTCCAGCTTTGCCTTATTAAAAGTCTATACGGAAAAATCCAAATTCCTTAGCATGGTGTTGAAGGTCCCTTTAACCATGATACTGTTAGAACTCACTTATCAATATTATTTCCCTTTTCCTGACCCATCCTCTGTTGAATTTATGTTCCAGATTAAAGTACATCACCTATTCCCCTCAATCCCTTGGGGACTTGAATATTTTTCTACTTTGTGCACCTCACTCAAAACCTAAAGCTTGTCTGAGAATTTACTGCATCTTTTTTTATCTGTTTATACCCCCAGTGCATAATAAAGTATCTGGCAAAGTTTGTTGAGCGGAAATGACTTTCTGACTTCACAGTAGAAACTTCTTGATTAATGCATGGAATTAGATTTAATTTCAGGCATTTACAATTCTTTACTGAACCTTCAATTACTAGCATTTCATGTCTCCCATGTGAGCACAGCAAGACAGTTGTGACAATCTCTGATTCTTTTAATGACTGAACAAAATGCTTCCATTTAAACTTTATGTAGACAAATACTCTGGCATTATTAAGTAGGTCTACATTTATTTTATGCCCAGTCAAAAATCCCACTTATCAAATGAGGTTATTAGAAATAAAGGCAAAACAAAAATAATAAACATTGGAACAAATCTTAGTAGAAGTATAGCTAATTTTCTCTTGTTAGTTTGGGGAATGGCCCTGTACCATGCCTTCCACTTCCCAGTTTTCAGTCCAGAAAGGCAGACATCAGGCATGTGGGCTTTTCCATTTCACATACTTGTTTGGCGTTAAGGCCGTAGAGCTGCACAGGGGCAGGAGGCAGACTGTCACCCTAGAATCCCTTTAGATTCTACAGGCATATTTATGGTTTACAGAATCTGCATGGTTTCTCTAAGGAAGTTTTAAAAATTGTTCTCTGTAGTTCACTGGTGTTCCTTTAAAGAATGTTTCATGATCTTAGGTTTGGGGGAAAACAATATACAGTCTACATCTTCTAGAGAGTATTTCAGGTTATTTCCATGCATAACAGAGTGTCAAAGGCTTTGATAAATCCTGGTATTTTAAAATGTTCATTAACTATGTTAAGTAGGGCAGTTCCAATATATATTTAACCAAAACCATATTTTTTCGTGGAGAGGTTCTGAATTTTCTGCTAAAAAATGTTTCTCAGAGATATTTCTAATGATTCATTTAGGGCTTTGTCCACAACTAATTTACCTTTAGGGGAAGTTGAAGGCACTGTAGCCTGGTGCCTGGCCAGATAGCTGCAAGTTTAGAGAGCTAGACCGTTGACAGCTGCAGTCCTCAGCTAGACCTCAAATCACTGAAGGGTCCATCTATCTAAAATTTCCCATGGGCTCACAACCCAGAAACTGAATTCCTGTGAAAATACCATGTGAACTTGACTGAATTGTGTATTTCCCTGGTTTAGCAATGTGAACATAGAATAGAATACCAAGCATTCTCTTGACCTTCTATAAGTGTCTGTGTCTATAGAGAAAGAGCAAATATATTTGAGACAAATATCTGCCTGTATGTTATTTTTCCAGATTTCCACTAATCATTTTTATTCAGTTCTTTACCTATATAAACTGAGAGTTATAGTATTCATAAGGACATTAGGATGAATTCTCTAGTGCAAAATTCACCAAAAGCAATGTAAAACTTCCTGTTTAAAAATAAATATTATTTGGAAAGATTGATGTTCCCTCACTAACTTAGATGAAGATAAGAACCCTTCATATGGCCCTGGCCGGTTGGCTCAGCAGTAGAGCATCGGCCTGGCATGCAGGAGTCCTGGGTTCGATTCCCAGCCAGGGCACACAGGAGAAATGCCCATCTGCTTCTCCACCCCTCCCCCTTTCATTCCTCACTGTCTCTCTCTTCCCCTTCTGCAGCCAAGGCTCCATTGGAGCAAAGTTGTCCTGGGCGCTGAGGATGGCTTTATGGCCTCTGCCTCAGGTGCTAGAATGGCTCTGGTTACAACAGAGCAATGCTCCAGATGGGCAGAGCATCGCCCCCTGGTGGACATGCCGGGTGGATCCCGATTGGGCACATGCAGGACTCTGTCTGACTACCTCCCCATTTCCAGCCTCAGAAAAATACAAAAAAAAGAACCCTTCATATCATAAGTATATACAAATGTGTAATATTTAATATTCAGAATATAATATTTTAATTAGTAATTGATCAACAATATAATCTATGCAATTGAAATGCACATCATGCCTGACCAGGTGGTGGCACAGTGGATAGAGTGTCAAACTGGGTCACAGAGAACCCAGGTTCAAAATCCGGAGGTTACTGGCTTGAGTGTGGGCTCATCCAATGTAAATGTGGGCTGACCAGCTTAAGCGTGGGGTCGCTGTCTTGAGTGTGGGCTCATAGACATGACTCCATGGTTGCTGGCTTGAGCCCAAAGGTGGCTGGCTTGTAGCTCAAGGTCGCTGGCTTGAGCAAGTGGTCACTTGCTCTGCTGTAGCCTCCCAGTCAAGGCACATATGAGAAAGCAATCAAGGAACAACTAAGGTGCCACAATGAAGAATTGATGCTTTTCATCTCTCTTTTTCTCTGTCTGTATGGCCCTATCTGTTGCTCTGTCTCTCTGTCTCTGTCAAAAAAAAAAAAAAAAGAAAAAGAGAAATGCACATCACTTTCATAAGTATCCTTTATAGAAGGTCCTTATTTTCACACAGGTGTATACAGAAATCCCACTGATATGTTCCATCCCAGAAGATAATACGTATATTCCTCCACTCACTGTCTGGCCTTCTCTGTCTTTGCTGGTATCTTTTTCTACACTGACCATCATCACTCTGACCTTAGAACAAAAAGATATCACTATGTTTCCTACAGAACAAGTCTTATCCTGTTCAGAGACAACAAAGGACACTCCTACTTTTAACTTACTTTACTAACCTGCTGAATTAAAATTAATGAAAAATACAAATAAAAAATGCATGTATGTGTTCATTTTTAGTTTACAGCATGAGGAGTTTTTAAAATAAAACAATTAAAAGTAGTTTCTGAAAAACTTAAAATAGATTAAAAAAAAACATTATCCCCCTTTAAAATTGTTTCTTTAATGCCTGGATAGTCAGATGTGGCCAGGTGATGATCACACCTGTATCTTCTTTTCAGTTTTCCCCCTTTTTACCATTTTTCACAGTATTCAGTAAAAAATGAATATAAACAGTAATGTATTTTCCCCCTTCCTTTACTTTCATATTTTCCACCTTTGATTATTTCAGGTTTTTGTGACAAGAAATGGTTTATTCCTAAAGTCACATTGGGGACCCTTGTGACATCAGCCTGCAAGAAAGTGAATTCTCAGATTACCACTTTACTTGTAAATACCCAAGACAATCTTTGACCAACAGTCAGATACCTGCAGTTTCTGCTTGACATACTCTTTCAGAATGTTACAAAACTCTTTGAAACCCACATATCTAGAACTGACTATCTTGTCTTCCAAACCTGGTTACTCTTCGGTATCTTGTAGCTTAGTATATCCACCTAAAATCTGAGAAACCATCCTTAACGTTTTCTTTACCTCTCACCAAATTTCCAGTCCTGATTTCTATTGATTTCATATAAAAAATATATCTCTAATATATTTGGGTCTTTCCTTTATATTACCAGCTGTTATCTTGTTTGGATGATTGCAAGTTGATGTGCCTTAATTATTCTAATCTCATTCAGTCTCCCCATATTTCACATCTGTCTCATCCCATTGGTGAGGTCACTAGAGTAACATTTGGAAAACACAGTTATAACCTCATCTTCTCAGGATAGAATGCCCTTTAATGGTAGACTTGACAAACCTTTTATATGACCATCAAGACCCTGTATGTGTGACTTCCAAACATCTGTCAATTCTGTTCTCTCACCAGCAACTACCCTCTGTTCTCAGCTACTCTTGAGTTCCTTTACAGATTTTGACATAATATTCTAATTTTTTGAGACTATTGTATCAAAATAAAATCACTAGTAATATTCAAAAGCAAGGTACAAAGATGTTTATATTTGCAGCAATATTCTAACCACAGCACTGGAAATAAATAAATATCCAATAATAGGAGAATGTTGAATAAATTAGGATACAACCATGCTATGGAGTATTATGCAAGCATCACAGATAATGAATTTAAACTGTATCAATATGTAAAGGTTTTTTATGTGAAATTATGTGGGTTGATAAAATGAAATGAATAGAAGCACATGCAGCATAATCAAATTTTATAAAGTATTTGATGCTTACATAGACTACCTTTATGTTTATAAATATATATGTGTGTATATAAATGCGTTTTTGTGAAAAGTACATAGAAAAGGATGCTTAATGGTTTGCTGTAATTGATTATCTGGGAAGGAAAAAATGAAAATAGTGCTATAGGGAAAGTGGGAGTTAGAAAAGCAAGCAAAATAATAGAAAAAATCTATTGCATTTCATAGAACTTAGCATTATGGTGTGACCCATTTATGACGTATTCTATGAGTATGTGTGTGTGTGTGTCTATATCTCTGTGTACATATACATAAGTGAGAAAACATAAAACTTAACATTTGTATGTAGCTATTGACTTCTGAGTTTGTTTATAAAATAAGTAACATTTTAGTGACAAAAGAAAGTTTTCCAAATATGTATACAATATATTCTCATAAAAATTCCAGACAGAAAAAGAATGAAGTATGTGTGCATGTGTGTCTGCTGGTACATGTTTGTAAAATTGAGGAAAATGTCATTAAAGGTTAGGTCTCACCAATTTGCTTTCCCTTCCTGGTGGAATTTACCATTCAGAATGGATTATGTATGTTTCCAGACCTTTAAAATTCATTTATAATCATAAATGAAGGTAAAAGTAGAAATATGTGGTATTTTTAATTTAAATACTGTAAATGATACCTTACTTTACCAAATTGTTTTTACTCATAATATATCTTACTATTTTCCTTTTAATAATTACCATCTATAAAGCCAGTAGCCACGGCCAACAACACAACCACCTGGCCTGTACAGGTTCACATTTGATTCGGACAGACAGTAATCAACAACGGAGCCAAGAACTGGTGGGCCATTACCTTTTAATCCGAGCTTGCACCCAGCAGGCAAGAAATACACACAGTGGGAAAACACTTCCCTTTCCATTCAGGGCTCTCAAAGCCACTGACTCATCCGAGTTTCCTAGAATCAAAGGTTTCTACCTCACCAGCCTTATTCACCTCTGTTCCCCATCTCCTTCTCTCTGCACAAACTCTGTACAAACTGGCTTCTCCTTTAGCATTCCGCCATCTTGGCTGCTTCTCCTCTCCTCCATGTGGCCTTTCTCTGCTTTCCTTTCTAATGTTAATCTTAGGACCAGAGAGAGAGAGAGAGAGAGAGAGAGAGAGAGAGAGACCAAGCTCCCGGTCTGCCCCATTTTATAGCATAGAAATCAAAACTTTAATCCAATATACAAATAAGGAAGTCTCTGATACAAAGTCACTTATCTGAGGCATAAATGGGATTCTCAGAAGAATGCACCACCCCCTATCATGCAACAATCAAGGGTATGGGCAAAAGCTTAGTTTTAAAACTAAGCCTTAGGCTATAATAACTTTGCCAGTTTACAGCCTGACCCCCACATCCAATGCAAACTATAAGTGAGCAAACATATATATCATATTTACAAACTTATTTGACCAACACCGTCTGTCTGAATCAAATGCAAACCTGCACAGGCCAGGTGGCTGTGTTGGTTTCCGTGGCTACTGGCTTTACAGTATCATCTTGGGTTTAGGAAGAAGTAAGCTTTCCTGTAACCAATCTCTTTCCTGGCTTTTCCCAGGCTTGTGCTCCATGCCCTTATCCTATCTAATCGTTTTCCCAGATTAGATTCCTCCCTTTTATGGTGCCATTTTAGCTCCCACTGTGCATGCCACATAGTAGAAGAACCTCCCTTTGCTTCATCTTGGCTTCTACTGCACATGCCTTGGCAGAAGAATTTACTGTTTTATTCCCTCGCTTCCCTCCAGTCCAGGATAATGGGACCCATTGCTTGGAAGATTGGAGGGATGTTAATCCCATTGGTGGGGCAATGCAGCTATGCCCTGGAGTGTCTGGTTAATAGCTGCCTAGTTAATCTGACTTAATTAGATGTATGGCTCCATTTGCTCCTTTTCTTTGTCAACAACTAACTAGCTGCCTTTGCTATCACTTATCTGACCCCATCTTTACTTCTGCCTTCCCAGACTCCTCACTAGTACTTGCACCATCTGAAATCTGCAGTTCACATATCTCATGGTTGTCATTTCCTACCGTTCCAGCCCACTTACCCTTGTTGTTCTAATCCAAACATTATTTTATCTCATGGAAATGTTCAACACATTGACTCTCCTTTCTTGTATAAATATATTTTTCCCTTATTTCTTTCCTTTCCAGGGTCAAGCTTCTACAAAGCATGTGAACATAATTATCATTAGCCATGGGTAATGGCAGAAGTAAAGGCATTCCAAGTTCAGATTTGTTTAAATGACATATCTCCATGATGGCACTCACATACTTTGAAAAATGTCTCATTTGTTTTAGAATAGGACTCCCTTGGATCAAATGATCTGAAACAGGATCTCTTCCATTAAACACACAATCACACTGTAATAGCTACTGTCATAAAACAAAACAAAACAATACTTACTTGACTCCATGCCTTCTCTAGGCTCTGCCCCATAAATTTGCTTTTTTTTTTTTTTTACTAGAGAACTATGAACAATTTTGTATTTCCAGTCTTTGCTTTCTTATGTCTTTGTATCTCATGTACTCTCACCAATCACTATGTTTTTTCCCGCACTTCTCCATAGAAACTGTACTTTCACAAGTCTTATTTCTCATAAGATAATTTTTATCCTTATTTTACATGACTGTCAGTCACTTTGGAGATATTTAATTACATCCTCTTTTTAAAAAACACCCTTTTCATTTAAATTTTTAGATAGTTCATACTCATGGGACTCCTCTTTCTTCTCAGGAAACTTCTCAGAATCTTTTCAACCTCTCTTTGTCTGCACTTGTACATGTTGGCGTGCCCAAGTATCAGTCTTCAGTGCTCTCCTCCAGTTACACTCATTCCAAGGACATGCTTTTGACAACCACATTTATATATCTTGCCTGACCTCACCCTTGCGTTTTCAGGTTATATACAATAACTTAGAGCCATTAGATGGCTCCTCTTGGATGGATAATAGTCATAGAAAACCAAACATTTCCAAAAAGACTTTTATACATCTCCCCAAATCCACTCTTCTCTGTCTCTATAATGACACTTCTACTATTTACCCAGATACTTCAGCATAACGGTACCAGAAGTCATTCTTGAATCCACTGGTTCTTTCACTTGTTAGCTTTAATCTATCCTGAAGAATTGCATATTCCACCACACTACTCTATCAGTTATCTGTTTTTAACTAAATAACATTCTTCAAGAAATAATCTATTCAGTGTTCTATTTTTAGTTTCCCTTGACAGAATGTAAATATGTTGAGAGTTGTTTTATTGCTGTATTCCCTTATCTTACAATCAAGTCCTTCAAATAACAGGTGCTCAGTATATTGACTAACATTGCAGCCTGTGCTTAGACAAGGACTAAAGCATATTTTGACTTTTAAGGAAACTTTCTAAACTAATGTGTCCCTATAATTGGAAATGAGGAGGATGAAAGGGAAGGAAAAGTAAAAGGGTAGAAGAAAGGAGGGAGGAAGGGAGGAAAAGAAGGAAGGATGGAGTGAAAGAAAGAGGGAGGGTAGATAGGAGGGAGGGAAGGACAGAAAAAGAAAGAGGAGAAATCATTGATTACCTTGGTCAATTTTCATCTCTTCCTATTCCTAACTACAAGTCAACTCAGAAAAAAATTAGTCCACAATTTTGGGATGCTTTTCCTTTTTTCATTTGATCATATTGGGACTGTAACACCAGTCTAGTTGTTTTACATTAAAAAACAAACTGCATTTTTATAAAGATTTTATGTATCTAAACAATTTTTACTTCAGCTTTTAGGTTAGATTTTTCTCTAAGAGTTCTGAACTAAATGATTTTAAATGGACCCATATTAAATTTACTTAATGATTATGAATAAGATTGAAATGCAGAAGCTCCTTCTGGTAATTTCATTTGCAGCTGTGCAAAAATAGCAAAGCAGAATCAAGCTCTTGCTCACAGTGGGCCAAATACAAGTTCGTGGAAATATTGTCCTGCTTCTACCTGTTCTCCTTTCCTCCTCTCCTCTTCCTTTTTCTAATTGTAAATATAAAAAGATTAAGAGCGGTCAACTTTATGAAGATAGCTACAGAAATCCCTATGAAGAGGCAACTTCTGAAAAATTAAAAGGAAAGGAAAAGAGAAGCCAGCCTCCCAAGGCCAGACTTTCTGTGGCTCCAAGTAAACACTTTTTAAAAACAGTCTTATTTACTCTTTGCTAAGTACAGAGTAAACATATCTCTAGGCATTGCAAAGTAGAGACAGTAGGTCTTTTCTCCCTTATTCAACCTTAACATTTTTCTTTTTTTTCCCCCACAGGAACTGGGCATCTTGTATAAATATAGAAATCTCCTATGGATAACTTATTTTAAAGGCAGTGCTTCACAGAGCTTTAATAATTTATAACTTACTATAAATATTCCTTGTTGCAACACAAGAATGTACGAGTGTTTTAAAAGTGCTGTTATGATTATAACTTATATTTTTCCCATAGCTGGCTTATGGAATTATTTGTACCTTGAATTTCTAAGCAGCATGTATATTATTTGGATGGTGGTTTTTCCATAATTTTATGATGTGATAGTCTGACATCACATTTTTTTCATTCCCCTTAATACAAACTTAGCAAAAGCTTTTTTATAATACTATACTATCACTAAACCAGAATTCTAGTCATTATGACATTAATTTTTCTCATTAAAAGGAACTTTGGATGGGAAAACATCTGGCATACTAATGGAAATTTTTAGGAAAATAGAATATATTTTATAATGGCTCCTTAGAGTTCAGTTTTGCTGGATTTCATTTCTGATCATATAATTTTATTGTATTATTACTTTTGTTCAATTAATATTGTTTAATTATTGTTTGTTTCATTCACTGGTTTAAAAGTTTATTAATGAATGTTTTTTATAATTTCATTGATGTATATATTGTATTATATTAAAAAATATACTAAGATCATGTTTTAGGTGAAATCTACCTGATTCAGAAGTTGAGTTCATATTACAATATAGGAGTACAGCATACTATGTATCTATAGGATCAAAAGGTATATCTTTTTTAATCAAAGCAATGAAATATAAGAAAATTAATGTTTTTGATAATAAAAAAGGAATTAAACAGGATTTTTATAATGTTTTTATGAGTTTTATATATCTGCTTTCTTATTTTTTTTAATTGCATGTAACTATAGGCATTCATGTACCAAAGTAAAATTAAGCTACAAATAAGACTATTTATGATGTTAACAACAAGCCTGATCTGGGCACTGTATTAGTCAGGGTTCTCCAGAGAAACAGAACTAATAAAAGATATATCATGGATATATCTATATTAATATCAGTATATAAAGATATTTATTATGGGGAATTGGTTCACATAATTATGGAGCTGAGCAGTCCCACAATCTGCTCTCTGCAAGCCGGAGACTCAGAAAGCAAGCAGTGTAATTCAGTGTGGATCTGAAGGTCTGAGAACTAGGGCTGCTTATGGTATGAATTTCAGTCTCTACAGGAAGGGAGACAGATGAGAAGCATCAACTCATAGCTCTGGCACTTTTAGTTGTTCATTGATTGCTTCTCATACATGCCCTGATGGATGAGGCTCCAGCCATGCCAGTGACCCCTTGCTCAAACCAGCAACCTTGAGCTTCAAGCCAGCGACTTTTGGGCTCAAGACAGTGACCATGGGATCATGCCTATGACTTCACACTCAAGCTGGCAAACCTGTGCTCAAGCTGGTGTATCTGTGCTCATGCTGGCGACCTCGGGGTTTTGAACCTGGGTCCTCAACATCCCAGATTGATGTGCTATCCAATACACAACCACTGGTCAGGCTGAATCTCAGTCTTGAGAGCAGGAGAAGATGAGATGCCATGTCCCAGGTCAAGCTGTGTGGTTAAGGGAAATAGGAGAATTTCTCTTTCCTTCAACTTTTGTTCTGTTCAGACTCTCAGTAAAGGAGATGATGCCTGTTTACATTGGGAAAGTCTGTCTACTAAGTCCAGTGATTCAAATGCTAATCTGATCTGAAGTCACCTTCACAGACACATGAGGAAATAATATTTAATCTGGGTACCTTGAGGTCACTCTGGTGATACATAAAATTAGTCATTACATAGATTCAATATGCAGTTATAATATCATTAAACCAATATTTATCAGTTGTCCCCCAGGTGAAATCACTGAAGATATTAAAATTTGATAACAACTTTTAAAGGGTATTTATAATACCAAAATATCATTTATTCTCTAAATATTTTAGTAAGCAATTTCATGGATCTATGTGAATAAAAAAGGTTTTAATTTGAACCATGAATTTCAGGTGCAACTACAAATTAGTACAATTTTTGTATTGAAAATCTAATATTTTGAAGACAACATTGAGGATTCATAAATTCAAGAATATGTAACATAGTTAATTGTAATACATAATGAAATCTGATACAACTTTTCTTTTTTAATTCTGTTAATCAGGTATATTTGATAAGATTCAATTATTTTGTAGTGATAGTTTATAGCTGAAGAATACCAAGTATTATATTTTACAATGTTATCTGGATTTTGAAGAAGAAAGAAAAATCTTTCATTGCTAATTCGTGAAATTAGAACTTGGAGTGTGTGTATCATGGGAGGAGCTCTTTCCATAAATCACTTACTCTGGTTTTTCTCCTAAAACCAAGTCAGAAATTAGATTGTCTAGTATCCCTATAATTCTTTTATCCCCACCTCTGTTACTTCCCTGGAATCTTGAATGAAATAACTTCCCCTGTTTTATCTCATCCACTTCCACATACACAGGGAAAATGGGATTCTATTATCTATATATCTAGATCATTTTCAATTCAAATTATTCTATTCCTGTAGGACACTTAGGAACCAGGCCTTACATAATGTGAATCTCTCACAATAAATATGAATATATGAATAGTAAGACCACTGAGGAGCCTAAAAAAGAGAGTATTGATTCAGAAGTAAATAGACTCTTCCACTGACTAGATGCTATCTTAGCAAAGATATTTTTCTGCTTTGGTCTTCAAAGATCTTTTATATTACTTTCAGTGAATGGCTCTAAAATTCGTCCTCCCTCCCTCCCTTCCTTCTTTCCTTTCTCTTTATTCCTTTCTTCTCTTTTTCCTTCTTTTTAGTTTGTCTTCTTTTTACACCTTTCTAATTTGTGTTTTATCTGAGTTATTTTCCTCCTGCTTCTGAAAGATTTTCTTTTTGATCTTTTAATTTTTATACATTCTCTAATTTCCTTCATTTTCAGAGCTTTAACTATTGGTTTAATGCAAGTGATTCTAATTGTTAACTTTCTTTATGTCTCCAGTTTATTATTGAGAATTACCTTTTTGAGGTCTCTTCAAATCAAAGTTCAAAGTCTCCAATCCATTATTTAGAATTACCTTTTTGAGGTCTCTTCAAATCAAAGTTCTAAGTGAGATGTACGAAACAGATAAACCAAAGCAGTAAACTCATTCTACCTTCTGTCTTCCACACATTGGTTGTTGGGTCTTTAGTCACCCTGGTTACTAGATCTAAAACTGCTAACAGCTTTAATTCTCTTTCTTATCTCTTACAGTAAATCAACCCATAGCCATATCCCATTTATTCCACTCCTAAAAGAGCTTTCCTTTTCTCCTTTCTTTCTGATTTCATGGGTTCTTTTTGAGTTTATTCTAATATTCTCTTGTTTTATCCTTGAGAAATGTCTCTTTGTCTACTGGATCTTCTAAAACAAGGTTCTGATAATATCATTCCTGTGCTTTCTAATCATGAATTAATATATTGCATAGTTTGAAAAATGTAGTGTAAACTTCATGAACCTGACACTTAAGCATTCCTCTCCCTATGATTTGGTCCAACATATTTTCTTAAGTTCTCATTGAAATAAAGCTAAGATCATGAATTTCATCTGTGTCTGGGGAAGTTAGTCTTCTGATTTGTGGTTACAAATTTTACCCCAACACCAACCAGCTCTTTTGCAAATTATTTCTGAGAACTATAGGGAACTGGGCAAGAGAAGGTAAATAAATTCATTTGTTGTTATAACTGGAAAAAACTGCCAATAGTATGTTTTCTCCAGATAGTTTAAAAATAGTTTAATGGAGCATAGCACATTTGAGCAAAAACTTACCCTGTTCCTTATTTTTACCTAGTAGTAGTAGTGGTGGTAGTAGTAGTATTTTCCTCAAGCATACTTGCAGGAATTAATTACAAATTGCTTATGTAATTTCTTTTAATTACCTTTCATTTTGACACCAAGCATCCTACTGTGGTCTGCAGAAAAACAATCTACATACAGTGATGAAGAGACCACCTTTGCCTCATCCTCTGCACCAGATTGCTTAGTAAACACTCAATACCTCCACAGGCCCTGGCCAGATTGCCTTGTTTTTTAGAGCATCGTCCCAAAGCACAGAGGTTGCCAGTTCCACCCAGATCAGGGCACATACAGGAACAGATTGATGTTCCTGTTTCTTCCTCTCTCTCCCTTTCTTTCTCTAAAATAAATAAAATAAACAATAAAAAGCTCTACATGTAATCCTTTTGCATAGTCTTAAACTATTTTTAAAAATTTTCAAACTATTAGTCTTAAATTTTTCTTTTCATTTTTTTGTTACTAATAAATATTTAAAAAGACTGTTGCAAAAGAAATGGAGGCCGTGCTTATGAGAGTCCAGTGAAAATAGACAAACGTTGTTCTTTACAAAGCCTTTTTGAGATTATTAACTAAAATCTTTTCAATATTTGAAGATTTGAATAAGAACATTTGAACAGACACACAGAGGTTCTAAGAGAAGTTTATACTTTTGGATGCTAAGTGACAAGAAGTTGTTGAAACAAATACAAGATCAGAGTTAGGAGCAACTGAGTTATTTCAAGGTGAGAAGGCAAGCTAAAAATCAGTGGAAAGCCAGAGATGAACTTACAGCAGGAGGAGGTAAGCATCAGGGAGGAAAACAGGTTTTTTTCTAACCACTTCAGACTGATTGCAGGGGAGGACAGTTGAGACAAGGGAGGAGAAAAAGGCGGAAATTGCAATATAAGTCAAAGATGAAAAATTGTCAAAGTTAAGTGTGAGGATTTTATCAATGGCAAGAAGGTGCTAGTTATTGAAATGTTCCAACCAAATCGGCTCACCTCAGGGGAGCTAAGGTGCAAGGCTAATGTGCTGGTAACAGATGGCTTTCCATTCCCTTTCAGGGAAGTGCGAGGTAGAGCTCCCTGATAGCAAGTCAACAATATTAGGGCTTTGACATTTTTTTTGTATTTATGGGCATCTTCCCTATAGGCTTGTGCTTTTGGATATACTAAAATATAACATAACTTTATGGCTTGTACATTTTCTTTTGTACTTGTAAAAAAAAGTTACAAAGATGATAATGGGAATAAAGATCTAGTGAGGTGGGTATTTTCAGCTCTCCATCTGCATTCCTGGGACCCTTGTTTAATAACAGATATGATCGTAGGTCCAGCATGGGAGGGATAGAGCGAGATAAGATTGTCCTTAACTCACAACTGCAAAGTGGTTTTGCTCTCTCAGATTTCAAGGATAAGAAAACTTGGATTCGAAGAAGTTCCATAACTTGTCTAGAGTCCATGGCTAGTCCCATTGGATCATGATTGCTGCGTTTCCTTTTTACTCTTATTTTGTTTTCAAAGATGTTGTAGCTTTGCTAAACAATCTTACTCTTGACATTTTTACCATCAACTTATCTTCCTTTAGTTCTGGTTACTAGATCTTGTTGATAATGATGATACTTTCCACCTTTTTAAATGAATATTTTAGCCTTTTGTTAATATATTTATAGTCTGTTATCACAGTTTTTCAGCTTCAGTGATTGGAAATTCACTTTGAGTCTTTTAACACCTTGGCATTACACTTCCCTAACTTCTCACTTTCAAAATTTTCCTAATCCCTGCTGAGTATTTTTTTCAAAAAGACTTTATTTTTTTAGAGCAGTTTCAGGTTCACATCCAAATTGAACTGATGGTACAAAAATTTCCTATCTAGCTGTTGGGCAAATAAGTTTGTAAAATTTGTGTTATTTGATTTTGTTCACTTTTATTAAAAATGGCTGCTGCCCATGTGAAATGGCTAATTACCTTCCTGCTTGGGAAGGGGCTTTGTTATGCTAATGTATACTGGAAGAGGGGTTGTCATACCAAAAATTTTTAAGAAGCAGGAGAAAGGAAAGGAAGGAGGCCACGTTTTTGCAGAGAGGCAGCCAAGATGGCAGGGTGCTGAAGGAGAAGCCAGTTTGTGCAGAGTTTGTGCAGAGAGAAGGAGATGAGGAACCAGAGGGGACTGAGCTGGTAGGGGGCCTTTGATTCTAGGAAAACCAAGAAGTATTCAGTAGCTTTGTGAACACTGAATGAGTGGGTTTTGGTGTCCTGTGTGTTTTTACTCGCCTGCTGGGTGCAAGGCTAGAATTAAGAAATGGCCCACCAGATTTTGGCTCTGCTGTTTCTCTACCATCTATTCAAATCTAATGGGAACCTGCGTGTGCATGGTGGCGATAACCACGACTGCTGGCCATACACCAGCCTTTGCCCCCACACGTGCATAGCGCTCCCCCATTGTCAATTTCCTCCACCACAGTTATGATTGGTGACCCCACACTGACACATCATTATCACTCACAGTCCATAGTTCATTTTTGGTGTTGTACATTCTATGGGTTCGGACAAATGTACAGACATGTATGCACCATTATAGTATCCTACTGAATAATTTTGATGCCCTACAAATCCTCTGTGTTCTGCTTATTGATTTCTCCCTCCCCCCTCCCCCGGCAACCACTGATCTTTTTACTACCTCCATAGTTTTGCCTTGTTCAGAATGTCATATACTTGATATACAATGTGCAGTCTTTTCAGCTTGGCTTGTATTACTGAATAATAGGTATTAAATTTTTCTTTATGTTTTTATATAGCTTGATAGGTCATTTCTTTTTAGCGCTGGATAATATTCTATTGTCTTCATGTACCACAATTTATTTATTCATTCACCGAATGAAGGACAACTTGGTTGCTTTCTAGTTTTGGTAATTATGAATAAAACTGCCATAAACATCTGTATGCAGGTTTTTGTGTGGACATAAATTTTTAATTCCTTTAGCTAAATAGCAAGGCATGTGATTGCTACATCATAAGGTAAGAGTTTGTTTGCTTGTTTTTGCAAGATAGCCAAACTATCTCCAAAGTGGCTATATATTTATACAATGTTGCATTCCCACCAGTAACAAATGTGAGTACTTGTTGCTTCCCATTCTCATCAGTATTTGCTGTTGTCAGTGTTCCGGATTTAGCCCCATTGGTTTCACTTCTTTTCTCTCTGCATGTAATTCATGAATCCTTCTCTTCATGGGCAGTGTCACTATTGTAGTTCAGAATAAAATTTCTTTTCCTGGACTACTGTAGCTGTCTATTAACAATCTAACTGTCCTTAATAGGACTCTCTCTAGTTCAATTTATAAAGAGCTGTGGGATTCATTTGCTAATATCAGCTCTGATATTTTGCTTTATGATCCAACAGCCAGCAGAAGCTTTTGTCTAAAAATAAAACTTCTTAGCTTGGAATCTAAAGCCTTCCAAGGTCTGACTTCAAACATAATTGCTTTTTATAATCACCTTCCACGTCCCCTTCTTTCCAGACAAACCAAAATTTTATTCGCTTTCTGTGTTAGCTTTATATTTTCTTGTACTTTCTCTGTCTTTCATCATCATTCATTCATTCATTGTTCAGATAACATGATACATCCAGACCATCTCCAAACTACTATCTCCTCCTCCTGTGTACCTCTTGTATCTAGCTGCTTCTTCCTTTACCTCTTGCGCCACTGACTTTGGGCCCAGCAATTCTCCAGTGTTTTACTGCCAGAACTTCTTTGGTCTTCCTTTCTGCATATGACTGTCATAAAGATTTTTCTCTTGTGGAAATCTTCAGCTACCACTTTCCTTCTTGGAACCCATGGCTTGTTCGCCAGTTACTGAAGCAAATTTATTAAGCTTGGTATCCGAGTCATATTATGGCTTTTTAAAAAACAGATATAATCGCCACATATAATTATATTAGTTTCAGGAATACAACATAAAGATTCAATATTTGTATGTATTGTAGAATGATCACCACAATAAGTCTAGTTAACAGCTGTCTTCATACATATCAAGGCATTTTAATGCCTTATATCTTGTATACCACTTTCTTTCATTATGTACCTTATGTTCTATGTGAACATGTTAAGTTGTTGTGTACCTCTCTTTGCTTTTCTCCTCTATCTTGTAATTTCTCTCTGCTTTGTCCACCCTGAGACACTCCTAATTCATCCTTTAACCTGCTGTTTAGAAACGGCCTCCTGAAGCTCTTTCCTGAGCAACCCAAACAGAGTTCATCTATTTTCTGAGGGTTACAATGTAACTTACTTCCCTGTATTTTTTTGGTTGTTTTTGTCATGTTGTGTTACAGTTGCTATTTTACATGTTTGACTTGCCTATTAGCATGTATACCAGCCACACCTTTTCCATGTGTATTTGTGTCTCTAGCATCTAACAGAATAGAGATTCAATACATACTTGTACATTTATAACTTGGTTGAATTGAAATAAACATTAACATTCTCAGGTCCAACAACTGTTCCAAGTCTCATCCCAGTGGAGTGGTCATTCCCCCAGCTGTCTTTCCTGATTTCTTTCTTAACCCATCACCCTGAGCTAAAAATGATCCCTCCCTCCTGGAGAGGTCCGTAACACCTTGTCTGTCCCACTATTCTGATACACACCACTTGCATTTTGATGTTTGGATGGAACCCTTTTCTACTTTCCGTCTGAACTGCCAGTGCTTTTAGGAGAAAAATTTAGTGTCTTATCTTTTATCTCTTATAATATCTAATGCATGTTCTTTGCAAATACTGGAAGCAAAATAAATATAGGTTGTATAACTGAATTGGTGCACACGGTTTTAATGCTCATTGTATGGAAAGTAAAAAATTTAGAACTTTAAGGAACTTTGCAATAATCTAATCACAATTCTTTATTTTACCTATAAAGAAATCAAGTACAAAGAAGTTCTGCCACTGTTTTCAAGATCTCAGCATTTAAGGAGGAAAAATTAGGATAAGAACCAAAGTATCTTGACTCCCAGGAAATGCTTTTATATATTTCCAATTATATTACTCTGCCTCTTTAATTAAATAAAGTTTCAATAAGTCTTTTTAATGCTTTACATCGGTACCAGTCTGTGGGCCATTTGGCACCAGTCCACAGAGAAAGAATAAATAACTTACATTATTTCTATTTTATTTATATTTAAGTCTGAACAATGTTTTATTTTTTAAAAATGACCAGATTCCCTCTGTTACATCCATCTAAGACTCACTCTTGATGCTTATCTCAGTCACGTGATACATTTATCCGTCCCACCCTAAAGGCCGGTCCGTGAAAATATTTCTGACATTAAACCAGTTCGTGGCCCAAAAAAGGTTAAGGACTACTGCTTTACATGATGATTTGTCCAATTAATGACTTAAGTTTTCAATTATAATTTTATAAATTATACAAAGATCTTTGCTAGATAACTATTATTAAAAAAACAATGAATTTTTCATTTGGAGAAATGATATTTTGTAAAGAATCATAATAACCCTCATAAAATCAAATCAAATTGAGGAATAAGATACAGAACTGTCACAAAATGAGATCTTCATATTAATGTGTTCATTGTTATTTCTAAGAAATAACCTTATGAAGAAAACTACCCTTAGAACTATTTGAGAAATGGACCACATATTCAATAGCATTTTTTTTTAATTTTAAAAATCATTACAAGTATGTGCTTAGTCATACATATGAATATAAATTATAAATAATATCCACTTTGGTTAAGTAGTCTTATTTATATAAGCAAGTAAGTTTATTGATATAAATTTCCGTATTTTTTTGAGGTTCATGTATTTTTCACATGTATACATACAAATTATGAATTATATTACTGTGAATAGCATCCATTTGTCACAGTTGCCATTTTGCACAGATAGTTTGATTTCTCCTGTGTGAAAACTTGACAAACATTATTTGTCTTAAAGATTAGTATTGAGGGGTAAGTAAGAACCTGTCGTTGTTTTGTACTCTAGCAAACATTACATTCTCAGAAAGGCTGGAGCATAGTTTTTAACTGTCTTTTAATATTTTCTGTTTGGAAGGTAAATAAGATCTGTGGCTATCCAGATAGAGCACCCACACAAAGTACCCGCTGTTCTTTTGATGGAAGTAGAGAGAAGCTTGGAATGAAGATGTCTACAAGAAATGGTGAAGAGACACTTGCCAACAGAAGAAAGTAAGACATTTGTTTTACAACCAGAAAGAGAAAAGAAAGTAAGCCATTCACTTTACAACAGAATGGAATGTATTCAGTTAACTAGAACAAAATATACTATTGAAGAGACAAAAGATAAACATTAATTACCTTTAAAATTCACTAGTTTCTTCTTATTACATTAATTAGAATGATAGCTCCAACTTTTGAAGTCAGTAAGACATTTTGTAAAAGGAACATTTTCTGTAATACAATATGGTGGGCTCTAGGAACATATAATCATTTTGCACTTGAAATGTTGACCTGCAGATCTTTAGGACTTATTCATCTTGTTTTATTGAAAATTTATGCCCATTGATTAGTAACTCCCTATTTCTCCTTCCCTATGGTCAACAATACTGTAATGCAGTGGTTTACAACTACCAGTCCATGGACCAGTGCTGGCCCACCAAAAATATTGTGCTGGTCTGCAAAAGAATTAACCATCTGATGTTGTATGAAGATTATAGACCCAAAGATTATAGACTCTAATAAATTTGTATACTAATAAATTTGTTAATAGGGTATATGTCATGGTAAGTGTTCTTATCATAATACAATAAAATTAAAATATAATTAGCATGACTAAAGATTGGATTTTTAATTTTCTTTAATTAAGTAATGTTGGTCTAAATTTCATGTAGCTAGTGGCTACTCTATAGGACAATGTAAGACCAAAGGAGTACACATGCAAATGGTGTGATGACTGTTACTAGAAGTTAAGACTGTTAAGAAAAAAAAGTTGATATAAAGAAGTTTTCATATCTTTTACCTAGAATGCTGAAAATGGCTATCTGTAGATTCAAAATGATTCAACATTGAGTGGCTTGCTTTTCTAACTTACTCTTCTACCAGTATTCTCATTGTTATTTCACATGTTAAATTAAAACCTTCATTAGTATCCCTTTGCTTAATAATTGACTGTTACTGAAAAATTCATAAAACTGGAGGAAATTATTATTTTATTTATTTTTGTGTTCAGTTGACTAGTGTATGCTCTGGCAAGTACTCGATTCTCAGCGCATGTTTTGAATTGAACTGAAATTCATAGTTTTATATTTGATTATAAATTCAAATTATTATTTCTAATAATACCAGATGGAGAATTCAGCATTTTACATAGCTTTACTCTCTGTAATGTAAAATTTGTTTCTTTCCTTTTGGGACAGCGTTCCTAATTGTCTCCTTCTGTCCTCAGCTGGGCTATATCAGCATGGGATAAAGAGCTGGGCTAAAGCTGGCTATTAGCTAAGTCATAAAACAGTTAGCTTTTTTACATAAAAAGTAGCTGTTCATTTTCTCTCAAAACACACATAGTGATAAGCAATTATTTCCTGAATTTGAGAGTTAGTATGCTTTGGTTAGTGTGGTTTTATAATAAAACCCAGCTAAGGAAGACCTTAAGATTTTAAAGATCATGACCTTTCACCACCAAAATCTCCCAGTTATTGAAAACAAAAACAATATCCAACACTTCACATGGTTTCTTCACTAGGAAAACTAAGCCAATGCAGGTGAAATGTTACAAAATGTCTCAGGAAAAATAAGGACCTCTTATGAGTGGAGAGTTTTACAGGTATCTATTCTGGCCATTGAATAGACTACATTGTCCCAAATCTTGCAAACTCATTGTTTCTCTGCCCTTGACCAGCCAACCATCTTTAGCCATTGCCCACAAATCAGGATTGATCCATCATGAGCAGGCTTAAGTTGCACAAAGTGAACAACTGGAGATACTGCAAATGAGCCCATTTAAGCATTTAATTTTTACAGATTTTTATTGCCACTCCTGAATGGATCTTAATTGCTGTGGTACTATAATTTTGCTAGTATAATTTTGCTTGATGCCTAAAAATTGTGCAGACTTGTCATAAACTGGACATGAATTTTCTTTATACTTTATCAGCTGATGATTCCCTATGAGGTCATAAATTTCCGTTGCAGCAGGTGGGGAAATGTAAAGGGAGTAGTGCTGGATGAGTGTGGTCTTCTTCCATGCATCTTACTTGTGATTTCTTTACCTGCTTAAGTCTGATTTACAATAGATTACTCCTACGTAATGATATATTGCTTCTCCACAAGCCGGATCTTATAGCATGGCAGACCACTTAGCACTTAGTTTATTATGGACGTCTCAGGTGGCAGAGTTATGTGCTAACTCATGATCAAGTGTGTAGTTGCTATCAGTGCCCAGCTGCAAACCAACCAACCAACCAACCATCTAGCCAGCTAGCCAGCCAGCCAGCCAGCCAACCAGCCAACTGACCAACCAATCAACCAACCAAAGGAACTAAACTGTTTTTAGCAAAAGGAGGAATAACTTTGCTCCCAAACCTTGGATGGCTATAGTATGAGTCTCAAATGGGGCTTTCCATGTTTCTGCTGAGCATCTTTATGACTTCAGGCACCACTGATTAGATGATCTGGGCCATCTGGGCTAAATACCAGAGCAGCTTCAAAAACCAAACTACAGAGACTTTTTTTATACAAACTCTCTTTGGGGCTGCTTTATAAATAGGTTAGATGCACACACTCAGTGCAAAGGGACCCCAAACACACTGTGGCTCTTTCTGAGTGCTAGGTCATCTTAAGTGCAAAAATTGGTCTTTTAACTTAGTAGAATATCCCTATAATATCCACACTACTAGACATTTAGAAGCCCTTCTGAACTGTCAAGCACATGAAATGTGCTTTTCCCACCGGAAGCATGGACATGTCTACTAAAGCTTTTAGGATGATGTGATCAATGTTATCGTCATGGTGTCTGTAGGATGCTCAATCAGGGCTTCTGTCTCTCATAGCCTGGGAGAAGTGCCCTGATGTCTAACAGTGAAGGGGTTCTTGTTAAAGAGATCAAAGCATTTGTCAGATTCTTAGCTAGACAGCAGATGACAGGACATGGTTTGAATAACTCTAGCGTACACCATATACAAAGGAGAATGTAATTGGAGTCATCCTTTGGCTCCATTTATGATAATCCAACCATTCCCCAAGTCTGCCTCAGTGTACACAGACCAGGCAAACCAGGAAGATGAATGGCGAGGATCGGCACCAGCACTGCATTTTTCATGTCTTTGAGAATGGCCCTAATCTTAGTAATTCCCCACGGATATGATATTCATCTGTTTTACTATTATCGCCTTTGCTTTGAAAAGTACTTTAAAATCTTCAAGCCCTTTTATATACTCTTGTTTTCCAAATTCTCTTAGATATTGGTGTAATTTACTTTTCAAATATATCTGATAATCTTTTTCTTGCAATTTGCTTGGAGTTTTATTGAGTAAATAGACTGATTCAAACAAAGATATGTTTATAATGCTATAGGTTGCTATTTTTTTTTTAAACTCCATCCTAATGTTTGGTCTGTGGATAGAATTGGAATTTCTACACTGATCATATGCTATAACTTGCTATATTTCTGAACTGTATTCTTTAAAAATTTGGCCATTTTTTATTTTAGTGAGAAGGTCTCACCACAGCCTGGAAATGCCCTTGGTGTAGGCGGTGGTGTTAATGAGTGCCTTGGTTTGAGTGCTCCGTATACCACTCTCTCCTACAAGCTTCTGGATCCACACAGTGTCATCATCTGGTTACTTAAGCAGCGATATATGCAACACATGTTCCAAAAATGGTTATTTGAGATGGAGTTCAAGTTTCAGGGCAGAAATGCTGTCATCTTCATCCTGGACTCATTTATTTCTGGGCAGGAGGCTGAGTTGCTCGTGTCCTGCAGCTGCAGGCCCAGCTGTTCTTGGTCCGGCTGCTCTATGATGTGCTGGAAAGCTCCCATGTGTCCTGATCAGGTCTCCCCTGTGCTGGCTGCCCCAGCAGACTGACTGGATGACTTTCAACTGAATTCAGCTAATGGGGAACATCAACAGGAAGTCCTAGCTGAATAAGGAGTGAGATTGGGCATTATTCTCCCATCTCTCTCCTTACAAGGACCCCTCAAGCCAGCTGCAGCCTCCACAGATGGGCCGAACTCCTCAGAAGGCCCTCTCCACAAAGCCTTCTCTACCTCCAGTTCTGGAAGGCTTCTCTCTCCTTTCAGGGCTCAAGGAATGAGGGGCAGGATGGAACTGCTGCCCCTACTGATACTAACTTTAAATGGGCCTGCTCTGATCTCTATGTACCTTTTAAAACAGTTAACTTATTAAATTCTACCAAATTATCTGAGTTTTAATATATCCGCTACTGGGACCATACCTGTTATTTTTTTAACAGCCACCCAAGATCACAGTATTTTTGTATCTCTGGTCTGCCATCCACAGTATGTGCTTCCTCCTAAGGTAGTTGGTTGTCAGATGGCTGCTATCAGTAAGTAGGAATTCATGTTAACCTGAACTCTGTTATAGTTGGTAAGTTAATAGGATTGGAATTTATATATGGATGATCAGATACTATTCTGATATAACCCTTCTGGCAAAAGTTTGCTGTACTCAGTAAACTCATATATTCTCTATGCACTGGTCTACCTTCTTAGGATGTATCTTAGAGAAACCTTTTCTCATATCCACAAGAGCTATTCTTGAGTATTTGTGGTAACTGAGAGTTAGAGGCAAAATATGGTCTTCATAACAAGGAAAATGGAAAGTATAATGTGAGACTTGAGAACATATGAAAGAGCAAGAAAGAAAAAAACATTTTTATGCATCAAAAATATAATTATAGAAATAAGGTATTAAATAGAATGAGACTGATAGTGCAATATCACTTTAATAAATTAAAACTATTATATAATTATCAGTATATATTTGTTCAGAAAAGGATACAGCAAAGTACTTATATTAAATACATTAGAATTTTCATTTATAAAAGGATAGGAAAAGGGATGAGGAATAAGAAAAAAAATGAGATAATAAAGTGAATTCTTTTTAAAGAATAAATTATGATAATATTTCAGAAATTGAGGATTATACTTAACTCAGTTCTCTATATGTGAGAAAATGTGTTTGTATTTTCATACATATAAATAAATATACATATATGCACAATTATTTTACAGTTTAGATAAAAAATCTTTTTTACAATCATGTTCTCCTAGTTAAAACAAAGTATAGATAAAGTTCTCTGTAAACATTTTTATAGAGCTAATAATATTCAAATTTTTTTTCTGTATTTTTCTGAAGCTGGAAATGGGGAGAGACAGTCAGACAGACTCCCACATACGCTGGACCGGGATCCACCTGGCACGCCCACCAGGGGGCGATGCTCTGCCCCTCCGGGGTGTCGCTCTGCTGCGACCAGAGCCACTCCAGCACCTGGGGCAGAGGCCAAGGAGCCATCCCCAGCGCCCGGGCCATCTTTGCTCCAATGGAGCCTCGGCTGCAGGAGGGGAAGAGAGAGACAGAGAGGAAGGAGAGGGGGAGGGGTGGAGAAGCAGATGGGTGCTTCTCCTGTGTGCCCTGGCCGGGAATCGAACCCGGGACATCTGCATGCCAGGCCAACGCTCTACCACTGAGACAACCGGCCAGGACAATATTCAATTTCTTTAAAGTATTTTTATTCATTTTATAGCTAACCATAGTTTTTTTTTTATTATTCTGTATAGTAGATATAGTTATTATCCAGGTAGAAATAAAAGATAATTTTCAACCTTGTCCAGATAGCTTGGTTGGTTGAAGCATTGTCCCAAAGCACAAAGGTTGCCAGTTCAATCTCCAGTTAGGGCAGATACAGGAACAGAGCTATGTTACTATCTCTTTTTCTCTCTTGAAATTAATAAATAAACATTTAAAAAATGTTTTAAAATGGTATAAAAAAGATAAAATATAATTTTCAGAGAAGAATTGTTTTGTTGGAATTAGCTACTACAACTTATTTTAATTTAATTATTAAACATTATTATAAAAAGAAGTAGAAAAGAAAAAATGATTTTTAATTGCTCTATCTAAATTATTAACAAAACCACAATGCTTTGTGCTGTTCATAAAATTTGAAATTTGAAAAATTAACATTTCATGAGTTACTTTTTATTAATTAGGATTATATTTGTGACAGTTTTTCTTTATTTACTTAGAGCACTTTCCATGAGAATACTTACAGAAGAAAGTACTCTCTATAAATTTAAACCATTTTAAAACTATACTGTTCACAAAAATTAGGGGATCAGGGAATGTGCAGATACTCCAGTACTTTTAGCCTTTTGTATAGTGCATTTTCACCAATGAAATAAAAGTTGGTTTTGCATCTCATTTGCATAACCAAACAACTTTCTTTGACTTGCTCTTTGCTTTTCTGATGTTTTTGTTTAATAAAAAAATCAAATGCTTCTTTTTTTAATTGCTTCATATTCATTTTGAAATATCCCCTAATATTTGTGAACAGTATATTTTAAAAACCTATGGAACAAAAGAATTTTACAGTTTCTATAGCTTAATATAATTATTAGCTAAAAAATAGAAATTGTAAATGAATCAGTGGAAAACCACTCTAAGTAAAGGTAAGCACTATTCTATAATTGATAAAAATGTAAATGCATTTGACATATAAAATGTCTTAGTTTTGGATGATGTCAGAGTAATGGTATCAGAGATACTCCTGGACTCTTCCCTTGAAATTTCAACAAATTGGACAACTATAATGCAGTGAAAGAACCCTAGCTATAACTGCAGGCAAGCCTGAAAGATCCACACACTAAATGGACTAAAGATGGGATGGGTTAAAGAATGGGGCAGAAGATAAAATGCATTTGTGGTGGACTCTGGGGAGGAGAAAAACTCAGAGTGATTGAGTCTCCTGCCAGGATGAGTGGTGAGACAGAGGGGTAGAGGGGAAGATGAACCAAAGCAGCCAAAGCTTGGGGTTATGGCCAGTGTTTCCACAGTATGCCTGCAGCCCTATGTCTCGGTAGAGACAGATAAAACTAAAGTGCGGCCCCCAGCTTCCAAGATCCTGCCTCCCTCACCCTATGGTACAAAGAGTGGCAGAGACAAACTTCACAGCTAGCTCTCCAGAACCACTCTCTCCACATCTCCCCTGAGGTGCTCCATGTCTGGTTCCTAGGGATTTTGACATGTGGGGAGGAGCACCCAAAAGTCTAAGATCATCATTGCCACAGCCAGAAGGCCTAGGTGTAAAACTGAAGCCAGAAAAGCAAAGTAGTAAAGCCCTCACAACATACCCCACCCACCAACACAACTGTGGCTCCACCTATATCATTGCGACAGTGACATCTCAGTACAGGGGGACAGCCCAGTCATTTCACAGAGCTAAAACTTGTAATTCAGCAACACTACTGAAGAAATCTCTCAAAACTAAAATTTATTTTTTCTTTTTTTCTTCATATTTTTTTTCTCATTTTTCTTTTCAATTTTATTTTATTTTTTATATTTTTTATTCTTATCTTTTTATAGATTTTTTTTTAATTTTCGGAGTTTGTTTTGGTCTTTTTTTCTGTTCCTTCTTTATTACTTTTAATTTTATCCTTTTTATTGTACTTTTATAATTTTTCATTGTTTTAGTGGGGGTTTTTTTGTTAATGTTCTTGACAATACCACTCTCAAATGCCATCAAAGAAGAAGAAATTGAATACCATGGCTACACAAGACAGAGACATACTTCAGAAAAAAAAATTTAAATCTCCAGAAAAAAAAATCTCAATCACATAGAAAACCTGGAATTAAATAATAGAGAATTCAAAGTTGAAGTTCTGAAAATACTCAACATGAGAGAAAATACCAGTAGTCAACTTAATGAGCTCAGAAAACAAAACAAACACCTCGGTAAGGAGATTGAAACTTTAAAACAGAGATGAAGAACTCAATAAATCAATTGAAAACTGGGATAGCAAATTTAGCTAATAGAACAAGCTAGAGAGAGAAAAGATTCAGTGACATTGAAGATAGTTAACTAGAGATATTACAGAGAGAAAGAAGAGAAGAGAGACTCGTGCATTAAAAAAACTGAGAGAGCTCTACAAGAATTGTCTGACTCCTTCAGAAAGAGCAATATAAGAGTAATGTGCAGAGGTAGATTAAGGTCGGTTGAGGCCCCGGGCACAGAAGAAAATATTGGATCCCTTACATTAGAAAAAAATGTAAAGTTGTGGTTTTGTGGGGCCCTTCAGAAGTCAGGTCCCAGGGTGCGCACCTGGTGTGCCTGTCATTAAATGTGCCTCCGATAATAGGTATATCAGAAGAGGCAGAGAGGGAGAAGATAGTGGAGAGCCTGTTCAAACAAATAAATGATGAGAGTTTACCAAACCTATGGAAAGAGTTAGAGCCTTGAATCCAGGAAGCAAACAGAATGCCATTACCTCAACTCGACAGACCTACTTCAAGGCGCATTATAATAAAATTGTCAAAAATGAACAACAAAGAAAGAATCCTCAAGGCATCTAGGAGAAAGAAGAACATAACATATAAAGGAATGCTCATTAGGTTATCATCAAACTTCTCAGCAGAAACTCTACAAGCCAGAAGAGAGTGAACACAAACATTCAAAGGACTGAAAAAGAGGAATTACCAACCAAGAATACTAGATTCATCAAAGTTATTCTTCAAATATGAAGGAGAAATAAAAACTTTTGCAAACATACCAAAACTGAGAGAATTTGTCACCAGAAAACTCCCACTGTAGGAAATACTCAAGGTGGGTATTCAACCAGATAAAAAGAAGAAAACAAAGCAAAACTACAAGTGAAAGCTCCAACAAGGTCACAATAAAAGCAAAGATAATCTGTGACAACAATAACATAAAAAGGGAGAGGATAAAGATTTCCAGCAGTAGATGAGGATGGAGTGCAGGAGCACTCATAAGACAAAGGAATCATGTATACATGAACATTTTTCTCTTAATAACCTCATGTTAACCACCCATGAAAAAGCCACTACTGAAATACACAGCTTAAAAAAAGAAGAAACAGAAGTATGAAATACTTCCAAACAAAAACAACTGACAGAAATATAAAAGAGGAGACCCAAAGGAGACACAGAGCCACAGAGCTACCAGAAAACAAAACATAACATTGCTATAGGAAATCCTCAAGTGTCAATAATTACCCTAAATGTAAATAGAACTCACCAATAAAGAGACACAGAGTAGCAGATTGGATCAAAAAGCACTATCCAGACATATGCTGCCTTCAAGAGACACATCTAAGCTGCAAGGACAAAGTAGACTGAAATGTGAAAGGTTGGAAAATGATTCTCTCAAAAAAATAATATCCAAAGAAAGCAGGTGTAGCCATACTCATATCTGAGAACACAGACTTCAAGACAACAAAGGTAACCAGAGACAAATATGGACATATCATAATGATAAAGGGGACATAGTATCAAGAAGACATAACACATCTTTATATACTGTGTGTCTGTAAAGTCATGGTGCACTTTTGACCGGTCACAGGAAAGCAACAAAAGACAACAGAAATGTGAAATCTGCACCAAATAAAAGGAAAACCCTCCCAGTTTCTGTAAGATGATGACATAACACCGTGTATACAGCGGAGCAGCCCACGGCCATGCCAGTCAAGATGTGGATGGTACAGAGGAAAGTTCAGTGTGTTCTGTGGCTTGCTAAATTCGAATCTGTGACCAAAATGCAACGTGAATATCGGCACGTTTATAACGAAGCGCCACCACATAGGAATAATATTACTCGGTTGGATAAGCAGTTGAAGGAAACCGGCAGTTTGGTGGAAAAAGCCCGTTCTGGTAGGCCATCAGTCAGTGATGAGTCTGTATAGGCTATACAGGATAGATACCTAAGGAGCCCTAAAAAATCTGTGCGTGAGCCCACATCAAACTGCACTGAATAGGTATGAAACTGGAAGAGTTTTCCTTTTATTTGGTGTAGATTTCACATTTCTATCATCTTTTGTTTCTTTCCTGTGACTGGTCAAAAGTGCACCATGACTTTACGGACACACTGTATATACACCAACCAAAGAGCACTAAAATAAGTAAAACATCTACCAACTGATCTACAAATAGAAGCAGACAAAAACATAATATACTTGGAGATTTCAACATACCTTTGATGGCTTTAGATAGATTATCCGAAAAGAAAATCAAATATCAGCCTTAAATGACACACTGGAGCAAATGGACATAATAGGTATTTACAGGACATTTTACCCTAGAACATCATGTATACATTCTTTTCCAATGTGCGTGGAACATTCCCAAGGATCGACCATGTGTTGGGCCACAAAGCCAACACCGACAAATTCAGGAAGATTAAAGTTATAGCAAGCATATTTCTGACCATAAGGGTTTGAAATTAGAATTCAACTATAAAAAGGAAGTAAAGAAACCCACAAAAATGTGGAAATTAAACAACATACTTCTAAAAAATGACTAGCTCAAAGAAGAAATAAAAGCAGAGATAAAAAGATATATACAAACAAATGAAAATGACAACATGACATATCAAAATATCTGGGATGCAAAACAGACAAAATAGAAACAAACTAAAAAACAATATTAAAAGCATACCAAAATATATTAGAAAAAAACAATCCCTGGCTGGTTGGCTCAGTGGTAGAGTGTCAGCCAGGCATGTGGTTGTTCTGGGTTTGATTATCAGTCAGAGCACACAAGATAAGTAACCATCTGCTTCTTCATCCCTCCCCATTTTTCTTCTCTCTCTCTATCTTTGTCTTTTTCTTCTGCAGCCATGGCTTGATTGGAGCAAGTTGGCCCTGGGCACTAAAGCTGGCTCACTGGCCTTGCCTCAGGTGCTAAGATAGCTTTGTTGTCGAGCAATGGAGTAATGGTCCCAGATGGTTTGAGCAATGCACGGTGGTGGCTTGCCAGATGGATCCCAGTTGGGAAGCATACGGAGTCTGTCTCTCTGCCTGCCCGCTTCTCACTTAAGAAAAAGAAAAACAAAACAATTGCAACAAAAAGAATAAAAAACCTAGCAATAAACTTAACAAGGAATGTGAACTACCTATGGAGTTCAAATGGAGAAGCGCCCATTTGCTTCTCCACTTCCCCCCACTCCTTTCTCTCTATCTCTCTCTTCCCCTCCTGCAGCTAAGGCTCCATTGGAGCAAAGTTGTCCTGGGTCCTGAGGATGGCTCCAGGGCCTCCATCCAGGTGCTAGAATGACTCTGGTTGCAAGAGAACAATGCCCCAGATGGGCAGAGCTTCTCTCCCTGGTGGACATGCCAGGTGGATTGCAGTAGGTGCATGCGGTAGTCTGTCTCTCTGCCTCCCCGCTTCTCACTTCAAAAAAATACAAATATAAGGTCTACCAGAAAGTTCTGTTCGTTTCTATCACAAGTTTCAACACGTAAGCACATGTTTATTTGGCACATGTGTGCCTCTGTATTTTTATCACTTAATGTATACATACTGACATAGCAAATTAACTAAAACAAAGTTGATTCGCGTTAATCTTATGTGTGAAGCAATAGTGTACCCATGGTTACTGATAAAGTTCATTTATGCCATTGTAATTTTTATGAATTTCAACAAGGAAGAAATGCTACAGAAGCATGTAGAAATTTATTGAAAGTGTTTGGTGAAGGAATAATACCAACTATTACTTGTATTTGTCCTTACAAAATTTTTTGAAGGGCAAAAAATTCAAAAATGAAGAAGATATCAAACAAGCACTGTTCAATTTTTTGCATCAAAAGAAAAAACATTTTTCAAAAATGGGATATATAAATTGCCCTCACGCTGGCAAGAAATCATTAATAATGCAATTATATTATTTAATAAAGTTTATTGATGGTAAGAAAAATTTTTATTTTGTTTTATTCCAAAAATGGACAGAACTTTCCGGTAGACCATACATACACACACACACACACACACACACACACACACACACACACACACATTCAGACCAATGAAACAGATCTGAAAGCCCAGAAATAAAACCACATATACATGGACAAATCATCTTCAACAAAGGAGCCAAAAACACATAGTGGAAAAAAAGAAGCCTCTTCAATAAATGATGCTGGGAAAATTGGAAAACCACAAGCAAAAGAATGAAACTGAACTACAGTTTGTCCTCCTGCATGAAAATTAATTCAAAATAAAACAAAGATCTAAATATAAGACCTGAAACTATAAATTATATAGAAGAAAACATAGGTACTAAGCTCATGTACCTTGGTTAAAGAGAAAATTTATGAATTTGACCTCAAAGGCAAGAGAAGTAAATGCAAAAATAAATAAATGGGACTATATCTAACTAAAAATCTTCTGCACAGCTAAAGAAACTGACAACAAAACTAATAGATAGCCAATTAAATGGGAGATGATATTTGCAAGTGACAGGTCCAACAAGGGGTTAATTTCCAAAACATAGAGAGAGCTCACAAGCTCAGCAACAAACAAGCAAACAAGCCAATTAAAAATGGGAGAGGACCCAAACAGACACTGCTCCCAAGGGGACATACAAATGGCCAACAGATATAAGAAAATATGCTCACTTTTACTAGCTATTCAAAAAATGCAAATCAAAACTACAATGAGACACCACCTCACACCTGTTAGATTGGCTATTATCAACAAGATAGGTAATAACAAGTGGTGGAGAGGCTGTGGAGAAAAAGGAACCCTCATTCACTGCTGGTGGGAATCCAAATTAGTTTAACCATTATGGAAGAAAGTATGGTGGTTTCTCAAAAAATAAGAATATAATTATCATATGACCCAGCAATCCCTTTACTGGGTATCTACCCCCAAAACTCGAAAACACTGGTACATAAAGACACATGCACCCCCATGTTCATTTTGGTATCTATTCATAGTGGCCAAGACATGGAAACAATCAAAGTGTCCCGTCATAGAGGATTGGATAAAGAAGATGTGGTACATATGTACAATGGAATACTACTCAGCCATAAGAAATGATGATGTGATGTTTATGACAACATGGATGGACTTTGAGAATATTATACTGAGTGGAACAAGTAAATCAGAAAAAGCTAAGACTGTATGATTTCAATGATTTCACATGTACTTGGGATATAAAACTGAGACTCATGGATATAAATAAAAGTCAAGTGGTTACTAGGAGAAGGGAATGGAGGGGAGGGGGCAGTGGAAGGAGTGGGGGGAAGGATGTAAAGAGGGACAAACATAAGGCTGATGGAAAACGATTTGACTTTGAGTGGTGGGTATACAACATAATCAACATTTCAAAAGCTATAGAAATGTTTATTTGAAACCTATATACTCTTATTGAATAATGTCACCCTATTAAATGAATTTTCTAAATAAAATAAAAAGTCTTATTGTTAAAAAAATTTTATTGAATTTTTTTAGTGACATTGCTAATAAAATTATATAGGTTTCAAGTGCATAACTCTATAATACATGATCTGTACACAGTATCATGTGTTCACCACCCCAAGTCAAGTCTCTTTCCATCACCATTTATCCCCCTCTACCCTCTTCTAGATTCCCCCATCCCCCTTTTCTTTTCTATAGCTTTTTTTTATTATTCTAAGAATTCTCTCAAGGTTATGTTAATATAATTATTGTCAACATATAAATAATTTGATGTACTACATTTTTTTCTTGATAATATTTATTATATGATCATTAATCAGTTTTTTTTTGTTTTTGTTTTTTTACAGAGATAGAGAGTGAGTCAGAGAGGTATAGATAAGGACAGACAGACAGGAACGGAGAGAGATGAGAAGCATCAATCATCAGTTTTTCATTGCAACACCTAAGTTGTTCATTGATTGCTTCCTCATATGTGCCTTGACAGTGGGGCTACAGCAGACCAAATTAGCCCTTGCTCAAGCCAGCGACCTTGGGTCCAAGCTGGTGAGCTTTGCTCAAACCAGATAAGCCCGCACTCAAGCTGGCGACCTCAGGGTCTCGAACCTGGGTCCTCCGCATCCCAGTCCTACGCTTTATCCACTGTGCCACCGCCTGGTCAAGTGGTTTTTTTTTTTTTTTTAATTGGAATGTTTTAGTTCATTTTACAGTGATATGCAGTATCTTGAAATAATTAAGTTGAATGACACCATCTTCTTGTTTCTCCTTACCCCATTTTTTATTGTTTATCCTTTCTTGTTGTATTTTGAGTTTAACAGGTATTATCATTTTATCATCAGAGCTTTTTGAATTTGTGTTTATTTTTAGTGATTATCATAGAGATCATAATATGCATTTTTATATTTGTGATCTACTTTAAATTAGAACTTTTACCACTTTATTGAGCAACATAAGAATCATAAAAGAGTTTCACTCCATTACTCTCTTTCTATCTTTTGTGCTATTTTGTCAACAAATATCTTACTTTAACCAACATTTTAACAACTCTGAAGACATTATTATTGCTGTTTCAAATGTTCCATATTTACCTATAATTCCAATACATATTTTATTTTTTCTGGTGTTCTTCTTTTTCTTTTTCAGTTCCATGTATCCATCTTGAATCATTTTGTTTTAGTTTTAGTATAACTTTCATTACTTCTCTCAACTTTTTCTGTGTGGACATATCTTCAGTTCTGGAGAATAATTTTACTAGGTCTAGAATTCTTAATGTTGCCAGCACCTTTATTAAAAGTATAAATGTCAAGCCATAGTTAAGTTCATGACATGATACTTTGTAAGTAGTGGGGGAGGTTTAGTGGAAACCTTTAACATGAGAGGTAACTAAGGTAGTAGATGCTGCTGGTGCCCTGCTCACTCCCTTTACCTGGCCATGTTATCCGCCTCCTAACTGCTTTGTCCTGGTTGCTAATCACTCACAGCCGATCTTTTGTCTGGGAAAACTGACCTAGACAATTAGGAGCCTTCTGTATGTGTTACCTGCTGCTACCTAACAAATCATTCCATAACCCTGTTGGCTAAAAGTGGCAATAGCATTTATTAACGCATTTTCTGGGTATCAGGAATTTGGGAGCTGCTTAACTGTAGGATTTGACTCAGGGTCCCCAGGGAGATGGCTGTCAAGTTGTCATTCAAGGCTACAGGCCTCTGAAGGCCTCACTGGAACTGAATTTTCATTTCCCAGGACAGCCCACTCACATGGCTATTGGCAGAAGGTCCTGGTCTCTTTTCACAGTGATCTCTTCATAGGCTTGTGTTGCCTCACAGCATTGTGTCTTGTCTCCCTCAGGGCAGGCAATCCAAGAGAGAGCAAGGATGAAGCTACAGTGTCTTTTATAATCTAGTTTCGTATATTTTGGATATTAGGCCCTTATCTGAGCAGGTGTTTAAAAATATCATTTCCCATTTAGTTGGCTGTCTATCTTGTTATCAGTTTCTCTTGCTGAGCAAAAACTTCTTAGTCTGATGTAGTCCCATTCATTAATTTTTGCTTTCACTTCTCTTGCCTGTGGAGTCAAATTCATAAAATGCTCTTTAAAGCCCAGGTCCATGAGTTTAGTACCTGTGTCTTCTTCTATGTACTTTATTGTTTCAGGTTTATGTTTAGATCTTTGATCCATTTTGAGTTAATTTTAGTACAGGGGGACAAACTGTACTCCAGTTTCATTCTTTTGCATGTGACTTTCCAGTTTTCCCAGCACCATTTGTTGAAGAGGCTTTCTTTTCTCCATTGTGTGTTGTTGGAACAACAAACAAACAAATAATCCAATAAAAAAAAGGGAAGAGGATATGAACAGACACTTCTCCCAGGAGGAAATACAAATGGCCAACAGATATATGAAAAGATACTCATCTTCTTTAGTTATTAGAGAAATGCAAATCAAAACTGCAATGAGATACCACCTGACACCTGTTAGATTAGCTATTATTAACAAGACGGGTAATAGCAAATGTTGGAGAGGTTGTGGAGAAAAAGGAACCCTCATCCACTGTTGGTGGGAATGTAAAGTAGTACAACCATTATGGAAGAAAGTATGATGGTTCCTCAAAAAACTGAAAATAGAACTACCTTATGACCCAGCAATCCCTCTACTGGGTATATACCCCAAAAACTCAGAAACATTGATTCGTAAAGACACATGCAGCCCCATGTTCATTGCAGCATTGTTCACAGTGGCCAGGACATGAAAACAACCAAAAAGCCCATCAATAGATGACTGGATAAAGAAGATGTGGCACATATACACTATGGAATACTACTCAGCCATAAGAAATGATGACTTCGGAACATTTACAGCAAAATGGTGGGATCTTGATAACATGATACGAAGCGAAATAAGTAAATCAGAAAAAAACAGGAACTGTATTATTCCATACGTAGGTGGGACATAATAGTGAAACTAAGAGACATTGATAAGAGTGTGGTGGTTACGGAGGAGGGGGGAGAGGAAGAGGGAAGGGGGGAGGGGGAGGGGCACAAAGAGAACTAGATAGAAGGTGACAGAGGACAATCTGACTTTGGGTGATGGGTATGAAACATAATTGAACGACAAGATAACCTGGACTTGTTATCTTTGAATATATGTATCTTGATTTACTGATGTCACCCCATTAAAAAAAATAAATAAATAAAATAAAAAATAATAATAATCTAGCTTCAGCAGTTTCCAGTATCATTTCTGCAGTATCCTGTACATTACACAAGTCAGTTCTTTTCATTGTGGAGGGTGACTACAGGAGGTCATGAAAGGGCAGATTGTTGGGGAGTCATCCTAGATAGTGGCTAGGCACCATCTCATCCACCTGGGGGAGGGAGGGAGTCAGATTCTCCCCTGCCTCTGCCCCTTGAAAGCATCTCACAGATGAGGGGACCAAATCTGTAATGATTTCATGCTTCAGCACTGCCTGTGGAGTCTGGCTGAATCTGAGACCACATCCCTGCTTAATGTATTCCTGCCCCTCTACCTGGCTTCCCTCATTGCCTTTCCCTGAAGAGCCATCCCTTCGCGAATTGACTGCATCCAAATTCCTGTTCAAGCACTGCAGAACCTAGAGATCTTTAAAAAGGTACTTACAATAAATGCAATATAATTGTAAACTTAGGCAGAACTATAGTATCTTAACCTCAATATAGATAGTTTTCTATAAAGACTCATTTCTTTAAAAATCCCCTCAATTTGGTTGTGTAGTCTTCTTTTCCTCCTCCTATATTCATTTCATAGAGGACCCTTCTGTTTAATACATTGCATTTTTCTTGCTCTATTTTTAACATTTGAAGAAGGAAATTTTTCTTAATAAAATCTATCTATGGTACTAAGAGTTGCGCTAAGCTTGCTCCTGGAGTAGTCTTTCCGCTTGACAAGAGGGGAGCTAAACCACAGTGTTGAATTCTCTTGGTTGTATTTTGGAGATGTGATTGCACTTAGTATTCTACCCTATTTTTTTAAAAAAAATTATGTAGTATACACATAATTAACTAATTGAAAACATTGAGTTTGTACATGCCAGTGAGAAAGAACTCCAAATTGAGAAAGGCAAGGAAGAGCACTCACTTCTTTACAAATTCTGCAAAGCAGCACTCTTTAGCCTCTTCTGGGCAGAAACCAAATCAGCCCAGTTGTAAAGGACATTGCAGTCCTGCAGCTGTCTCAGCCAGCCCGGGCAGAGCGATTTCCCTGTGGCGGTTGCTCTTTCTGCTTGATTTCTTGAGGTTAGCTGGTAAGAATAAGCTATTAGTAAGCTTAAATCGGTGATAATTAGCTGTACATTATTATTTCAAAGTGGTGTGGCTGTGCCAATTAAGTGAGTAATTAGGAAAACCCCAGGACAATAATAAATTAAGACAGAGAGTCTCAACACCAGTGCCCCATCTGTTCTCCAGCAAGCATCCCAATTAGCCAAGCCTCTCATTTAAGAATGCAATTAAGGGGATTGACTGCATGCATAGGTGTATATTGGGCTAGTACTGTCTTAGGTGCTTAGTTAAAGTAAGATAGTTTGAATATCAGAGAAGGTTTTGGTGTGAAGGTGGGAAAAGGAAAATTTTTAGAGATATTGGATTTGTAATGTTTAAAACAAGTTGTAATTTAAAATGGCTTATGAGCTATTTTCTGGCAGTTTTCTCTCTAGAATTTAATTGAAAGACTGTATCATCAGGCAGTTTTATTTTAGTCTAATGTCTTGATTTGAATACTTTAAGCATATAGAACTTTGAGGACATAGAACATTAACACTTTTATTTGTTGGGAGTGGGAAACTAAAGAGGACACTTGAAATTGTGTAGTTTAAGGAAAAGAATGAGTCAGGACATGATTTAGTTCAAGATGTGACTGTTTTTACTCTAAATATTACAAAAAAACCACAGTGAGGTGGTTAAAGTTACTTAGTGACACGTAGAAAAAAATTAAACATATACTGAATGAAGAACACATTATTATTTAGGATTATTGCTAAGCTAGGTGAAATGGGTTCATATTAATAGGATTAGTTAGCTAAAAATGCATGAATTTATAGCTACATAGTTAAATCTCATTTAGTACAATACTGAAGCATGTGTTTGGGCATATGTTTGTTTATATAGAGAAATCAGTATTGATATACCGGGCTTAATGATGAACTGTGTATACATATACTCAATGAATGAAAACATCCATAGGTCACAAAAAAGTGATCTCTTTGAGAAAAATTTAATATTATTGATAAAACTGGAGAAAGCAATTTCTAATCTATTTTCTAAAAGGAAGTTAATGATTCTTTGAGGTGCCATTATTATTTATTACCTGTAAGTTTAATTTACTAAACTAAAGGTCATGTTTCCTTGGACGAAAACATTTCTGTCTAATTTAAAACAGGGCTGTAGTGAGTGGTGGTGGAGGCACCCAGGGCAAGGCAGGCCAGGGCCAGGCTTTGTGTAGGGGTGAGAGGGCAGGCCAGTGCAGGACTGCGGAAATGGAGGCTACAAGGCAGGCCAGCGTCAAGACTTCCATGAATAATGAAGAGCAGGACCCCAGGGGGTCAAACACCAGGCATACAGGAAGAAAGAATACCAGAAGGCAGAGCAAACATATGGCAAAAGTTTAGAGGTGCTTAATCTTTGTGGGTCACGTATCCCACTGAGAATTTGTTAAGAACTTCCAAGGATAAGCAAGTTCCTAAACAAATGCATGCAAAATTTTGTGCCTTGAAAAGTAATTTGTATCATTTCAAAACTAATATTAAAAATCAAGTCTTTGTAAACTGAGTTTGCTCTTACTTTCTAGGTATTTATAGAAAAAGTAATGTCCATTTCATGAAAAAATATGAAACAAAATTCAAACAATGGAGTATTAAAGTCATATTACATACTACTTGTGCTGAAAGAAGTGATGGCTTCAATTATTTGATATGAACTAAAAGTTGTGAGGAGCCACTGAACCACTTCACCCGCAGGTGTTGTAAAGTACCAAAAGCTACAGAATTAATATTAATATTTTGGGAGGTTTGAGAAACATTTTGTTGATTTGGGTTAAGGTGTGGAGAGAAATTGTGAGAATAGTCTCTGTACTGTGTGATTGGCATAGTCAGGATGGCCCTTGGCATTGTATTGTAAATGCAAAGGGGAGGGAAACATGGATCCCCAGACATTCCACCACGCCTGTGGGGAAAGGGGTGAATGGCTAGCCAGGTACAGGGAGAGAAAAACCAAAATAAACATTTTCTCATAGCAATGAGCCATTTGAGGGCATTTGTCCCCACCGAAACTACCTCTCCTATGTAAATGAGTGTGGTTAACACATGTGACTCTGGACAGAGAGATAGCAGATAAACACTAGATAATATAGGAATGTCTCTTAATATGTAAAGAGACATCTTTCTACCATTGTGTTGGCTTGTAAACTTTGTTTTCCCCAAAATGATGTATGGCTTGCAAATTGAACGTGGTCCTGTCATGTTAAAGGACATATGACTATAACCAATAGTGGTAAGGGGCTCCTAATTGCAATTTTTGCTTCTGTATTTCCCACTTACAAAACTATAAAAACTAAGTAGAACAAAGAGCCAGCGCGAGTTTTCCTTCAGAATTCTGTCGGAGTAGCCACCGCTTGGCCAAGTTAGACAATAAAGCTTTGATGTGTAATCGACGGACCTTGTTCGTGTCTTCCATGTTTTGGGTCCCTCTGGATTAGGCTTAACAGTTGAAATTTGTTTGGTCCTAGATGTGACTCTATGTACATGTGTGATATTTAATCAATACCCATGTTTTCTTTTAATGGTAACAGTTACTGAAAATTCTAGAAAAAAAAGTATGTGGCTGGCTATCACTGGCTGTAAGTAGAACTCTCAGAGCTAGTTTGCTTAAATGAGGATAGGCTTATTTCAGGCAGCATAACATTTATTCTAAACCCTTCACATTACAATAATGGTCTATAATGTTTTGGGCATAAAATTATTTTGCATCACCTATAATATTGAGGCTGTCAACTTTAAGTTAATGTAACTAAAAATAAATTTCCCCAAATTTCTCACTGTTCAGAAAAAAGTAAAAAATATATATATTTTTCTCAACCATACAAAGAATGACCATTAAATTATTTTTCAAACTGATTCTCCAAAAGCCTTCGATTTCCCAGTAGTAGCTTTACCAGATGAGCTAGAACTTTTCATTGCTTTTTTTTTTTTTTTTTCTGAAGCTGGAAACAGGGAGAGACAGACAGACAGACTCCCGCATGCGCCCAACCGGGATCCACCCGGCACACCCACCAGGGGGCGATGCTCTGTCCTTCCGGGGCACCGCTCCGCTGCGACCAGAGCCACCCCAGCTCCCGGGCCATCCCTGCTCCAATGGAGCCTCAGCTGCGGGAGGGGTAGAGAGAGACAGAGAGGAAGGAGAGGGGGAGGGGTGGAGAAGCAGATGGGCCCTTCTCCTGTGTGCCCTGGCCGAAAATCGAACCTGGGACTTCTGCACGCCAGGCCAACGCTCCACCACTGAGCCAACTGGCCAGGCCAAGCTAGAACTTTTCAGTAGTGTTTATAATCATGACTAGGTTTTCTTATTTATATGGCTTAGAATATCCACCAAATACACCAAATTGTGAACATAACTCTCCATTTAAATATACCTGAGAGTGCTTTCTTTTTCTTTCCTCCTTAAAAAAAAGTGAATAAATGAATCTTTCTATTTTTTTTTTGTATGACAGAGACAGAGAGAGAGAGACAGAGAGTAGGACAGATAGGGGCAGACAGAAGAAAGGGAGAAAGATGAGAGGCATCAATTCTTCCTTGCGGCACCTTAGTTGTTCATTGATTGCTTTCTCTTATGTGCCTTGACTGGGGAGCTACAGCAGACTGAAATAAGTGCATCTTCTTTTTCTTTGAAAAGTCAGTGGAAATCTTCAGAGTTGAGAAGAAGTTCAAATTTAGCTATTTTTTTTCACTCAAATTCTTAAAGAGGTAAAGAAGATTTAAAGTAGAGTCATATTAAAACTGATAGTTTTTTTTGCCTGACCAGGCAGTGGTGCAGTGGATAGAGCATTGGACTGGGATGCTGAGGGCCCAGGTTCGAGACCCCAAGGTTGCCAGCTTGAGCATGGGCTCATCTGGTTTGAGCAAAGCTCACCAGCTTGGACCCAAGATCGCTGGCTCGAGCAAGGGGTTACTCAGTCTGCTGAAGGCACAAGGTCAAGGCATATATGAGAAAGCAATCAATGAACAACTAAGGTGTCGCAACGAAAATCTGATGATTGGTGTTTCTCATCTCTCTCTGTTCCTGTCTGTCCCTATCTATCCCTCTCTCTGACTCTCTCTGTCTCTGTAAAAAAATAAAATAAAATAAATAAAAATTAAATTAAAATTGATAGTTTTTATAGGAGGGTATAAAGCTATTTTAGAATTTTAAGCAGAATTCATGGGGTCTAAATCAGGTTGATGAGTAAGACTGATTTCTTTTACTAAAATTAATTGTATTTAGAAGGATCCTGTGCACTCAATCTACAGCAAGAGTACCACACATTTTCTTTCTCTTGGTTTACATAGAAAAGGATATTTGCATTAGTTTAAGTCTACAAATGGCATTTGGGAGTGTCTATGGTGCATACAAATAATAGGAAAAAATGAGGAGTAGGGAGCATCAAGAGATATTCATATTTATCCAGTTGCATGTTGAATGAAAATGACAAAGCTGCCAATTCCTCCACAGATGTCCTTAAAATAGGAGAAATGAGTTTCTAGAGTGGATTATATTATTTGGCAGGACTTTTTCTTTTTTCTTTTGTTCTTTTTTGCCTTCCCATCTTCACTGCAAGACGCACATTTAGATCAATCATTTCCAAGGCATACCATGATTTCTAGAATCATGTGTAGAATCTTATGCTTGGAAGTGCAGCTGATGAAAGTATGAAGGTAGTTTCTGGATTATTCTTTTTTTTTAAGGCCCATATTTATAGAGTCACAGACTTTTAGATCAGCTTCCTTCTCAAAAATATGATTCAATCTCTTTGATAACTTTTGAGAATTAGTAGGTGATGGTATTCCTTTTACTGTGTTGGTGTTACTCTCCCTCAGCAAAAATCTTGTTAGAAATAGAACGGTACAGCTTTGGCATCCTGTAAATTGAGTAAACTCAAGGGATTTATAATCTTTATTGAATTTGGTTTGTCTGCCTTTTCTAGTGTAAGTGAATCCTTACATAAACAAACAGAATAATGAATAATCACAATGGAAGGATATATTCTTTTGTATCACATGGAAAATATTTTGATGTCATATTTGAGTCAAAGTTACTATTCATTATTTAACCTTAGTGATATTTTGTGTCACCCTTAGAAATTGTGAATACAATAATAACTGCATTACATATAACATTCCAAAGGTATTTTTCTTTCTAAAATGAGACTTACTAGAATAAAAATAAAATTGTAGACCAAAATACTTCATTTTCTTCAAAATCTCTTAATTATAGATATCATGATCCAGAGTACAGAAACACAAGTATTAGCACTGAGAGATACACAGTAAATGGAAATAAAAAAGGAACAATTTGTATCAAGCATATATTGTCCATCAATTAGATAAGTTTTCTGGGTGGAGGTAACCAAGAATAACTGATTGAAATGACAAAATGAAAATAAGAAGAAAAAAAAAGAAGGAATGAGGAAAAACTTCTTTTATTGTCAGACTGTTAAAGAGAAAGTATTTTATAAATATTCTACTAGTTCTGTGAGGAGAAAATACTATACAAAATATGTTCTCTTGTCCTCTCAGTCATGGCACTTACTGTTAAAATGTTAGTAACCATAGAATAACTAACAATAACTAGTAAAAAATAAAAACAATACACTATCAAGTCTTGACCTAAAATGCTGAATCTCAAAATATAGGTACTCAAAATGATTTTTTATTTCTGTGAACGACCTATTAGATTTGCAAATATTCCATTTGGCTAAATTTCCGTATTGGTCTTGATCCAATCATGTCTTCAAAAGTTTTATATCACATCTCTTTTGGAATGGAGGCTCAATTTCTCAAATAGTATCTGATTTGTTTAAATATTGGACTCTTGGTTCAGTGTTTATTTTTATAAATGAGTTAAGATCTTTGTTTAAAGTTCTTTTTAATGGAGAACAGAGTCAGTGCATTTTAAGGTACATTTTTACAACATGGGTAAACGAGATGAGAGCTGGTTTTGAAAGCTTGCTTTTAACATCAGGTTTAAATCACTCTTTTTAGAGGAGGATGCTTTCAGAAAGGGCCCTTTTTATTGGGACATTAAATGGTAATGTGTTGGGTTTAGAGTGTTATTGAAAAGTGAGGCATAGAGGTGTCTATACAAATTGTACAGAGAGCTGTGAACGTCAGGCTCAGGGCTAGCATCAGGCCACCGCCAGAGAGGGTTAAACATGCAGCACTTGTCAGAAGAGAATCCTGTGCAGAGAGTATCAAAGAACATTAGCATATTCCCATTGCCTTTTCGCCTTCTCATCACTTTCCCTGGTGTTCCCTAACCTACCACCCAGCTTAACTCCCTTAGCTTGGTTGAGAAAGCACAGTAAATCTTCTCGTGAGGGGAAATCCTGTCACATGGACAAGAAGACTTCCTAGGAGGAGGGGAGGGGAAAACCTGGAATCATTTAGTCAGAAAAAAAGAAATTCTTCTCTTTGAGAATGGTCACAGCTTACATAATGAGCAGTGAGTTCAGGTGGGGTTCAGAGAGCAGACTTTCTGAGTTATTCCTTTAGAAAAAATAGTATTTTTTTTAATCAAATATGAATGCAGTGTGCTTGAAACACATTTGTGTTTGTGATAAAGGTGCCTGGTGCCATATAATACATGACTTCTCAGTGTCATATCATATTAACCCTCTCCTCCCATTCTGCATACATCACAAAGTCTGTATAGAATGTGGCCGAGAACCTAGATTTCATTTCTCCCAATAGCCAATCAAACTATATAAATGTAAGTATTTTCAAATACAGACAGTAAGAACTGTTATTGCTGTCACATAAAAATCTAAATATTTTTCTGTTCTAAAACTTTCTAAAAATGTTTTGTCAAATAGAATGGTTTTGTTGAGAATAAAGGAGAATGGTTAATTATAGATGCAGAATAGCAAGAGAGAATAGATCTTATCTAGAAACACATAATTATACATTTTCTCTGCTGAGCAAGAGACTGACATTTTAAAAGTCTGCTGTTTGACAATTGTGGTCAGACGTCCCTGCAGGGGTGAGCCTGCTCATTAGTGCCATATTAACCTTAACTTTGCCTCAGGCCATTAACTAGTATTCTGCACATTTGACCTTTGTTCTACAGATATTTTCAAACAGTGTGTGAGGCACTGCTTTTAATTTGGATTCTGTGTTATATGTGGACTGATTTAAGGGGTTAAAAAAATCAATACATGTCATTAAATAAAGAAACGTGTGGTCTGCAACAATCCACAGAGAAATGTGGCTTTAAAATTAAGATTCATCTCTGACACTTTTCCAGATAATTAGCTTTGGTCAAAATTAGAAATAGTTTCTTTTATATTGTGTGGAAAAAAAGAGAAGGAAGTGCTATATGTGACAGTTTATAAATGTTTTAAAATTGAAACAAATTCCCTTTAGATGAAGACATAAGATTGAGTGGTATGCCTTTATAACATAGCTCTGTTTCCAGCAACATCCAATGAAATGAAATACAAACTCAAATTAGATCAGAGCCATATGCCTAAGTGAAAACAGCCCCTAGAATATTAGCAAAGTTTGAAACACGTGGTTGCCACTCTTCAAACCATACACACAGGAAGCATCAGTCTTACAAGTTAAAGTATAAATTAGCTTAGTGGAATATTTTGATAGATTATGATAATATTGCTATATCCAGGTTATGGAACATTATACAGCTATATAAAAATAATAAAGACTAATATTTATTGACATAAAATTGGTCCACAATGTATTGTCAAAGGAGAAAAGCCAATTTCATATGTGTATAGTGTGGTTCTTATTTTGCAAAACCAAACCGTGTCTGTGTCTCTCCTTATAACTGTCTGTTTTTGGTTACTATTTTTAATTACTTATTAGTGTAAACGTAGAAGAAGCTGAAGAAAGCACTTCAGGCTTTTACCATTGCTTACATCAGGAGGGAAGGGTATAAAAGCACGATAGAGGGACATATGGTAACTTGTTTTTCATGTGTCTTTTAATTATTTTACTACTCAGTGAAAGATATGTTATTTTTATATTTAAAAAATGATTAAAGTCAATTGTAATGGTATAGGGCATAGACAATCAGAATTGTTGCTCAGTTTTACAGTAGTAACTGAGTATTTCTATGTCAATCAAAGAAGGGACAACTTCAGTGTGAGTTGCATTCTTTCTTTTTTCTTTCTTTTCTTTTTGCCTTGTGACAGATCAGGAGACCTTTCTGGCACAGCTGGCCTCAAGGGCATGGGAAGCAATGAGGCAATAACTATGCTGGTCCATGTTTCTCTCTTGCCTTTAGTAAGCTCAGGGCAAACAATGCTGTGAGCTATGAATGAGCAATCACGTTACAGCCTTTTTCTCTTTGCTGTGCTAGCAAAGGTGTACAAAGGTGTTCGTTAGCCAGTGATCAGAATTTACTCCACTCCCTGCTTTCCTCCATACCAGACCATACAGACTGGCAGAGATATATAGATAGATACTGTCTAAACATACTGCTTTTGAAGTGCAAACTTTGGCAGGCAGAAGTCATCTATCTGCTTTCTAGTCTGCTAGTGTGTTCTGTTAAAAGTGTGATGATTTCTGTAAAAACTTAAAAACGGAAATATTTTTTCTATGTAAAGATTCATTCAAGTTTGGTTTCTCAGACATCATATATCAGCCTAACATTGTAAGTTTGGGCGTTTTAAGTTAACTTAGTTACTTTAAAAAATTAGTTATACTAAATGCCTGACTAAATGACTTAGTTACTTTCAACAGGCCATTAAGTGCTGTGTAAGAAACAAGATAACCAACAGAAGCTGCATGGGTGGTCAGGCATGGAGTTAGAGAGGAGATGAGGTTCCACTGGATCATAACCAATGGGTAGAAGGGTGGGAGAGTGAAGGAGGAGAAAAGGAATTCTGGGTATAGGAAACTGCATTTGCTAAACTTGCAATTTTATCTAGTCAATATTGTGATATCTTTCACAAGTATTTTTTTGTTGTTGTTGTTGGGTATGTAAGTTGAGAGCAGGGGGACTGTCATAGGATGCTAGGGACAAAGAGTACAGAGATGATGTGCCATGATAAGACATTTAACTTGAATTGTTAGGATTTTAAAGCCAGAAAGTGATATGGCTGATTTCTAAAGCTAATTCTTATAACAGTATGGGACATGCAGTGAAGGGTAGGTGAGTGGGCAAAACTAGAGGCAGGGATGTCATTTATTAGATTGTTTCCAGCCCAAATTAGAAATTATGAACCCATATATGGAAATGACATATTGGCTTTGAATAAATATTTTGACTTCCAGCAATGTTGTTCTGTTTAATATCCCCCTGAATTTGTTATTCTATTAATTTGGAAGTACATATGGAAATATTCTTATGAATATAGAAAAAGAATTGTAATGATATAGTCACCTTCACAGCAACCGAAATTCTGAATCATCCAAAGAATATAATATTTTATTCACTGAGACATTTTATCCAACACTGGAAAAGGAGGCATGGTGTAGAGTACACCAAGTATTGAGCTGGGAACTGTAGTGTGGGTTCTTCTTATAGGAATGGCATTCGGCCCTGGCCGGTTGGCTCAGTGGTAGAGCGTCGGCCTGGCGTGCGGAAGTCCAGGGTTCGATTCCTGGCCAGGGCACACAGGAGAGGTGCCCATCTGCTTCTCCACCCCTCCCCCTCTCCTTCCTCTCTGTCTCCACCCCTCTCGCAGCTGAGGCTCCATTGGAGCAAAAGATGGCCCAGGTGCTGGGGATGGCTCCTTGGCCTCTGCCTCAGGTGCTAGAGTGGCTCTGGTCACAACAGAGTGACGCCCCAGATGGGCAGAGCATCACCCCCTGGTGGGCATGCTGGGTGGATCCCGGTCGGGCGCATGCGGGAGTCTGTCTGACTGCCTCCCCGTTTCCAGCTTCAGAAAAATACAAAAAAAAAAAAAAAAAAAAAAAAAAAAAAAAAAAAAAGGAATGGCATTCATTGGCTCTGTGGTGGAAGATAAATCTTTTTGACCTCACTATGGTATTTTATCTCCTTTATTTTCTATAATTATTACTATTTTCTGTATCCAATGTAGATCCCCTGGACCTTCATGCAATCACTTTTTGCAATACACTCAATTCGGGTGATCTAAAAGCTTCCAAACACAGAATATGGAGTTCCAAAATAGGATATCTCCAGAAATTTCTGTCTTCACAAACCAAACCTTATCTTAACATTCATGTAGACTATCTTCCATTATTTTAATCTCAATTTGCTCCCAAGCTGACCACTCTATCTGCTTTCAGTAATCCTGCTTCTCTTTTCTTTTTAGAATCTGTGATTGGTCAATTATTGATTTTCTTTTCCTAGCTTTGTATCAGTTAAGAGATGCAGTAGCAAACAACCCCAACCTATCAGTTTAGGACAAAAAAAATTTTTTTTCTTTTTTTTTTTTTTTAAATAGGGACAGAGACAGAGTCAGAGAGAGGGATAGGTAGGGAAAGACAGACAGAAACGGAGAGATGAGAAGCATCAACCATCAGTTTTTCATTGCCGTTGCGACACCTTAGTTGTTCATTGATTGCTTTCTCATATGTGCCTTGACCGCGGGCCTTCAGCAGACCGAGTAACCCCTTGCTTGAGCCAGCGACTTTGAGTCCAAGCTGGTGAGCTTTTTGTTCAAGCCAGATGAGCCTGCGCTCAAGCTGGCAATCTCGGGGTCTCGAACCTGGGTTTTCCACATCCCAGTCTGACGCTCTATCCACTACGCCACCACCTGGTCAGGCAAAAAATTTTTTGTTAGCAATGTATGCCCACTTTGGACCAGCAGGGGCACTGTATAAGTTGTCCTGACTTTAAACCCCGGAATGACAGAACAGCTAACGTGAAATACTCACTGACACTACAGAGGAGGGAAACAGAAGGTGGCCAAGCCACATTGGTTCTTAACGCTGAAGCCTGGAAAGAACATAGCTCACTTCTGCATGTGTTTACTGAAACACAGAACAAGTCATATAACCAAAGAACCTCAAAGGGGCTTTTGTGCCCAGAAGGTAGAAAATTGGGATATTTGGGAATAAGCTTATAACATACCCTTGTTTTCTCCTTTCCTTTCACACACACATATTTTCAAATCTCTTTTTTATTCAAACAAGCATGCACATGCACAAAACTCCCTTAATATTTCTTTTTGGGACTTTCCACTTTCAGTTTCTCACATGCTACTAAATGCTCATCAAACTGCAGATAGGAAGCCTATTACCCCACTTCAAATGCTTTACCATAATTATTATATCAGTTTGCTTGGGTTGCCATCACAAAATACAACAGACTGGATGGCTTAAACAACAAAAATTAATTTTCTTACAGTTACTTGAGGCTAGTAGCCCTAAAAGTCAAGGGATTGACAGGTTTGATTTCTCTTGAGGCTCCCCCCTTGCCTTGCAGATGGCTCCCTCCTTGCCTTGCAGATGGTTCCTTCTCACTGTGTCCTCGCACAGCCCTTTCTCCGTGTACCTGTATCCCTTTCTTCTCTTGTTGGGACACCGTTCATATCAAAGTAGGCCCCTTCCATATGACCTCACTTAAGCTTAATTACCTCTTTAAAAGGCCCTGTCTCCAAACACAGTCACATTGAGGGTTAAGGCTTCAGCAGATGACTTCTAGGGAGTATATTTTAGTCTATAACAGTTGTAGTCACTACATATAAAGGACATATTCAGTATTTTAGTTAAGTGCTCATAATGGCTTTTTACACTGTGGAGGATCTCTCTAACTTCAGATTCCCTCATTTTTTTTTTTTTTTAGTTTTTATTACTCTCTAACATTAAAGGTTTTATTCCTTTGCTCTTTCTGACTCTTTGGTTTTTTCTAACTGTGTATTATTTGCCTGCGAGATTTCATTCATATTCATGACTTCAGTTACCACCTGTGTAGATGATGAATCTCACATCACATGTCTAGTGCACTGAGTTCCAAGGTCACATATCCAACAGCAAAATTCAGTAGTATTCACAGTCTTGAGTAGCATCTGCATCATCTGAGTGCTTCTTTGAATAGAAAGTCTTACCCCAGCGACTATTGAACACAAATCTGCATTTTGGCAAGATCCCCAGCATTTGTTACATTTGTTAAGTTAGAAAGTAGCATTCTACTTGATTTTTCTTTCTGAATATACCAAAGAAATCTCAAACTGAACAGGTTGAGAATGGAATTAATTATTCATTAATTATTTCTCATTTATTTATTGATTCAATAACTATTCATTGAGTCTGCTGTATGTCACCACCACTGCTTTAAGAACTACAGTGGTAAACAAATCAAACCAGAAAGAGAAAATCCTGCCAGCCTCAATCTTTTATTCTAGTGAAGGGAGACAGATGAGAAACAATAGAACTTAATAGATGAGTACATTACATACTAAAATACAAGGAAATGTGTACTGCAGAAAGATAACATTACGAGCAGTCTAAGTGTAGTGTGGGACATTGCAAAGGGGATATTTGCCACCTTCATTTCTTATGTCATTGACTAACTACAACCTCCTCAGCCACCAGGAAGTGTTGAGGGCAGGTGAAGACAATTAAAAGTTATACTAAAACTTTTACTTTACCTGTCGGTTCTAGATTCCTAATGTCTTTCCCAGTTTTTACTTTCTATGATACTCACTGGCAGGCATTTTTGGTTCACATCCTTGTATTTTCTTCCCTTAAATCTTGGTAATAGCCCCCTAAATGACCTCATAGTTTTCAGTTTCCACAATATTGATATGATGTTAGGGTCGCTTGCTTGTTGGAAATCTTAATGGCTTCCACTGCCTTCAGAATAGAACTGAAACATTTTATAATGATCAGTAAAGTTGATTATGATCTGGACTCTTTCTACCTTTTAATCATAATACCCACAAGTACAATCACCACTAGTTAATCTAAACTGTGTATGAGTCTTTGAACATACAATATTCTTCCCTCTTTACTTTTGCTTAAACTGGTTTTGTTGTTGTTTGCTTGTTTTTGTTTATTTTGCATGGAATACTAAAATATTACCTTGTTTTGTAAAGAGTTCCTGATTCCTTCTCTGTCCTCAAATATGGCATCATTAGTCTCATATTCTTATTGTGGGTATTTCCCAGAATGCACATTCTTAGAAGGCAGGAACTGTCTTTAGCTGTGATTTCCTAGTGCCTGTGCAGAGCTCAGTATGCAAGTGCTTCATTCTCTGACAAATAACTGATAGATGATGGTTTGTAGAATGAGTGGAAATTTTCTAGGATACAGTCCTTTCAGACAGAATGCATGCAAAGGCATAGTAAGTGTGTTTGAGGAACAGCAAGTATCTCACTTTTGTGACACCCTGGAGTATTGTTTGGGGTGCTACTGATATTGAGGAGAGAGGGTGCCTTAGGTACCTTGCCAAGAAATTTGGGTTTCCTGCTGCAGAGAGAGGGGAGCCATTGACAGTTTTAGGCAAGTGAGTGAAAGTCTGTGGAATATCAGATTTGAATTTCATGGTGGATGAGAATTGATTACTAAAAAGGTATGTAATCCTAGTGCAGTAGTTCCAGAGAGAGAATAAGAGCTGGACGGAGGCAACTGCAGTAGCACTGGGAAAGGGGACTGCAAAAGACAGCAGGAAAGCTTTCCCCATTGTGATCTACTGCTTGTGAAGGGACAAATGAAACAAGGGCAGAATTCACCAAGATTGACTAGGAGGTTTGGATTTCATAAAAAAATATATCTATTTAGTTTTACACCATCAACTTTTTTTTCTTTGTAGCTAGTATTATTTTTTATTGATTTAAATTTATTGTGTTTACATAGATTCTAGTGTCACCCCGAATGCATCCCCCCTCCCCCGTATTCCCCTCAACATCTCCCTTGTCCCCCTCCCCATAGCGCCCTCCCCCTTCCCTTCAAGTTTATCCCATCCTATCATCCCCTTTCCCTCTGTTCTCTTTTCCTCTGGTCCCTTTGATCTCTCCTCTGTCTCAATTCTGTTCCTCAGTTCACATTGTTCCTTGGATTCCTCAAATGAGTGAGGTCATATGATATTTTTCTCTTTCTGCCTGGCTTATTTCACTTAACATAGTAGTTTCCAGGTTCATCCATGTTGTTGCAAAAGGTAAGATTTCCTAGTTTTTCATGGCCCCATAGTATTCCATTGTATATATGTACCACTGCTTTTTAATCCACTCGTCCACTGATGGACACTTGGGCTGTTTCCAGATCTTGGCTATTGTGAACAATGCTGCCATAAACATGGGGGTGCATTTCTCCTTTTGAATCAATGATGTGAGATATATTCTTAAAAGTGGGATGCCTGGGTCAAAAGGCAGTTTCATTTTTAATTTTTTGAGAAATCTTCATATTGTTTTCCACAATGGCTTCACCAGTTTGCATTCCCTCCAGCAGTGCAGGAAGCTTCCCTTTTCTTCACATCCTCACCAGCACTTATTCTTTGTTGTTTTGTTTATGAGTGCCATTCTGACTGGTATGAGGTAATATCTCATTGTGGTTTTAATTTGCATTTCTCTAATAATTAGTGATGTTGAGCACTTTTTCATATGCCTATTGGCCATCTGTATGTCCTCTTTAGAGAAGTGTCTATTCATTTCTTTTGCCCATTCTTTGATTGGATTGTATATCTTCCTGGTGTTGAGTTTTCCAAATTTATAAATTTTGGTTATTAACCCCTTATCAGATGTATTGTCAAATATGTTCTCCCATTGTGTGGTTTGTCTTTTTATTCTGTTCATATAGTCTTTAGCTGTGCAAAAGCTTTTTAGTTTGATATAGTCCCATTTGTTTATCCTGTCTTTTATTTCACTTTCCTGTGGGGATAAATCAGCAAATATATTGCTGCGAGAGATGTTGTAGAGCTTACTGCCTATGTTTTCTTCTAAGATGCTTATGATTTCACGACTTACATTTAAGTCTTTTATCCATTTTGAGTTTATTTTTGTAAATAGTGTAAGTTGGTGGTCTAGTTTCTTTCTTTTGCGGGTAGATGTCTAATTTTTTCCCAACACCATTTGTTGAAGAGGCTGTTTTTATTCCATTGTATGTTCTTACCTCCTTTGTCAAATATCAGTTGTCCATAAAGGTGTGGGTTTATTTCTGGGTTCTCTGTTGTGTTCCATTGATCTATATGCATGTTCTTATGCCAGTACCAAGGTTCTGAGTACAATGGCATTGTAGTATATCTTGCTATCAGGAAGTGTGATATCTCCCACTTTGTTCATTCTTTTCAAGATTGCTGAGGCTCTCTGTGTTCTTTTTTGGTTCCATATAAATTTTTGGAATATATGTTCTATATCTTTGAAGTATGTCATTGGTATTTTAATTGATATTGCATTGAATTTATAAATTGCTTTGGTAATATAGACATTTTAATGATGTTTATTCTTCCTAACCATGAACATGGTATATGCTTCCACTTGTTTTTATCTTCCTTGATTTCTTTTTCAATGTTTTATAATTTTCTGAGTACAAGTTTTTAACCTCCTTCGTTAAATTTACTTCTAGGTGCTTTATTTTATTTTATTTTTTGTTGCAATAGTGAAGGGGATTGTTTCCTTAATTTCTCTTTCTGACAGTTCATTGTTAGTGTATAAAAATGCCTCGATTTCTGTGTATTAATTATATACCCTGCCACTTTGCTGAATTCATTTATTAGGTCAAGTAGTTTTTTGACTGAGACTTTAGGATTTTCTATATACAGTATCATATCATCTGTAAATAATAACAGTTTCACTTCTTATTTTCCAACTTGGATGCCTTTTATTTCTTCTTCTTGTCTGATTGCTATAGTTAGGACTTCCAGGAGTATGTTGAATAAGAGTGGTGAAGGGGGCACCCCTGCCTTGTTGCTGATCTTAAGGGGATTGCTTTTAATTTTTGCCCATTGAGTATGATATTGGCTGTGGTTTGTTATAGATGACCTTTATCATGTTGAGGTATGTTCCCTGTATTCCCACTTTGCTGAGAGTTTTGATCATAAATGGGTGCTGAATTTGTATCAAATGCTTTTTCTGCATCTATTGAAATTATCATGTGGTTTTCTCCTTCCTTTTGTTTATGTGATGAATCACATTGATTGATTTGCAAATATTGTACCAACTTTACCTCCCCAGAATGAATACCACTTGATCATGATGTATGATTTTTTTTATGTATTGCTGGATCTTGTTAGCTAATATTTTATTGAGGATTTTAGCATCTAAATTCATCAGGAATATTGGCCAAAATTTTTTTTTCTTTGTGCTGTCTTGGTCTGGTTTTGGAATCAGAATTATGCTTGCCTCATAAAAGAAACTTGGAAGTCTTCCTTCCTCTTGAATTTTTTGAAATAGCTTGAGAAGGATAGAAGTTAGTTATTCTTTGAATATTTGGTAGAATTCTCCTGTGAAGCCATTTGGTCAAGGGCTTTTATTTATTGGGAGTGTTTTGATAACTGTTTTGATCTCATTTGTTGTAATCGGTCTGTTTAGTTTTTCTGATTTTTTCAGATTGATCTTTGAAAGATTATAAGTTTCAAAAATTCATCCATTTCACCTATGTTGTCTAATTTTTTGGCATACAGTTCTTCATAGTATTTTCTTACAATCCTTTGTATTTCTGTTGTGTCAGTAGTTATTTCTCCACACTCATTTCTAATTTTATTTATTTGAGTCCTCTCTATCTTTTCATAAGTCTGGTTAAAGGTTTATCGATGTTGTTTACCCTTTCAAAGAACCTGCTCTTGGTTTCATGGATCCTCTGTATTGTTTCTTTAGCCTCTATTTTATTTATTTCCACTTTGATCTTTATTATTTTCTTCCTTCTACTACCTCTGGGCTTTACATGCTCTTCTTTTTCTAGTTCTTTAGATGCAGGGTTAATTTGTTAATTTGAGCTTTTTCTAGCTTGTTAAGGTATGCCTGTAATGCTATAAACTTCTCTCTCAGTACAGCTTTTGCTGTGTCCCATAAATTTTGAGTTGTTGCTTGCTCATTATCATTCATTTCTAGGAATTTTTTATTTCTTCTTTGATCTCATTGTTAATCCATTTGTTATTTAATAACATGCTATTTAGTTTCCATGTGTTTGAGAATTTTTCAGTTTTTCTGTTGTGGTTGATTTCTAGTTTCATGGCATTGTGATCAGAGAAAGTGCTTGATATTATTTCAATCTTCTTAAATTTGTTGAGACTGCTTTTGTGCCCTAACATGTGTTCTATCCTAGAGAATATACCATGAGCACTTGAAAAGAATGTATATTCTGGTGCTTTAGGATGAAAGGTTCTAAAGATATCTATTAAATCAAGTTGATCTAAATTGTCCTTTAAGTATGCTGTTTCTTTGCTAATTTTCTTTCTTGAGCATTTATCTAGTCATGTTAGTAGGGTATTGAAATCCTCTACTTTTATGGTATTGCTATTGATCTCGCCCTTTATGTTTATCAAAGTCTGCTTTATATATTTAGGTGTTCCTATATTAGGTGCATAGATATTATAATAGTTATATCTTCCTGCTGGATTGCTCCCTTTATCATTATGTAGTGACTTTCTTTATCTCTTACTATAGCCTTTGTTTTAAAGTCCATTTTGTCTGATATAAGTATTGCTACCCCAGCTTTTCTTTTTTGTTTCCATTTGCATGAATTATTTTTTTTCCATCTTTTTACCATCAGTCTATGTGTATCTTTTGTTTTGAGGTGTGTCTCTTATAGATAGCATATGTATGAATTCTGTTTTCTTATCCATGCAGCTATATCTTTTGATTGGATCATTTAATTCATTTACATTTAAAGTTATTATTGATATGTAGTCGTTTATTGCCATTTTATTTTTTAAAGCTTTATTACTCTTTTACTATATTTTTTACCCTTTTTGTTCTGTTTTCAATAGGCCCCTTAACATTTGTTGCAGCATTGGTATGTTTGTAATGAATTTGTTGAGGATTTGTTTTTGTCTGGAATGCTTTTTATTTTTATTTTTTTGAATTTTAAACAATAACCTTGCTGGATAAAGAAGCCTGTGTTGTAGGCTCTTGTTCTGCATTACTTTGAATATTTCTTGCATTCCCTTCTGGCCTCAAGTGTTTCTGTTGAGAAGTTGGATATCATCTTTATGGGGACTCCTTTGTTGATGATAACCTCTTTTTCTCTAACTGCTTTAAATATTTTCTGTTTATCTCTTAGTTTTGGTATCTTAATTATGATATGTCTTCATATACATTTCTTTGGGTTTCTTTTTAATGGAGTTCTCTGTGCTTCTTGAACTTGTGTGACTATTTCCTGCATCAACTTTGGGAAGTTTTCAGCTATGATTTCACTGAACAAGGTCTCTATCCCTTGTTCTTTCTCTTCTTTTTCAGGAATCCCTATGATGTGTATGTTGTTTCTCTTTAGGTTGTCACAGAGCTCTCTTAGAGTTTCCTCAAATCTTTTATCCTTTTTTTTTTCTGCTACTCTGCTTCTGTGTTTTTGCTTATCTTGTCTTCTAAGTCATTGATTTGATCATCTGCTTCATCCAGCCTGCTTTTAATTGCTTCTAGTGTAGTATTCATTTCTGATATAGTATTTGTCATTTTTGACTGGTTCTCCTTTATTATTTCAATGTCATTTTTTATGCTTGTAATCTCTTTATTTATGTGCTCATTGTGTCCCTCCATTGTTGTTCTAAGATCTTTCTGCATTCTAATAATTATTATTTTAAATTCTCCATCTGGTAGTTTGGTTATTTTCATGTCACTCAGTTCATTTTATGGGGGTTTCTCTTGTTTATTCATTTGGATTGCACTTTTCTGTCTTTCCATTATGTCTGTGTGTTTAAGTATGTTGTTTGTAGAGCTGGTTGAGTCTAAGGTTGGTGTTGTCTGTGTCCAATTTTCAGTTGTGTTATTTCTAGGTCTTCTTGGGTTGGCATCAGCTGTTGTTTTTAATCCACTGTCAGATTTGGCTATTCTAGTAGAGCCACTTTGATGTCTTTGACTCAATATTTCTCTATGATGCTATCTTTAGGGGCTGGAACAATGTATTTCTCGTGATGCCTTTGTATCCATTTCAAATCCTCCACAGACTCAGTTGGGTTCTTCTTTTTCTTAAGAGTCTTGCCACAAAGGCATTGCAGCATATGCGTTCCTTTGCTGAAAATGTTCCAAAGATACCACATTGATTTGGGCAAAAAGTAATCCAGCAGCTTAGACACCTTGAGAAAAAAGAAATCTTTATGGTTGCATAATAATAATTTGAAATCAGTCTACACCATCAATTTTGAGGTCTTAGAATTCTAGCCATTTCTTCCAGGCATCTTTATTTCTAGAAAATTCTTTGAAAATAAGTGGTCATTTATTGTGAATAGGTTCAGGACATATCTCTAAATATTCATTAATCTCAACCTTTCTAGGAAGAACCTGTCAGCTTCATCTGTGATGTTATAGTAGCTGCAACATGAGAATTGATATTTATTCATGCACTTCAGTTAGTAAGGATATAGCGATCAAGGAGGGGTGTATTTTCTAGTAGAGAAAACTAACTTAACATATAAATAAGTGGTTAACATGCTAGCAAGAAAATAAAGCAATTTTTTTAATAGATCATAAGTTAAAGTTGAATCACAGTTATGCTTCCTGTGACCATTTTGTTATTACTTGTCTGGTCAAACTTTACTAAAAATTTCATTAAATGCTTAACAAACACTTGCCTTGGAAATATCTGATCTCCTCTATGATTTCAGATGTTGCATGTTTGAAAGTTACAGTTATACTTTCTACAGATAAATGATTATCTACAATTTTAGCTGTTTCGAAATATAAAACATATCTTTGAAAACCAATTAGAAAATACTGAAATGAATACAGTTGACTATCAGTCTATCAAAATCATATAATATTTTTGAAATTAGTTATTTCAGCCATAATATAGAGCCACCTCTCTTCTTTTATCTCATTTTTAAAGGAATTATTTTTTAAACTTCAGTGTGAGTGAAATTTTATGATGGCTGCATTTTAACTACTCAAGCCATGCCTTTCTGAAGTTTGCTTTTATTCCAACCTTTCCTTTATTTGCCCTTCCCCTGTAGTTCAGAAATTATCTCCTCTGTATCAAGTTGGTGGCTTTTAATTTTTTTCAAAAACATTTGTTTATATATATATAAACAAATTCAAAACTAAAAGTATTTTAGTCTTTTGAAATGCTAAAACTAACTCTTGGAACATCAAAGCCTTGGTTTTAAAATTCAAAAATTTTGGCTTTCTAAATTAGAAATTCAAACAAACTGTTTTTGTACTGAATTATTTCTTTCTGTGTTTTATGGGGGAAAAGAGTAGAATGAGAGGAAAAAGAATAGTTAATATATTAATTAGTATTCTTTCTAATAACTTTTATTTTCAAGCATCTGAAATATGTTACATATGTTTAGTGGACTTATAATATTTCTATCTGGGTTTTTTCTTTTGTGTCTTACAACATAAAGTAATATATTTTTATGAAATATGAAAAATCTACTACTAAACTTTTAATCAGTAAACAAACAATTGGCTCGTTATGACTGACATACAGTTCCATATATGGAAAAGGAAGTATTTAGTTATAACTGTTGTTTAGATGCCAACAGCTAGTGAGAGGTTTTAGGGAAGTTAAAGTGTACGTGTGTGTGTGTGTGTGTGTGTGTGTGTGTGTGTGTATACTATTCACAACTTCTTGGACCTGGAGTTATAGAAGATTCAGTTCTAGTGAAGACTTCAATTCAAAACAAAGAATTTGAATACTAGTGTTATTTTTTTTCAATAAAATGTAGTTTTATCTTGATAGAAAAGTATTAAAAATAGGTAGAGAATATGAAACATTACATTCTAAAAATTACTTAAAAATTATTCCATTTATATTGGCACTTTTACCTTTTATTGTTCTCTTTGTTTTTTCCATTTAGAGAATTCATCAACAGCCTTCGACTGCACAGGACGTTTTATGGGGGCCTGGCTGATCAGCTCTGTGTTAACGACTTAGCTGCTGCTGATGGGCTGCCTTGCTGGAATGGAGAAAATATAGTGAAAAGGTATTTTATGTGCAGTGATGGGTGAAAACACAATGGGTGCTCTCATCCTTGCTTTTTTTTCTAGATATTGAGTAGATTGCTCCAGTTTAACTTTGCCACATATGATAGAGCAGTGGTTCTCAAAGTGTGCACCAGGGCGCACTGGTGCACCCTAGATTTCCAGGTGTGCCCTATGGTATTCCAGAAAAATATGTGCCTGTTGGGGACCAAAAAACCAACAGGGTTTTTGGAGTTTAGATTTTGGGGGGACAGAGGTGTGGGGAATTGGTGAAAGCTGACAGTCTGCCCAAACTCCACCTCACTTGCCAGATTAGGTTGCAAAAGGCTGTTAAGCTGTGGTGCTGGATTGTTTACACTACCCTCCATGTTCTCCGGAAAGACTGGAGGCAAGTTTCTTCTCTCCTTTGTTTGGTGTAAAGTTAAGATGATATGTATGGCGGGGATTTTCTGCACTCAACACAATTAAGAGTAAATAGAGAGGAATTCTTCAATGTATTGATGAGGAAATGAGAGTTTGCCTTTCAAATATATGCCCAAACATTGAAGAAATTGCTAGGACACATCAGGCTTATGTTTCTCATAAACACAAGAAGAAAAAACTTAATACATTCGAGCTGGGACCTGCTGAATTTACTAAATCTTACTAAGAATGTATCTATATATATATAAAAAGATAACTATTTTGTTGTTTTTTAAAATTTTTAACCCCTCTTTATTATGAATTCTAAAAAACATAACAAAAAATGTAATATAAAAATGTTTTAATGTCAGAACAAATTTAATTTTGTCATATTTATTTCATTTAATTACCATAAAAGCACGCTTGGACTTTATATATTTTTCTTTAATATTTGACTTAATTATTATAATATATTTTTTAGAAATTTGTATATAGTGTGCCTACCATTATTTGTAGGATTTTAAATGCGCCCCGACTTCAAAAAGTTTGAGAACCACTGCATTAGAGTGTAGGTTAATTCCTATCAGCTTGTTAAAAATAAATGTGACCCTTTTGACATTTTAGAACAATAAGAGCATTCTGTGGTGGTTTGAAAGTTCTCTTATTTTCTACCTATGTATGACTTACCCTCAAGTCTACTTTTATAACCAAGAATCAACTTATCTTTGTAATCTATGCTGTTTATCAAATATCTTATTTTTTTAATTTAACATTATGAATATTAGAAAGTGTGGAAATTTAGTGAAATGTGAATACCTATGCAAAGATTCATTGATCTATGAATTTGTGAATCAGCATTAGTAATATGTATATCCTACAAGTGTCTCCTTACTGTGTGTATGTTTGTGTATCTACGTAAGAGTGGGGGCACTTTTATGTATGTCTGTTTGCAACATTGTTTATTTGTGTGTTGTCAATTTTTACACAAACTCAAGTAAATTTAACTTTTACCGTTTTTTTTCTCACTGTCTAGAATTTCTTTGACAATTTTTTTCTTTGCTTCCTATAATTGATTTAGTTTCAAGTAATCTTCTGAGCTTAAGAAAGTCTAAAATTTTTTCTTTCTAATATATAACCATGGTTATAACTGGCCATATAATTGGCTGGGGATGAGTACTTTGATTTTCCAATGCTAATGATTATTATAGATTAGCCTATTTTTTGCATTTGGATTTGAGTGTTTAGTGTATTTTATTTTGAGCAATGTGCGAAAAAGAAAGATAGGGTGTTAATCTTTCTGATATACAAACATTCCTACTCCATGTGAAAATAAGTAGTTTAAGTACCACAAGAGTGATGAGTTCATTTGGAATGTCATTAAGCAAGTAAAATTGCTATGATAAACTTATACTATAATTAATTTTAATGTAGTAAAAATTATTTACCTATATCAGGATGATCATTACCATTCTTTATTTTTAAATAAATAATTTGTAGTTTATATCTGAATAACTCATAAATCTAGGATTTCATAGAAAAATTATTGTAGAAAGAGTATAATTACATTTAAATAAAATATTTGGCTGAAAGTTCTAGTGCTGTTTTTTAACAGTGCTCTTTGGATGTTGGAATGTAGTTGATAAATATATCTTTTTTTTTTAATAATTTTATTTTTTTAATGGGGTGACATCAATAAATCAGGATACATATATTCAAAGATAACAAGTCCAGGTTATCTTGTCGTTCAATTATGTTGCATACCCACCACCCAAAGTCAGATTGTCCTCTGTCACCTTCTATCTTGTTTTCTTTGTGCCCCTCCCCACCCCCTATCCCTCTCCCATTCCCCCCTCCCCCCATAACCACCACACTCTTATCAATGTCTCTTAGTTTCACTATTATATCCCACCTACGTATGGAATAATACAGTTCCTGTTTTTTTCTGATTTACTTATTTCGCTTCGTATCATGTTATCAAGATCCCACCATTTTGCTGTAAATGTTCCGATGTCATCATTTCTTATGGCTGAGTAGTATTCCATAGTGCATATGTGCCACATCTTCTTTATCCAGTCATCTATTGATGGGCTTTTTGGTTGTTTCCATGTCCTGGCCACTGTGAACAATGCTGCAATAAACATGGGGCTGCATGTGTCTTTACGTATCAATGTTTCTGAGTTTTTGGGATATATACCCAGTAGAGGGATTGCTGGGTCATAAAGTAGTTCTATTTTCAGTTTTTTGAGGAACCACCATACTTTCTTCCATAATGGTTGTACTACTTTACATTCCCACCAACAGTGTATGAGGGTTCCTGTTTCTCCACAGCCTCTCCAACATTTGCTATTACCTGACTTGCTAATAACAGCTAATCGAACAGGTGTGAGGTGGTATCTCATTGCCGTTTTGATTTGCATTTCTCTAATAGCTAAAGAAGATGAGCATCTTTTCATATATCTGTTGGCCATTTGTATTTCTTCCTGGGAGAAGTGTCTATTCATATCCTCTTCCCATTTTTTTATTGGATTGTTTGTTTGTTTGTTTGTTGTTGAGTTTTATGAGTTCTTTGTATATTTTGGATATTAGGCCCTTATCTGAGCTGTTGTTTGAAAAAATCATTTCCCATTTAGTTGGCTTTCTGTTTATTTTATTATCAGTTTCTCTTGCTGAGCAAAAACTTCTTAGTCTGATGTAGTCCCATTCATTAATTTTTGCCTTCACTTCTCTTGCCATTGGAGTCAAATTCATAAAATGCTCTTTAAAACCCAGGTCCATGAGTACCTATGTCTTCTTCTATGTACTTAATTGTTTCAGGTCTTATGTTTAGATCTTTGATCCATTTTGAGTTCATTTTTGTACAGGGGGACAAACTGTAGTCCAGTTTCATTCTTTTGCATGTGGCTTTCCAGTTTTCCCAGCACCATTTATTGAAGAGGCTTTCTTTTCTCCATTGTGTGTTGTTGGCCCCTTTATCAAAAATTATTTGACTATATATTTGTGGTTTTATTTCTGGACTTTCTATTCTGTTCCATTGGTCTGAGTGTCTATTTTTCTGCCAATACCATGCTGTTTTGATTGTCGTGGCCCTATAATAGAGTTTGAAGTCAGGTATTGTAATGCCCCCAGCTTCATTCTTTTTCTTTAGGATTGCTTTGGCTATTCGGGGTTTTTTATAGTTCCATATAAATCTGATGATTTTTTGCTCTATTTCTTTTAAAAACGTCATTGGAAGTTTGATGGGAATTGCATTGAATTTGTATATTGCTTTGGGTAATATAGCCATCTTGATTATATTTATTCTTCCTAGCCAAGAACAAGGTATATTCTTCCATCTCATTATATCTTTTTCGATTTCCCTTAACAATGGTTTATAGTTTTCATTATATAAGTGCTTTACATTCTTTGTTATGTTTATTCCTAAGTATTTTATTTTTTTTGTTGCAATCATGAAGGGGATTATTCTTTTGAGTTCCTTCTCAGTTGTTTCATTGTTGGCATATAGAAAGGCTATTGACTTCTGTATGTTAATTTTGTATCCTGCGACCTTACTGTATTTGGCTTATTGTTTCTAGTAGTCTTTTTGTGGATTCTTTGGGGTTTTCGATGTATAGGATCATATCATCTGCAAAAAGTGATACCTTTACTTCTTCTTTTCTGATATGGATGCCTTTTATTTCTTTGTCTTGTCTGATTGCTCTGGCTAGAACCTCTAGTACCACATTAAATAAGAGTGGAGAGAGTGGACAACCCTGTCTTGTTCCTGATTTAAAGGGGAAAGCCTTCAGTTTAGTGCCATTTAATATGATGTTAGCTGATGGTTTATCATATATGGCCTTTATCATGTTGAGATATTTTCCTTCTATACCCATTTTGTTGAGAGTCTTAAACATAAAATTGTGTTGTATTTTATCGAAAGCCTTTTCTGCGTCTATTGATAAGATCATGTGGTTTTTGTTCTTTGTTTTGTTGATATGGTGTATTACATTAACCGTTTTACGTATGTTGAACCATCCTTGAGATTCTGGGATGAATCCCACTTGATCATGATGTATTATTTTTTTAATATGTTGTTGTATTCGATTTGCTAGTATTTTGTTTAGTATTTTAGCATCTGTGATAAATATATCTTTTTTGCCTTAATTGAAAGTAGTCATAGCATTTGTAGTACTTTGCATGTAGTATTATGGTTTCAATAAAATTTTTCTTTTTACTGTTTGACCTTGAAACAACTCTCAAGTGTAACTGATTTTTAAAAAATATGAATTTAAATTGTAATTTCTTTTATGACTCAGTTAATTCTTGATATAAATTTAGAATAGAATATTTTTTAATGCAAGGTTAATGCTAAAATCTAAATATCAATTATATCTAATGGATTGTGGCATATTCACCATGGGATATTTATATTTGCTAGTGGGCAACTACTTCAAGTAATTATTGAATAAAATAGTTAAAATAGAAGATTACAATTCTAGCAGTTGATTTGAAAAATATAAAAAAAATTGATATTGGTTCTGCATAAAATATTTCTGGATAGTTACATGAAAACTGAAAATACTCTTAAAAAGAACTGGGGGAGTTTTTATTTTTTTATTTGCTTTGTAGTTGTTGTATGTTTAATGTAAACATGTTATTAGTGTCATGGTATATTATTGTTTTCTTTTTTGGAAAAAAGTGCTATTTTAATTTTATTCAATTTCTAACAAATTCTTATTTTCATAGTAATTTTTTGATATTGTGTTGTCAAAGCATTAATGGATATGGTTCAATACTGAACTATTAAATTGATCTAAGAAGGCTTCAATAAAGTCAAGTCCTTGTGACTATTATAATTTTGAATTATTAACTACATTTTCCTTAAGATAAAATAAAGTATAACAGTGACTGGTGTGTGAAAGCACTGAGATCCCATAGATTATATTAATTTTAGAGATCTGCAGTTACTTAAGGTAAGTAATACCATTGAGTTGTCAAAAAATGACTATCATATGAATATATACCACCTTGGGGATGATAGAGGTTTTTCTCTTTCTATGGCTTTTTTTTTTTAAGCCAGAGGCAGAAAGATAGTGAGGCAGACTTCTGCATGCACCCCAACCAGGATCCACCCAGCAACCCTGTCTGTGGACAATGCTCAGAGTACCAAGCTATTTTTACTTCCTGAGGTGAAGGGGAGGGGGGAAGAAGCAGCTAGTTGCTTCTCCTATGTGCCCTAACCAGAAATCAAACCTGGGACATTCATATACCAGGCCAGCTCTCTATTTAGTGAGTCACAGGCCAGGGCTCTATGGCTTTTTAATGCTCATCAGGTTCATGCCAGAGGAATTATGACAAACACAGCAATAAGATGAATTGGTAGCCCATATTGAGTCTATTGCTCATTATAAGAGCAAAGTGATTATTTTGGCAAGCCTTTTTTCTCCTGAAGGCATTTTTCAGGAGATGATTGATAAGATTATTTATGTGCTCAGACATTCTGCCTTGAAAAATAGGAGAGTCATACAGATTGTTTCAATATTGTGACAACCCTATAATATTGAGTGAAATTACCTTTGTGCTCATCAGAAGAAGTGAAATTCCTTTGTGACTGTAGATAAAAATACCTCAAACATCACTTGTGTATAAGGAATGTTTAATTCATAAAACAAAGTCTGTTTTTTTTGTATTTTTCTGAAGCTTAAAACAAAGTCTGTTTTAATTCAAATGATTCTAAAGACTGCATGCATACTATATACTCTATTACACCATTGATGTCAACAGTGCAAACAATATCTGATTTAAAATGAAAATGTATTATTGAAATCCATGTAGTCTCCATTTCTTAAAGTTCCTTTTATCTACCCCTCCTTTTTCTTCATCATGAGATAAAATTGTTCTCTGAAAGCCATGCCAGTCCCTACTTTGTACCCAATTCTCTGTGATTGCAAATTGATTGCTTGATAGTTTATACTCATCTTTCTGAGAATTGAGACAGCTACTTAATTATCAGTGCTTCCTTTTCTCTTTTGAATAATAGACAAATAATCCAGTAAACCCTTCCTTAATCTCCAGGAATTTATGACATCCATAACAGCTTTTAAAATAGTGATTAGCTGTTAAGAGTCCTAGTAAAATTAATAATCCAAATGATTTGTACTTTATTTTGATTTAGTTAATGTTTGTTAAAGCTTCTTCAGTAATTCAATGTTTTGTTTGAACTCCAATGATAAGGTATTCTTTTCAACATATAATTGAATTTTAAAAAGATCAATAAAAATATAAAATTTTAGAAATCTCTGATATTTTGTATGTACTATTTTCAGTTTTCTTTCTATTCAGACAGTGACAGTTTTTCTAGAGGTCACCACATAATGATAAAGGGAGAAATCCAATAGAAGGATAGAACCACTGTAAATATTTATGCACCCAACATAGAAGCACCTACATATATAAAGCAGATTTTAATGGACATAAAGGGCAAGATTGATAGCAATACTAATATAGCAGGGGATTTTAATATCCCACTAACATCAATGGATAGATCCTCCAGACGGAATTTAACAAAAGCATAGGGCCTTAAATGACAGGCTAGATCAACTGGATTTAATTGATATCTTCAGAACCTTTCACTCGATAGCAGCAGAATATATATTTTTTTCAAGTACTAATGGTATATTCTCTGACATAGACCACATGATAAGGGAAAAAAAACAAATCTCAATAAACTTAAGAAGATAAAATCGTATCAAGTATCTTATCGGATCACAATAACATGAAACTAGAAATCAACTACCATAGAAAAACTAAAAAATATTCAAACTCTTGGAGGGTAAATAGTATGTTATTAAATAAAGAATAGCTTAACAATGAGATCAAGAAAGAAATAAAAAATTTCCTTGAAACAAATTAAAATGAATATAACAACCCAAAATCTATGGGACAAAGCAAAAGCAGTCCTGAGAGAGAAGTTTATAGTATTGCAGGCATACCTTATGAAGTAACAAAAAACTCAAATAAATAATCTAACCCTGAACCTAAAAGAACCAAAAAAACAAAAATACACACAACAAAATAAAAGCCCAGAGAAATTAGAAGAAAGGAAATATTATAATAAAGATCAGAGTGGAAATAAATGACATAAAGGCTAAAAGAACAATACAAAATATTAATGAAATTAAGAGCTGGCTCTTTAAAGTGGTAAACAGTATTGACAAACCATTAACCCTTTAACCAGACTCATCAAGAAGAAAAGAGAGAGGACTCAAATAAATAAAATTAGAAATAAAAATGGAGAAGTAACAACTGACACCCACAGAAATACATAGGATTATAAAAAAATACTATGAAGATCTATATGCCAAAAACTTGGACAACCTAGGTCAAGTGAATAAATTCCTAGAAAGGTACAATCTTGCAAAATTCAATCTGGAAGACTCAGAAAACCTAAACAGACTGATTAAAACAAGTGAAATTAAAACAGTTATCCACAAATGCTTAGCAAACAAAAGTCCTGGACCAGATTGCTTCACAAGCAAATTTTACCAAACATTCAAAGAAATAACACCTATCCTTCTAAAGCTATTCCAAAAAATTCAAAAGGAGGGAAGATTTCCAAGCTCATTTTTATGAGGCAACCATTATCCTCATTTGAAAACCAGATAAAGACACTACAAGGAAAGAAAATAATAGGCCAATATCCCTGATGAACATAGATGTGAAAATTCTCAACAAGATATTAGCAAATTGCATCCAGCAATACATTAAAAAGATCATGAACCCATACATAGATGGGACATAAAAATGAGACTCAGAGACATGGACAAGAATGTGATGGTAACGGGGGTGGGAATGGGGGTGGTGGGGAAGGGGTGAGGAAGGAGAGAGAGGGAGTGGGGGGAGGGGGAGGGCACAAAGAAAACCAGATATAAGGTGACGTAAGACAATTTGACTTTGGGTGAGGGGTATGCAGCATAACCAAATGTCAAAATAATCTGGAGATGTTTTCTCAGAACATATGTACCCTGATTTATCAATGTCACTGCATTAAAATTAATGAAAATTAAAAAAAAATTATACACCCTAATCAAGTGGGATTTCTTCTGCAGGGCAAGGCTGGTACAATATTTGCAAATCAATCAATGTGATTCATCACATAAACAAAAGGAAGGAGAAAAATCACATGATTATATCAATAGATGCAGAAAAAGCATTTGATAAGTTATAGCACTCATTTTTGATCAAAACTTCCTGAAAAGTTGTTATAGAGAGAACATACCTCAACATAATAAAGGCCAAATATGACAATTCAACAGCCAACATTATTCTTTATGGGCAAAAGTTAAAAGCAATCCTTTTAAGATTAGGAATAAGACAGGTGTCCCCTTTTACCACTTTTATTCAACATTGATCTGGAAGTCCTAGCTGCAGCAATCAGACAAGAAGAAGAAATAAAAGGCATCCAAATTGGAAAAGAAGAAGCAAAACTGTCATTATTTGCTGATGACATGATACTGTACAAAGAAAACCCTAAAGTCTCAGTCAAAAAACTAATAGGCCTCATACATGAATTCCACAAGGTGGCAGGATATAAAATTAATATCCAGAAATCAGTAGCATTTTTATAAACGAACAATAAAATGTCAGAAAGAGAAAGTAAGAAAACAATCCCCTTCACTATTGCTTACATAATGTACCTTAGAGTAAATTTAACCAAGGAGATAAAAAGCTTGTACTCAGAAAATGATAAGACATTGAAGAAAGAAATTAAGGAAGATACAAAAAAGTGGAAGCATGTACCATGTTCATGGATAAGAAGAATAAAAATTGTTAAAATGTGTATACTACCCAAAGCAATTTATAGATTCAATGCAATTCCTATTAAAATACCAATGGCATATTTCACTGATATAGAACAAATATTCCAAAATTTTATATGGAACCAACAAAGAACCTGAATAGTCTCAGCAATCTTGAAAATGAAAAATAAAGTAGGAGGTATCACACTGACTGATGTCAAGTTATACTATTATACTATAAGGCCATTATAATCCAAGCAGCTTAGTACTTGCATAAGAACAGGCATACAAATCAAAGGAAGAGAACAGAGTACCCATAAATAAATCCAAACCTTTATGGTCAATAAAAATTTGACAAATGTGGCAAGAGTATGCAATGGAGTAAAGACAGTCTCTTTAATAAATAGTGCAGGAAAAATTGGACAGGTACATGCAAAAAAATGAAACTAGACCACCTACTTACACCTCTCACAAAAATAAACTCAAAACGTATAAAAGACTTAAATGTAAGTCGAGAAACCATAAAAATCTTGGAAGAAAACAAGCAGCAAACTCTCTGATAGCTCTCATAGCAATATTTTTGTATACACACACACACACACACACACACACACACACACACACACACACGGGCAAGTGAAATAAAGAACAAAATAAACAAATGGGACTGTATCAAACTAAAAAGCTTTTGCACAGCAAAAGACACTATGAACACCCTGGCTGGTTGGCTCAGCGGTAGAGCATCGGCCTGGCGTGTAGAAGTCCTGGGTTCGATTTCCGGCCAGGGCACACAGGAGAAGCGCCCATTTGCTTCTCCACCCCTCCCCCTCTCCTTCCTCTCTGTCTTTCTTTTCCCTTCCCGCAGCCGCAGCCGAGGCTCCATTGGAGCAAAGATGACCCGGACGCTGGGGATGGCTCCTTGGCCTCTGCCCCAGGTGCTAGAGTGGCTCTGGTCACGGCAGAGCGACGCCCCGGAGGGGCAGAGCATCGCCCCCTGGTGGGCAGAGCGTCGCCCCTGGTGGGAGTGCCGGGTGGATCCCGGTTGGGCCCATGCGGGAGTCTGTCTGACTGTCTCTCCCCGTTTCCAGCTTCAGAAAAAAAAAAAAAAAAGACACTATGAACAAAATAAAAAGACAACCCACACAATGGGAGAATATATTCACCGATATGTCTGATAAGAAGTTAATAACCAAAATTTATAAAGAACTTCTAAACTCGACACCAGGTAGGTAAACAATAGATTTAAAAAATGGGCAAAGAAACTGAATAGACACCTCCCGCAAAAAGGACATACAGATGGCCAATAGGCATATGAAAAAATGTTCAACATCACTAATCATCAGAGAAACAAGTTAAAACTATAGTGAGATACCACTTTGCACCTGTCAGAATGGTGCTCATTAACAAATCAACACACAAGTGCTGACAAAGGTGTGGAGAAAAGGGAATCCTTACATGCTGCTTGTGAGGATGTAGACTTTTTCAGCCACTGTGAAAAAAAGTATGGCATTTTCTCAAATTAAAAATGGCACTGCCTTTTGACCCAGCTATCCTACTTTTAGGAATATATTAAGAATCCCAAAACACTGATTCAAAAGAACACATGCACCCATGTTTATTACAGCACTGTTTACAATATCCAAGACCTGGAAACAGCTCAAATATCCATCAGTGGACAAGTGGATAAAAAAGTTGTGGTGCATATACACAATAGAATACTGCCCAGCCATGAAAAAGAAGTTAATCTTACTTTTTTTTTTTTTTATTAAGTGAGAAGTGGGGAGGCAAGAAAGCAGAGAGACAGACTCCCACATGAGGTCTAACCAGGATCCCCACCCAGCAAGCCCCCTACAGAGCAATGCTGTGCCTATCTGAGGCCACTGCTTCGTTGATTGGCAACTGAGCTATTTCAGCACCTGAGGTGAGGCCATAGAGCCATCCTCAGTGCCCGGTGACATCTTGCTCAACCATTCAAGCTATGGCTACAGAAGAATGAGAGAAAAAGAGAGAGAGAGAGAGAGAGAGAGAGAGAGAGAGAGAGAGAAAAAATGGATAGGGGGAGTGGTGGAGAAGCATATGGTCACTTCTCCTGTGTACTTTGACCAGGAATCAAACCCTGGACTTCATATACGGGGATGATGCTCTACTACTGAGCCAACCAGCCCGAGTGGATACCTTACCTTTTGCGATGGCACAGATGGACCTGGAAATTATTATGCTAAGTGAAATAAGCCAGTCAGAGAAAGACATATATCATATGATCTCATTTATATGTGGAATCTAATGAACATGGTAAACTGAGGAAAAGAACAGAGGTAGAGGCAGAGTCATGGGAAGCAGTGGGACAGCTGTCAGAGGGAAGGGAATGAAGGGATGAGAGCAGAGCAGGTGAAGTTATATATACATAACACACAGATACAGATAACAGGACAGCAAATCCCAGAGGGAAGGGGGCGAGGGGAGGAAGAGAGTAGGAGGGGAGGGGAAAGCAGTGTAATGCAGGACATGTTGTTGGGGGGTGAGGGTGTTATATTGACTGGGACACTTGAATCCATGATAACATCATAAATTTAAAAACTGAATTAAAAACAAAACAACATAATTCCATGAAAATATGTTTAAAAAATAACAAAATAGGCGAGAAAAATCCTTGGTACCAATGATGAAGTTTTCTTCTTATTCCTATCCACCTTATCTTAGTCCATTCACACCAGTGTAACAGAAATTATTCTGAAGACTGGAGAGCATGTGAACAACAAACATTTATTCCTCACAGCTCTGGAGGCTGGGATGTCCACAAGACACCAGAAGATTCAGTGTCAGTCTAGTGAGGGCCTGAGTCCTCGTTTTATGGTCTTTTAGCTCTGTCCTCACCTGTGAGAGGGGTGAAGGATCTCTCTGGGCATTGTATTTTTCAATTACAGCTTACATTCAACATTATTTTGTTTTAGTCTCAGGTGTACAGCATAGTGGTTAGATAATCATATACTTTACCAAATATATGATTATACCTTCTATATTTCCAGTATCTACTGGATATCCTATATAGTTTTTAAAATATCAATGACTATATTTCCTGTGCTTTATATCCCTGTGACTATTTTTTAACTATTTATTTGTACTTCTCATATGTTGGGCACTAATTCCATTTTTGAGTGTTCTGCCTCATGATCTAATCACTTCCGCAGATCCCTACCTCCTTTTCACCATCACATCGGAAGTCAGATTTCAAAATATAAATTTGGGGGAGACACAAATGCTCAGTTTATAGCACACCTCTTCAGAGCATGAGATGTGAGAACCAGGTTACATTTGGGTTCTACTCAGTTAGGAGAGCAGTGCCCCGGCAATTCTAATCGGTCTCTTCCCACCTTTATTCTCAAAACCACTGGTTTGACGTTCAGTGCTGTCATAAAATTTTCTATTTTATGAAATTCATGTCTCAAAAATTCTATGCCTTCCATTGAAAAAAAATATTTAAGAAACTTTTGTTTTTATTGTGTCAATTTGCTTCTATTTTTTATAAAGTGTACGAGCTTTTCAAGATAATGTGCCTAAGACAGACATCTTTTTATATTTCAGAAAGATACATGACAATTTATTTGAATAATTTTCCTTCATTGATTTTTTTGGAAAATGATTAAAATCACATGGCAAATTATGAAATCACATAGAATTATAAAAAATTATTTTTCTTCCTACATATATCATTCAGTCCTCTTCTTGCATATATTTTCATATCACTACATATATGGCTACATCTTTATTTTTTAAAAAGTAAATTATATTCCATATTTTAAATCTATCATAACCATTAATGGACATTTGGCTGTCCCTACTTTATGCTACCATAAACTACATGCAATGTTTGCTCTTTTGTTCACATATGTTAGTATATCTGAGAATTAATTCCTACATGTGAAACAGCTGATTCAAAGCTCATGTGCATTTGAAGTATTGATATATGTTATCCAATTGACCTAAAAAGACAAAATATTTGCCCCTCCTATTGGGGTACCAAAATACCATTTTCCTCACATCTTTGTCAATGCTGTGAATTATCAAAGTTAATGATCTTTATTAGTATAATAAAAATATTTTGAATTAATTTTGCATTTAATTGATTTTACTTATGTTAAAATTCTTTAATTTGCATGGTTGAGAATGAGTATTTTTTTCATGTACTTAAATACCCCCAAACACTTTTCTGATCAATTAGTCATGCACTTTGCCCAATTTTCTATTGGATTTTTTGTGTTTTTCTAATTTGTTTATGGAAGTAGTTTAATCAGGGGAGTAAAGTCCTTCTGTAATACATGTTGTGCATATTTTCATCCTCAGTGTGATTATGTACTTATAGTTTCCTTAAGGTATGTATTGCTCTGCAAAGAAGACTTCAATTTCTTAGATAACAATGATTTGATAAGTTTTCATTCATTATGGATAACTTTGTATTGTTTAAAAGTATATGTACTATTTTTTCTTATTCTCTCATACCCACATTCCACACAGACTGTCCAATATAAAACAGTGAGATTCTGTTTATTTTCTTTCAACTTTATATTCAAAATTACTCTCCTTGAAGCATCCATATTCTGTAAGTCTTTGCTTGTTTCCTCCAATGACTTTTCAGAGAACATAGAATAAAGTCCAAACTTCTTCCCAAGACCATGTAATCTTACACTTGCCCCATCTACACCTTAGTCCAGATAATCCTCTCGTGTCACTCTGGTTCACATGTGCTGATTTCCCTTCTGATCCTCAGACACATGAGGCATGATATTTTCTCTACTTGAAAAAAGTCAGATATTTCCACATTTGCAACTTACATGTTATTTCTCCAGAAAGGTTGTCCCAAGGGACTTAATCTAGCACAGCCCACTCATCACCTCACCTCTAGACCATCAGCTCCAGAACACAAACTTGCTATCTTATTCATCACCTAGAAAAAGACTCATTTTGGTTAATTTTATATGTCAACTTAGCTAGGCTATGGTACCCAGTAGTTTAATCAAACACTAGTTTAGATGTTGCTGTAAAGATGCCTGACCAGGTGATGGCACAGCTGATAGAGTATCAAGCTGGGATATTGAGGACCCAGGTTCAAAACCCCAAGGTCGCTGGCTTGAGCATGGGATCATAGACATGACCCCTTGGTCACAGGCTTGAGCCCAAAGGTCACTGGCTTGAGCAAGAGGTCACTGGCTCAAGTGCAGCCCCTCAGCCAAGGCACATACGAGAAAACAGTCAACGACAAACTGAAGTGCCACAACTACAAGTTGATGCTTCTCATCTCTATCTTTTCCTGTCTGTCTGTCTCTCTCTCACCCACTCTCTCACAAAAATAAAATAAATAAATGAAAAATAAGACATTGCTATAAAGATATTTTTCAGATGTGATTAACCTTTAAAGCAGTATACTTGGAGTAAAGTAGTGTATCCCATGATGTGAGTAGGTTTCACCCAATCAGTTGAAGGTCTTAAGAGAAAAGAGTGAGGACCCTAGAAGAGGAAGAAATTCTACACCCAGGGTGCCTTTGAACTCAAGACTGCAACACTGACTTCTGCCAGAATTTCCAGCCTGCCAGTCTGCCCTGCAGATTTCAGACTTGTGAGTTTCCCACAATGACATGAACCAATTTCTTAAAATCTCTCTGTGTGTGTACACACACACACACACGCACACGCACATACACACACCTTATTACAGGGGTCCCCAAACTTTTTACACAGGGGGCCAGTTCACTGTCCCTCAGACCACTGGAGGGCCGGACTATAAAAAAACTATGAACAAATCCCTATGCACACTGCACATATTTTATTTTAAAGTAAAAAAACAAAACAGGAACAAATACAATATTTAAAATAAAGAACAAGTAAATTTAAATTAACAAACTGACCAGTATTTCAAAGGGAACTATGCTCCTCTCACTGACCACCAATGAAAGAGGTGCCCCTTCCGGAAGTGTGATGGGGGCCAGATAAATGGCCTCAGGGGGCTGCATGCGGCCCGCGGGCCGTAGTTTGGGGAACCCTGCCTTATTATACGCCATTCTCATAACAAGCCCTCTAACAGCAAGTGTCCTGTTTACACTGGGGTCTTTCTATCATACATTACACTACTAACCTCTGAAAAAAATCATGCATCCCAAATTGAGAAGCATGACTTCAAATTACACAGCAAGGATTCAATTCCAAACCAACAGGGCCATATATTATTTTATTACTTTAAAATAATTTTTATATTTAAAAATCCCATGCTCACTGAAAGAAGATACTAATTGTATTTGAAACAAAATAATTTAACTATATTATTCTAAAATGCTATTAATTTACTGATTTAGTATATCCCAAAATGCCTAGATTCTGTCTAGAATAATCCATAAAAGGAACAATATTTCATATATGTCCATGTCCATATTGATCTCACATTTAATTTATAAAAAAATATTTAAATGTTTACATTATCACATATCATATATTAAATCCTCATCAACAAGCAGAATCTTCAGTTTATTAGGAAGGAGGCCTTTCTTGCTATCAGAACTGAAAGGAATGGGGCAAAGAAAGATACAACTTTGTACCAATTCAGGTATAGGTTGGCTGATGCTGATAGAGGAAACTCAAGAATTATATGGCATTTCTTAAAAATAACTTTTTAATTACAATGATATAGACATGTTATAAAAAATTAAGTACATAGTATAGAGAGAGCAAAATTTCCTTATTTGTATTTTTCCTTCTCCTAACCATTGTTTAGAGTTTTGTACTTTATAGAATGAACTGCCATTCAGGATACTTTCCAAACTTGAGATTTGTTTCTTTCATAATTCTAAGATGCTTGGGTTTATTACTCAATACTTCAAAGATTTATAACCTCTACTCTTAGTGGCTGCCATTATATATAATACTTATTATAGATAGAACTTTGAAAGTGGATTATACAAAGAAATTCTCAAAAAAATTATTTGCATTCATCCATCTTCCAAGGAAAACAAAACAAAAAATTAAAACATTTCCTTATTTCAGTATAGTCATGAGAAAATAAAATCTGCAGAACAATAAAATATATCATTATATTAGTGATGAAATTGAAAATGCAAAGGTCAATATACTTCAGATATTACATTCACTAATGTAGTGCAAGTAATTTCAAATCAGGCCTTGGAAACCCATTTCAACAGTACCTAATAAAGTTTATTTATTTGCTTGGAAGAGTGCATCAGAAAATAAGAATTTTGATGTCTGGGCAATAAAATATGCTGATAACTGATGAGCTGTTCTTATAAAATAAATAAGGTTATACTGAAGTCCATTTGAAGAAAAAAGTATTATGAATAAATGACTGTTCTCTTTTGTGTCTCTTCCAGCATTTTATTTTAAAATGTAATAAATCATTCACCAGTGAATTTGTATGCTATGATATGGAAATACAGGAACCAGTCTAAGAAAAAAGTACATGCTGACTATATAGTTAGCAAACACAACTATTTTTCTGAAAAGGCAATCGTTTTTAGTGCAATCTCAATATGAAAATATAGAATAAAAAAGAAATTGCTCAGACTAGACTCGAGTAAGAATCAGTATCCGAGAGGGCTTGAAGACTGCTCTTGTACAGTTAACACAATCTGGAAGTCACAAGTCTACGGAACTGTGATGAAACCTGTACCTCCAAAGAGATAAGCTCTGTGCCAAACAGATGGAAACGGTCCTTTAGGTTTCCACTTCAGTAAACTTTTATCTTGCTATCTTTTTTGTTGTTGTTGTTATCTCTCTCAACACACACCTCTACTGGAACCAAGTAACGAGTTAAAAATAGTTTGTGTGTACAGTGTCAGCATGGCAAGAAACAGAGTAGTAAGACACATGATGATGACTGATGTTCAGCCTAATTTTGTTCTAGGGATTCTGTTTACAGTGTATATTTCCTTTGGGAATTTAATGTTTGGAGAGAAATGTCTGTAAGTACAGCAGCCTTAACATTGTTTAGTCACCAAAAACAATTTCTTGTATGAGGTACTGAAATTTAGCATGGTTTGGGAGATTTATGTTCAGTGATCAACTCTAAGATGCTATAGCCAGTGACTTACTATTCCCAAATACTCCTTGGGAAAAAAAAGTGTTTCTTTTATCTCTATAGTGCTTAATCTTTGTATCTTAACTTTTAGTTCTCCCTTGAGAAACTTATATATTGCATGGGTATGAACAAACCATGTCTCCACAATTAGAGTAGTTGATAAACTGCCTATTAAGATATAATTTCTCTTCCTGTTTGGATAGCTCATTGGTTGGAGCATCATCCCAATATGCCAGGGTTGAGGGTTTCATCCCCAGTCAGGACACATAGAGAAATCAACCAGTAAATGACACATAGGTAGAAAAACAAAATGATGTTTTTCTATTTTCCTCTCTCTCTCCCTTTCTCTCTCTAAAATCAATAGATTAAAAAATTAAGATATAATTTCTCTAATTCCAGCCTTAATTACATAATCATTTAAAATATTAATAAGGGATTTTCTCCTGATCCCAAATCAAAATCCCTAATATTAGTTTTTACTAACTCATAAGCTAACCTTCACACGTCTTTATTTTTCAAATAGAAGACTTCTGATTCATGATAGAAACCATTCAATGAAGAGAGAAGCTCAATACGACAGGGGTTCATTCCTACTGAAGTAAATGAATATACATTGTTTAATAATAAGATTTAACAGTGGTTGAATGTTTACTATGTGATCATGAGTATTCTAAATTATTTATGTGAATAACATTCAATTCTCAAATATGAGGTAGGTATATTTTCAGCCATGTTTTAAAGATAGAAAACTGATACAATTAGGGGTTAATGAATGTGCCTGAACTCACATCACTGGTAGGTGCCTAATCTTTACTGAGAGCCATAGTAGCCTGGTTCCTGAGCCTATGTTTCTAACCACTGGACTTTATTTATCAGCCTTCTGAATGAAAGGCTAGAATTACTAAAGGAAGGAGGGCTTAATACTATTTATTCAGGACACAACCATGAAACTCAAGTGAAAGAGTGTTGAGAAGGAGAAAAAATCATCTGGAAGGTTACACACAAGTGAAAATAACATAGTTCATAAGCCATCAAACATAGAGCATTTCATTTAAGAATATATTTGCTCCTGCTCTGTTTCCTCCAAGTCTGCTGATTAAAGTTTCATTCAAACCTAAATATTTTGCAAACAATCATATTGCAATTATTTGATAAGTGTTCACCTTCTTTCATCCTAATCTACATAAGAGATAGCTCATGTCTGTTTTGTCCATCACTGTACCCCAGTGTCTAGAAAAGTGTGACAGAATTGATACCTAACAATGCTATTTTTCTTGTGCCCTATATTTTGTATTTATTATGTTTTACTATAGAATTTAAGTAAATACAAATAAACACCCCTGTCTCCATAATACTGCTTCCATGATTATCCACACACACACACATACAAAAAAACCCAAAAAACTTATATGACCTTCTTCTCCCATCTGTTGAATTATTTTAAATCATTTGCCAGACCTCATGTCATCTCATCCATAAATATTTCAGAGAAATTATTTTAAATAAGTAAATGGAGACCCATATCTCATATTACCTCTTTATCAAATACTTTTCAAATACCCTCAATTAAATGACATTTCACCCTTATCTGAAAGCCTGTGGGTTATTCTTTATTTCTCTTATTTCACAGAGTATCTAGATTATGAACATGTTTTCTACCCATTTTTATATTCTAAGCTAAAAGGTGAAGATAATGTCTTACCCACCTTTGTATCCCATTCAAGGTCTTCTGAAGAATCTTGAATCTATTTTCTGTCTTCTACTCATCAGTTCCAAATAAATCTAAGAATGCTAAAATAGATCTCTTTCTGTCTTCCTTTTAGTTGAGACCAAGACAATAGATGACATTCCAAATTGAGGTGCTAGACATGAAAAGCAGATGACTATAACCTGGTTTTGAGTTTCTATCTTGATATCCATTTTAATTTTATAAAATAATTGATGTCAAAAAGGCCAAAGGAGGGAATTTTTTAGACAAAAACCTTATGGACTGCTAGGGCATTTCTCATTCATTCATTCTATGTGAGAAAGGCTTTGAGGGATCCTTGGAGTTTGAAGGATTAAAAGAGCTGGTAGTTGGTCTTTGCCTAAGAAAAGGTAAATCAGCCCATTCTTGTACCTTAAGTTCCCTGGCTAATATCAGAGTAAAGAGAGGCAGGTGCACTGGGTGTAGGATGTATTTCTCCAAAATCAGGGGAGATAATAAAAGTTTCTGTAGTCTAGAGTGAACCTTGCAGAAGAAAAGGACCCTACCAGAAGATCTTAGCAGAAAGAGGTCAGAGGTTTACCATCAGATAGAGAAGTATGGGGGAGAGACATTGTCGTGAGCACAAAATGTCCTAGAACATCATCTCTTAATATCTGCCAAGCTAGGAAGCACTATGATACAAATATCATAAAAGAAAAATTTCCTTTATCTTACTCCTCCTCTCTCATTTCTTCTGTTCCATTACCTCCAGCTCCAAACTTGGAGAATCAGAAGCATTGGTTGAAGGATAAGAAGAGCACAAAGTTTGCACATGGCCCTAGCCCTGAGATTGTTCAGCCCCTATTATAAGCCTCTTACACTGAAGCAGTACCTAAGTGGGGAAGGGGAGAAACAAATCCTGTAAGTGAAGGGAGTTTTGAACAAGTTAGACTATACCATTTCATACTGAATTTAGACTGATTATGAGATTGAAGTTGATTACTGAACCAGGTCTGTTTATAAGGCTAATAATTAAACATCATTCAGATACTAATATATGTCTCCCTTATCCATGGGGGGTACATTCCAAGACACTCAGGGGATGCCTAAAACCGTGGTTAGTACCAAACTATATATACTATTTTTTCTTGTATGTACATACCTGTGAAAAATTTAATTTATAAATTAGGTACAGTAAGAGATTAACAACAGTAAGTAAAACTAAATAGGACTGTTATAACAATATACTATATTTTAAGTTATGTAATGTGATCTTGCTCTCAAAATATCTAGAGTATTCCCTTAGTAATTTTGGACCATGGTTGCCCTGGCCAGTTGGCTCAGTGGCAGAGTGTTGACCCGGTGTGTAGAAATCCTGGGTTCAATTCCTGGCCAGGGCACACATGAGAAGTGTCCATCCACTTCTCCACCCTTCCCTCTCTCTTTTCTCTCTATCTCTTTCTTCCCCTCCGGCAGTCAAGGCTCCATGGTAACAAAGTTGGCCCGGGTGCTGAGGATGGCTCCATGGCCTTTGCCTCAGGCACTAGAATGGCTCCAGTTGCAGCAGAGCAATGCCCCAGATGGGCAGAGCATTGCCCCCTGGTGGACATGCCGGGTGGATCCCGGTAGGGCGCATGTGGGAGTCTGTCTGTCTGCAGTCCCCTACTTCTCACTTCAGGAAAATACAAAAAAAAATATTTTTTTTGGACCACAGTTGACCTTATATAACGGAATGCAGAAAGCAAAACCATGGATAAGGAAGAACTATGATACTGTCAAAAAATTCTGAGAATTGGCCACAATTTTATTCTTAGTTTCAAGGTAAAAGCAGTCTTCTGGGTGGGTTTAATGAAATAGTTTGTATTTCTACTTTTCTATGTCCAGTTCCCTGAATATAATGACTACATGGTTAACAAGAGACACTGGCTAGTTAGCCAGTGAGCCAATTAAGAAGAATTCAGAAGAAACTTTTCAGTTCAGCAAAGATACAATGTAATTATATCTAAATTAATAGAGCATTTTTAGAAGAGACAAAAATATGTGTTTTGACTAAGAAGGATGTATATTTCCCTAGACTTTAAAACTTGTTTGGAATACCAGAGCTTGGATCAAAGAAGATACAATTTGCATCACATTGTTACTATCTGCTATACTATGTTTTACATAACCAAACTATGGAATAACTACAGCAGGCATGACCAATTATATAAAAATTATCTGCCAAGCAAGTGTACTAGAGCAAAGCAGAAAGAGATAGGATGCAGTCAAGAATTATGCACACTTTATGTTCATTACAAACCTGATACATCAGCCTTCCCTGCATTTGTTCCACTGGACAATATTCCACAATATGAAGAATTTGACAGGACCTTATAAAATATATCTAAAACTACACTTTTTTATTTCTGTCACAAAGGAACAGAAATGTTTCTGTGTTTCCCTCACTGATGATCGAAAGTTAGACTTTTTGACCTTGGACAGACCTTGCCACTTTCATCCACCCAACCCAGGTGTTTCATGTGTGATAAAGACAATCATACCTAATATGTCTCTAGCCCAGAACACATGAACTTCTTAGAGTTCTTTAGACTCTGGTTTCACAAAAATGTCTATGAAAGTGCATATAAGGAGACATGCAGGATCTCAAGTCAGAAAAACCAATCAGCTTCCAGAGTCAGCACATGACAGAAACTTTTACATGTCATCTTTCTTCTCATCTTTCAGGAACTCAATTTCATTTTGGACCAAAATATTTTCTACCAAAGTGTTATCACTAAGCCACATTCTAAACACCAAATCTCTTAGTTCTAACACTTATAAAAAATAAAAACTATTTTTCCTTAGGGTCCCATTGTCTTTTTAAAAAATAACTGATAAGTGTTCAATAATATTAATTAGCCTTAGCCTTTCAAATAATACAGGACCTCTGATATAAAAAAAATTACAGTAGATAAGAACAAACAAGAGGAAGAAAGATGGTGATGAAGTAGGCAGACATTCGAACTGCCACCTCCCAGGACCAAATTGAATTACAACTTAATTTAAGAACAATCATCTTGAAAAACCAACTTTGGTGTAAAGTAACTGGAATCTATAACCAAGAATCACTGAAGAAGCCACACCAAGCCACACAAATATCATTTTGTCAGACATAAGTATTGCCACCCCAGCTCTTTTTTCATTTCCATTTGCATAAAATATTTTTTTCATTTATTTACTTTCAGTCTATGTATATCTTTTGTTCTGAAGTGGGTCTCTTATAGACAGCATATATATGGGTCCTGTTTTCTTAACCATACAGCTGTCCTATGTCTTTTGATTTGAACATTTAATCCATTTATGCTTAAGGTTTTTATTGATATGTACTTATTTATTGCCATTTTATTCTTTAAACCTACAATCCTTTCTCTCAATTTATTTTTTTCTTTGCTCTTTTTATAGCAGGCCCCTTAACATTTCTTGCAGTACTGTTTTGATTTTAATGAATTCATTGAGTCTCTTTCTGTCTGAAAAGCTTTTTATTTGTCCTTCAATTTTAATTTTTTTAATTTATTTTTTTAATTTATTTTTTATTTATTCATTTTAGAGAGGAGAGGGAGAGACAGAGAGAGAGAGAGAGAGAGAGAGAGAGATAGGCAGAGAGAGAGAAGGGGGGAGGAGCTGGAAGCATCAACTCCCATATGTGCCTTGACCAGGCAAGCCCAGGGTTTCGAACTGGCGACCTCAGCATTTCCAAGTCGACGCTTTATCCACTACGCCACTACAGGTCAGGCCTTGTCCTTCAATTTTAAATGATAGCCTTGCTGGATAAAGTAGTCTTGGTTGTAGGCTCTTGGTTTGTATTCCTTTCAATATTTTTTGCCAATCCCTTCTGGCCTGAAGTGTTTGTGTTGAGAAATCAGATGTTATCATTATAGGGGCTTCTCTGTAGGAAATCAACTGCTTTTCTCTTGCAGCTTTTAGTATTCTTTCTTTGTCTCTTTAATTTGGCATTTTAATTGTGATGTATCTTGGTGAAAGGCCTCCTTGTCTTCATTTTTAATGGGATTCTCTGTGCTTCTTCATCTCATGTTACTTTTTCCTTTGTCAGTTTAAGGAAATTTTGAACTATGATTTCTTCAAACAGGTTCTCTATCTCTTATTCATTCTCTTCTTCTTCAGGAGCCACTAGGATGCAGATGTTGTTTCTCTTCAGGCTGTTGCAGAGGTCTCTTAGCATTTTCTCATTCTTTTTGAGACTCTTTTCTTCTTGCTGCATTTATATTGTCCTCTAAATTGCTGATTTGATCCTCTGCTTCATCCAGCCTGCTATTGATTCCTTCTAGTGTTGCTTTCATTTCTGATATTGTTTTGTAATTTATGATTTTGTTTTATGATTTCAGTGTCCTTTTTGATGCCTACTATCTCTTTGTTTAAGTACTCATTGAGATCATCTTTTGTTGCTCTAAGATTCTTGAGCATCTTAAAAATCATTATTTTAAACTCTGCATCTGGTAGTTTGCTTATTTCCATTTTATTTAATTCTTTTTCTGGGGATTTCTCTTGTTGATTCATTTGGGTCATATTTCTTTGCCTGCCCTTTTTGTCTGTGTATTAGGTAGCACTGTCTGACTTTGAAATTTGTTGTGATATCTTTATGAGGAAAATGGCTCAGTGGTACTGACCTCCAGGCCACCTAAGTTCTTTGTTCTAGAAATGCTTCTTGAAGGTAGTATTTACCCTCTGACTGTATGTGAGTGTTGAATACAGTTGGTCCTTTTGTGAGTGTGGTTTTCTGTTCAGGTTGACTGGCTGTAAGGGTCAACCTTGATCGTGGGTATTAGAAACTGTACGGTGTCTGTCCTGTTGGATGTATTTATTCTCCACAGTGTCTGGTTTCTACTGTCCTCCTTTGGGCTTGCTGCTTGTGTAGCTAGGTGAGTCTACCTTTGGTGCTGTCTAGCACCCACTACTGGTTGTGTTGGTTTCAGGTCTTCTTGAGTTGGCATCAGCCATTGTTTGTAAACTGCCATGGACTACCTGCCTGGAGCAGCTGCTTTGTTCACTGTTTGTGCCTGCACTTTTTGTGCCTGGGTTGTGTGGGAGGGGCCAAGCTTTGTATAGGTATCAGCTTTCTCCTGCTTAAAGACAATAACAGCTTCATAAAAGCTCCACGCTCTGTAAGATTTGCCTCCGCTTTTCAGCTGTTCCACCTGCTCTTGCATTTGAATGGTCTTCCCACAGAGTCTTCTGTAGAAAGGCTATTGTGTGGGCTCAGACTGGCCTCATTCCACCAACCCCTCTACAGGTTGCAAGCTTGGTGGGTTAGGGCAGCTGTGATTGGGAATACAACATTAGTGGGATTCTTTACTTCAGGGGTCTCTTGGTCAGGAGCTCAGTATGAGGATAGCTGTCCCTACTCCAGAGCCTAATCTTTCAGACACTGCTGAATTCTCCAATTATATTTCTTCCTAAGTAAGCAACAGGTTTAGACTGGGTGAGACAACAATCCCCTCTGCAGAAAGTTCTTCTAGCTGGTGAGCCTTTGGTCTCAGAGAAGAAGACTAAAAGGGTCCTCCCTTAGGATTGACTGTGCCCCATTAGAAAGTGGCTGTGCTCCTCAGCCAGACCCAACAATAGGCTAATGAGCACCCACACTTTAAATGTCAATGCTCTAAGCTTCTACTCCTCCCCTCTGTGCAACTTAGCCCAGCAAGGCAAGATATTCAGCATCCAAGCTGGCCTACTGTGAAACTCCACCCTGTCTAATGTTTACAAGCCACTGTTTCAGTGCTGACCACAGAGAGTGGGACTTGCTTCAGCTGGTCCTAGTGTCTGATGAGCCCTCCCTGAGGATACACTGCCAGCAGGGGTCATCAGGTGTTGAACCGATGCTCTCTGCAGCTGGCCACTGGATGTCCCAGCCTTGGGCCTTCCTCGAGGGAGCTTGATGCAGACCATTGGGGAACACTACCTATTACTGGCCCTCAGCAATCTTTTTGGAGCTACAAGCAATCCAGTGTGTGGTTGACTTTGCTGGGCCCAGATGCACATGGAAATTCTAAGCCGCACACCTGGGATGGCTTTTACTCCCACTGGGCCTGGAGAAAGGTCTGCAAGAGGACAAGGTTCCCTGAGCATCTCCTTCGTGCAGCCTCTGTGTAGTGGCTACTTGTTGGGCTGGGCCACTAAAATAAAAGCTATGGTGGATTCTAGAACCTGGGACAATTCAAGGATTAGGAAGGGTGGTAGGTGTGGCTCCTGCTTTTCTGTCCCAGATGTCAGTCTGTCCAAATTATTTTCACAGACCTCAGTTGGTTGTGGACCCCAGGAGTCCAGTGAGTGTGGTCTCTGATACCTAGAAATGTGTTCTTCCCACAGTCTGTACAGTTTCCATTGAGTCTCCTGTGAGGCTGAAGCACCAGTCATAGTCTTGGTAGTGTGCGGGGTGGAGGTGGAAAATATCTGGCCTCAACGTCAGAAAACTGAGTCACCTATGTGCCCCTGCTTCGTGGCTGACTTCTCAGAACAGCCCAGTCTTCACAAGGTTGTGCAAGAGGGATTCCCAAGGGTGGGGTCGTTGCTTTCCCCCAGGCTGATGCTGCATGGAGAGGACTGCTCCACTAAAAAAGATGGCAACTGCAGTATTGGAGAATGACTCAACACAGGGTTTCCAGTGGCAGTCCCCCATGATGTCTCTCCCTGAGCCATCAACTTCACACTCTCCTCACGTAACTCTCAGCTCTCCCTCCACTGGAGCCCCGGGTAGTGGCTGTGAAGGAGATTTTCTGGACTGGCCCTTTAAGATGGAGCCTGCATCTCCAGGACCTCTGTCTCTTTCTCACAGACAGAAACCTTGGCTCTTTTCACTGCCAAATGCTGTGTGGGTATCTCTTCTGGGCTCTGGAGCTTTAGGCTGGGCTGCTGGGCCTGGGGTTTAATACCCTCCCCTCTCAGGGCGAACCTCCCTGCAGTGACAGTCACTGTGGATCCTCTGCCCTCCTCGTTCCTGGGAACAGGACAGCCTTTTTCACATCTCTGCCCTTTCTACCTGTCTCAGTGTGACTTCTTCTGTGATCCTTGGTTATAGACTTCTTCTCATTTAGTCCAAACTTGGTTTTTCAAGATGATTTTTCTTAAATTAAGTTGTATTCCAATTTGGTCCTTGGAGTTGGCAGTTGGAACATCTGCCTAATCTGTCATCATTTGGAATCCCATCCAGTTTATTATAATGAATATTATAAAGGATATTGATAAAAAAAAAACAGATGAGGAGGTACATAGGATAAAGTCCAGAAGTGTCGAGGAGCACACTGCCCTCGTGGCACATGTATGTGTTCACCAGCTTGGAAGCTCTCTGAACACTACCATTTAGGATTTTTTTTTGTGTGTATATTTTTCTGAAGCTGGAAACGGGGAGAGACAGTCAGACAGACTCCCGCATGCGCCTGACCGGGATCCACCCGGCATGCCCACCAGGGGCGACGCTCTGCCCACCAGGGGGCGATGCTCTGCCCCTCCTGGGTGTCGCTCTGCCGCGACCAGAGCCACTCTAGCGTCTGGGGCAGAGGCCAAGGATCCATCCCCAGCGCCCAGGCCATCTTTGCTCCAATGAAGCCTTGGCTGCGGGAGGGGAAGAGAGAGACCTAGAGGAAGGAGGGGGTGGGGGTGGAGAAGCAAATGGGCGCTTCTCCCCTGTGCCTTGGCTGGGAATTGAACCCGGGTCCCCCGCACGCCAGGCCGATGCTCTACCACTGAGCCAACCGGCCAGGGCCCATTTAGGAATTTTTATGGAGGCTTCATCATGATTGATTAGTAACTAAATCTTCAGTCATTCTATTTTATTATTTTATTATGGTCCTGTAGTTCTATAACAGAACAAATAAGTGTATCAGTAGACAATTTATTATATATTTAAAGTAAAATACAATAGAGATGTGGCATAATCTTAATTCTGGAACTTTATATATAGAGAGCGTGTGAGTGGTATGATAAAAATTTAAGTTACTATAAAATATTTACAACGCATGTAATAAAATTTGGAAATTTCATAGAAGTTATATATTTTTTGCACGTTTCTTTGTAAAAACCATTCATTTAGAATGCTGTTATCCAATGCCTAGTTAATTAGATATTTGCTTTTATTTTATAAACTCTTCTGTATTGGTTTGCCTGATTTTTATTTTAATCTATTCACTCTACTTTTCAATTAATTTCAAACATTAATATAATTATTCAAATACAAAGTTTTTTTTCATGTCATCTAGCTTAGAGAGAAAGAAAGTTGTTTAAGAGAAATATTAACTATATAAAGGCATCTTTAAAAAGATGTAGGGAAACAGGATTAAGGAAAACTGCAGTGACACTTCCTGAAAGCAACAATGGAAGACTTTATACTCTTTAGAGATGTATTTTAATTTCTCAGGCATTTAATGCAACTGTGGTTCTCAAAGTGTCGTTTTCAGATTCTCAAGCTTTTATCTCAGAACTCTACTGAATCAGCCTCCTGGGGTACGGGGCCCAGGAATCTCTGTTTGAACCAGCCAGATGGTTCTCATGAACACTGAAGGATGAGAACAACTGCCTTAGGGCATCACAAATATTTCTTTGAGAAAAATATCTTTTTTTTTTTTAATTTATTTTAGGCTTTTTAAAGAAATAGGAAAATTCCCATTTCTCTCATAAGAACGTTAGATGACATGGTAAGATTTATCTTATTGTAGAAATAATGTGATTGTTGTTTGTAGAAAGATTTTAGAGCAGACTTGGTATCTAACAGAGTTCCATCTTGATATACACAGCTTTTTGTACATAATGAATTTTGCATATCAGATGGCTGAAGCCTTTACAGAGCCAAAATTTTAAGTATTTCTGGAAAAAAGCATTGATTACATCCTCCTTAGATGTTTATAATCACCAGTGAAAATTAATTATTTAAGCCACATTTCACTCTGTCAATGCTCAGGAGGTGAGGAGTTTTAAAATTATTTCAGTTTTACGTAAGTACACAAAATATATTATGAGTTTTGCATAATAATAGCTATTTTGGGATTTCTAAATACTGCTGAGTAACTTAAAATATACAGAAGGTAGGTATCAACCATACCTCATACTTATTCTTAGTATAGCATCTCTGGAAAAAATTCTGAAAGGGAAATTCATGGTTTATTACTTATAGAATTATTTTATTTCAAAGAAATGTTAGGAATGAAATATTGTCTCTAAACAGGGTTGAATATTCATATATAATATTTAGTTTATGTAGTTTTGATAAAGATTTTAGTTTGGTATGTGGTGTTTTCAATATTATTTGGTTCTAAATTTTAAAGTATTCTTTGTCCAAAAGTTTCCTGCCTAGTACAGGCCCTCAGATCAAGCTATTCATAGATTGTAAAAACATCAGACTAATTAGAGTTTGTTCATTCAAGATGCAAGTCAGCTTCTCTTTGGGACTCTGTCCAAGTCAACATAGCAAGCTTCAAGACACATACACAAACCTTATGCGTCGGTGCATATATTGACATAATCTACCATGCTTTTTAATGATTTGTGTTTTTTGGGAACTATTCACCAGCAAACTTTATTATATTTATTATTTAATTATCTTAAAAAAATTATTGATGTTACTGGGAAAACACATGGTTGTTTTGGGATGCCAAATTAGCAGTTTCCTGTTCATTTTACTTGCAAATGTATTGCTTTCCTCTGTAGAAGTTTTGTAACAGCCTAGATGACAAATTGTTCAGCTTCATGAAGATTTCACCAACTAAACAAACTGTGCAGTCTTTAATTCAAAGACACTGAAAAGCAACTTGCAGGTGGTATAATAAGAAAAGAAATTCTACCTGCCCAGGATTGTTACTGAAAGAATGTAAATCTTTTTTGTCTCTTCTGTCTTGATTAAACAGATGATTTCAAACTTCAGTACAAATGAGAACAAATTACTTGACATCTTGAACAGTGTAAGCTGCTTCAAAAGAAATTTCCTGTTTAAATTTTCTACTATGGGATTTTAGCTTTCTCTTTGTTTAGCAAGTCTTTATTCAGTGCCTGCTGTATGGGAAGCTCTGGGCTGCAGTGTTAAGAAAGTGTTAAAGTGATCCTTGTCTCTGGCTGGTTGACGCAGTGGTAGAGCATCGGCCAGGCGTGTGGAAGTCCTGGGTTCGGTTCCCAGTCAGGGCACACAGAAGAAGCACCCATCTGCTTCTACACCCTCCTCGCTCTCCTTTCTCTCTATCCCTCTCTTCACCTCCTGCAGCCAAGGCTCCATTGGAGCAAAGTTGGCCTGGGTGCTGAGGATGGCTCCATGGCCTTCACATCAGGTGCTAGAATGGCTTCTGTTGCAACGAAGCAGCGTCCCCAGATGGGCAAAGCATTGCCCCCTAGTGGGCATGCGGGGGAATCCCTGATGGGCACACGTGGGAGTCTGTCTTTTTGCCTCCCTGCTTCTCACTTCAGAAAACAAAAACAAAAACAAAAACAAAAAACAGTGCTCTCTGCCTTCTTGGGAATTACAATGCCTGTAAAAACCAGTAGTGAGCACTGGGATAGTGAAGTGCAGATGCCATGAGAGGGTGTTGGAGGTGCCTCCATCTTCCCCACACTCCTGTTGGAAGTGTTGGTCAATACCAACTGAAGGAGGTCACCTTCTGCACAAATTTGCAACCTGGCTCAGAGTCCATGCACTGCTCCTCTACTCCCACCCAAGGCAGCATTCACAAGAGCAGCATCATTGTCATAAGGTAGAGTTATCTCCGTGCTCCAATTTGTGGCTCAGAGCTTCCTGTTGGGATCAGAGGAAGCTGGATTCCAGCTGAGATGCGTTCTCACACAGCTTTTCATCTTGGCTCCAGTCCTGCATGTTTCACTCCCTTGTAACTGACAGCCCTTCCCCAGTAGGTCTTTTGAACCAGAATCTGCTTTTAAGGAAGCTGATTTATAGAGTAATTTTCACTGGGGCCTGCAGGGTAAGTGGGAGCTAGCTAGATGAATAAGGGTAAGTAAGGGAAGAGACTTCCTGTGAAGACAGCCCTAGTGATGAAGGCATGTAGGGGGGAAGTTCTGGCTAACAGAGCAGAGTGTTGAACGTGGGCAGGGCAACATGGCTGGAAGGGAGAAAAGGGGTGCTAATGAGATGAAGTTGAAGAGGTTAAAAATCTTTGTAAGCCAAGGACATCTATGTCTAATTCATGCTAAAAAATGTGAAAAATTCAGACTACATAAAATATGTGATATTTGACATAATTTATGTATTAGAGGTATTTCAAAATAGTATTTTCAAATTAATTCCTTGAATATAGTATATGAAAGAGGGAGTGGCCTCATGGAATTAACCCTAAACCCGCTGGAATTCTCATTCTCTTTTCCAAAAGAAGGTCTCAAAATGTATTATGAAGAGCATACTGTACATTTGTAAAGGACAATTTTTAACAATCAGATCAAAAACATGTACATAGAATATTTTCCATAATAGATCTTATTGTAACCCAAATTTTAAATGTGTTTATTGTTGTATATATTCCATAACCTGACAGTAACCTATGAAGGTGATTCTTTCAAAGCTGTGACCCTCATTACTGTGCATATCATCGGTGAATATTATAGTTCCAGTGAAACAAAGTTGTTTTTTTTTTTAATAATTTTATTTTTTTAATGGGGTGACATCAATAAATCAGGATACATATATTCAAAGATAACAAGACCAGGGTATCTTGTCGTTCAATTATGATGCATACCCGTCACCCAAAGTCAGATTGTCCTCTGTCACCTTCTATCTTGTTTTCTTTGTGCCCCTCCCCCTCCCCCTTTCCCTCTCCCATTCCCCCATCCCCCCCGTAACCACCACACTCTTATCAATGTCTCTTAGTTTCACTTTTATGTCCCATCTACGTATGGAATAATGCAGTTCCTGGTTTTTTCTGATTTACTTATTTCGCTTCGTATCATGTTATCTAGATCCCACCATTTTGCTGTAAATGTTTCGATGTCATCATTTCTTATGGCTGAGTAGTATTCCATAGTGTATATGTGCCACATCTTCTTTATCCAGTCATCTATTGACGGGCTTTTTGGTTGTTTCCATGTCCTGGCCACTGTGAACAATGCTGCAATAAACATGGGGCTGCATGTGTCTTTACGTATCAATGTTTCTAAGTTTTTGGGGTATATACCCAGTAGAGGGATTGCTGGGTCATAAGGTAGTTCTATTTTCAGCTTTTTGAGGAACCACCATACTTTCTTCCATAATGGTTGTACTACTTTACATTCCCACCAACAGTGTATGAGGGTTCCTTTTTCTCCACAGCCTCTCCAACATTTGCTATTACCTGTCTTGCTAATAATAGCTAATCGAACAGGTGTGAGGTGGTATCTCATTGCTGTTTTGATTTGCATTTCTCTAATAGCTAAAGAAGATGAGCATCTTTTCATATATCTGTTGGCCATTTGTATTTCTTCCTGGGAGAAGTGTCTGTTCATATCCTCTTCCCATTTTTTTATGGGATTGTTTGTTTGTTTGTTGTTGAGTTTTATGAGTTCTTTGTATATTTTGGATATTAGGCCCTTATCTGAGCTGTTGTTTGAAAATATCATTTCCCATTTAGTTGGCTTTCTGTTTATTTTATTATCAGTTTCTCTTGCTGAGCAAAAACTTCTTAGTCTGATGTAGTCCCATTCATTAATTTTTGCCTTCACTTCTCTTGCCATTGGAGTCAAATTCATAAAATGCTCTTTAAAACCCAGGTCCATGAGTTGAGTACCTATGTCTTCTTCTATGTACTTAATTGTTTCAGGTCTTATGTTTAGATCTTTGATCCATTTTGAGTTAATTTTAGTACAGGGGGACAAACTGTAGTCCAGTTTCATTCTTTTGCATGTGGCTTTCCAGTTTTCCCAGCACCATTTATTGAAGAGGCTTTCTTTTCTCCATTGTGTGTTGTTGGCCCCTTTATCAAAAATTATTTGACTATATATATGTGGTTTTATTTCTGGGTTTTCTATTCTGTTCCATTGATCTGAGTGTCTATTTTTCTGCCAATACCATGCTGTTTTGATTGTCGTGGCCCTATAATAGAGTTTGAAGTCAGGTATTGTAATGCCCCCAGCTTCATTCTTTTTCTTTAGGATTGCTTTGGCTATTCGGGGTTTTTTATAGTTCCATATAAATCTGATGATTTTTTGCTCTATTTCTTTAAAAAACGTCATTGGAAGTTTGATGGGAATTGCATTGAATTTCTATATTGCTTTGGGTAATATAGCCATCTTGATTATATTTATTCTTCCTAGCCAAGAACAAGGTATATTCTTCCATCTCATTATATCTTTTTCAATTTCCCTTAACAATGGTTTATAGTTTTCATTATATAAGTCCTTTACATTCTTTGTTATGTTTATTCCTAAGTATTTTATTTTTTTTGTTGCAATCGTGAAGGGGATTATTCTTTTGAGTTCCTTCTCAGTTGTTTCATAGTTGGCATATAGAAAGGCTATTGACTTCTGAATGTTAATTTTGTATCCTGCGACCTTACTGTATTGGCTTATTGTTTCTAGTAGTCTTTTTGTGGATACTTTGGGGTTTTCGATGTATAGGATCATATCATCTGCAAAAAGTGATACCTTTACTTCTTCTTTTCCGATATGGATGCCTTTTATTTCTTTGTCTTGTCTGATTGCTGTGGTGAGAACCTCTAGTACCACATTAAATAAGAGTGGAGAGAGTGGACAACCCTGTCTTGTTCCTGATTTAAGGGGGAAAGCCTTCAGTTTAGTGCCATTTAACATGATGTTAGCTGATGGTTTATCATATATGGCCTTTATCATGTTGAGATATTTTCCTTCTATACCCATTTTGTTGAGAGTCTTAAACATAAAATTGTGTTATATTTTATCAAAAGCCTTTTCTGCATCTATTGATAAGATCATGTGGTTTTTGTTCTTTGTTTTGTTGATATGGTGTATTACGTTAACCGTTTTATGTATGTTGAACCATCCTTGAGATTCTGGGATAAATCCCACTTGATCAAGATGTATTATTTTTTTAATATGTTGTTGTATTCTATTTGCTAGTATTTTGTTTAGTATTTTAGCATCTGTATTCATTAGAGATATTGGTCTGTAGTTTTCTTTTTTTGTGCCATCCTGCCTGGTTTTGGTATGAGGGTTATGTTGGCCTCATAAAATGTGTTTGGAAGTATTGCTTCTTCTTCAATTTTTTGGAAGACTTTGAGTATAATAGGAACCAAGTCTTCTTTGAATGTTTGATAAAATTCGCTGGTATAGCTGTCAGGGCCTGGACTTTTATTTTTGGGGAGGTTTTTAATGGTTTTTTCTATTTCTTCTCTACTGATAGGTCTGTTTAGGCTTTCTGCTTCTTCTTGACTCAGTCTAGGAAGGTTGTATTGTTCTAGGAATTTATCCATTTCTTCTAGGTTGTTGAATTTAGTGGCATAAAGTTTTTCATAGTATTCTACAATAATTCTTTGTATATCTACGGTGTCCGTGGTGATTTCTCCTCTTTCATTTAGGATTTTGTTTATATGAGTTCTTTCTCTTTTTTCCTTGGTAAGTCTTGCCAAGGGTTTGTCAATTTTATTGATCTTTTCAAAGAACCAGCTCCTTGTTCTATTAATTTTTTCTATACTTTTTCTGTTCTCTAATTCATTTATTTCTGCTCTGATTTTTATTATCTCCTTTCTTCGGCTGCTTTTGGGTTGTCTTTGTTCTTCTTTTTCTAGTTCCTTAAGGTGGGAAGTTAAGTGGTTCACTTGGGCTCTCTCTTGTTTGTTCATATATGCCTGAAGTGATATGAACTTCCCTCTTATCACTGCTTTTGCTGTATCCCATAGATTCTGATATGTCGTATTGTCATTTTCATTAGTCTGTATAAATCTTTTGATCTCTGCACTTATTTCTTCTTTGACCCATTCATTTTTTAAAAGTATGTTGTTTAGTTTCCACATTTTTGTGGGATTTTTTTCCTCTTTTTTGCAGTTGAATTCTAGTTTCAAGGCTTTATGATCAGAAAATATGCTTGGTACAATTTCAATTTTTCTGAATTTGCTGATGTTGTTTTTGTGGCCCAACATATGGTCAATTCTTGAGAATGATTCATGTACACTGGAGAAAAATGTATACGCAGTCACTTTGGGATGAAATGTCCTGTAGATGTCTATCATATCCAGGTGCTCTAGTGTTTTGTTTAAGGCCACTATGTCTTTGTTGATTCTCTGTTTGGATGACCGATCTAGAGCCATCAGCGGTATATTGAGGTCTCCAAGTATGATTGTATTTTTGTCAGTTTTTGTTTTAAGGTCAATAAGTAGCTGTCTTATATATTTTGGTGCTCCTTGGTTTGGTGCATATATATTAAGAATTGTTATGTCTTCTTGATTCAGTGTCCCCTTAGCCATTATGAAATGGCCATTTTTATCTCTGAGTACTTTTCCTGTCTTGTAGTCAGCATTATCCGATATGAGTATTGCTACACCTGCTTTTTTTTGGATGTTATTTGCTTGGAGTATTGTTTTCCAGCCTTTCACTTTGAATTTGTTTTTATCCTTGTTACTTAGATGAGTTTCCTGTAGGCAGCATATAGTTGGATTTTCTTTTTTAATCCATTCTGCTACTCTGTGCCTTTTTATTGGTGAGTTTAATCCGTTTACATTTAGTGTAATTATTGATACGTGTGAGTTCCCTATTGCCATTTTATATCTTGCTTTCTGTTAGTTTTGTGTCTTGTTTGATCCTTCTCTTTCGTTTTCTATCTTTTGTTTTTATTTGGTTGTATTCCATACATCTTTCCTCTGTTGCTATCTTTTTTATCTCATGTGCTTCTGTGGTGGTTTTTTCAATGGTGGTTACCTTTGAGTAATGAAAAGGGTCCCTACCCTGTTCATTGTAGCAAACTATTTTGTGAGTACTTTTGCACTCCATCGTCCTTTGCTACTGTTAATCTCCATCTTCTCCCCCTGTTTCTTTTTGTTGTTGTCAAAGTTTAAATTTGGTTTTATTGTGTTCTTCTTGGAGCTTTTACTTGTGGCTCTGTTTTTTTTTTGTTCTTTGTATCTGATTGGAGAACCCCCTTTAGTAATTCCTGGAGTGGGGGTTTTCTGATGATAAATTCCCTCATCTTTTCTGTATCTGTGAATGTTTTTATTTCTCCTTCATATTTGAAGGATAGCTTTGATGGGTATAGTATTCGTGGCTGAAAGTTTCTCTCTTTCAGGACTTTAAATATTGGGGTCCACTCTCTTCTAGCTTGTAGAGTTTCTGCTGAGAAATCTGATGATAATCTAATGGGCCTTCCTTTATATGTTGTATTCTTCTTTTCCCTGTCTGCCTTGAGAATTTTTTCTTTGCTGTTGGTTTGTGTCAATTTTATTATGATATGCCTTGGAGTAGGTTTGTTGGGGTTAAGAAAACTCGGTGTTCTGTTTGCTTCTTGAATTTGAGGCTTTAGTTCTTTCCACAGGCTTGGGAAGTTCTCATCTATTATTTGTTTGAGTATGTTCTCCATTCCATTTTCTCTCTCTTCTCCCTCTGATATACCTATTATTCTTATGTTATTCTTTTTGATGGAGTCAGATAATTCTTGTAGGGCTATCTCATTTTTTTTAATTTTTGAGTCTCTTTCTTCTTCTCTCTGTTGTGCCTCAAGTTGCTTGTCTTCTATTTCACTAATCCTCTCTTCTATCTGACCTGTTCTATTAGCTAAGCTTGTTACTTCGTTTTTCAGCTCGTGAATTGAGTTTTTCATCTCTGTTTGATTTGTTTTTATAGTTTCAATTTCTTTGGACATATATTCTTTGTGTTCATTGAGTTGTTTTCTGAGCTCCCTAAATTGCCTTTCTGTGTTTTCTTGTATATCTCGGAGGATTTTTAGGATTTCTATCTTGAATTTTCTGTCATTTAGCTCCAAGGTTTCCAATATATTAAATTTTTTCTCCATAGATTTTTCCTCATCTAGCTGTGTTACCTCTCTTTCTTTTGTATCCATGATATTCAATTTTCTCTTCCTTAATGGCATCTGAGGGTGGTTTTGTTGATAGTATTAATGAGATTTAATAAAGAATAAAAAGTTAAAAAAAAATAAAAAATCAAAAAGAGTTGTTTTTTTTTAAAAAAAATTAATAATGAAATAAAGAAAAAGAAAATAATAATTTTTAAAAAAAGGAAATTATTCCCCCCCTCCTTTTTTCCTCTCCTCTTTCCTTTTTCTTGAGAAAATCTTGTGGTGAACTGTGAATTATAACAAACAATGCCTGTGATGGAGGTCCTGAATTGGGGAAAAGTAATAAAGGGGCAAAAAAAAAAAGAAAAAAAAAGGAAAAAAAAAAAGGGGGGGTGGTATGGACCCACAAAAAGCAAATAAGGAAAAAATTTGGGTCAAGAATAAAGTGATTTGCTTTTAGGTGTTGGTGTTGTCTAAGAGTTATGATGAGAGGAATAAGAGAACAGAAAAATAGGGGGACAAATTAAAAAAATACTATTGTATTTAGTGGAACAAGAACTAGATAAAATGGAGAGCCAGGGATGGGAGCACTGCTAGTGAGTTAAAAAGGTGAAGTAAAAACCCCCCAAAATGCCACAAACATAAGTTTGAGTCCCAGATAAGATAATTTGTTTGTTATTGAGGTTTGAATGAGAGGAGATGTAAAGGAGAAAGGAAGAAACTAATATAGAGGGAGAAAAGAAAGAGAGAGAGAGAAAAAAAGAGAGAACCAGTAAAAGAAGAAAAAAGAAAGGAGAGAGAGAGAGTTAAGGGTTTTGGAGTGCAACCCTCATAGAGAGAAAGGAAGAGGAGAAAAAAGATAATGGGAGATGTAACACTTATGGGTAGTGTAGTTCAAGGAGAGGAGAGAGTAAGACCGGCAGAGAGTTAATCGGCCAAATTGGAGGAGAAAAAAAGTATCAAGAATGAAGATAAGAGAAACAAACGAACAAATATAATAAAATGGGATAGGTTATAAAGTCTGCAGATTATTCTTGATTTTGAGAGGTTATCTTCTTGTTTTTTCTTTTCTCTCCCTCTTCCTGGTCGGTGACTCTGTACCCCAGGTTCTGCCCCTTTGGCACGCTCAGGTAGAGGTTTGCAGTTGATAAGTCTCTATGGCAATGTCATGTATTGTGCTTTAGTCTCGTTGGGAGTCAAGGCTCATTAGCTTTCATAGGCTCCGACAGTGAGAGAGTCCGTGTTCCTGGAGCCTTTCTCCTGGTCTTTCCTTCCTCAATTAGTAGCCTGATAATCCAGCTATGGGGTTGTTGCTGCCTCTGCCTGGATAGTAAGAGGTTCAAAGAGCTGGCAACTCCCCACTCTATTTCCACTCAGCACAGGGCTCTGGGTAAGGCTCAGTCAGTCAGAGCTGCTAGCATAATCAGGCGGGCTTTCCGCCCACTCAAAGACCTCTGGCTCTGCCACTCTGTCCGGTAACACAGGCGGGCACCCACTTCCGGGGTGCTTGGAGGAAACTCTCATTCACTATCTGCGCGCAGACCAGGATATCCGGCCAGCAGTCTCACGCTCTGAGTGAAACCCCCAACCGCATGGAAATTTGCAGCGCTGGAATTCGCTCTCGCTCCGTCCCCGTGCGCAGCTTTTGCAAGGCGCTGGGGCGGCCCGAGATTCAGCTTTTGCCCACACAAAGGCCCCTGACTTTGCCCCTCTGTGCGATAATACGGGCGCGCCCTGCCGAGGCACTCGGAGGAATCACTCACTACCTATCTGCGCGCGCACACCAGGATATGAGGCCGGCCGCGTTTCCCTGAGTGAAACCCTCACCAGCAAGGAAAATTTCCACCGTTGGAATTAGTTCTCGCTCCCTCCCGTGCGCGGCTTTCCCAGGGCGCTGGGGCTGCCCAGAGATTCTGCTTTTGGCCCACAGAAAGGCCTCTGACCCTGCCTCTCTGTGGGGCAACACGGACACCCACTTCTGGGGCTTAGGAAGAGATCTCTCGCCCACTAACTGTGCACCAACCAGGAGAACGGGTAAAATGGCTGCCCCGCTTGTCTTTCTTTGTTTGGGTTTGGCGCGAGTGTTAGCTTGTATTGCCCGGCTTGCCACAGGAACAGTTTTTCCTCCGCTAGGATCTCTGTGCCACAGCCTGGTTCGGCCTTTTGTGCGCGGCCTGGATGTATTCACCCCCTTTGCCCGCCTCAGTTTCTATATTCACAGTTACCAGAGAAAGCCGCCCTGTTTAGGTTAGTGAGGAAGGCGGAGCATTTCTTACTCCCTATTTCCTTCAGGATTTGGTTATATATTTAGCCAATTTTTCACTCGACCATACCTTCGGGTGTATTGTGAAGCATCTGGAGGCTCCAAGTATAGGTTTTTCTGTTTCTGGTTGAAGATCTTGTTGAGTTTTGGGGGAGATTTATCGGTATCGCTTCCTACTCTGCCATTACTCTGACGTCATCTCAACAAAGTTTAATAATCTACATGAAATATGAAAAAATTACTTATGCATTACATCTGACTGCCACAATCAAGACTTGCAATTTTCTCAAATCAACACTTTTCTACCTTTTGAGTTGTAACTAATACTACATTTCTATCTGTTCAGATGTTAAGTTGCCATAATTTGTGATTTACCACAGGTCTGAAAATACATACAGAGATAGAGTACTAGTTGGAAAATAAACTTGCATTTTTGTTCCTCTTATAATCTTTGGACTGGTATCTCCATTCTACCTCCATTTCTGCTTCACTCACACTGATATTCTCTCCCCATATTTTTGTAATAGATTCCAAATCCAACCCCTTGCCACCTCCTTCACAAATTGATTTCACATACTGCTAATTATTTTTAAAAAATAAAAATGTGATTTCTTCTTTATAAACCATTCCACATTATGAACTTTCTCTGCACTTCTAGACATATTTCCTTCTACTCTTTCCAATATATCACCAATTCTAGCATACCAAATACCTTTCATGTTTCTGTGGTTTGGGGCAAGCATTTCTCTTTTCAATACTTCAAAATCAAGAGTAAATGTTACCATTTTTACTGACCATTTTCTTCTCAGGAGTCCCTTACACTTGATGTATGCCACTTTGATAGCATTTGCTTAAGACTTACTTTAATCAGTTACTTAGATATCTGACTATTCCATGAGTGAGAGCCTCAGGTTATCATCAAAATGAGATTCAGTTATTTCTGACAAAGTGAAACTGGGAGAATGGTTGGCTAGGAGTCTGGTTACAGGAAGAATTGCTCAGATCTAACTAAGAAGGAAAAGCACAATGAGCCCTATAGGTAGAGAAGAGGTCCAATTTCAAATGCATCCTGCTGTCTGCCACTCAGATTTATTTCCCAGCTTACAGACTACTGGATAATTTTTAGACTGCTGAGAATCTCTTTCTCTTTCTCTTTCTCTTTCTCTTTCTCTTTCTCTTTCTTTCTCTTTCTCTCTCTCTCTCTCTCTCTCTCTCTCTCTCTTTCTCTCTCTCTATAGATACACACACACTCCTGTGTAAGTATGTGTGTGTATATATCTATATCTATATCATCATCTATATCTATATCTAATCTATACCTATATATCTTGATATCTATCATCTATCTATCATCTGTCTATCTATCTATCTATCTATCTATCTATCTATCTATCTATCTATCATCTATCTATCTATCATCTATCTACATCTATGACAGCACCTACAAGATCAGTGGTTAGAAGATCAGTGGTGGACTTGAGGAAGCTGAGATGATGGTCCCTGGCAGAGATCATGATGATGGGTGCAGCATTACTATTGGTGCAGTGGCTTTATTACCTCACTGAACAGGGGTAAATTTCCCAGACACCTTTTGGGGATTTTCAGAAATACCTGATTTCAAGGGCATTTTAGAAAGCTCAGATCTAGTTTTTTTGCAAGCAATGATCATTAGAGTGAAAATTAAGTTAATGCAGCCTTGTCTGTTATACAGCCTTGTAAAGTCTGAGGAGACATTTACATATCAATATTAGATTACATCTAGTTAATCAGAGAACATTGCTACTTACCCAAAGACAGGCCATAGTGAAACACTTTGTATTATCCCCTGTTGATACCTACTAAGGAGGTATTATTATGATCTTTATTTTCAGAAGAAAATAAGAATTAAAGACATTAAGTTGCCTAACCTGTGTCGGCGCAGTGGATAAAGCGTCAACCTGGAAACACTGAGGTTGCTGGTTCAAAACCTTGAGCTTGCCTGGTCAAGGCACATATGGGAGTTGATGCTTCCTGCTCCTCCCCCCCTTCTTTCTTTCTCTTTCTCTCTCTCTCTCTCTCCCTGTCTATAATGAATAAATAAAATCTTTAAAAAAAAGACATTAAGTTACTAACACAAGATCCCATCAACAGTAAGTAGCAGAGCTAAAATTGTAAACGATGCTAGATCTCATGTTATTTCTCTTGTTATGTCTCGTGTTCATCTTCAATAAATTACATGTGTTAGTGATAAGCAACTGAATGAATAGATGTGAAAATAACTAGTGTTTATTTATTTTTTTTAAGATGAGAGGAGGGGAAATAGTGAGACAGATTCCATGCTCCCTGATGGGAATGTACCTGACAATCTTGTCTGGGGTCAATACTTGAGTACGGAGTTACTTTTCAGTGCCTGAGGCCAACACTTGGACCAGGCAACTATCCTCAGTGCCTGAGGCCATGCTCTAACTAATTTGGCCACTGGCTATGGGAGGGGTTGAGGGAGAGAAGGAGGAGGGGGAGGGAAAGAGAAGCAGATGCTTTTTATGTGTGCCCTAATCGGGGATTTTACCCAGGATGCCCATACACTGAGCTGATGCTCTATCTACTGAGCCACCAACCAGGGCCAGTGTTTTCTTTTTTTTTTTTTTTAATTTGAGAAACAACACAGTAGATGTCTGTAGTGAAAGTGAATATTTTTCAAATATGTGATATGACTCACAAGTAATAAGATAATGTTGAAATCTAGTTTACTGGTCAACTCAGTGCCAAAATACCACTCACTAAACCATCAGAAAATAATTAGATCTCCCTCCATAATCCTTTAAAGCTCTTTTAGTCCCCGCCAACATACACCTACTTTAACATCATAATGTATAACTGCCCAATAAAATTGCTTTAAAAACCTTTCCTGCTAACCTTTCACCCTGAGGACTGTGCATAATTTATTATCCTATAAACAATCTAATTCCTTTCTTATTTTGGGAGGATTTTCTTTCTTCCTCCTCCTCCATCAACATTGAATTAAGACACTTTTATTATTTCTCATTTTCATTTTAGAGATATGCTCCCTGTTCTTAATTAGCATTTAATAAAGATGGAGTATATTCTCTACAACAAAATCATCGTTTCTATATCTATTTCTTGTACCATTTGTTAATTTCTCTCTCTTCTTTGAACTGGTATTTATTGTAAGAAAGAAGTTTTCTGCTTTCTGTTCTTAGTTATGCTATTATGTTCTAGGTATGTTGTGACCTGAAGCAAAATATAGTCAGCTCTTTCATCTTCATATATATATAAATTTAATCCATGCTATGTGAAAAATGGCAGATTATAAAATATCAATGGCTAATTCCAGAGCTAGTTTTGTTAATTCATTACTTAAATGTAAAACAACAATTATATTCTGTGATGTTATAAAGTTGTTAAAGTGTTTTTTAAATTTCTAAGCTCTATATAAAATTCCCTGTATATTAAGTAAGAAATTACATTAATGTAAACATAGATCTGGATTTAGACCTGAGTTAGGAACCTAAAAACTCTATTTGCTTTTATTCATTCCCTAAACCCCTCATTCTTGTCCTTTTGTTTTCCTCAACATTCTCATTGTGCTTCACTTAACCTAAAAACACTTCCTAAGATATCATTTCCTTCAAGACAATTTCAGAGTATGGTCAGGTGACTTCCACTTCATAGTAACAACTTGCAGGGGTGATGACTTTTTTACTACCAGCAGTTTGGGGGCTATGCTTGTCTTCATACCACAGTAGGCTGCCTTTTCTGAGCACCTGAGAGCTCCCAGGAGCACTTCAGGAAGCTCATTCTCATAAAGATGATCCAAGAACCCGTCGGATTGTGAGAACAGCTAAAAGCGTTGTCTCAAGTACGCACTGCATTCCACTATAGTCTGGAACTCCTGTAAGAAGATTTTACCAAAGAGTTTTCAGGATTCTTAAAAAATACAAAGTGTACTTTGGCTTCAGAAAACCTCACTAGGTGGCTGAATTGGTGCTTTTTTTCTCTTCACAACACCTTATAGGACAAACCAGAGCAAAATCTTTGAGAATTCAGACAGGGTTTATATTATAAAAGCCTCAAACCAATCTAAAATTATACAGATCATATAGATTAAACTGAATATGGACACCCAAAGATTCTGGAGTCAACCTATATTTCTTCATTTTTAGATTCAAACAGTTATGAGATTTGTACCCTGATGAATAATTTCCAGGTCCCCTCCTACTCCTCCATGTCTCCAATCTCTCTATATTACACTGGAACCTCATTTATCTCTGGGCTTCCTGCCACATACATATAGTTCTTTACTCCATCCTGGCATGCTGTACACAATGGTTTTCCAAAAATATAGCTGTAATCATTAAATTACTCTGTTTGAAATTCTTTAATGCTCCCTGTTGCCTTCTATATGAACTTGAAGCTTCTTCATTGACACTAACGGCCCTCCAAAATCTAGCATCTACTTATATGTGTCTCAGACTTCACTGCCTATCTCTTTTTCATCTACTTTTTCATCCACACATACTTCACACTCAATCAATATATAACTAATAATTTCCCATATACATCATGTTTTTCTTCAAGATTTTGCTTCAGAAATTCCGTATTATTCATCATTGTTTCCCTAATGGCTAGCATGGATACTTGAAGATAATACATGTTGTGGAGATATGCTCAAGGGTCAAGATTGCTACTTAGAGGTATTTCTAGTAAAATTTAGCTCTGGACTTGAAAGAACAGTAAAAAGAAAACTTTCCTAGTACATTTTCCTCGATCAATTACATATAATTTCTTTAAAAAAATTTTCTTTCACCTGATCTGTGGTGGTGCAGTAGATAAAGTGTTGAGCTGGATCACTGAGGTTGCTGGTTCAAAACCCCAGGCTTGCTTGGTTAAGGCACATAGGGGAGTTGATGCTTTCTGTTCCTGCCCCCATCTCACTCACTCTCTCCTCTCTAAAAAATGAATAAGTAAGAAGTTAAAAAAATTTTCTTTCTATTTCATATGTTTATAATTCAATATTATTTTTCCTTTATTCAATGCCATAAACAAAATGAATGTTAGAAAAGCAAATTTTTTTATGTTGAAAAAACATATAAGCCTACTTATCGTTAGTATACATACAGAAACCCACACCCCATAGTCATATATCAGTCTGAGGGTTAAGAGCAATAATCAATCACCCTTTTAAAATTGCAAGTGAAGAGTGTAGAAAAAAAGTAAATATGACTATGGGAGAGTACTTTATTAGTATTTTATATTATTTTATTTTCAATTTAGAAAATTAAATTTAACAGAGTGACGTTGATCAGTAAGAGTATACAGGTTTCAGGTAAACATTTCTATAGCTTTGAACTGTTGATTATGTTATATACCCATCACCCAAAGTCAAATCATTTTTCATCACTTTATATTTCTCCCTTTATACCCTTCTGCCCACCCCCTCCCCATGCTCCTCTTCCCCTGGTAAACACTTCACTTTTATCTGTATCCAGGAGTCTCAGGTTTATATCCCACCTATGTTTGGAATCATAAAGTTTTTAGCTTTTTCTGATTTACTTATTTCACTCAGTATAATGTTCTCAAGGACCATTCATGTTGTCATAAGTGACACTATGTCATCATTTCTTATGACTATTTCTCAGTATTTTAGTATTTCAGTTGAGTTGACAAACCCTATATAGTCTTAGGCACCTGTGTACAAGCTTCATGATGGCAGAGAGATGGTTCTGTTTCCATAGTCATTTGTTGACATAACTTTGTTGTTCAGCCTTATCTGCCACTGGTTCTCATAAGGAAGTATGTATGTTATAGGGACTGGCTTTTGTCACTTTGAAGCTGGGGTTTCCTTTCCAACACTGACATCTGATTTGAAGAATCTTTATCTGAAGACATCAACCCAACTAAGCATGTTATACTGTGACAATGCATATACTCTACTAAGGATGGTTCAGTGCTGTTGCCATTTTATAGAAAAGACAGAAAACACTGATTTAGTTTAATATTCACTAAATAAATCTAACCTTTCTATATAAGGGATTCTTTAGGAAAGCATCACACAGGTAAAATAAGTGAAAGATAATATGTGAATAATTTTACTTAGAATGGAATCAAATATAAACCAAACACATATTTTTTTCTTTGAATCATAGAAGCATTGCTCTAATTTGCCCTGTGTCTGCTTTATATCAATCATAATAATCAACATCTCTGTCTAAATTAGTTGACTATTTTTTACCAATCCTATGAAATAGGTATATTATCCTCATTTTTTTTTAATGAGGCAACCACAGCACAGATAGGTAAAAGAATGCGTACCGGTTCATATTATTCTTAAGTTTCAGGCTGAGGGTTAAAACTAATTCTACCTGTTAACAAAGTTTGTAACTTTTAACCTTGGCAACTTCATAAATTCAATAATCTGCTATAAACAGTTCCCTTCTGCAGAGTCTCACTTCTCTCCTTAAGTGAAGGCATCATCATAAAAGCATCTTGGAAGCTAAACTCTTAAAAATTTATTAAACTCTGAGCTAGTCCAGGTGATTAAGAATAGATCGTCATTGCTAACTTGGATAATTTTTTCTCAAAATATATTTTAAATATTATTTGTTGAAATAATGTACTTTAAATTATATAATAACAAATTATAAATAATTTTTTTACATGCAGAATGCATTTTTTTAAAGTAAGATTTTCTTACATTATTTTTAAAATGCTTAGGCTCTTTAGTGTTTGAGTCACTAATATTGCTCGTGTTTCTGTATCCTTGGTTGCCATCCAGTGGCAGCAGTCAAATACTTCGTTTGTATAACAAAGAAGAAAACTCCTCTGCTTCTAAGCAGACTGTCTCTTAATTCAAGAGCAGATGGTGGATGTTAGTTTTGTGTTTATAAAAGTGTTAGCCATGGCCATGATTGAGTACAATGAAGGGGAAAAAATCTAGATATTGTCAAGAACAACTTATTTTCTATAAGGGGGAAAAATAACGGTTATTTTATTTTTCTCAGAAAATTGATGGCCAACACTTGTTCTTTCAGAAAATCATTAGAAATAAAATATTGTATTAAAATTCTTGTCAAAGTAAATATTTAGCAAATCCGTGTCTCAATGATTAATGCAGTCAAATCAAATGCTAGATTTCTTATACCTGTTTTCAAGTGAGATGTCTTACCAGTAGAAAAAACATTAGTATAATACTCCAAATAAATAATATAAAAGATTATTTCTTTCAACATGGCAACGTTGTAAAGTATGACATGAATATAATTTATAGGAAATACTTTAAAGCAATTGCTTCCAGAGATATCACAGAAGCTGTGTGAACAGAGGTGAGGAACGTTTAGTGTCATAAAACAAGATAGGATTTATTTAAACCTCTATAAGTAAGGAAATGAACACTCTCAGTAATTAAAAAGTAAAATGTCATTCTTTTCAAAATATGGGATAATTTTATTTGAGATTATCTTTTAGTTTGAAGATTAAAAATTTGTATTAAAATAATTATTAGCCTGACCTGTGGTGGCGCAGTGGATAAAGCGTCGACCTGGAAATGCTGAGGTCGCCGGTTCAAAACCCTGGGCTTGCCTGGTCAAGGCACATGTGGGAGTTGATGCTTCCAGCTCCTACCCCCTTCTTTCTCTCTGTCTCTTTCTCCTCTCTCTCCCTCTCTGTCTCTCTCTCCTCTCTAAAAATGAATAAATAAAATAAAATAAATTAAAAACCATGCAAGAAAATTAGGCTTTAAAAAAAAATAATTATTAGAAAAATATTCTTCATCTGTGTGAAAAGTTGTGTGTTTCTGGTTATATATTAATTTTATTATTATTGATTTGACAAGCTGTGGATTGGAAATGGGACAGATAAATTGGAGAAAAGTTATACTATTTATAATTACTTAATCTCCAAAAATCTAAGTAGTAGCAATATAATTTTTTGAATAAATTTTTCATATTTTTTGTTTAACAATTTCAAATTTATAAAAGCACACTGAATATTAAATTCCTTTTGTCTAGATTAACCAACTGCTATAATTTTAGCTACATTTGTATTTGTCCTATCTCTGTCTACACAAACACACTTATTTTCTTTTGTAGAACCATTTGAAAGTTGCTAACTTTTAATACTTAATCCTCCTGAGTATTTTATTACTCTAGAACTTTGATACTTGTATTACCTAAGGACAACAACAAAAATCAAACACATAATCAGAACATTTACAATAACTTCAATATTTATGTAATGATATTTAATGCACAATTTATACTACAGTTTTCTCCATTTTACCAAAAATTTCCGTTATGGTAAAATACACAGATAATGTGTCATAGAAATGTGAACTTGAAACATATATGATCTTATTAACAAATGTCATCACAAGAAATTTAATTTTGAAAATTTCAAGAAAAAGTCTAGGATCTGGTCAATATTGATGCATTGTATGTGTTGGTTTTCTATCTTTAGTCTCCTTTTATACAGAACACTCTCCCATATCAGCTCTTTATTTCTAAACATGGGCAGTTTCAAGTTGTGTGTAGTTGTCTTATAGCCGAAACCCATATATAACCATAGATTATATAATGGTTTCCTTATGATTAGATTCAGGTTAAACATCCTTGGCGAGCATCCTACATAGATGAACATGTGCTACTCATTGCATTACTTCAGTATATACTTCATGCCCAATTGTCACATTAGTGAAAATGTTCTATTCATAATGCATACACAGGTCTGGTGTCTACTAGGTGATTACATTTTAATGGTACTTTTTGCTTTGTTATTAACAAATAATCTCTAAAGTAATACTTTGAAATTATATAAATAACTAATTTTAATGTAACATTTTGCCTAATTATTTTAAACTATAATGTTAATTTTTAAACACTAAACTTAACCAATGATTTGAGGTGTTTCAGTACAAATAAGCTATTTTGGTGATTCTGAAACTAAAAAAAAAAGTTTATATCATACATAAATTAAAGTACATGAGTCTCAAATGAGAAGGAGCAGTACATTTTTTCATTTTATTTTGATTTTTTTAAAGATGTGTGTGTATGTGTGTGTGTGTGTGTGTGTGTTCAGTGAGAGAAAAGGAGGCAGAGAGACATACTCCCACATGCGCCCCGACCAGGATCCACCCAGCAAGCCACTAGCGGGTGATGTTCTGTCCATCTGGGGCATTGCTCTGTTGCAAAACTCTTCTTAGTGCCTGAGGTGGAGACCATGGAGCTATCCTCAGTGGCTCGGGCCAACCTGCTCCAATTTAGCCATAGGTGCAGGAAGGTAAGAGAGAGAGAGAAAAGTGAGAGGGGGAGCAGTGGGGAGTGGTAGAGAAACAGATCGATGCTTCTCCTGTGTGCCCTGACCAGGAATCAAACCCAGGACATCCACAAGCCGAGCTGATGTTCTACCACTGAGCCAATCGACCAGAGTCTTAAATATTTTATTTACTAATTTTTATAGAGAGAAAGAAAGAGAGAGAGAGAGAGAGAGAGAGAGAGAGAGAGAGAATGAGTGGTGGGAAGGGGAGAAGGAAGCATCAACATATATGCTTCTCATATGTGCCTTGACTGGGAAAGTCCAGGGTTTTGACCTTCTGACCTCAGCATTCCAGGTTGACAGTTTATCTACTGCACCACCACAGGTCAGGCTAGAGGAAGAGTACATTTTAAATGTTTCTAAGTTCAGAAACTTTATACAATAAAAGAATTGAAATATTAAAAAGTAGCCATCTGTACTATCTATAAACATATGGCAGAGATGCTTATAATTGTTATTTATTTATTTATGTTTATAATTTTATTTAGAAAATTAAATTTAAGAGTTACATTGATTGATCAATAAGAGTACATAGGTTTCATGTAAACAATTCTGTAGCATTTGAACTGTTGATTTGGGTGATTACATCACCCAAAGCCAAATTATTATCCATCAACTTATATTTGTCCCTCTTTAGACCCATCCTCCACACCCCCTCCCCCACATACCCCTCCTTCTGGTAACCACTTCACTTTCATCTATGTCCATAAGTCTCAGTTTTATATCCCACCTATGTGTGAAATTATACAATTTTTAGCTTTATCTGATTTACTTATTTCACTTGGTTTAATATTCTCAGGATCCATCCATGTTGTCATAAATGTCACTCTGTCATCATTTCTTATGGCTGAGTAGTATTCCATTGTATATATGTACCATATTTATCCAATTCTCTATTGAGGGACACTGGTTGTTTCCATGTCTTGGCCGGTGTGAGTAATGTTGCAATGAACATTGGAGTGCATGTGTCTTTACATACCAATGTTTTCAAGGATTGGGGGTACAGACCTGGTAGAGAGATTGCTGAATCAAATGGTACCTCTATTCTTAATTTTTTGAGTAATCACTGTACTTTCTTCCATAGTGATTTTACTAATTTGCATTCCCACTGGCAGTGAATGAAACTTCCTTTTTCTCCACAGCCTTTCCAATACTTGTTATTACCTGTCTTGATAATAGCCAATCTAACAAGTGTGAGATGGTATCTCATTGTAATTTTGATTTGCATTTCTCAAATAGCTAGTGAAGATGAGCATCTTTTCATATATCAGTTGGCCATTTGTACATCCTCTTGGAAGAAGTGTCTATTCAGGTCCTCTCCCCATTTTTAATTGGATTGTTTGCTTGTATGTTGCTGAGCTTTGTGAGTTTTTCATATATTTTGGATATTAACCCCTTATTGGAGCTATTGTTTGCAAGTATCATCTCCCATTTAGTTGACTGACTATTTGTTTTGTTGTCAATTTCTTTTGCTGTGCAGAAGCTTTTAAGTTTGATATAGTTCCATTAATTTATTTTTGCCTTTACTTCCCTTGCCTTTGGGGTCAAATCCATAAATTATTCTCTATGGTCAAGGTCCATAAACTTAGTACCTATGTTTTCTTCTATGTAATTTATTGTTTCAGATCTTATGTTTAGATCTTTGATCTATTTTGGATTAATTTTTGTACAGAGGGACAAATTGTTGTCAAGTTTCATTCTTTTACATGTGACTTTCCAGTTTTCTCAGCACTATTAATTGAAGAGGCTTTCTTTTCTCCATTGTATGTTTTTGGCTCTTTTGTCTAAGATGATTTGTCCATATATATGTGGTTTTATTTCTTCTTTTTTCTCATGATTACTTTGGTTTATCAGGGTTCCATAAAACCCTGGTGATTTTTGTTTTATTTATTTAAAAATTGACATCGCAATTTTGATGGGGATTGCATCAGATTTGCTTTGGATAATATGACCATTTTAAGTATATTGGTCCTTCCAGTTCATGAATATGGAAGATTTTTTTCATTTCATTGTGTCTTTTTCAATTTCTTTCAATAATGCTTTGTAGTTTTCATTACATAGATCCTTTTCATCCTTTGTTAAGTTTATTCCTAGGTATTTTTGTTGTTGCTGTTGTGAAACGAATTGCTTTTTGAGCTCATTTTCTGAAGGTTTATTTTTGGTGTATAGGAAAGCAGCATACTTTTGTACATTGATTTTGCAATTTTACTGTATTGGTTTATTGTTTCCAATAGTTTTTTGGTGGTGTCTTTGGGGTTTTCTATATACAGGATCATTTCATCTGCAAAGATGATATCTTTACTTCTTTCTAATGTAGATGCCTTTTTTTTTTTCTTTCTGTTGCCTGTTCATTCTGACTAAAACTTTTAGAACTATGTTGAATAAGAGTGGAGACAGTGGGCAACCTTGTCTTGTTACTGATTTTACAAAAAAAGCCTTCATTTTTTTTCACCATTTAGTAGGATATTAGCTGATGTTTCCCATATATGGCCTTTATTATGTTGAGGTACTTTCCTTCCTTTCCGATTTTATTGCATGTTTTAAACATAAAGGGATATTGTATTTTATTGGATGCCTTTTCTGTATCTATTGATAAGATCATATGATTTTTGTTCTTTGTTTTGTTGTATTACACTGATTGATTTCCTTATGTTGAACTATCTTTGTGTTTCTGGAATGAATCCCACTTCATTGTGATGTATTACTATTTTAATGTGTTGCTGTGTTCGATATGCTAGTATTTTGTTTAGTATTTTTGCATCTTTATTTATTGGAGATATTGGTCTGTTGTTTTTTGTTTGTTTGTTTGTTGTTTTTGTCCTTGCCAGGTTTTGGTATCAGCATTATGTTGGCTTCATAAAATGTGTTAGGGAGTATTGCTTTATCTTCTATTTTTGGAAGAATTTGGGAAGAATAGGTACCAAATCTTTAAATGTTTGTTATAGCCCTCTGATTCTGGACTTTTGTTTTATGGGAGGTTTTTGAAATTTGTTTTTATTTCCTCCCTGCTTATGGATCTATTTAAGTTTTTCACTTCTTCATGACTCAGTCTGGGAATATTCTATAGTTCTAGAAATTTATCCATTTCTTCCAGGTTGTTAAGTTTGTTGGCATATATTTTTTCATAATATTCTCCTATGATCTTTATATATCTGTGTTATCTATACTAATTTCTCTTTCATTTTGGATTTTGTTTATATGATTCCTTTCTCATTTTTTTCTTAGTGCATCTAGCAAGGGTTTTGTCAATTTTATCTTTTCAAAGAACCAGCTCTGTGGTATTAATTCTCTCTATACTTTTTTGTTCTCTATTATATTTATTTACATTCTAATATTTACTATTTCCTACCTTTGGCTGGCTTTGGGTTGCCTTTGTTTTTATTTTTCTAGTTCCTTAAGATGTGATATTATATTGTTTTCTTGGGATCTCTCTGATTTCTTAATATAAGCCAGTAATGTTGTATACTTCCCTATTATTATTGCTTTTGCTGCATCACAGAAATTTTGATACGTCATGTTGTCACATTCATTTATATATTTTTTAATCTCTGCTTCTATTTCTTCTTTGACTTAGTCAGTTTTTAAAAGTATGTTGTTTGAGTTATGTCAGAGAATGCGTTGTGAGAGGTGCTCCCAATATCTCCCCTTGAAATTTCAACAAAGTTAACAACTAAAGACAGAGAAAAAAATCTCAGGAGCACTTGAAATATACACATACCAGACAAAGGTATGATTGGGTGAAAAGGTGACTGAATATATAATCTACTCAAAAGGAGATAAGATGGATAATGGTGTATTTCACTTTCCTCACTGATCTGAGGAAGGGCCACTTTCATCTGAAACTGAGTGAAGTGGAGTGTCTGGGGCAGAGGGAAGAAGCTGGCTTAGGGTGGATGATCAAGCAGTGGAGAGAAGCACTAGCTCTTCCTGAGCTCACAGATGCGGGGCGAGCATGGGTGGCAGGCTCTGACAAAGGTTGCTGGTGCAGGGTGCCCACAGGAGCTGGCACCAGCACCAGCAGCTTTGTGCACTCTGAACTCCACAATTATGGGTGGTGTGTGAGCGGCTCTACCTGGCACCTGTGGTGTGGGTGCATGCACTAGTAGGCTGGAGGGCTTAGCCCAAGATTATCAGTGGTGGACATCTGCATGGGGTATTGGCAGAATCTTTATGTATTCCTGACTCTGCGACCACCAGCATGGCAAATGTGCAAGGGCTGGGATTCCTGGGCCTTGGACCGCCCAGGCAGGAGACCTCTGTGGGGCCTTCAAAGCGCATTCCTGCATTCCCAGCTCTGACTGAGATCACAGGCACTGTGTGCCTAAGTGGGTGGGAGCAGACCTCTGTGTGTACTGCTGAAGTCGTGGGGGCTGGGTATGCACATGGCTTGCTTGGGCTACCAAACAGTGCACAGGGGAGAAGTTTGTGGAGATTAAACCCATGGAGTTGAGGCATACTAGTCATGCCCGGGGGCCCTTAGAAAGGCACTTGATCTGTAATCCACTCCCAGCCCATAGAAAGCTGAGACATACTAGACCTGTCCACTGGTCCTTAGAAAGGACTAGATCTACAATCGGCTCCCAGCCCTGCCTGCTATAGCTGGTGTCTCTGGTTGGCACAGACTTACTCAGAACTATACTTTGAATGTTACTGGAGGAAGGACCTGGCTGCTCTTAGAGCCTCTTCTCTGCAACCAGTGGCTGGGGCAAACCTCACAGCTAAGTCCCCAGGCTGCTAGCTCAGGTAGGATAGACTTCAAGAGAAGCACCTGGAAAATAACTGAGACTCCCATTGTCAGAGCCTCCAAGCCCTAACAAGCCCTCCCTACCAATGGAACTGAGGCCCAGCCTATATCATTGCCACAGTGACACAACAGCAAACCTCTGCTCAAGAGCCCCACTGGGGCAAAACCTGTAGTACACATCTGCCAAAAAAAAAAAAAGCCACCTCTCAAAACCAGGAAAAAATTACATTTTTTATAACTTTTATTTATTTTTTCCCATTTTGGTCATTTTATCTTCTTTTCTTTTTATTCCTTCCTTTTCCTTTTGAACTTCATTATCCATAGTTGTTACATTTTTCATATTTTTTATGAGGGTTTCATTTCAAAAACCTTTACTTTTTTTCTCTCTTTTTTTCTCTCATCTGTACATTATTTATCAACAAATTATTTTATTTTTGATTCATACTTTTCTTTGTGGCATTTTGCATGTTTTTGACTTCATTTTATCTCTTTTGTCATTTTTCGTCATTTTTCTACTTCCTGTTCTCTATAGTTTTTGTTCCATTTATCATTATAGAATTTTCATTATTTCATTGTGCCTTTTCCATTTTTATTGTATTTTTAAAAATTATTTCTTATTAGTGTTATTAACCATACCACTCTCAAATGCCATTAAGAAAAAAGAAATCAAATATGAATACAAAAGACAGAGATGTAGCTCAGATAGATGATAAAATATCTCTAGAAAAAAATTCAATTGCTTGGAAATCTTGGAGTTAAATGACAGAGAATTAAAAGTTGAAGTCATAAATATACTCAGGGAAATACAAAAAGCATGAAAAGGCAATTTAGAGAGCTCAAAAAACAATTTAATACACAAAAATAATACCTCACCAAGGAAATTAAAACTATAAAAAGAAACCAAACAGATGAAAAACTCAAAACATGAACTGAGAAACAAGGTACCAAGCTTAGCTAATGGAACAGGCCAGATAGAGGAAAGAATTAGTGACATAGAATAAAAAGCAGCTAGAGACACTACAGAGAGAGGAGGAGAAAAACTCACAAATTAAAAAAAAATGAGAAAGCCCTACAGGAATTGTCTGACTCCATCAGAAAGAGCAACATAAGAATAGGTATATCAGAAGGAGAAGAGAGAGAAAATGAAATGGAGAACATATTCAAACAAATAATCAATGAGAACTTTCCAAGCCTGTGGAAAGAATTAGAAGTGTGTTGTTTAATTTCCACATTTTTGTAGGTTTCTTTACTTCCTTTTTACAGTTGAATTCTAGTTTAAAAGCCTTATGGTCACAAAATATGCTTGGTATAATTTCAGTCTTATTGAATTTGGTAATGTTGGTTTATAGGCCCAACATATGGTCTATCCTTGAGAGTGTGCCATGCACACTGGAGAAAAATATATAATCTGATGTTTTGGAATGAAATGTCCTATAAATGTGTGTTATGTCTATTTGATTCAGTATGTCTTTTAAGGCTAATATTTCTTTATTAATTTTCTGTTTGGATGATCTATCTAAAAGCCATCAATGGTGTGTTGAAATTCCCAAATATGATTGTGTTTTTGTCTAGTTCTATTTTTAGATTAGTTAGTAGATGTCTTATATATTATAGTGCTCCCTGTTAGGTACATATATATTAAGAAATGATATATATTCTTGATATAATGTCCCCTTTATCATTATGAAATGTCTGTCTTTGTTTTGAAGTCAGCATTCTCAGATATGAGTGTGGCTATGCTGACTTTTCTTTGGATATTATTTGCTTGGAGAATCATTTTCCAACCTTTCACATTTCAGTCTACTTTTGTCCTTGCAGTTTAGATGTGTCTCTTGAAGGCAGCATACGGTCGGGTTTTGCTTTTTGATCCAATCTGCTACTCAGTGTCTCTTTATTGGTGAGTTCAGTCTATTTACATTTAGGGTAATTATTGACACTTGAGGATTTCCTATAGCCATTTTATATTTTGTTCTCTGGTAACTCTGTCTTGTTTGGGTCTTCTCTTTTGTGTTTGGTCAGTTGTTTTGTTTGGTTTATTATTTTTTTTTGGTGTATTTTGTTTTGTTTGGTGTATTCTATACTTTTCCCCCTGCTTCTTCTTTTTCAAGCTGTATATTTCAGTAGTGGCTTTTTTCATGGGTGGTTACCATTAGGTTATTAAGAGAAAAATGTTCATATGTACAAGAGTTCTTTGTCTTATGAGTGCTTCTGCACTCCATCCTCCTTTGCTACTGCAGGTCTTTATCCTCTCCCCTTTATGTTATTGTTGTTACAGATTGTCCTGTTTTATATATATAAAATTTACTATGACCTTGTTGGAACTTTTACTTATAGTTTTGATTTGTTTGGTTCTTAGTATCTGGTTGAATAACCCCCTTGTGTATTTCATGCAGTTGGGGTTTTCTGGTTATAAATTCCCTCAGCTTCTGAATGTCCACAAAAGATTTTATTTCTCCTTCATATTTGAAGGATAACTTTGATATGGATATAGTATTCTTGGCTGGTAATTCCTCTTTTTCAATTCTTTAAATGTTTTGTTCCACTCTCTTCTGGCTTGTAGAGTTTCTGCTGAGAAGTGTGATGATATCTTAATTTTTTTTTCTTTATATGTTATGTTCTGCTTTTCCCTAGCTGCCTTGAGCATTCTTTCTTTATCCTTCATTTTGACAATTTTATTTCAATGTGCCTTGGAGTAGGTCTTTTGGGTTGAGGTAACTCAATGTTCAGTTTGCTTCTTGGATTCGAGGCTCTAACACTTTCCATAGGCTTGGGAAATCCTCTTCAATTTTTTGTTTCAATAGGCTTTCCATTCTTTTTACTTTTCCTTCTTCTTCTGATGTACATATTATTCTTATATTGCTTTTTTCGATTGAGTCAGACAATTCTTGTAGAGCTCTGTCATTTATTTTTATCTGTGGGTTTTTCTCCTCTTGTCTCTGTGGCATCTCTAGTTTTCTGTCTTTGATGTTACTCATTTTCTCCTGTATCTGGCCTGTTCTATTAGCTAAACTTGCTACCTCAGTTTTCAATTCATGTATTGAGGTTTTTATCTCTGTTTTTAAAGTTTTAATCTCCTTGCTGAGGTTTCTGTGTTTTTTTTGTTTTGTTTTGTTTTGTTTTGCTTTTATTGTTGTTACAGATTGTCCTTTTTTAAATTTTTTTATGTGCCTTGACCGTGGGCCTTCAGCAGACCAAGTAACCCCTTGCTTGAGCCAGCGACGTTGGGCACAAGCTGGTGAGCTTTTGCTCAAACCAGATGAGCCCTCGCTCTAGCTGGCAACCTTGGGGTATCGAACCTGGGTCTTCCGCATCCCAGTCCGACGCTCTATCCACTGCGCCACCGCCTGGTCAGGTTCTGTTTTGTTTTTTGAGCTCATTAATTTGCCTAGTAGTGTTTTCTCACACCTCATTCAGTATTTTCAGAACTTCAAATTTGAGTTCTATATCATTTAACTCCAAGGTTACTATGTGATTGATATTTTTTCCTGGCATTTTTTTTGTTTTCTTTCTGAATTATGCTGCTGTCCTGTGTAGCCATAATATTTCATTTCTCCTTCCTTGATGGCTACTTGAGAGTGGTATTTAATTGACATTTTAAAAATTTATTTTCACCTGTCTTATTTAGCTGTCACTATTTTTTTTCTATTTCATTTCATTTTTACTTTTATTTTAGTGCTTGCTTTGGCAGCATATATACTTTTTTTTTCTAGGGAGAGGAGGGGAGATTGAGAGACAGACCCCTGCATGCACTCTGACGAGGATTTACCTGGTAACCCCTGTCTGGCCCATGCTCAAGTCAATTGAGCTATCTTCCATGCCTGAGACCATCTCTTGGACAAACTAAACCACTGGCTGCAGAAGAGGAAGAGGGAGAGAAGGGGGAGAGAGTGAGGATGGAAGCAGATGGTTGCTTTTCATGTGTGGCCAGACTGGGGATTAAACCTGGGATGTCTGCACGCCAGGCCAACACTTTATCTACTGAGCCATTGGCCAGGGCTCGTCACTAATTTTTAATAGAATACAGTTCTGCCAACATTAATTAAGCAGCAGTATCACTATAACAGTGAGGGATATTGACATACCAAGAATATTAATTAATGTCTTACTCATGTATTTAGTAAGTTATTAATTAGAGTATAGCACTAAGTTTCATTTAGGAACCATAGTAATTGGTTTCCCACAAATTGTACCTTAGAATCAAAACTGAAGACAAATTTTAACGTGTCTGTATGTAATGATTTATTCTTTCCAAGAGATTTTCTCATGATTTTATTATTACTTGGAGAGTTTTTACCCAAAACAGCATGGGTCAAATTAAGAAAAATGAAAGAAAAAAGTTTTTATAAACCCTGGGTTGAAATGCATTGTTTTTCTGTACTTCACAAAGAAATAAGTTCATTATTATTGAAAAGTAAGACACCACAGTCAGTTAAAAGACAGATTTTAGCTTCAGCTTTTACAGTCCAGTTTGTTATATTTCACTTGGAAGGCAGTTAGCTAATAGAGGAAAAGAATTTGAGATAAGGAAAAAATATTTCAACTAATTTTTTTTTCTCAGTATCATCAATTCCTCTCCAGGCACAGTAGCCATTTTTAGCAGGTACTTTTTCAAAAGAAAGAACAGAGCTTATTACAGTGACAGGGAACCAACATATTTAGCATTTATAACACTTGTATAAGTATAGTTAAAGAAGTTATTGAATATTCTATGTAGCTGTTCATTTCTTCTGAACACATTCCCTGTAATGAGTAGTTATACTAATGACAAAATAATTTGAGATAACTTTATCTGAAACTCTGGTGTCCTTCATATTAGTGTTTCTCCCAATTTTGTTGGTGTTTAAAAGTTAAGTGCAAAATAAGTATGTCATTAGGAATACATGGGAAGTTATGTTTGTTAAACAAAGAAGAATGTCTTTGAGAAATTACAGAGAAGATACTCAGAGCTTTCTAAATATTACCTATCAGATCAGAATTAGGGGAGTGAATCATGAGCAGGAGAATGATCTGGTGTAGACTAGAGGAAGGAGAATTCACAAGCAAAGCAGAGATAATGTGTAGGAGCCAGCTTACACTATCTTGGCAAGAACTAGTTGTTAAATTTTCACAATATTTGAGAGCTGATTTACTTTAAACTGTTAGTTTAAAATTGCCAAAGAGTGAGCTTTTATACTACAGTTGTTAGCAATTGCTTTAATTTGTGTTTTTTTTAATACAACTTTTTTTTAATAAAGATTTTATTTATTCATTATAGAGAGGGGAAAGAGAGAGAGAGAGAAGGGGGGGAGGAGCAGAAAGCATCAACTCCCATATGTGCCTTGACTAGGCAAGCCCAGGGTTTTGAACCGGCAACCTCAGCGTTTCCAGGTTGACACTTTATCCACTGCGCCACCACAGGTCAGGCTGCAATTGCTTTAATTTGGAGTGCCCTCCTCATCTTAGAGAGCTAGTTGTTAAATATTTACCAGTTTATTTAGATAATAATATGTTTTTTAAATAATATATAATTTTGTGTATTATGTATATTTATAAGCAGTATTATTTGTATAATAATAATAATAATAGTAATGGTAATAGTGTAATAGCTTATTTGGATAAAGAAGTCGAAGAGTAGTTCATAATCATACCATGATTATATTCATATATGATTTGTAGTTTAAATTTATGTTCACTCATTAACAATAACCAAATTAGAAAATGTGTCACATGCTGCTGGTCATTAAGCAGCAGCTTTCACCTTCTACCACTCTACCAAACTGCTGTCTCTGATATCACTATTGACCTCCACATTGCTAATTCCAATTGTCATTACTCAGGTGTCTTCATAATTGACCTATTAGCAGCACTGGACACATTTTATTCCTCCCTACTGCTTGTTGAACTTCTTTATGTGGTTCTGTAGACACCACATCCTACCTCACCGGTTGTCCTGTCAACATCTCCTTTGTAGTTCCTCTTTTTCTCCCTGCTCTCTTAATACTGACAAAGTAGAGGGCATGGTTCTTTTCTTTTCTCCATTTGCATCAAGGTTCTCAGTCATGGTAACACTGCCTTTGTGGTTCAGATCATTCATTATTGTGTGGGGTTGTCCTATGCAATTTTAGCATGTTTAGCAGCATCCCTGACTTCTAGCTACAAGATACTACTGGTACCTCACCCCTCCATGTGACAACCAAAAATGTTTTCAGACATTGTCAGATGTCCTCTGTGGAGTAAAATTGGTTCCAGTTGAAAACCACTGACATACAATCTTTTCATCTTGGTGGCCTCAGTTAGTCTTACACCTTTAAATAAATAAGTATTTATATATAAATTTTGTATATAAATCTATGTTATTGATGCATACATTTGCTTGACTAGCCCAGCCTTCTTTTACAAATTCCATGATTGTTCATTCAACTGCCTACTTTATATCTTCTGTCTTATATCTATACATATTTGAAACTTAAGATGTTTAAAACTGACTTGATCTTTTCTTCTAAACCTTCAGCCTCAGCCTTCTGCATATTTTGATACTAAATCCAACCTTCAAAATGCCATAGAATGATGATTGGGTGGCTTAAACAAGAAACATTTATTTAACACAGTTCTGGAGGTTGGAAAATCCAAGATTAAGGGGCAGATTTAATGTCTAGTAAAGGCATCTTCCCTGGATTGCATATAGCCAACTCTTTGCTGTATATTCATAAGGCTAAGAGAAAAAGATGTTTTTCTCTTCCTCTTTTTTAAGGGAATTAATCCTTCCATAGGTCCTCATTCTTATGATCTAATCTAACTTTAATTACCTCCTTAATACCCCACTTCCAAATGTCATCACATTGGGAATTAGGGCTTCAGTACATGAAATTTGCAAGGACAGAAAAAATTACTTGATGTCAATGCATTTCTAATGCAGTAGAAAAACTTTAGAAACAGAAAATATCTTTACCAAAGTAACTAATTTGGACCCCTTTATCTTCATTTTTGGTGACTATCTTTCTGCATAATCTCTGATGGGAAATCCAGAATTATTTTACCTTTATTTTACCTTGTGGTGCTACTTGTCAAAACAGTAATATTTTATGTTGACTACTATTAAAAAGAAATCAGTTTTTCAAATTTGTTGTAGCTTGTAAAGCAATTTATCTAAGGTAATATTATTGATGTTCAAGAAATTATGAAGAGTATAGGTAGAGGCAGCATGACCTTGCTTATTTAATTTTTTTTTTTTTTTGTATTTTTCTGAAGCTGGAAATGGGTAGAGACAGTCAGACAGACTCCCGCATGCACCCGACTGGGATCCACCCAGCACGCCCACCAGGGGTGACGCTCTGCCCACCAGGGAGCGATGCTCTGCCCCTCTGGGGCGTCGCTCTGCGGCGACCAGAGCCACTCTAGCGCCTGGGGCAGAGGCCAAGGAGCCATCCCCAGCGCCTGGGCCATCTTTGCTCCAATGGAGCCTCGCTGCGGGAGGGGAAGAGAGAGACAGAGAAGAAGGAGGGGGGTGGAGAAGCAAATGGGCGCTTCTCCTATGTGCCCTGGCAGGGAATTGAGTCCGGGTCCCCCGCACGCCAGGCCGACGCTCTACTGCTGAGCCAACCAGCCAGGGCCTGCTTATTTAATTTTAGAATATTGCAACAGAAATAACACTTAAATATTTAAAACAATAAATTTGCGTAAAAAATATTGTGTTATATGGTGGGTAGAAACTTTTATTTTATTTTATTTTTTTATTTTAGTGAGAGGAAGGGAGGCAGAGAGACAAACTCCTGAATGTGCCCAACTGGGATCCACCTGGCATGCCCACTAGTGGGCAATGTTCTCATCTGGGACCATTACTCTTTTGCTTAGCAATGGAGTCATTTTTTTAAGTACCTGAGGCAGGGGCCATGGAGCCATCCTCAGCACTCAAGTCCAATTCACTTGAACCAATCAAACCATGACTGCAAGAAGGGGTAAGAAAGAGAGAGAGAGAGAGAAAAGAAGGGGGAGCGGTGGAGAAGCAGATGGTCACTTCTGTGTGCCCTGACCAGGAATCAAACCTGGAACATCCACACGTTGGGTCGACATTCTACTACTGAGCCAATCGGCCAGGGCCTAGAAACTTTTAAATAGTTGTTTTTCTATAATATAGTACATTTTAACTCTTACTTTTAAGTGAACTTATGTATAATTAATTCATAAAAAATTAATAAGAAACGTTAATGTGCTAGAGAACACTTTAATGTTTTTTAGATTATCACAGTAGAGCTGTGTACTTACTCAAAATGCACTTCAGTAGCAACATTAAAACAAAATTGGTCTGGCTGCTTAATATGTCTCATCATAAATAGTATTTATACTGTATCAAAATGAAGCAGAAAATGAAAACAGTTTTTCCAGATAATTCAAGCTAAAAATACAGTCATTGAATATAATTCTTTCCATTATGAGAATTTTGGAAGGGCATACAATATTTGTCGCAGAGTAATATTTTAAATATGTTAGTGATGATTCTCTAACTTAATAAGTTAATTAATAAGCTTATTAATTAATTTATTTTCTATTAATTCTTGTATACAGACTTTATTTACTTATTTTGGGGGGAGGAGGGGAGATACTGAGACTCTGGCATGTACCCTGACTGAGATGCACCTGGCAACCCCCTCTGGGGTGTATGCTTAAATCATAAAGCTATTTTTAGAACCTGAAGCTGATACACTTAGACCAACTGAGCCATCCTCAGTGCCCAGGGCCAATGCTCAAACCAAATCAAGCCTTTGGCTGCGAAAGGGGTTGAGGGAGAGAAGGTGGAGATGGTGTGCCCTGGCCAGGAATCAAACCTGGGAAGTCCATATGCTGGGCCAATGCTCTGTCTACCGAGCCACCAGCCAGTACTGCATGTAGACTTTCATTCATGTAAATATATTTATTTTCCTTTATGTGCTAGGCCCTCTTTTAGTTGCTGAGGATGGAGACTCGAAAGAAAAACAAACAAACAAACAAAAGGTCCTACCTTTATGAACTGCACTGTAGCTCATGCTAGTGAAATAATATTAGTGATAATAGGTATGAAATAAAATCAGGACTTTAAAAGGCAAACAGTAATATGCAGATGGCATATTATTTTAGATAGGATTTTTACAGATTATATTTTTACTTAAAAGGGAGAACCAAGTTTTCTCTAGATGGTCAGAACATACAGCATGATAAACTGAGAACTCCAAATACCTCTTCTCATTCTAAGTACTTAATATATATTATAAATGACTTTGTGGTAGCAAACTATTTTTTAAAATTTTTTAAATACAAATATATGTTACTGTATTATAGGTAGCTATTCATTTCTTAATACAGTTTCTATAATGAGTGATTGTAGTAATGGCAAAATAATTTGATACAACTTTATCTAAAATATTGGTGTTCTTGATACCAGTGTTTCCATTTTTTGGTGTTTACATGATCTCAGATATATCTTTGTGTAAATGCAAGTATCTGACAAATTCTAGAAAATGGTGATCATTTTTTAAGCAGACTTTAAAAGAGACCATGGATTATTACAGACCTCACAGCATCAAGTATAAAAGTGGTCACTTGCTTAGTGATTCTAAAAATAAAAGCCATGAGAACCAGAACTAATGTGGCTCTCAGACACAGGGCTCTCTTGAGATTCCTAGTACTTCTATTTTTTTTCTTTTTTTTCTTTTGCTACTAGTACTGGAATAGTGAAGGAAAGAGGTAACCCTTTGGAGGAAGCTGGGGGTTATGATGGGGGCCACTAGGTAGAGATCAGGAAGGAATACAGAGGAAGAGCCAATATTACAGAAACTGGAGACATGGAAAAGACACAGATGCTGCCTAGACGCCTCAGAAGGAGAGCAAAATAGAACTATCCTGGTATCTCCCATGCTGTAGTTCTCTCGCTGTCTCTTATTGGTCACACATACCTGAGAGTCAGCTTGCAAGGAAGCCTGGGAAATGTCGCTTGCAGGGTGAAAAAGCAGGACTTGGATCTAAGGCCAAGGCAGTAAATAACAGGTGTAACCCAACCCTAATTTAACTATGTCTCCATCCTTAATTTTTCTACTCATATTTAATTTCCTTACAACAACTCTGTGAGGTAACTCTCCATTGTAGGATTGAAAATTTTCTCCCCATATAAAACAGAGATCCAGTGCCCCATCAGTTACCATCTCTATCGCAAAGTCAGCATCTCAGTATAGATGCTATAGCAGGTTTTGATGTGGTTTCTCACATCAGGTGACTTATAAACTTAATGTAAAATAGAAGAATGTCCAAGGGAAAAAGAAATAATCAGTTAAAATATGCAGCTATATTTATAACTCAAACTTGTGGCTCTTGTCCTTGTTTTGTTATTGGTTACAGAGTCATACTGATAACTCTCACCTCCTTCTTTCTTCATGCATTTCATGATCTCCTTGCTCTCAGAGAGACCCTCAGATAGTAAGAGTTTTTGCCTGGTTCGATGATTCAAACCTTTTTCCTGAAGGTTCTGAATCCTCAGTGTTTCTACTTTATTGTAGTGCTATAGTCTTTAAGTAAATTTTACAGTTGAACACAATAGTAATTAGAGGTGTGCCAATGAAATTCTTGGTTACAAAAATAGTCTTACTTGACCCCATTGTATACCAACAACTCAGTCATCTTTTGATAATCAGGATCAATCAATGTATCTAGTATAGTAGTAGCACATGCTTTCTATGCCTATTTCTTTAATAATAGAACAAAAACACTATGTAACAAACTGGCAGTCTCAACTTCCAATTTATTAAAATCTCTGTGTATTATTTCATAGAAACATTTCTTCCTTAGGGGAGGTTAATTTCTGGATCTGCTCAGAGAATTTGGCTACTTTTAAATAGCTGTTCTTAATTTTTTCTAATCAGGTATCTCAGTATATGAACATAATCTTATTTTACTGTCTTACAAATTCATTGTAGCTTTTGCTTTACATACATACATATATATATATGTAAAGATATATATATATATATGTATATATATACATATATATATATATATCTTCCCCATTATCCAGTGAGATAATTAGGGTTAGTAGTTTGCATTATACAGCTCTGTGTGCTAGAATCCAATATACCAGTCATTGACTAAATATCGAGTGAATGAATCACAGAATGCATTTAAGCAAAAAGGAAGGGTAGGAGGAAGGAAGAAAGAAAGGAAGAAAAAAGAAGGAAATTTGATTTAGTTTACTGAAAACATTTGGCAAAATTAAAATTGCTTTTTAAACATAAACCATATTTGTCTGCTTGAGTTAGAAAAAGAATGAATTTATGACAATTCTGACACCATATGTTTTTCTCTCTATTTTTTTTTCTACCATACAACAATAAACACTTATTGATGGCAATTTGTCTCAAGCATTATCTGTTGATACACCTTAAAATTTATGAAACAATTTTTATTTCTTTTAAAAAAACATATATGGGTTGATAATTTCTATTTGTGATCTTATTATTCTCAAGCAAACACTAAAAAGTGAAATATCATCAGAGGGTTTATCATTAAAAGGAATATTTCCCCTAAAATACCTCATCCTAATTGCAAAGGTAGCAAGCCATAGTTTTCTGTTTGGGGTCCTTTTTGTTATACCTTCACATCACTAATAGGTATTTTTACTGCTGCTTCCTGATATATCTTTTCTAGACATGATTTATTGACCACTCTTTCATGGATTCCAGTGAAGATCACTTCATTCTCACTTTCCCTCCTCATTATTGCCCATATAGTGATATGGGTGTAGTTAGTTCTTCTAGGATATCTGTTACATTAAATAAAATGTTAACACCTTTCATTTCTCACTTGCCACCTCTTGTGAGCATTCCTGGTAAGTGAAGTGCTTACCTTGCCCTCTCTCCTTTTCCCTCTGCTCCCTGTGTGCTGACCATGTGTCTCTCCTTGTCTACAGCCCACGCTGTGCCCACTCCAGCTGTAGGCTTTCTCAGCCTGCTTCACTGGGCACCACCCTCTCACATGCTATCTTTCAGAAATGTGTTGAAATGCAAGTGCATTTCTGATTTCTATATTTGTGGGGTTAGACCATTCTTTTTTAATAAAAAAATTTTTTAATTACAGTTAACATTCAATATTGCTTTAGTTTCATGTGTATAATAGCATGGTGGTGAGACATTTATATAACTTACTAGGTGATCTCCCTGATAAGTTTAGGACCCATGTAATCCCATACATAGTTTCTACAATTTTATTGATCATGTTCCCTATACTGCACTTTACATCCCAGTGACTATATTATAACTGCCAATTTATACTTGTCAATCCCTTCACCATTTTTACACAGCCCCCAATCATCCTCATATCTGCAACCATCAGTTTGTCCTCTGTTTCTGCTTTGTCTGTTCATTAATTTATTTTTTTAATTTCATATAATTGAAATTCTATGGTAATTATCTTTGACCTATTTTGTTAGAATAATATACTCTAGGTCCATCCTAGTTGCAGAAGATAGGGTTTCATTATTTTTTATGGTTGAGTAATATTATATCAGATATAAGTAGCACATCTTTTTTTATTTCCATTGTAGTATATCAGCTGGAAAAGAAATAAATATCTTTATTTGACCAGGTTAAACCAGGGCATCTTTTACTTCTTTTTTTTTCTTAAGTGAGAAGCAGAGAGTCAGAGAGACAGACTCCAGCATGTGCCCCAACCTGGATCCACCCAGCAAGCCCCCTATGGGGTGATAATCTATTCATCTGGGGCCGTTACTCCATTACTTGGAAACCGAGCTATTTTAGTGCTTCCGGTGAGGCCATGGTACCATCCTCAGTACCCAAGGCCAGCATGCTTCAACCAAGCCATGGCTGCTGGAGGAGAAGAGAGAGATAGTGAAAGAGAAGGGAGAGGGGGAGAGGCGAAGAAGCAGATGGTCACTTCTCCTGGGTACCCTGACTGTGAATCAAACCCGGGACAACTACGTGATGGGCCAATGCTTTACCCCTGAGCTGACCAGCCAGGGCTCGTTTTTTATTCAATATATTTTGGTTTTGTTTTTTAGTCTGCTTTCATTTTGTCTGTTTTCCTTTAATGGTAAATCATGACTTGATTTTTATCTTATTCCAAGGTTAAGAAAACTACTGATTTTTTTCCCTATGGCATATCAAGTTGTAAAATTAGTCTTTGCCCATTATATTTATTTCCTATGATTCATAAGGTTCAGTTTCATCTCATGCATCATAGTATTGCTTTAATAAGTTGAACTATGCTATGTAACAATAATTATAATTTCTTAATGTAATAGGTCACATTTTGCAGCACAGGCTAACATAAACTATCTTACTTTAAAAAACAATAACAATACAGAGTTTGAATGTTTGCCGAAAAAAAAAATTTACCCCTCCCCCAAATTTAGCTTTGAAATGGAAGTATAATTTCCAGGTCCCACAGTTCTAGGTTACTGTCTTCTTCCTGGTGTACTCTCGTTTATTATATCATTCAGAGAGCAATTGTTTGTGTATAATGTTGGCTTGAATGCTATGTTAAAGTTGATGTGAACAATATTACTATAAAAATTGTGGCATTTTTATTAACATTAAGTAATTTATTTTTATTAGTTCAAAGAAAAATAGTAAAACATTAAAAATAAGAATACAGTTTCACCTTGGCTAGATATCTTGGCTGTTTAGTCATCATTTCAAAGCACAGAGGTTGCTAGTTTGATATGTGGTCAGGGCACATACTAGATCAATGTTCCTGTCTCTCTTTCTCCCTCCCTTCTACTCTCTCTAAAGTGATTAAATAAAAAAATTAAAAAAATTAAAAAGAATATACATTCTCCTTCATATTGTTTATTTATAAACAAAAACAAAATTCCCAGTTTTTATTTTTCTTTGTATTAATCATCTGAGGTCATTCCAACAAATTCCTGGTCTTTAGGAATTTCTCAACTAAGAGGCAGAGAATGATGATTTAGCCAACATGTTTAGAAGGAAGATACTTGACATGACATCCAATTTACACATTAGAAAACAGACTCTTGAAAGGCAAAATTAAGAGCTCTGAATCTGCCCCTAACATTAGAGTGAACAGCTGGAGTGTGTTTCCTCAACTTGACAGAGTGCCGTTTCTGCTAGGGGAGCAGCACAAAGCACAAGGTACGCTCTGACCCTGAGGAAAGCAGGTGACATGCTGACAGCAGAGCTGCTTATGATACCTCAGCTGCCCCTCGGTTCTCTTATTTTGTTATGTTCACATCAGAAAGCACCTATGAGATTCACTGGATTAACAGCCCGATTGACACATAACTATAGCTTCTGCAAATATTTACATTAGGTGTCAGGAATAAGGATAAGCACCCATAATGGGGTGCAGAATAAATAGGAAGATATCTATTAGGGGGATTATCTTGCCTTCCTGAGTAATAAGGGAACTATTTTGTAAAAAGACTGATTTTGGAAATGTGAGATAATCTGAAAGAGTATAATGAGCAAAATTTTATGAGCACTAGCCCTAGCCGGTTGGCTCAGAGGTAGAGCATCAGCCTGGCGTGCGGGGGACCCGGGTTCGATTCCTGGCCAGGGCACATAGGAGAAGCGCCCATTTGCTTCTCCACCCCTCCTTCCTCTCTGTCTCTCTCTTTCCCTCCCGCAGCCAAGGCTCCATTGGAGCAAAGATGGCCCAGGCGCTGGGGATGGCTCCTTGGCCCCTGACCCAGGCACTAGAGAGGCTCTGGTTGCGGCAGAGTGACGCCCCAGAGGGGCAGAGCATCGCCCCCTGGTGGGCGTGCCGGTGGATCCCGGTCAGGTGCATGAGGGAGTCTGACTGTCTCTCCCCGTTTCCAGCTTCAGAAAAAAAAAAATTATGAGAACTATGTTTCGCCTTCATATGCGCCTCAAGACGACCTCGTTTCATTGATTCGTTGGTCAAACATTGCTGGCATAAAAGACAAAAAGGAATCGGCTCATCGTGAACAGTGGATATTAACCCAAATTTTAAATATTCCTCCGAATATTGACGAGTTTTTTTCTTGCTTGCACCACTCATTTTACTATGGGCTGTAATAAAAATAACATCAATTAAAAACTAATATTAAAATATGTGTTAAAATATATTCAATGTGACATAGAGTAAACGTATACTAAAAGTTCATATTTATTTAAATGTATATAACACATTTACTACACTACCATCGCAAATCAAAAGGTATCTATATTTTTTCCACTTGACAACATTTTATGGAAAGTTATGCTTCTAAAATTAAAATTGTCGTGCATGCACTATTATAGCCCCAATAATATTTATAAAATATTATTGCTTTCTAGCCCCGATGCAAGAAGTACTTAATAAAGAGTTTAATATTGATAAAAATAAAATCAAATACTTACCAATTATATCTATACAATATATATATATATATTTATTAAATCAATGAGCTTTTACAACAGTTTTGACAGACACTTATTTCAAATTAACACCAACTGAATGATGTGAAACACTACAGAAGTTGCGATGGGCCAATTAGATGAGAATAACTGCATTGTTTAGTGAGTTTTTAAAACATCCAGGGTTCCCCGCGGCAGACGGCATGCTCCGCGGTGAACCCAGGATGAAGTTTACTTGACGACGCCAATCACCCAGTTGATATTTTGGTCTCCTCAAACGAAATTATACTTAATAATTATTTACCGCACTTACTTAAGACTTGCATTTTTTGTTAAATTTGGCACCGATATCTAGCATTGCATTTAAATGGCCCGGGGCGAAAGAGTTAAAGTCGTATTGAGTCCATTTTCAAATTGCCCCCCTTAACTATCGAATTGCCCCCCTGTAGGGCGTGAGCCCCACGCTGGGAAACACTGGATTAGATGTTCTCATGCTTTTTTCAGCATCAGGAGGTCACAGCCTCAAAAGAGACAGAAGTGATAGTATGTTTTGCCAAGGCTGCCAATGGTCTGGGCTAAGGCCAGACAATGGGGCCCTTTTCAGGGCGGGACCCTGAAAGGTAACACAAAGGGGCCCAGGTGGTTTTGTTCAGGCCGAGCCACCACTCATCCCATCTGAGCAGCCCTATGTCGTGTGTGTGTGTGTGTGTGTGTGTGTGTGTGTGTGTGTGTGTGTGTTTCAAAAGGTCCATGTGGGGAGGGTCTGCCCCAATCAGAAACAGGTTGAGGAGGGATCAGAAGGTGGGTCTGTCACATTCAAACCCCAGGTCAGAGCTTGCTGGATTGACTTGGAGTGTGGGTGGTGCTCTCTGCCAGAAGTTCATTCTGAGCCCTGAAGGAGAATCTCTCTTTTTTTTTTTACAGAGACAGAGAGAGAGAGAGAGAGTCAGAGAGATGGATAGATAGGGACAGACAGACAGGAACAGAGAGAAATGAGAAGCATCAATCATCAGTTTTTTGTTGCATCGCCTTAGTTGTTCATTGATTGCTTTCTCATATGTGCCTTGACAGTGGGCCTTCAGCAGACCAACTTACCCCTTGCTCAACCAGTGACATTTGGTCCAAGCTGATGAGCTTTGCTCAAACCAGATGAGCCCACGCTTAAGCTGGTGAGCTCAGCGTCTCGAACCTGGGTCCTCCACATCCCAGTTCGACGCTCTATCCACTACGCCACTGCCTGGTCAGGCTGGAGGAGAATCTTATTTCACCTGGGAGGTGGTCTATGCAGACACAGGCCTGGGCCTGATCCAGGAGCAGAAGGTCCAGTGGGCAGAAGCAGCAGTGGCTAGAACAGGGCAAGGCTTGGCGTCTCCAGACCCAATGCTGGTCATTGCAGAGCTCAACCCACAACATGGAAGAGCAGCAGGCTGCTGACAAAGACCCCCACCTGTTTCCACCAGTTATGGGAAATTGGGCCTCAGCACCAAGGTCCAGAGCAGGCTCAAAGTGAGTGTGGCTACTTGGGGGTTTGGGGAGCTAGGGCCCCTGGACGGCCAGAGAAGTACTTCTCCCCGGAAGCAACACAGTATCCCACTGCAGCACATTTCAGACATGATATTGGGAGCACAATGCCCAAGTCGAAGAAATTGGCCAGGAGAACCAGGCGGCCAAGGAGGCAGAACCCACGGGTGTGAATGTGGGGGAGGTGGGTGAGGAAGGGGGGTGGGGATATATGTGACCTGATGGGGAAGGGTTAGTGCCAGACACACAGGGAGCACGCACAGAGGCTGGCTAGGAGCAGACTGGACTCAGACCACCCTTCTACTGGACTGTGGGCCAGTAGGACATCCTGTGGTGGATCCCGTGCTATGGCTTCTCTGGAAGGCTCTGGCTGTGCTGTCTTTGGGGGTCACGTGGAAATGCATGTGGAGGATCTTTTGTCCTCTCACAGCTCCAGCAACAGCCCGGGAGACAGAGCCAGCAGCTTCCACCTCTTCACTCGAAGAGCCAGATGCAGGAGAGGGCCTATAGGCCGCTCCAGCCTGGAGGGGTGATGCTTCCAGGAGTCACTCCAGCTGCAGCTCTGGAGTCAGGTGGCCTGTGCAGCATCTGCCGAGTTACCCGAGGCCCCGCCACCGCCCACTGAGAGCCCTCTGCAGAACCTGCCCTGGTTCCTGCCACAGAGCACCTGCTTCTGGACCACACACCAGGGCCAGCTCTAGAGCCGTCTGCTCTCGAACCTGCACTACTCTCATCAAAAGAATTGGTTTTATCCCCACACTGTGACCATTCTCTTCACTTTTCTTTCATCGTGATGTTTTCCTTTTCTCCTCGGATATAGGAACTGCACCCAACATTTTAAAATCCTGTACAAATTAAAACAAGAAAAGTGAAAAATAAGTAATGATCCAGGTTCCACCACAGGGAGCTTTGGAAATTCTGATGTGGAGTCACAGAAAATGCCAACAACTCTGACTGGCAGCATCCACCCCAAGAGAAATGAGGGTTTGGAAGAGCACATGCCCAGGAATCCCACCTGCCAGACACCCACAGGTGCACACGCTCACACATGTGAACACACAGAGGCACCCACCAATGCACACATGGGTGTGAGAAAACAGAGGCACACACATGCACATGCCAACACTATGTGAAAAATCCTGGAAAGAACAGGCATGGTGAGCCCCCCGTATCAGGGCTCTCCTCCCGGGAAGGACTTTGTTCTTTGTTTGTTTCTGAATTCCTTTAGAATTCAATAGGGTACTATAACTAACCTTTATTTTCCTTGTCATAAATTCTTTAACAATAAAAACTAAATAATGTACTTTATAGATGAGTGATACACAGATAACACTGGACATATAACTTTAATATATTTATATTTAGAATTGTCACAGTCACACATGCATTTTACCAAATTAGACATCACATCAAGGAGAAGGTCAGAGATTGATGTCTCCACCCCACAGGTGAGCATCATGAGTGGCTTGGTTGGTATCTCTCAGGGTCCGCCCTTCTCACTCAGTTTGTTTTGTCTGTGTTACACTCAAACTGATTTTCATATATGACTCTCTGCCAGCTGAAATCACATGGTCGTGCTCTAAGAAGTGGGATCATGGAATCAGATGTTGGGCCACATGTCTCATGTGAGAGGACCCCTGAGCTCTTTTTCTGTCAGCATGTGGAGACCCCTTCCCCAACTCTAGCTGCTGTCCAGCTTCTATCATCCATGTGGACCGGGATTGGTGGGTCCCATCACTGTCCATGGACAGTTTTGTTTTTCTCAATTCCTGGCTATTTCATCAGTGCTCTGATGGGCAGTCTTGAATATAGATCTTTGAGAAGTTGTGCAAGAAGTTCTTTGGGATAATATCCTAGGGCAGTGGTAGTCAACCTGGTCCCTACTGCCCTCTAGTGGGAGTTCCAGCTTTCATGGTGGATGATAGCGGAGCAACCAAAGTATAAATAAAAAGATTTAACTATAGTAAGCTGTTTTATAAAAGATTTATTCTGCCAAAATTAGCGAAAATCCAAAATAAAGTACTTGGTAAGTAATTATAATTATATGCTTTAACTTGCTGTAACTATGTTTTATAAATTTTATAAAGTTACTTCCCTACTTTATAAATCACCATTACTGTGGAACCGGTGAGCGGTTAGAAAGTTTTACTACTAACAGAGATACAAAAGTGGGCACTAGGTATACAAAGGTTGACTACCCCTGCCGTAGGGTGAGCACAGCCAGGTGAAGTTGAGCACCTGTGGAATTTGATGGGTCTTACACACTGTCCCCCCAGAAGAGGGGCCTTTCATACTTCTTTTCAGGGAGCTGTTGGTGCCTCTCTATCCTCACATTGTCCCCCGGGCTGCTCACCACCAGACCAGAAGCCTTTCAGTCTGATGGGGACAGGGCTCTCCCACTGGCATTTACAGTGCGTGTGTCCTCATCAGGGTGGTGGGCCATCATCTGCCTTGCACTGGCGTGAGCACTGCCTCTTATTGAGAGCACAGGTGTTTGTCCTCTCTCTTTTTAGAAGACACCAACTTGGCCCTGACCAGTTGCCTCAGCAGTAGAGCATCATCAGCCTGGTGTGTGGATGTCCCGGGTTTGGTTCCCAGTCAGGGTACACAGGAGAAGGGCCCATCTGCTTCTGCACCCCTCCCCCTTTCCTTCTTCTCTGTCTCTTTCCTCCCCTCCTGCAGCCAAGGCTCCATTGGAGCAAAGTTGGCTGAGGCGCTGAGGATGGCTCCATGGCCTCCACCTCAGGCACTAGAATGGCTCTGGTTACAACGAAGCAATGCACCAGATGGGCAGAGCATCGCCCGCTGGTGGGCATGCTGAATGGATCTCGGTTGGGTGCATGTGGGAGTCTGTCTGACTGCCTCTCCATTTCTTACTTTGGAAAATACAAAAAAAAAGAAAGAAAGAAAGAAAGAAAGAAAGAAAGAAAGAAAGAAAGAAAGAGAGAGAGAGAGAGAGAGAAAGGAAGGAAGGAAGGAAAGAAGGAAGGAAGGAAGGAAGGAAGGAAGGAAGGAAGGAAGGAAGAAAGAAAGAAAGAAAGAAAGAAAGAAAGAAAGAAAGAAAGAAAGAAAGAAAGAAAAGACCAATTTTCAGGAAGTTCATGCCCCGCAGGAACGTGAAACCACTCTCTGGCCTGGCCTCGTAAGGAATGCTTTCCAGATTGTGGTTTGTCTTTGCAGATTTCTGCATTATTCTCGTGTTTGTTTTATGCCCAGGAAGGTCAAGCTGTCACCTGACTACGTTCTGGCCCTGGGATCACACTTAGCAGAGTGGTCACTACCCATATATAAAGCACAGACTTACTAAAAAAGTTTTCTTTTTATATCTGTCTCTCTATTCGATCTGGGATTTCCATTTTTAATGGCAAAAATGTTATTTCAGATAAAAACAAAAAACGTATGGCAGCACATTGAAAACAGCACTATGGTAAGATTCCGTTGATAGGAAATGTCTAGAATAGGTAAAGGAGCAGAGACAGAAAGCAGGTGAGGTTTTGCAGGGATAGGAGGGTGATTCTTTTTGGTGCAGGGTTTTCATTCAGGGTGATGGAACATTTTTAAACAAGTTAGAGGTGATGCTTGCACAGCATCATTAAGGGACTTCATGCTGAGGAATGGCACAAATTAAAATCTAAATAATCACTTTTATTTTATTACTTATAATGAATTACTCTATACAGTAAAAAGATATAAACAGAAAAAGAAAAAGAAAATAAAAGAAAGGAAAACAATTCCAAAAAAAATTAATAAAATAAAATACTCTATAAGGCCAAGGTGAAAATGGCAATAGAACGATAACAGAAAATAAAGAAAACAATCAAAAAGAGGTGGGAAAATAGATCCCTCGGATGGGCTAGGGACCGCTGATTGGACAGGAGGCTCCTGAGCTGGCCCTGAGGTGGTGTGCAGGCACAGCTCTTCCTGTATGGGCGGAGTCAAGGCAGATTGGTCGGAGGCTTCTTCAGGCAGCTGATTTCCCACCTCAGTGTGGTCAGGAGGCGCAGTGGAGGCCGGCCCCACCTCCATAGCTGCAGCTGGAAGAACTTCATAAGGTGTAAAGGCCACTGGAGTCAGGCACCGCTCCAGCTGTGGGTTGGCCTCCAGGTCTGCCTGTGCAGCCGGCTCCTCCAGTTGTTCCTCAGGTGGAGCAGAAGCCATCTCTGCCTCCTGGGCTGGTGCTGGAGCTGCTAGAGGAGAAAAGATTACCCATATGCCTCCATTTCCATGTTTTCTCCAAAGGCAGAGCACAGCCAAAGGCCAGACCCACCACAGGACGTCCTCCCCACCAGCCATCCTGCACGTGGGTGGTCTGAAGCCAGTCTTTGCTCCTGGCCAGCCTCTAGGAGTGCTCCCTGTGTGTCTGACACCGACCCTTCCCAATAATCTCAGATTCCCCTCCAACCCTCCCCCACCATCCCACTATGTCCTCAACCACCTTCTCACCCTTTAGTTCTGCTTCCTTGGGCTCCAGGTGGTTTGGCTCACTGCGATTAACATGGGCCCCCTGCTGCATGCTGGATTCAGACATGGTGAGCCTGGGCAGCTTTGGGGAAGGAGTCCTGCGCCCTGGGTAGCATCAGGGGAGGAATCCTCGGGAAATTGGGTGTTGTAAAAAGAAGAGACCTCCTGAGCCTGTATGGCGTTGGGGGACGAGCCCTCCTCCAGACCCTGGGTGGCTCCGGGAGAGGAGACCCACTGAGGTCATCCACGGGCCCCAGGTCCCCGGACGCCCAGGTGGCCACGCTTTCTGCAGGCCTGTATGGAACATCACTATTATGGTGCACCTGGGCCACAGTAGTGGAGATGAAGTGAGGGTCTCCTTCCTCGAGATGCTGCTCCTGGGTGCTTTTGACTGAGCTCTGCAATGACATGACCAGCAGCGGGTCAGGATGCCTCAAGCCCAGCCTGGCCCTAGACGCTGCTGCTTTTCCCGCTGCACATTCTGCTCCCAAATCAGACCCAAGGATGTTTCTGAAGAGACCTCCTTTCATTGGAAATGAAATTCACCTCCAGGGCTCAAGATAAACCTGAGGCAGAGGGTGCCACCCACACTTCCAATCCAAACAGGCAGTGGTGTGAATGTGCTGGTTCACTAGGCTTCTGACCCACTTGCTCAGCCCCTTCTTCCTAAGGGCAGGCTCCTCTGACATGAAACCCTCTTACACATATTCATACACTCACACCCAAAACACACACACACACACACACACACACACACACACACACACACACGTAGGGGAAATAGACCTGCTCAGGTGAAATCACAGTGGTGGTCTGGTCCAGAAGCACCTCCTCTGAGCCTCGATGGGTTATTTCTCGGTTCCTCCGAGAAAAGTGCCACGGACGTCTGCGCAGAGTCTGGACCCAGCAGTGGCCACGGCGGAAAAAACTATCAGCGCTGTTTCTTTGGTTCCCACGACCTTGGGACCGGGGAAGACAACACAAGGACATGTTGACTCAACTAAAGTCTCTGGTCAACTGAGCTGGCTAGCGGTTGTTTGAGAATGTGGTTCCCTGGTTACCAGGATTCTGAGTTCTATTGGTCTCGCTCATCAGTTAGTGAGGACGCTGTGTGGTGACGTCTTGTTCTGGCAAGATGTGATGTCACTGCTCTTGTCTGAGGAGATGCTCAGGGTAGGGGACCAGGAGGCAGAGCCGGCTCCTGCTCCACCTGAGGGACACCTACAGGAGCCGGCTGCAAGGGCAGACCTGGCGGCCGACCTAGACCTGGAGGGGTGCCCGACTCCAGCGGCCGTGCTTCCTCCAGCTGCAGCTCTGGAGCGGGGCCGCCTGTGCAGCGTCTCCGGACCACACTGAGGCCCCACCACTGCTGTGTCAAGAATGCCCTGCAAAACCTACCCTGGTTCAGCCAGAGAAAAGGGGTTGCCTCTGGGCAGCGATCAGGGCCAGCTCCAGAGCTGCTTGTTCTTCATCCAGCTGTCCCCACCACATCAGAAGAATTTGATTTACCACCTCTAAGTTTTGACACATAAGCAGATGTTTATTTGGCGCATGTGTGCCTATTTTTTATCACTTAATGTATACATACTGACGTAGCAAATTAACTAAAACAAAGTTGATTCACATAAGTCTTATGTGTGAAGCGATAGGTGTGTACCCATGGCTACTGATATAGTTCATTTACACCACTGTGATTTTTACAAATTTCAACAAGGAAGAAATGCTACAGAAGCATGTCTGTCGCAGCCACCATATTCCCCGGACTTAGCACCCTCCGACTATCACTTGTTATTGTCCTTACAAAATTTTTTGAAGGGCAAAAAATTCAAAAATGAAGAAGATATCAAACAAGCACTGGTTCAATTTTTCGAATCAAAAGATAAAACATTTTTCAAAAATGGGATATACAAATTGCCCTCACGCTGGCAAGAAATCATTAATAATAATGGGAATTATATTATTTAATAAAGTTTATTGACGGTAAAAAAAATTGTATTTTGTTTTATTCCAAAAACAGACAGAACTTTCTGGTAGACCTTATAATAAGGCAAAAATAAATAAATAAATAAATAAGTAAAAGAAATCCAGATAAGAAAATAATTAAAACTAACTTCTTCCACTAAAAATATCATGTTGTATATAAAAAATTATAAGAATTCATTAAAAGGATCTGTTAAATCTAATAAAGAAATTCTGCAAGGTTACAAGATATAAAACTGGCCATGGCCAGTTGGTTCGGTGGTAGAGCATCAGCCTGGGGTGTGGATGTCCCAGGTTTGATTCCTGGTCAGGGCACACAGGAGAAGTGACTATCTACTTCTCCACCCACCCCATTGTCTCTTTCTATCTTTCTCTTCCTCCCCTGCAGCCGTGGCTTGGTTGGAACAAGAATGCCTTGTGCACTGAGAATAGCTCCGTGGCCTAGCTTGAGGCACTAAAGTAGCTCAGTTGCTGAGCAACAGCACCAGATGGACAGAGCATCACCCCATATGGGGCTTGTTGGGTATATCCTGGTGGGAACACATGTGGGAGTCTGTCTCTCTGCCTCCCTGCTTCTCATTCAAGGGAAAAAAGATAGAAAGTTAATATGCAAATATCAATTATATTTATACCCACTCACATATAACAGCATGAAAATGAAGGTGAGTCAATTTGATTCATAATAATCACATACAATAATAAATTAAAAATTAATTTTATAAAATAAGTGTAAGGTTTTAACTCTGAAAACCACAAAATGCTATTTTAAGATATTGATGGAGAGCTAAGTAGGTGATTAAACATTGAATTTTGAATAAGGACAAATTTGGATGACTCATTTTATTTCAAAATTTTCTTACTTAAATAAAAAAACTAGTTACTATTTTCATAAACTTAGACAGTGTAATCCTAGCATAAGGATAAACATAGATTTGAGAGTCTAACTCAGTGGTTCCCCAACCTTTTTTGGGCCATGGATTGGTTTAATGTCAGAAAATATTTTCAGGGACTGGCCTTTATGGTGGGACGGATAAATGTATCACGTGACCGAGACAAGCATCAAGAGTGAGTCTTAGATGGATGGTGGAACAGAGGGAATCTGGTCATTTTTTAAAAATAAAACATTGTTCAGACTTAAATATAAATAAAATGGAAATAATGTAAGTTATTTATTGTTTGTCTGCGGATTGGTACCAAATGGCCCACGGACCGGTACCGGTCCATGGCCCCGGGGGTTGGGGACCACTGCTTTATGGACCCTCCTCCACCTCCCTTTCCCCACAGTCACCATAGCTGTGAGTTCATGAATATTTTCTCTTTTTCATTCAATCTCTCCCCCTTTACCTCTCCGGACACACACACAGATGTCAGCCTGCTTTGTATGTGAGTTTGACAATAGGTTATTGGAGTATGAATGGGAAAAAATAATCAGTGGCACCCCTTTCTACTTTCTGATCCAGGTTATTCCTCAACACACTGCTGTCTGACTACTGCCTTCATCATTCCACTGAAATGGTCTTGGGAAAAATCATTGGTTATCTTTTTCGGTTCATATTCCAATAGCCTATTATCAGTTCTTATCTCTCTTGACTACTTAACAGCACTTATCTTTATTGTTGACCCCTTTCTTCTTGATCTCCATTTAATTTCTAATCACCTTTCTGACTACTCTCATCCAAGATCTTTGCTCCTTTTTTTAATTTCTTTAAATGCTGTGTTTATCTGGGATCTTATCTAATCCCCTTTCTATTCTCACTTACATTTGCTCTGCATCTCCCTCTTTCATGACTTCAAGATAGCCACATATTTATTTTAATCACACGGTTTCCACTGAATCTCTGATACTTCAGTCTACCTACTGGGCAAAATCAACCTAGCTTTAAGAGATCTGCATCCTAATTCTTCCCTTCTTTGGTAACTTGCTGCCCCTTCTGCTCTTCCTAGTTTCCTTAATTTATATCTTGGATGTCATCTTTAATTCCCACTTTTCCTTATGTCTCCATATCATCACAGTCTTAATTTTGTCTCCTAAGTATTTTTTAAACCTCTACTTCTCTTTTTGCCATGGCTATTATTCCTGTTGCCACCAGCATTAATTTCTATCTGGATCAGGAATGAGACAATTCCCTCTAGCTGTTATCTCTGATTTCTCTGCTGCATTCATGGCACAACACACTTCTGTCTGGTCTATGTGTTCACCTCACTGAAATGATCCTGCAAGTTTCACTAATTATCTCTTGTAGCAGAATCCAGTGGACAAGTATCAGTCTACTAGTGGGTTGATTATGTCAATAGCCATTTAAAACCATGTAATTAAACATAGTACTGTCAAAATCTAACTCAGTCTCTTTGGTTTCCATCTGACAACACATGGGGTACATGGAAATACCTGATAACATGAAATGCAGAGATGCAATGCAAAACTAAATACATGTGTGTTGTTTAACTCCCCAAGTCTATATTGCACCCCAAATAATTCACTTCCAATTTCTCCTTTGTAGTCTGGCAGTGTAGAATAAAGAGAAAAATGAATTATAGGAAAGAAAATGGAAGAACAAAATGAAAAGTCACATACTAACCGTGTTTTTTCCAAATGTTGACATGCTGATATTCACTGCCCTTCTATAAAATTAGATTAGTTCTCTTTGAAGAAACTGATCAATTCAAAGGAAAATAATTTCATATAGTATTTGGGCCTCCACCCATTGAGAAGGTAAATCATTACCTAATTGAATGGTTGTAAAATCTTCTATTATACTGTATTTACATAAAAAACTGCTCAATATTAATTGATAACCAAGGATCACTATAAATTTATGGAAATATGAAAAATTTAAATGCAAAAGCAAAAGAGAAATGAAAAATAGAGATAAAAGTATAGTGTGAAAGAAGTACCCCAAACCTATAGAAATAGCCTCCAAAAACTTATAGGATAGATTACATTCCGTAAACAATACTACATTTTTTCTAATAAGAAAGAATTTTAGAAAGTTAAAAACATAAAATTAAAAATTCATTAGAAGCCTTGAGGATAAAGTGGAGAAATTATTTTTTTAATTTAATTTTTATTTTTTATATTTTCCGAAGTGAGAAGCAGGGGAGAGGCAGACAGACAGACTCCTGCATGCACCCAACGGGGATCCACCTGGCATGTCCACCAGGGGGCAATGCTCAGCCCCTCCGGGGCATTGCTCCACTGCAATTGAAGCCATTCTAGCACCTGGGCCAACTTTGTTCCAATAGAGCCTTGGCTGCAGGAGGGGAAGAGAGAGATAGAAAGGAGAGGGAAAAATGTGGAGAAGCAGATGGGTGCTTTTCCTATGTGCCCTGGCTGGGAATCGAACCCTGGACTTGCACACGCCAGCCTGACTCTCTACCACTGAAGGAATTATTTAAATAATAAAAAATGAGAAATGAATGGGTGATAAATTCATGAAACATGAGAATTTTACTCTAGGGGATTAAAGTAACAACTCAACTCCAAATACTCCAAAGTTTGGCATGCAGAAAAAAAAATTCACCTAATGATTTTTTATTGCAGTCTGCCATACTTAGTTTTTGACGGGCTCATGCATATTCTCAGCTTTCTGCAGGTATGAGTCTGTAATGCTTTGCAGAGTTTGTAATGCCATTTTATGAACGTGCTTGGAAGATGTGACTGGTTAGAGCAGAGCAGTTTCTGGATGTATGTCTTGCAGGTCAGCAGCACTTAACCACATGTCCTCCTATAGTTTTGAAACAGTTAATGCACATTGAAAGTAGGCTGACTTTTGAGAGGACTAGGGTGATGGGATTAATGGGAACATTTCTTAGGCATAGTATATTGAAGAAGTGAAATATATACTCTACAAAAATTTGGTAAAAAACTATATAAAAGTTTGACAGTAAAAATTAAAATATCAATTATGATAATAATTTTAAGAAATGTATGTCTTTTGAATATAAGCTCTGTATTTATTATGTGTTTCACATTGATAAGATGGGATCATAATTGGTTTCAATAGAAATAAAACAAATCAAGAGTTTTATAGTAGTGAGTGTATAGGCATTTATATACATTTTTAACAAGGCAGGTCAGTTACTATTTCTGAAAATAATAAGACATATACCTATGAAACAGAAATGAGAGACAAGAAGAAAACCACATGTGTTTGGACAAATAATTTTTTGTGTGTATTTTTCCGAAGCTGGAAACGGGGAGGCAGTCAGACAGACTCCCGCATGCACCCAACTGGGATCCACCCAGCATGCCACCACGGGGTGATGCTCTGCCCATCTGGGGCATTGCTCTGCTGCAATCAGAGTCATTCTAGTGCAGTGTTTCCCAACCTTTTTTGTGCCATGCCCCACCTTAACCTTTCTAAAATTTTTATGTCCACCCCATGTAACATACATAATTTTTAACATTAAAAAATTGATTTGTTCACTTAATAAACATAAATGATAGGTTCTAGGAAGAAATCACTATGAAATTGTTAACAAAACACAGTAAGTAAAATTTCAAAACATATAATGAAAAACAAAAATTTAAATTCCAAATAATTTTAATACAGATTTTTCTATATTAATTTATTATTTTAATTTAGTGTGATCCTTGTGCTTGATGCTTGCTGCAGAGAGATTTTATATTAGGTTCCAATTTGGTTAGCTTTAGTCTCAAGTCTCCACGTTGTGTTATATCCAGCCGATTTCTTTTTTTTTTTTTTTACCAGTAAATCATTTACAGCACTAAATCCACATTCAGCTAAAAATGAAGATGGAAACGGTAGAAATAGTTTTATTGCACATTTGTTTGAATTTGGGTATTTGATTTGTTTCCTCACAAAGCCATGCCATCACTCCTTTGATATTAAATAAAGCTTTAACTGACTCATCATTTTGCAATTCTGCGAGTTCTTCTTGATACTGCATATTTGATATATCAGACAAATCCACTAACATTGGCTGCATCATCCATGTTGGGAAATCAATTTGTTTTAAATCAGAATATTCAAATGATTGACAATAATAAGTAAAGCGGTATCAGTTACTTCACATTTTTGGAGCCAATGAAACTGTTTAAAATTTTTGTTGTTAATATGTTTCTGACATAACTCAATATTGGTAATGAAACCAAATATCTTTGCTTTTGCATCGATAAGAGTTTTATTTGTTCCTTGCAGTTGCTTATTTAATATATTTAGTTTTTCAAAGATATCGGCTAAATAACTCACAAATGCTTTACCATCTATTGTTAACAGATACTTCATTTCAGGTTTGTCTCTTAAAAAATCACTAAGAGTATCAAACAGTTCCATAAATCTTTTCAAATAGTTTCCTTTAGATAGCCATCTTACTTCAGTATGAAGTAAAAGTCTCACATGGTCTTCATTTTGTTCTTCACAAAATAGCTTGAAAAGACGCTCACATTTGGTACTAGCTTTAATAGTATTAACACACTTTATTATGTATGTAATACTTCATTCAGAACAGGCGAGATGTTTTTAGCTACCAAGGTTTCCCTATGAATAACACAATGCACAAGAATCATTTCTGGATTTGCATCTTTCATCAATTTTAAGCAGCCATTTTTCTTGCCCATCATATTGGGAGCACCATCTCATATTGGGAGCACAAGATATTATATTTTTCATTGGTATATCATTGACATCTAAGTAGTTTTTTAGCTTATTATATATATCTTTGGAGGTAGTGGTGCTTTCTAATCTTTTACAGAACGACATTTCTTCAGCAAAATGTCCTTTATCAATATATCTTACATAAGTTATCAATACTGCCTCACTGTCTCTCAAAGTTGATTCATCCATTTGCAAGGAGAATTTTCTTGTTTTCAGCTTTTCAAGAAGTTGTTTTTTAATATCCTCACTCATTTCGTCCATTCTTCTGCTAACAGAATTGTTACTGAGTGGCATAGCTTTTACATCTTTGTCATCTTTTTCAAGAACCGTTTTAAGAAATGCTGATATTGATGGTTTTATTAAATTCTCTCCTATAGTGTGATTTTCTCTAGTTTTAGCGATGAATAAAGGATTTTGATAACTAGCCTCAAGAACACGATTATTAGTTGAAGTATGAGCAGTAAATAGAGACTTTAATGTTCTTTTTTCAAAATTTTTCTTTAAAGTTTTAAAGTAACTCAAATCTGAATTAATATGAGCACTATGTTTCGCCTTCAAATGCGCCTCAAGACGACCTCGTTTCATTGATTCGTTGGTCAAACATTGCTGGCATAAAAGACAAAAGGAATCCGGTCACCGTGAATAGCGGATATGAACCCAAATTTTAAATATTCCTCTGAATATTGACGAGTTTTTTCCTTGCTTGCACCACTCATTTTACTATGGGCTGTAATAAAAATAACATCAATTAAAAACTAATATTAAAATATGTGTTAAAATATATTCAATGTGACATAGAGTAAACGTATACTAAAAGTTCATATTTATTTAAATGTATATAACACATTTACTACACTACCATCGCAAATCAAAAGGTATCTATATTTTTTCCACTTGACAACATTTTATGGAAAGTTATGCTTCTAAAATTAAAATTGTCGTGCATGCACTATTATAGCCCCAATAATATTTATAAAATATTATTGCTTTCTAGCCCCGATGCAAGAAGTACTTAATAAAGAGTTTAATATTGATAAAAATAAAATCAAATACTTACCAATTATATCTATACAATATATATATATATTTATTAAATCAATGAGCTTTTACAACAGTTTTGACAGACACTTATTTCAAATTAACACCAACTGAATGATGTGAAACACTACAGAAGTTGCGATGGGCCAATTAGATGAGAATAACTGCATTGTTTAGTGAGTTTTTAAAACATCCAGGGTTCCCCGCGGCAGACGGCATGCTCCGCGGTGAACCCAGGATGAAGTTTACTTGACGACGCCAATCACCCAGTTGATATTTTGGTCTCCTCAAACGAAATTATACTTAATAATTATTTACCGCACTTACTTAAGACTTGCATTTTTTGTTAAATTTGGCACCGATATCTAGCATTGCATTTAAATGGCCCGGGGCGAAAGAGTTAAAGTCGTATTGAGTCCATTTTCAAATTGCCCCCCTTAACTATCGAATTGCCCCCCTGTAGGGCGTGGGCCCCATGCTGGGAAACACTGGATTAGATGTTCTCATGCTTTTTTCAGCATCAGGAGGTCACAGCCTCAAAAGAGACAGAAGTGATAGTATGTTTTGCCAAGGCTGCCAATGGTCTGGGCTAAGGCCAGACAATGGGGCCCTTTTCAGGGCGGGACCCTGAAAGGTAACACAAAGGGGCCCAGGTGGTTTTGTTCAGGCCGAGCCACCACTCATCCCATCTGAGCAGCCCTATGTCGTGTGTGTGTGTGTGTGTGTGTGTGTGTGTGTGTGTGTGTTTCAAAAGGTCCATGTGGGGAGGGTCTGCCCCAATCAGAAACAGGTTGAGGAGGGATCAGAAGGTGGGTCTGTCACATTCAAACCCCAGGTCAGAGCTTGCTGGATTGACTTGGAGTGTGGGTGGTGCTCTCTGCCAGAAGTTCATTCTGAGCCCTGAAGGAGAATCTCTCTTATTTTTTTTACAGAGGCAGAGAGAGAGAGAGAGTCAGAGAGATGGATAGATAGGGACAGACAGACAGGAACAGAGAGAAATGAGAAGCATCAATCATCAGTTTTTTGTTGCATCGCCTTAGTTGTTCATTGATTGCTTTCTCATATGTGCCTTGACAGTGGGCCTTCAGCAGACCAACTTACCCCTTGCTCAACCAGTGACATTTGGTCCAAGCTGATGAGCTTTGCTCAAACCAGATGAGCCCACGCTTAAGCTGGTGAGCTCAGCGTCTCGAACCTGGGTCCTCCACATCCCAGTTCGACGCTCTATCCACTACGCCACTGCCTGGTCAGGCTGGAGGAGAATCTTATTTCACCTGGGAGGTGGTCTATGCAGACACAGGCCTGGGCCTGATCCAGGAGCAGAAGGTCCAGTGGGCAGAAGCAGCAGTGGCTAGAACAGGGCAAGGCTTGGCGTCTCCAGACCCAATGCTGGTCATTGCAGAGCTCAACCCACAACATGGAAGAGCAGCAGGCTGCTGACAAAGACCCCCACCTGTTTCCACCAGTTATGGGAAATTGGGCCTCAGCACCAAGGTCCAGAGCAGGCTCAAAGTGAGTGTGGCTACTTGGGGGTTTGGGGAGCTAGGGCCCCTGGACGGCCAGAGAAGTACTTCTCCCCGGAAGCAACACAGTATCCCACTGCAGCACATTTCAGACATGATATTGGGAGCACAATGCCCAAGTCGAAGAAATTGGCCAGGAGAACCAGGCGGCCAAGGAGGCAGAACCCACGGGTGTGAATGTGGGGGAGGTGGGTGAGGAAGGGGGGTGGGGATATATGTGACCTGATGGGGAAGGGTTAGTGCCAGACACACAGGGAGCACGCACAGAGGCTGGCTAGGAGCAGACTGGACTCAGACCACCCTTCTACTGGACTGTGGGCCAGTAGGACATCCTGTGGTGGATCCCGTGCTATGGCTTCTCTGGAAGGCTCTGGCTGTGCTGTCTTTGGGGGTCACGTGGAAATGCATGTGGAGGATCTTTTGTCCTCTCACAGCTCCAGCAACAGCCCGGGAGACAGAGCCAGCAGCTTCCACCTCTTCACTCGAAGAGCCAGATGCAGGAGAGGGCCTATAGGCCGCTCCAGCCTGGAGGGGTGATGCTTCCAGGAGTCACTCCAGCTGCAGCTCTGGAGTCAGGTGGCCTGTGCAGCATCTGCCGAGTTACCCGAGGCCCCGCCACCGCCCACTGAGAGCCCTCTGCAGAACCTGCCCTGGTTCCTGCCACAGAGCACCTGCTTCTGGACCACACACCAGGGCCAGCTCTAGAGCCGTCTGCTCTCGAACCTGCACTACTCTCATCAAAAGAATTGGTTTTATCCCCACACTGTGACCATTCTCTTCACTTTTCTTTCATCGTGATGTTTTCCTTTTCTCCTCGGATATAGGAACTGCACCCAATATTTTAAAATCCTGTACAAATTAAAACAAGAAAAGTGAAAAATAAGTAATGATCCAGGTTCCACCACAGGGAGCTTTGGAAATTCTGATGTGGAGTCACAGAAAATGCCAACAACTCTGACTGGCAGCATCCACCCCAAGAGAAATGAGGGTTTGGAAGAGCACATGCCCAGGAATCCCACCTGCCAGACACCCACAGGTGCACACGCTCACACATGTGAACACACAGAGGCACCCACCAATGCACACATGGGTGTGAGAAAACAGAGGCACACACATGCACATGCCAACACTATGTGCAAAATCCTGGAAAGAACAGGCATGGTGAGCCCCCCGTATCAGGGCTCTCCTCCCGGGAAGGACTTTGTTCTTTATTTGTTTCTGAATTCCTTTAGAATTCAATAGGGTACTATAACTAACCTTTATTTTCCTTGTCATAAATTCTTTAACAATAAAAACTAAATAATGTACTTTATAGATGAGTGGTACGCAGATAACACTGGACAGATAACTTTAATATATTTATATTTAGAATTGTCACAGTCACACATGCATTTTACCAAATTAGACATCACATCAAGGAGAAGGTCAGAGATTGATGTCTCCACCCCACAGGTGAGCATCATGAGTGGCTTGGTTGGTATCTCTCAGGGTCCGCCCTTCTCACTCAGTTTGTTTTGTCTGTGTTACACTCAGGCTGATTTTCATATATGACTCTCTGCCAGCTGAAATCACATGGTCATGCTCTAAGAAGTGGGATCATGGAATCAAATGTTGGGCCACATGTCTCATGTGAGAGGACCCCTGAGCTCTTTTTCTGTCAGCATGTGGAGACCCCTTCCCCAACTCTAGCTGCTGTCCAGCTTCTATCATCCATGTGGACCGGGATTGGTGGGTCCCATCACTGTCCATGGACAGTTTTGTTTTTCTCAATTCCTGGCTATTTCATCAGTGCTCTGATGGGCAGTCTTGAATATAGATCTTTGAGAAGTTGTGCAAGAAGTTCTTTGGGATAATATCCTAGGGCAGTGGTAGTCAACCTGGTCCCTACTGCCCACTAGTGGGAGTTCCAGCTTTCATGGTGGACGATAGCGGAGCAACCAAAGTATAAATAAAAAGATTTAACTATAGTAAGCTGTTTTATAAAAGATTTATTCTGCCAAAGTTAGCGAAAATCCAAAATAAAGTACTTGGTAAGTAATTATAATTATATGCTTTAACTTGCTGTAACTATGTTTTATAAATTTTATAAAGTTACTTCCCTACTTTATAAATCACTATTACTTTGGAACCAGTGAGCGGTTAGAAAATTTTACTACTAACAGAGATACAAAAGTGGGTGATAGGTGTAAAAAGGTTGACGACCCCTGCTGTAGGGTGTGCACAGCCAGGTGAAGTTGAGCACCTGTGGAATTTGATGGGTCTTACACACTCTCCCCCCAGAAGAGGGGCCTTTCCTACTTCTTTTCAGGGAGCTGTTGGTGCCTCTCTATCCTCACATTGTCCCCCGGGCTGCTCAACACCAGACCAGAAGCTTTTCAGTCTGATGGGGACAGGGCTCTCCCACTGGCATTTACAGTGCGTGTGTCCTCATCAGGGTGGTGGGCCATCATCTGCCTTGCACTGGCGTGAGCACTGCCTCTTATTGAGAGCACAGGTGTTTGTCCTCTCTCTTTTTAGAAGACACCAACTTGGCCCTGACCAGTTGCCTCAGCAGTAGAGCATCATCAGCCTGGTGTGTGGATGTCCCGGGTTTGGTTCCCAGTCAGGGTACACAGGAGAAGGGCCCATCTGCTTCTGCACCCCTCCCCCTTTCCTTCTTCTCTGTCTCTTTCCTCCCCTCCTGCAGCCAAGGCTCCATTGGAGCAAAGTTGGCTGAGGTGCTGAGGCTGGCTCCATGGCCTCCTCCTCAGGCACTAGAATGGCTCTGGTTACAACGAAGCAATGCACCAGATGGGCAGAGCATCGCCCGCTGGTGGGCATGCTGAATGGATCTCGGTTGGGTGCATGTGGGAGTCTGTCTGACTGCCTCTCCATTTCTTACTTTGGAAAATACAAAAAGAAAGAAAGAAAGAAAGAAAGAAAGAAAGAAAGAAAGAAAGAAAGAAAGAAAGAGAGAGAGAGAGAGAGAAAGGAAGGAAGGAAGGAAAGAAGGAAGGAAGGAAGGAAGGAAGGAAGGAAGGAAGGAAGGAAGGAAGGAAGGAAGAAAGAAAGAAAGAAAGAAAGAAAGAAAGAAAGAAAGAAAGAAAGAAAAGACCAATTTTCAGGAAGTTCATGCCCTGCAGGAACGTGAAACCACTCTCTGGCCTGGCCTCGTAAGGAATGCTTTCCAGATTGTGGTTTGTCTTTGCAGATTTCTGCATTATTCTCGTGTTTGTTTTATGCCCAGGAAGGTCAAGCTGTCACCTGACTACGTTCTGGCCCTGGGATCACACTTAGCAGAGTGGTCACTACCCATATATAAAGCACAGACTTACTAAAAAAGTTTTCTTTTTATATCTGTCTCTCTTTTCGATCTGGGATTTGCATTTTTAATGGCAAAAATGTTATTTCAGATAAAAACAAAAAACGTATGGCAGCACATTGAAAACAGCACTATGGTAAGATTCCGTTGATAGGAAATGTCTAGAATAGGTAAAGGAGCAGAGACAGAAAGCAGGTGAGGTTTTGCAGGGATAGGAGGGTGATTCCTTTTGGTGCAGGGTTTTCATTCAGGGTGATGGAACATTTTTAAACAAGTTAGAGGTAACTTGCACAGCATCATTAAGGGACTTCATGCTGAGGAATGGCACAAATTAAAATCTAAATAATCACTTTTATTTTATTACTTATAATGAATTACTCTATACAGTAAAAAGATATAAACAGAAAAAGAAAAATAAAATAAAAGAAAGCAAAACAATTCCAAAAAAAATTAATAAAATAAAATACTCTATAAGGCCAAGGTGAAAATGGCAATAGAACGATAACAGAAAATAAAGAAAACAATCAAAAAGAGGTGGGAAAATAGATCCCTCGGATGGGCCAGGGACAGCTGATTCATCAGGTGGCTCCTGAGCTGGCCCTGAGGTGGTGTGCAGGCACAGCTCTTCCTGTATGGGCGGAGTCAAGGCAGATTGGTCGGAGGCTTCTTCAGGCAGCTGATTTCCCACCTCAGTGTGGTCAGGAGGCGCAGTGGAGGCCGGCACCACCTCCATAGCTGCAGCTGGAAGAACTTCATAAGGTGTAAAGGCCACTGGAGTCAGGCACCGCTCCAGCTGTGGGTTGGCCTCCAGGTCTGCCTGTGCAGCCGGCTCCTCCAGTTGTTCCTCAGGTGGAGCAGAAGCCATCTCTGCCTCCTGGGCTGGTGCTGGAGCTGCTAGAGGAGAAAAGATTACCCATATGCCTCCATTTCCATGTTTTCTCCAAAGGCAGAGCACAGCCAAAGGCCAGACCCACCACAGGACGTCCTCCCCACCAGCCATCCTGCACGTGGGTGGTCTGAAGCCAGTCTTTGCTCCTGGCCAGCCTCTAGGAGTGCTCCCTGTGTGTCTGACACCGACCCTTCCCAATAATCTCAGATTCCCCTCCAACCCTCCCCCACCATCCCACTATGTCCTCAACCACCTTCTCACCCTTTAGTTCTGCTTCCTTGGGCTCCAGGTGGTTTGGCTCACTGCGATTAACATGGGCCCCCTGCTGCATGCTGGATTCAGACATGGTGAGCCTGGGCAGCTTTGGGGAAGGAGTCTGCGCCCTGGGTAGCATCAGGGGAGGAATCCTCGGGAAATTGGGTGTTGTAAAAAGAAGAGACCTCCTGAGCCTGTATGGCGTTGGGGGACGAGCCCTCCTCCAGACCCTGGGTGGCTCCGGGAGAGGAGACCCACTGAGGTCATCCACGGGCCCCAGGTCCCCGGACGCCCAGGTGGCCACGCTTTCTGCAGGCCTGTATGGAACATCACTATTATGGTGCACCTGGGCCACAGTAGTGGAGATGAAGTGAGGGTCTCCTTCCTCGAGATGCTGCTCCTGGGTGCTTTTGACTGAGCTCTGCAATGACATGACCAGCAGCGGGTCAGGATGCCTCAAGCCCAGCCTGGCTCTAGACGCTGCTGCTTTTCCCGCTGCACATTCTGCTCCCAAATCAGACCCAAAGATGTTTCTGAAGAGACCTCCTTTCAATGGAAATGAAATTCACCTCCAGGGCTCAAGATAAACCTGGGGCAGAGGGTGCCACCCACACTTCCGATCCAAACAGGCAGTGGTATGAATGTGCTGGTTCACTAGGCTTCTGACCCACTTGCTCAGCCCCTTCTTCCTAAGGGCAGGCTCCTCTGACATGAAACCCTCTTACACATATTCATACACTCACACCCAAAACACACACACACACACACACACACACACACACACACACACACGTAGGGGAAATAGACCTGCTCAGGTGAAATCACAGTGGTGGTCTGGTCCAGAAGCACCTCCTCTGAGCCTGGATGGGTTATTTCTCGGTTCCTCCGAGAAAAGGGACGTCTGCGCAGAGTCTGGACCCAGCGGCGGCCACGGCGGAAAAAACCATCAGCGCTGTTTCTTTGGTTCCCACGGCCTTGGGACCGGGGAAGACAACACAAGGACATGTTGACTCAACTAAAGTCTCTGGTCAACTGAGCTGGCTAGCGGTTGTTTGAGAATGTGGTTCCCTGGTTACCAGGATTCTGAGTTCTATTGGTCTCGCTCATCAGTTAGTGAGGACGCTGTGTGGTGACGGCTTGTTCTGGCAAGATGTGATGTCACTGCTCTTGTCTGAGGAGATGCTCAGGGTAGGGGACCAGGAGGCAGAGCTGGCTCCTGCTCCACCTGAGGGACACCTACAGGAGCCGGCTGCAAGGGCAGCCTAGGCGGCCGACCTAGACCTGCAGGGGCGCCCGACTCCAGCGGCCGTGCTTCCTCCAGCTGCAGCTCTGGAGCGGGGCCGCCTGTGCAGCGTCTCCGGACCACACTGAGGCCCCACCACTGCTGTGTCAAGAATGCCCTGCAAAACCTACCCTGGTTCAGCCAGAGAAAAGGGGTTGCCTCTGGGCAGCGATCAGGGCCAGCTCCAGAGCTGCTTGTTCTTCATCCAGCTGTCCCCACCACATCAGAAGAATCTGATTTACCACCTCTAAGTTTTGACACATAAGCAGATGTTTATTTGGCGCATGTGTGCCTCTCTATTTTTATCACTTAATGTATACATACTGACGTAGCAAATTAACTAAAACAAAGTTGATTCACATAAGTCTTATGTGTGAAGCGATAGGTGTATACCCATGGCTACTGATATAGTTCATTTACACCACTGTGATTTTTACAAATTTCAACAAGGAAGAAATGCTACAGAAGCATGTCTGTCGCAGCCACCATATTCCCCGGACTTAGCACCCTCCGACTATCACTTGTTATTGTCCTTACAAAATTTTTTGAAGGGCAAAAAATTCAAAAATGAAGAAGATATCAAACAAGCACTGGTTCAATTTTTTGAATCAAAAGATAAAACATTTTTCAAAAATGGGATATACAAATTGCCCTCTCACTGGCAAGAAATCATTAATAATAATGGGAATTATATTATTTAATAAAGTTTATTGACGGTAAAAAAAATTGTATTTTGTTTTATTCCAAAAACAGACAGAACTTTCTGGTAGACCTTATAATAAGGCAAAAATAAATAAATAAATAAATAAGTAAAAGAAATCCAGATAAGAAAATAATTAAAACTAACTTCTTCCACTAAAAATATCATGTTGTATATAAAAAATTATAAGAATTCATTAAAAGGATCTGTTAAATCTAATAAAGAAATTCTGCAAGATTACAAGATATAAAACTGGCCATGGCCAGTTGGTTCGGTGGTAGAGCATCAGCCTGGGGTGTGGATGTCCCAGGTTTGATTCCTGGTCAGGGCATACAGGAGAAGTGACTATCTACTTCTCCACCCACCCCATTGTCTCTTTCTATCTTTCACTTCCTCCCCTGCAGCCGTGGCTTGGTTGGAACAAGAATGCCTTGTGCACTGAGAATAGCTCCGTGGCCTAGCTTGAGGCACTAAAGTAGCTCAGTTGCTGAGCAACAGCACCAGATGGACAGAGCATCACCCCATATGGGGCTTGTTGGGTATATCCTGGTGGGAACACATGTGGGAGTCTGTCTCTCTGCCTCCCTGCTTCTCATTCAAGGGAAAAAGATAGAAAGTTAATATGCAAATATCAATTATATTTATACCCACTCACATATAACAGCATGAAAATGAAGGTGAGTCAATTTGATTCATAATAATCACATACAATAATAAATTAAAAATTAATTTTATAAAATAAGTGTAAGGTTTTAACTCTGAAAACCACAAAATGCTATTTTAAGATATTGATGGAGAGCTAAGTAGGTGATTAAACATTGAATTTTGAATAAGGACAAATTTGGATGACTCATTTTATTTCAAAATTTTCTTACTTAAATAAAAAAACTAGTTACTATTTACATAAACTTAGACAGTGTAATCCTAGCATAAGGATAAACATAGATTTGAGAGTCTAACTCAGTGGTTCCCCAACCTTTTTGGGCCATGGATTGGTTTAATGTCAGAAAATATTTTCAGGGACTGGCCTTTATGGTGGGACGGATAAATGTATCACGTGACCGAGACAAGCATCAAGAGTGAGTCTTAGACGGATGGTGGAACAGAGGGAATCTGGTCATTTTTTAAAAATAAAACATTGTTCAGACTTAAATATAAATAAAATGGAAATAATGTAAGTTATTTATTGTTTGTCTGCGGATTGGTACCAAATGGCCCACGGACCCGTACCGGTCCATGGCCCCGGGGGTTGGGGACCACTGCTTTATACCCTCCTCCACCTCCCTTTCCCCACAGTCACCATAGCTGTGAGTTCATGAATATTTTCTCTTTTTCATTCAATCTCTCCCCCTTTACCTCTCCGGACACACACACAGATGTCAGCCTGCTTTGTATGTGAGTGTGACAATAGGTTATTGGAGTATGAATGGGAAAAAATAATCAGTGGCACCCCTTTCTACTTTCTGATCCAGGTTATTCCTCAACACACTGCTGTCTGACTACTGCCTTCATCATTCCACTGAAATGGTCTTGGGAAAAATCATTGGTTATCTTTTTCGGTTCATATTCCAATAGCCTATTATCAGTTCTTATCTCTCTTGACTACTTAACAGCACTTATCTTTATTGTTGACCCCTTTCTTCTTGATCTCCATTTAATTTCTAATCACCTTTCTGACTACTCTCATCCAAGATCTTTGCTCCTTTTTTAAATTTCTTTAAATGCTGTGTTTATCTGGGATCTTATCTAATCCCCTTTCTATTCTCACTTACATTTGCTCTGCATCTCCCTCTTTCATGACTTCAAGATAGCCACATATTTATTTTAATCACACGGTTTCCACCGAATCTCTGATACTTCAGTCTACCTACTGGGCAAAATCAACCTACCTTTCAGAGAACTGCATCCTAATTCTTCCCTTCTTTGGTAACTTGCTGCCCCTTCTGCTCTTCCTAGTTTCCTTAATTTATATCTTGGATGTCATCTTTAATTCCCACTTTTCCTTATGTCTCCATATCATCACAGTCTTAATTTTGTCTCCTAAGTATTTTTTAAACCTCTCCTTCTCTTTTTGCCATGGCTATTATTCCTGTTGCCACCAGCATTAATTTCTATCTCGATCAGGAATGAGACAATTCCCTCTAGCTGTTATCTCTGATTTCTCTGCTGCATTCATGGCACAACACACTTCTGTCTGGTCTATGTGTTCACCTCACTGAAATGATCCTGCAAGTTTCACTAATTATCTCTTGTAGCAGAATCCAGTGAACAAGTATCAGTCTACTAGTGGGTTGATTATGTCAATAGCCATTTAAAACCATGTAATTAAACATAGTACTGTCAAAATCTAACTCAGTCTCTTTGGTTTCCATCTGACAACACATGGGGTACATGGAAATACCTGATAACATGAAATGCAGAGATGCAATGCAAAACTAAATACATGTGTGTTGTTTAACTCCCCAAGTCTATATTGTACCCCAAATAATTCACTTCCAATTTCTCCTTTGTAGTCTGGCAGTGTAGAATAAAGAGAAAAATGAATTATAGGGAAGAAAATGGAAGAACAAAATGAAAAGTCACATACGAACCGGTGTTTTTTCCAAATGCTGACATGCTGATATTCACTGCCCTTCTATAAAATTAGATTAGTTCTCTTTGAAGAAACTGATCAATTCAAGGGAAAATAATTTCATATTGTATTTGGGCCTCCACCCATTGAGAAGGTAAATCATTACCTAATTGAATGGTTGTAAAATCTTCTATTATACTGTATTTACATAAAAAACTGCTCAATATTAATTGATAACCAAGGATCACTATAAATTTATGGAAATATGAAAAATTTAAATGCAAAAGCAAAAGAGAAATGAAAAATAGAGATAAAAGTATAGTGTGAAAGAAGTACCCCAAACCTATAGAAATAGTCTCCAAAAACTTATAGGATAGATTACATTCCGTAAACAATACTACATTTTTTCTAATAAGAAAGAATTTTAGAAAGTTAAAAACATAAAATTAAAAATTCATTAGAAGCCTTGAGGATAAAGTGGAGAAATTATTTTTTTAATTTAATTTTTATTTTTTATATTTTCCGAAGTGAGAAGCAGGGGAGAGGCAGACAGACAGACTCCTGCATGTGCCCAACGGGGATCCACCTGGCATGTCCACCAGGGGGCAATGCTCAGCCCCTTTGGGGCATTGCTCCGCTGCAATTGAAGCCATTCTAGCACCTGGGCCAACTTTGTTCCAATAGAGCCTTGGCTGCAGGAGGGGAAGAGAGAGATAGAAAGGAGAGGGAAAAATGTGGAGAAGCAGATGGGTGCTTTTCCTATGTGCCCTGGCTGGGAATCGAACCCTGGACTTGCACACGCCAGGCTGACTCTCTACCACTGAAGAAATTATTTAAATAATAAAAAATGAGAAATGAATGGGTGATAAATTCATGAAACATGAGAATTTTACTCTAGGGGATTAAAGTAACAACTCAACTCCAAATACTCCAAAGTTTGGCATGCAGAAAAAAAAATTCACCTAATGATTTTTTATTGCACTCTGCCATACATAGTTTTTGACGGGCTCATGCATATTCTCAGCTTTCTGCAGGTATGAGTCTGTAATGCTTTGCAGAGTTTGTAATGCCATTTAATGAACGTGCTTGGAAGATGTGACTGGTTAGAGCAGAGCAGTTTCTGGATGTATGTCTTGCAGGTCAGCAGCACTTAACCACATGTCCTCCTATAGTTTTGAAACAGTTAATGCACATTGAAAGTAGGCTGACTTTTGAGAGGACTAGGGTGATGGGATTAATGGGAACGTTTCTTAGGCATAGTATATTGAAGAAGTGAAATATATACTATACAAAAATTTGGTAAAAAGCTATATAAAAGTTTGACAGTAAAAATTAAAATATCAATTATGATAATAATTTTAAGAAATGTATGTCTTTTGAATATAAGCTCTGTATTTATTATGTGTTTCACATTGATAAGATGGGATCATAATTGGTTTCAATAGAAATAAAACAAATCAAGAGTTTTATAGTAGTGAGTGTATAGGCATTTATATACATTTTTAACAAGGCAGGTCAGTTACTATTTCTGAAAATAATAAGACATATACCTATGAAACAGAAATGAGAGACAAGAATAAAACCACGTGTGTTTGGACAAATAATTTTTTGTGTGTATTTTTCCGAAGCTGGAAACGGGGAGGCAGTCAGACAGACTCCCGCATGCACCCAACTGGGATCCACCCAGCATGCCCACCACGGGGCGATGCTCTGCTGCAATCAGAGTCATTCTAGTGCAGTGTTTCCCAACCTTTTTTGTGCCATGCCCCACCTTAACCTTTCTAAAATTTTTATGTCCACCCCATGTAACATACATAATTTTTAACATTAAAAAATTGATTTGTTCACTTAATAAACATAAATGATAGGTTCTAGGAAGAAATCACTATGAAATTGTTAACAAAACACAGTAAGTAAAATTTCAAAACATATAATGAAAAACAAAAATTTATATTCCAAATAATTTTAATACAGATTTTTCTATATTAATTTATTATTTTAATTTAGTGTGATCCTTGTGCTTGATGCTTGCTGCAGAGAGATTTTATATTAGGTTCCAATTTGGTTAGCTTTAGTCTCAAGTCTCCACGTTGTGTTATATCCAGCCGATTTCTTTTTTTTTTTTTTTACCAGTAAATCATTTACAGCACTAAATCCACATTCAGCTAAAAATGAAGATGGAAACGGTAGAAATAGTTTTATTGCACATTTGGTTGAATTTGGGTATTTGATTTGTTTCCTCACAAAGCCATGCCATCACTCCTTTGATATTAAATAAAGCTTTAACTGACTCATCATTTTGCAATTCTGCGAGTTCTTCTTGATACTGCATATTTGATATATCAGACAAATCCACTAACATTGGCTGCATCATCCATGTTGGGAAATCAATTTGTTTTAAATCAGAAAATCTTTCTTTTAAATCAGCCGATAGAATATTCAAATGATTGACAATAACAAGTAAAGCGGTATCAGTTACTTCACATTTTTGGAGCCAATGAAACTGTTTAAAGTTTTTGTTGTTAATATGTTTCTGACATAACTCAATATTGGTAATGAAACCAAATATCTTTGCTTTTGCATCGATAAGAGTTTTATTTGTTCCTTGCAGTTGCTTATTTAATATATTTAGTTTTTCAAAGATATCGGCTAAATAACTCACAAATGCTTTACCATCTATTGTTAACAGATACTTCATTTCAGGTTTGTCTCTTAAAAAATCACTAAGAGTATCAAACAGTTCCATAAATCTTTTCAAATAGTTTCCTTTAGATAGCCATCTTACTTCAGTATGAAGTAAAAGTCTCACATGGTCTTCATTTTGTTCTTCACAAAATAGCTTGAAAAGATGCTCACATTTGGTACTAGCTTTAATAGTATTAACACACTTTATTATGTATGTAATACTTCATTCAGAACAGGTGAGATGTTTTTAGCTACCAAGTTATCCCTATGAATAACACAATGCACAAGAATCATTTCTGGATTTGCATCTTTCATCAATTTTAAGCAGCCATTTTTCTTGCCCATCATATTGGGAGCACCATCTCATATTGGGAGCACAAGATGTTATATTTTTCATTGGTATATCATTGACATCTAAGTAGTTTTTTTAGCTTATTATATATATCTTTGGAGGTAGTGGTGCTTTCTAATCTTTTACAGAACATTTCTTCAGCAAAATGTCCTTTATCAATATATCTTACATAAGTTATCAATACTGCCTCACTGTCTCTCAAAGTTGATTCATCCATTTGCAAGGAGAATTTTCTTGTTTTCAGCTTTTCAAGAAGTTGTTTTTTAATATCCTCACTCATTTCGTTCATTCTTTTGCTAACAGAATTGTTACTGAGTGGCATAGCTTTTACATCTTTGTCATCTTTTTCAAGAACCGTTTTAAGAAATGCTGATATTGATGGTTTTATTAAATTCTCTCCTATAGTGTGACTTTCTCTAGTTTTAGCGATGAATAAAGGATTTTGATAACTAGCCTCAAGAACACGATTATTAGTTGAAGTATGAGGAGTAAATAGAGACTTTAATGTTCTTTTTTCAAAATTTTTCTTTAAAGTTTTAAAGTAACTCAAATCTGAATTAATATGAGCACTATGTTTCGCCTTCAAATGCTCCTCAAGACGACCTCGTTTCATTGATTCGTTGGTCAAACATTGCTGGCATAAAAGACAAAAAGGAATCCGTTCATCGTGAATAGCGGATATGAACCCAAATTTTAAATATTCCTCTGAATATTGACGAGTTTTTTCCTTGCTTGCACCACTCATTTTACTATGGGCTATAATAAAAATAACATCAATTAAAAACTAATATTAAAATATGTGTTAAAATATATTCAATGTGACATAGAGTAAACGTATACTAAAAGTTCATATTTATTTAAATGTATATAACACATTTACTACACTACCATCGCAAATCAAAAGGTATCTATATTTTTTCCACTTGACAACATTTTATGGAAAGTTATGCTTCTAAAATTAAAATTGTTGTGCATGCACTATTATAGCCCCAATAATATTTATAAAATATTATTGCTTTCTAGCCCCGATGCAAGAAGTACTTAATAAAGAGTTTAATATTGATAAAAATAAAATCAAATACTTACCAATTATATCTATACAATATATATATATATTTATTAAATCAATGAGCTTTTACAACAGTTTTGACAGACACTTATTTCAAATTAACAGCAACTGAATGATGTGAAACACTACAGAAGTTGCGATGGGCCAATTAGGTGAGAATAACTGCATTGTTTAGCGATTTTTTTTTTTTTTTATTTTTAATAAATTTTTATTAATGGTAATGGGATGACATTAATAAATCAGGGTACATATATTCAAAGAAAACATGTCTAGGTTATTTTGTCATCAAATTATGTTGCAAACCCCTCGCCCAAAGTCAGATTGTCCTCCGTCACCCTCTATCTAGTTCTCTGTGCCCCTCCCCCTCCCCCTAACTCTCTCCCTCCCTCCCTCCCATGTCCTCCCTCCCCCCCACCCTTGGTAACCACCACACTCTTATCCATGTCTCTTAGTCTCATTTTTATGTTCCACCAATGTATGGAATCATGTAGTTCTTGTTTTTTTCTGATTTGCTTATTTCACTCCTTATAATGTTATCAAGATCCCACCATTTTGCTGTAAATGATCTGATGTCATCATTTCTTATGGCTGAGTAGTATTCCATAGTGTATATGTGCCACATCTTCTTCATCCAGTCTTCTATTGAAGGGCTTTTTGGTTGTTTCCATGTCTTGGCCACTGTGAACAGTGCTGCAATGAACATGGGGCTACATGTGTCTTCACGTATCAATGTTTCTGAGGTTTTGGGGTATATACCCAGTAGAGGGATTGCTGGGTCATAAGGTAGTTCTATTTGCAGTTTTTTGAGGAACCACCATACTTTCCTCCATAATGGTTGTACTACTTTACAGTCCCACCAACAGTGAATGAGGGTTCCTTTTTCTCCACAGCCTCTCCAACATTTGCTATTACCCGTCTTGTTGATAATAGCTAATTTAGCGAGTTTTTAAAACGTCCGGGGTTCCCCGCGGCAGAAGGCACGCTCCGAGGTGAACCCAGGACAAAGTTTACTTGACGACACCAATCACCCAGTTGATATTTTGGTCTCGTCAAACGAAATTATACTTAATAATTATTTACCGCAATTATTTAAGAATTGCATTTTTTGTTAAATTTGGCACCGATATCTAGCATTGCATTTAAATGGCCCGGGGTGAAAGAATTAAAGTCGTGTCGAGTCCATTTTCAAATTGCCCCCCTTAACTATCGAATTGCCCCCCTGTAGGGCATGGGCCCTACGTTGGGAAACACCGTATTAGACACTTCTCTATTTTGTTTATTGGATTAAAGGTTTGGATTTCTACAATATAAAATGGGGGCAGAACAGGAGCTTGCTCTCTTGGTTCCTGATATTATCATTAGAGGAGAGAGCAGAGAGGAGAGCAGAGAAAGGCCACGTGGAGGAGGCCAGGAGAAGCAGCCAAGATGGTGGAGTGTTGAGTGAGAAGCCAGTTTGTGCAGAATTTGTGCAGGGAGAAGGAAGGAGATGGGGAACAGAGGTGAATAAGTCTGGTGAGCTAGAAACCTTTGATTCTAGGAAACTTGGATAAGTCAGTAGCTTTGTGAGCACTGAATGTGAGTGGGGTTTGGAGCCCAGCGTGTGTTTTTACTTGCCTGCTGGGTGCAAGTTAGGATTAAAGATGATGGCCACCAGTTTTTGGCTCCATTGTTTCTTTACTGACTGTCCGAATCCAGTGCAAACCTGCATGGGCCGGGCGGCTGTGATAGTGGCCCTGGCTACTGGCTTTACAGTTATAAAATGTTTTAGGGTTGAAGCTATAATAATTGAGGCCTGTATATTATAGGTCCTATCCTAATTCTTTGTAGGAATGGCAACATAATTAGAGTTTTAAAATAACTTTAGTTCTTTTATATATTTCAATAGTGCTTTATTGAATAGAAAATTTAAAAAAATGACCATTATTGCTACTAAAAGTGTTGGTATCTTTTATTAACATTTAAGGATTTTTTTATAACAGTTCAAAGAAAAGAAGTCTAGGAAAATGTTAATATTGGGAATTCAACTCCCTCACCAATATTCTCTACTAGTGATAAAATGAAAACACCAACAATAGCTTTTTATTTTTTTTCCTCTCATAAATAAAGGTCATTTTACAATTTTCTATACTTTATTATATAACAAAGTTACATTTATTTGAAAGTGAAAGAAATAGACACTTTGTAATTTATATTTGCCTTAGGAATGATACTAGTAACCTAATGGTTTTTATATTAATTAAAAAGCTCAGGCTGGTTGGCTTAGTGGATAGAGTGTTGGCCTGGTGTGTGACCGTTCAGGTTCAATCCTAGTCAGGTCACACATGAGAAGTGACCATCTGTTTCTCTTCCCCTTGCTACCTTCCTTTTCTTCTCTCTTTCTTTCCCTCTCATAGCCAGTGGCTCGATTGGTTCAAGCATCAGGGCCAGAGGCTGGCAATAGCTCAGCTAGTCTCAGCATTAGCCTCAGGCACTGAGGATAACTAGAATGATTTGAGTATCAGTTCTAGATAGGGGTTGCTGGGTGGACCCTGGTCAGAGCGCATGTGGGAGTCTATCTCTATTTCTCTCTCCTCTCACTTAAAAAACAAACAAACAAATAAAAAAAAAACATCAGAAACTAAGTTAAAAAATTTACCCCAGGCCCTGGCAGGTTGGCTCAGTGGTAGAGCGTCGGTCTGGCGTGCAGAAGTCCCGGGTTTGATTCCCGGCCAGGGCACACAGGAGAAGCGCCCATCTGCTTCTCCACCCCTCCTCTTCTCCTTCCTCTCTGTCTCTCTCTTCCCCTCCCGCAGCCGAGGCTCCATTGGAGCAAAGATGGCCCGGGAGCTGGGGATGGCTCCTTGGCCTCTGCCCCAGGCACTAGAGTGGCTCTGGTCGCAACAGAGTGACCCCCCAGAGGGACAGAGCATCACCCCCTGGTGGGCAGAGCGTCGCCCCTGGTGGGCATGCCAGGTGGATCCCAGTCGGGCGCATGCAGGTGTCTGTCTGACTGTCTCTCCCCATTTCCAGCTTCATAAAAATACAAAAAAAAAAAAAATTTACCCCAAATAAAACAAAAATGCCTCTATAAGTATACTATTCAGATATGTACAACTTGACATTATTTTCAGAAAAATAAATATATAACATTTGTAAATTTAAGAACTTAAAACTGTTGATATTGGTTTTGGCTTTACAAGAGATGGTATTAACCCATTTAAGTAGGTATTTGCTTGTCTCACTTATCTTGCTTGCACATTGCATATTCTTATCATGTAAGCAAATAACCATCCAACCTTTAAGGGTCAGAAGTTTAAAATAATAAACATATGTCACTCAAACTCATGTTACAAGAAAGAAAGGAATTTACAGGAATCCCAGAGACCACCCTTTTCTAGTGGTTTTCATTAGTTCACAGCTATCTACTTTCCTCTTATAATATCTTTATTGATTGTATTTTCTATCATTTAATCTCTAATGTAGCTCTTTATGTACAGTGGGCAGGTTATGCTCAATCTCTTCTGTTAATAGAAATAAAAATAAAGCTACTGTGTCTTATACTTAGGGATAAGAATTTATTGAGTCAACTCATAAGCAGTTTGCCAAGAGAATTTTTAGAAATAGGATTGATTATAAAACTTCTTTTACTTACATATTTTAAAATCTAACCCGATCTTTTTGTTTTAATGCTTTGGAAATAGCATGGCAGATTTTTAGATATGTAAGACAGTAACTATATTTTTCTTTAATCTTTTTTATTTTTATTTGAAATGTATATATTTTACACATATCATAATTGTTACCTCATTTGTTTCCACAGTATCTTTACAAGATAAAATAAACTGAGATATCTTAAACTCTTAACTATAATGTTAAATTTTTATCCTTTTAATTTTTAAAAATCACATTAACTTTTTATATTACATACTTACTATTCAAGTCAGAGATGAACTACATAGCTGTAGGTTATAGTGAAGAGGCCAATCTCTCTGTCACTTTATCTTATCTTTGAAATTCTCTTAAGTTGAAATAGAAGATTTTGATGCCATAGTCTATGAATAAAAAATATCAAGACCAAGAATACTAAGAAAGCAGTTATTTATGGTTTTATCTAAATATAAACCAGATGTTAGAAGGAGTAAATCCATGTGACATCCAGATCTTTCTGTTGCTGGTGGGTTTTTTTTTCCTTGAGGAATATTTTGTTTGTTTCTCTATTTCACTTTTGAAACCTCAGTCCTCTAATACTATGAACACATTTCAGAGTTTATAGTTGTTAGTTGGATTTAATTAGATCAAAGTTTATGCAGCGTTCCCAGTTTTCCTGACACACTTCTTTCTTGTGTTTCTTATATGTGTTTTTCCCTTCTGAAAAATTTCTCTGGCTGTCTCAAAGAAATATGTATCTAAAATAATGGATTTGTATTTTGTCCATGTAGCTGATGACATAAAATCGAATTAATGGCCCAGAAACAATAGAAGCAGAAGCTAAGGGATTCAGTTGTGTATCTTCATTTGTGCATTCAATTGTGACACTTTGTAGTGGCGAACATTATCATTGTCATTTGTACACTGTATACAAAGCCACATTCCTTGTCTTCTGTTGCACCAGCATTTGAATCCAAGCATCTCACCTCTGTGCTCATTCTAAATCTTTGCATGCCGCAGTGCCAGAGGGAGCCATGGATCTGTGGTTGGGCACTTCAGTGTACCATATTTCTTATTATGAAGTCCCTTCCTTGGGTGCATTTTCTGCCTTGACTCCATGGGCATGGATAAAGCTGATGACTTATGAACTAAATATATAAAAATTCAAATATAGAACTATTTATTTGTTTACTTACTTGTAAATTATACAAGTCATAACAGGAAGCAGGGCATATTAGCATAATATTAAGAAAGAACCCTGGACTTAGAGAAGACCTGGACTCATATTTTGTCTTCTACTTGATAAATGAGTGATTTAGTTTGTTAGCTGAGCATCATTGAGTTTCAGTTCCTTTATTGCAAAAAAGAGGCAATAATACCTTTCTTTGGATTGTTGTAGAGATTAAATGGCAGCATGAGAGAAACTCCTGATCTCCCCTTGAAATTACAACAAACTAAACAACTATAATGCAGCAAAGGAATCCCAACTGGGCTTGCAGCCATGCCTGAAACATCCACACAACAAAGGGACTGAAAGTGGGATGGGTTGAAGAGAGGAAGATAATAAAATGCTTTCTCAGAGGACTCTGAAATGGAAAGAAGCCATAAAACAAATTTTTCTCTTTACTTGCTCATCTGAGGGATGAAGGCATGTTTAACTTTGGTTTTGTTTTGGAGTTGGGAGAGGTGGAGAGACTGAGGGGCAGAGGGGAAGGAGATGAATTAAGGGGAGCACAACTGAAAGCAGGGTCATGGCCGGGGTTCCCATGGTCTTTTCACATCACTGGGCTGCACTTGTGATTGCTGGCACTGGGCGCACACACACAGCCTGCAGCACTTGCTAGATCAGTGTGTGCTTAGCCCACAGGGTTCAGACTATGTGGCATTCATGTGCAATGGGCTCACAGCATGCAACTCTCCATAGTGTCGGAGAGGACCAAAGTGCATACCCACCTCCATCTCCCAGAGCCTGCCTCTCTCCTCTCATAGTATGAAGAGTGGCCATAGTGGATCCTTCACAGCTGACTCTCCAGGGCCATGCTCACCCCTGAAAGGCAGAGGTACCCCACATTTGATCCCCTGGTCAGTTGGGACATAGGGAGAAGTGCTTGGAGACCTGAGACAACCATTGTAACAGCCATAAAACTGCCAAGCCATAAAGTTGAAACTGTAAATCCCTAACAATAAGACCCACCCACCTAGGAGACTGCAGCCCTGCCTACATCATCACAGCAGCAATGCCTCAATAGAGCTCTGCCCAAGAATTTCACAGAGCCAAAACTTGCAGTACAGTGACATCTACTGGGGAAAAAAAAGTAACCTCTTATAACTAAAAATATTTTTTTCTTTTTTTTTTTTTGTTTTCTTTTCTCTTTTTTTTCCCATTTGAATTTTATTATCCTTAGTTTTTTATATTTTTTATCTTCATTTTTTTGTGGCTTTTCTTTTTGATACTTTTTCTTTTATTCTTTTTTCTCTCTCCTTTTTTTCTCTTCCTCATATGAATTTCATTTTTCTTCAAATTATTATATTTTTACTCTTATTTTGTAGTGTTTTATTTTTTTATTTAATATTTTTCCTTTTCTTTCTTTCAGCTTTTTTTTGTCTTCCATAGCTTTTTTCTATTACATTATTTTAAGAATTCACTGTATTTTTTCAATTGTTATTTTTATTTTTTATTTTTTGGTTGTCTCTTGTTAGAAATAATGCCACTCTTAAATGCCATCAAGGAGGAAGAAATTTAATGTCATAGATTTACAAGACAGAGATATAGAACAGATAGATAATGAAAAATCTCCAGAAAAAAATCTTGATTACATGGAAACTTTGAAGTGAAATGACAGAGAATTCAAAATTGAAGTTATAAAAATACTCAATGAAATACAAGAAAACCCTGATAGGCAATTAATGAACAAAAAGAGTACTTCACCAAAGAGATCGAAAGTATAAAAAAGAACCAAACAGAGATGAAAAACTCAATACATGAACTGAAAAATGAGGTAGCAAGTTTAGTTAATAGAACAGGCCAGTTAGAGGAGAAAATCAGTGACATCAAAGACAAGCAACTAGAAATACTACAGAAAGAGAGACTCACAAGTTAAAAAGATTAAGAGAGCTCACCAAGAATTGTCTGACTCCATCAGAAAGAACAATATAAGAATAATGGGTATATCAGAAGAAGAAGATAGGGAAACGGAAATGGAGAACCTATTAAAACAAACAATTGATGAGAACTTTCTAAGCCTGTGGAAAGAGCAAGAGCCTTGAACTGAGGAACAAAGAGAATGCCAAGTTACCTCAACCCAAACAGACCTACTCCAAGGCACATTTTCATGAAATTGTCACAAATCAATGACAAAGAGAGAATCCTCAAGGCAGCTAGGGAGAAGAGGAATATAACATATAAAGAAAAAACCTATTAGGTTATCATTAGATTTCTTAGCAGAAATTCCAAAAGCCAGAGGAGAGTATATCCAAACATTTAAAGTACTGAAAGAGAGGAATTACCAGCCAAGAATACTATATCCATAAAAGCTATCTTTCAAATATAAAGGAGAAATAAAAATGTTTGCAGATATAGAGAAGCTGAGGGAATTTATTACCAGGAACCACCCCCACTGCCGGAAATACTAATACTTTGTATCTGACCAGATACAAAGAACAAAATGAAATAAAACTACAAGTAAAAACCCAACATGATCACAATAAAAACAAGAATTATCTGGGACAACAATAACATAAATTGGGAGAGGATAAAGTTCAGCAGTAGAAAAAAAAGATGGCGTGCAGAAGCATTCATTAAATAATGGACTCGTAAATATGACAGTGTTTCTTTTAATAACCTAATAGTAACTACCCACAAAAATACCACTACTGAAACATGTAGTTTAAAAAAAAGAAATGGGAAAGAAATATGGAATACCACAAAACAAAAACTGACAGAAAACAAAAGATCCAAACAAGAAACAAAGTTATCAAAGCACAATATATAAAGTGGCTATAGGAAATCCTCAAGTGTCAATAATTACCATAAATGTAAATGGATTGAACTTGACTACAGGTTGTCCCCTGGCACAAAACTTAATTAAAAATGGATCAAAGACCTAAATATAAGATCTGAAACAATCAATTAGCATAGAAGAAAACATAGGTACTAAACAAGGTCCATGAAGACCTTGGCTGTACAGAACAATTTATTAATTTGATCCCAAAAGCAAGGGAAGTTAAAGGAAAAATAAATGAATGGGACTGTATCAAACTTAAAAGCTTCTGCACAGGAAAAGAAACCGACAACAAAACAAACAGGCAGCCAACTAAATGGGAGATGATATTTGTAAACAACAGCTCCAATAAGGGTTAATATCCAAAATACATAAAGAATTCACAAACAATCCAACTAAAAAATGGGAAGAGGACATGAACAGGCACTTTTCCAAAAGGAAATACAAACGACCATCTGATATATGAAAAAAAAAATGCTCATCTTCTCTAGCTATTTGAGAGATGCAAATCAAAAGTACAATGAAATAGCACCTCACACCTGTTAGATTGGCTATTATCAACAAGACAGGTAATAACACGTGTTGGAGAGGCTGTGAAGAATAAGGATCCCTTATTCACTGCTGGTGGCAGTGCAAGTTAGTACAACCATTATGGAATAAAGTATAATGGTTCATCTAAAAATTAAGAATAGAACTACCATATGACTCAGCAATCCCTCTACTGGGTATCTACCCCAGAAACTTGAAAATGTTGTACGTAAAGATACATTCACCCCCATGTTCAATGCAGCATTATTCACAGTGCCCAAGACATGGAAACAGCCAAAATGCCCTCTGATAGAGAACTGGATAAAGAAGATGTGGTATGTATATACAGTGGAATACTACTCAGCTATAAGAAACAATGACATAGTATCATTTATGACAACATGGATGGACCTTGATAACATTATACTGAGTGAAATAAGTAAATCAGAATAATCTAAAAACTGTATGATTCCCCACATAGATGGGATACAAAACTGAGACTCATGGACATAGATAAGAGTGGAGTGGTTACCACGGAGAGGGGAATATGGGGGAGGGGACGGTGTTGGGGAAAGGGTATAAAGAGGGACAAATATAAAGTGATGGAGGATGATATGACTTTGAGTGATGGATATACAACATAATCAACTGTTCAAATGATGTGGAGATTTTAACCAAAATCTATGTACTCTTGTTGATCAATGTCACCCTTTTAAATTTAATTTTCTAAAAAACCCCACAAAAACTAATAGTCAACCAACTGGTAGGAAATAAATATATGATAGTGTTTTTACTTCCTTCTTACAGAGCAGAAAATTTAAAAATAGTTTAAAATATCTCTAAAATGTATTTAGAAACACAAAATATTTAACAAAGGGTTGTTTATTTTTTGGTAATTGTAATTGAAACCAGAAATAATTGTGAAATTGTAAACCTGTTTTTATGTGAATTATTGCTGATAAATCATTTTAATATTATAAGTTTTGTGATGATAGTTTAAATAATTTATTGTGGCCATAAAATTTAATAATTGGAAATAGGTTAAAATATATTTTTTATATTGTATAATTGGAGAGTTATTAAATCAAGTAAAAAAACCATCATTTTAATTTAAAAAAAGAACAAAATAAAGCAGCGTATGGGGGGGTCTCTGATTACAACAGTCTTCACATACAACATTTTGAGTTTACAACCCTCAATCCCATAAAAGCATAAAAAAATAGATTTGAGTGTTTTGGCTTACACTCATTTTTTTTATTACTACAGTGTGGTGTACAGTATATTTATGTTCTTTTCCTTCTTCTGTGGCTTAGTTGTGTTTTTGTGTTCTAGATTATGATTTTGCAATTGTGTTAGGATAGGTAAATGACTTAGGATAAGGTGTATTTTGATTTACTCCAAAATTCGGGTTAAGTCACTGTTGTAGGAATGGCACAGTATTGTAACCCCAGGACCTCCTGTATTTCACTTATGGTAAACTTAAAAATTATTTTTATAAAAATCTGTATTTGGTTTTATACACACACACATGCACACACACATCTATACCTGGTCATATGGATGTATTATATAAACTGGTTTGTTATATAAATGTTACTTTTTTTATGTAATTCAGCGTTTTAAAAGGTCTCTTTTTTTAAGGGCCAATAAGACTCTGAATATTATGATTGTCATCAGAAAGATGAAGCAATATTACTCTCAGTGTAGTTTATTCTCAGGCAAGGTCTTTTTTCTTCCATATTCCCAATTCCATGCCAACATGCCAACATATCCTTTACAAGTATGACATTGATTCTTATCCCATTGCTTACCAACCAGCTATCATAACAAGTAATTTAGAAAAATGTCTTGATATATCTTGCTTAGGTTAATGTTTTCTTTAGCTGAGGCACACTCTCTTTGCTACTAGTTGCTGTTAGCCATCAGAAGAAAGCTTGGTGAATTAAAAAAGGGGGGGGAGATGAATTATTCTTTTTTTTATTTGAACTTTGCTTGATAATTCTTGCGAATTTTAGGAGTTCTTTTTTTAAAACAGAATTTATTAGGGTGACACTAGTTAACATAATTATCCAGGTTTCAGGTGCCCAGTTCCATAACACATCTCTGTGCACCATATAGTGTGTTCACCCCTCCCCAAGTCAAGTGTTCATCCACCACCATTTTTTCCCTCCTACACCCTCCTGTACCTTCTTCCCTCTAGCAATTACTGCACTGTTGTTCATGTTCATGAGTTTTTATGTTGTTGTTCTTTTTTGCTCTATTCCTCTACCTCCCTCACTCAACTCCCCCAACACCCTCACCATAACTGTCAGCCTGCTTTCTTTGTATGAGCCTGTCTCTGTTTTGCTTGTTAGTTCATTTTGTTCATTAGAGTTCACATATGAGTGAAATCATATGGTATTTGTCTTTCTCTGACTGAATTACTTCATTTAGCATAATGATCATACAATGGGGTAAAATGGTCTATTGAATCAATGATGTTGGGAGAATTGTACATATGTAGTATGTACAAAAAAATGAAAATAAACCACCTACTTACACTATACACAAGAATGAAGTCTAAGTGGATTAAAGACTTAAATATTAGCCATGAAACTAATATTTCATGAACTATAAGAGCATGGAAGAGACATAGGCAGTAAAATCTCGAAAATTTTCTTGCAACAATATTTTTTCTGATATATATCCTCAGGCAAAGGAAATGAGAAAAAAGATAAACAAATGGGACTACTTCAAATTAAAAAGTTTTTGCTCAACAAAGGAAATCATCAACAAAATGAAAAGACAGTCCACTGAATGGGAGAACATATTTACTGATACATCTGATAAGGCATTAATATCCAAAATTTATAAAGAATTCAACACTAAAATAACAAACAATCCAATTTAAAAAATGGGTAAAGGACCTGAATAGCCATATTTCAAAAGAAGACATATAGATGGCAAATGGACATATAAAAAGATGGTTTTTTTTTTTTGTTCTTTTTTACTTTTCTGAAGTTGGAAATGGGGATGCAGTCAGACAGACTCCCACATGCGCCCGACTGGGATCCACCCGGCATGCCCACCAGAGGGCGATGCTCTGTCCATCTGGGGCGTCGCTCTGCCGCAATCAGAGCCATTCTAGCACCTGAGCCAGAGGCCACAGAGCCATCCTCAGCACCCGGGCAAACTTTGCTCCAATGGAGCCTTGGCTGTGGGAGGGGAAGAGAGAGACAGAGAGGAAGGAGAGGGGAGGTGTGAAGAAGCAGATGGGTGCTTCTCCTGTGTGCCCTGGCCGGGAATCGAACCTAGGACTCCTGCACGCCAGGCCAATGCTCTACCACTGAGCCAACCGGCCAGGGCCTAAAAAGATGTTTAATGTCACTACTCATCAGATAAATGCATATTAAATCCACAACAAGATATCACCTTATACCTGTCAAAATGGCTATCATCAGTAAATCAACAAACAACAATTGTTAGCAAGAGTGTGGAAAAAAGGAAACCCTCCTGCTTTCTTGATGGGAATGTAACACTGGGGAACAAAATTTTTGTTGCATCCACAAAAACACTTGTTCTTACCTAATTCAAGTGTGCTGATCTCAAATTTGACATTAGTTTTTCTCTGTAAGCTACAGTTCCTTTGTAATTCAAGATTTTAGGTTTTCATCTTGTAAAATTTCAACATTTAGTTTAACATAATGAAGTAGAATGTCTTCTTGGGCATCATCTTTGTGAAAATATAATAATTTATATAATGCAGTAAATACACTAATACACTAAAAGATATGATTGCATCAGAACTTGTCTACAATTTCAAAATAGAACATATTAAAACACTTACTTTAATCATAAATTTTGCTCAAAACTTATTTAAATTTTATTCAGGCAAAAATTTGTGTTTGAGCTCTTGTGTTTGTGTACTTGTTGAGGACAATCTCGTTTGATGCTCCAGCAGTAGTCTGCTTATCACTAATAGCTCCAAACATTTCAGGAAACTTATCAAGGTGACTGTCTGTTCAGGAAGTGAACCTTAATGCTCATGTTACATCCAATGTTGTGGAAAGCCAACAGCATCCTTTGAACCAGAAGTTCATACTTTTCTGCTTTTTTGTTGCCAAGGAAGTTCTTTGTAACTGCCACAAAAGACTGCCATGCTGCTTTATCCTCCTTTTTCATCTTCCTGGCAAATTCTTCGTTATGTATCAGGGCTCGAATTTGAGGTCCATCGAATACACCTGCTTTTCTCTTCTCGAAAGACAAGGCAGAAATAATATGTTGAAAGCATTCACTTTCTCTATTCAAAGCCTGAACAAACTGCTTCATTAAACCATGTTTGATGTGAAGTGGGGGAAAAATAATCCTGTTTCAATTAACTACAGGTTCATTCACAATATTTTGCATCCCTACTTCCAGAGCTTCACATTTTGGCCACTCCTTCTGTGTCCAGTGTTTCTCCCAAGTTCGGCTGTCCCACAAACACAGAAAGCAAGGATACTTCGTGAAACCTCTCTGTTGTTCTAGCAGGAAATTTACTATTTTAAGATCCACACAAATGATCCAGTTATGCTCCTCATACTTCAGAAAGTCAAGGATAATTTTTATGTCATTCTTACTAAGTCATTCAATTTGGGTTGGCTAAACTGCTGAGGAGTTAATGATTGCTTGGCATCAGAAGAAGACCCTTCAGATTCTACAGCCATTTCCTCATGCATCTTATCAAAATACACTTGATCACCATGTTCACTTTCTTCATCCATAGAAGAAATAAAACCATTAAAAACTGGAACTGGGAGTGTCTCAGAGTGTGGAATAGGTCGTATTGCTGAAGTAATATTAGGATATGCGATCATATGCCATTTTTTCTTGCCAATGCCCTTTGTATGAATCAGACAGAAATAACAGTCACTGCTGTGGTCCTTAGGTTCACTTCAAACCATGGGAATTCCAAAAGGTATTTCTTTGCATTTTCCTTTTGTCCAGTTATGAAGCATTTCCTCACAATTATGATACACAATATGAGGAGCCCAATTCTTGTCTTGATCACCAAGGGGATCTTGAAAATAGGCAATATATGCACGTGTCACAAATGATGAAATATTGCACCTTTGACATTGAAGTGTGTAACAGCCACATATATAACGGAAGGTGTCAAGACTATTCTTACATTTACACCTACTCAGAGAAGCCATGATTCAATCTTAAAACAAAATAAGGGTGTTTTTATCAGATAATATTTTTTTACATTTAAAAACAACTACAATTATGTAAAAGTGATGTTTGTAAAATATTAATTGCCTTGTGGTTACGTTCAATCCAAGAGTCGTTGCCCTTTAATTCCAATTTAAAAACCAATGCATGCTATTAACTGTAACAAAAAGAAATTAAAATTGCATAAAAACTAGAGCATGCACCAATAAATAGATTTCGGATTTGGAATCAGCAATGCAGAAATATATAGAAACAGTTCTAAAACCTCATGCAACAGAAAATGAAAAAAAAATTCTTCCCCAGTGATTGGTACAGCCACTGTGGAAAGCAGTATGGAGTTATGCAAAAAATAAAAAAATAAATAAAAAATAAATAATGAAACTACCTCTTGATTCAGTGATCCCACTTCTGAAAATATATACTAAGAAACCCAAAGCACTAATTAAAATATATATATATATATATACCTCTATGTTTATTGCAGAATTATATATAATAGCCAAGCTCTGGAAACAGCCCCAATCTGTAGTACATTTAAATAATGGAATACTACATGGCTATAGAAAAACAATAAAATCTTACCTTTTGCTACAGCATGGATAGACCTGGAGATTATTTTAATGGTTCTGATATGCTAAAGCTATCTCAGAAGAGGAGTTTAATAATTGCATTGTACATTAAGATAGTAAATCACTTTGCTATTGTGAGTCCTTAAGTGAGGCAGGGTTATCAGGTCAAAGGTGCAAGAAATATCTGCTCATTAGATTGAAATAGTACCAGAGATGTAAGCATACCTGTAAACCTTCACTCAGGTTGAGGAAACTGAAGGAAAGGAGGTGAAATTTCAGTACAGGACCTGGCAAGCTAGGTTGAAATGAGGGCCGTCTAGTTCTTCTCACAAATGTCAGAATGGTGGTGGAATGAGCAGAGAGCAAAAGCATGTTGCTGAGTTCTAATTCAAGGTGGACTGTTTTAGATCTTGAGAGAATCATTGCTTTCCTGAATTATATAGCAGGGCATAGCCTTCACTCATCTCTCTCACTTTCTTCTATCTTTGACAAATTGGCAAAGAAATATGTAGTTAAAAAAATGATAGGCCAAAAGAGAAAGTGTGGTACAGTCAACGTTTTACTTTAAAAAATGATTTAATAGAAAATCTTTACAAACTCCTCCAAGGCACACCTCCAAGTTCTACCCTTCATCTCCACACAAAATTGAACTTAGAATATTTAAATCTACATCTAAAAATGACAGGCAGGCAGCCTGACCTGTGGAGGTGCCGTGGATAAAGCGCCGACCTGGAACGCTGAGATCACTGGTTCAAAACCCTGAGCTTGCCTGGTCACGGCACATACGGGAGTTGATGCTTCCTGCTCCTCTTACCTTCTCTCTCTCTCTCTCTCCCTCTCTCTCTCTCTTTCTCCTTTCTGTAAAATTGAATAAATAAATAAATAAATAAATAAATAAATAAATAAATAAATAAAAGAAATTTAAAAATAAATGACAGGCAGGCAGATATTTTGCATGTAAAATTACAGTTAAAGAACTTTGCTATTTTTAACACTTTGATATTTATTTTATGCATTGGAAGGAAAACATTAATATTTTATTTTCCAAATTAAAGAATTGTGTTTTGCGGCCATTAAGATACCCTAGGCTTTGCTTTATTGTATCATTAATTAGCACTTTGAATGGGTGAAGAGACTTATTCAATACATATCACACTTGCAATACACAAGAGGCGTATTTTATGAAAGCCTAAAACATACCCAAGAGTCTCTTACTGCCATATTAAAACATTTATAAATGGGACTTTAACTTAAAGAGCTGCTTCAATGTAAATGAAATGCTTTATTGATTCTGAGGCCAGATGCTGTTTAGAAAAATACAGTGTGTATATTATTCTCACTCCGAAGTATAACTTCAAATCTGACCTGGTTGTCCTCAAATATAATTGTCTGATGACTATGTAAGGCAATTAAAGTAAGTATCCCTAGAATGACTTTTGTATACTGGACAAGAGAGGGTATCTAGGACTATCTCTGTTGTATCAAGCATGTAGTTTTGTATAACTTGTATAACTTTGAAACTGAAGGCAAAAATTTTATTCTTCAATAGTGCACTAAGTACTCCTATTTAATAATACAGGGGTGGGCAAATAGGTTTACATTTGTCAAACAGAGTTTATTCTTGTATTATGTATTAAGTTGTATTAATTACTATACTGTTTTCCATATGAATAACTGTAAACCTACTTTTACCTACCCCTATATGTGGGAAGGTACTTAGTGAAAGATAAACTCTATGTTTTGTTTGGTGTAAATCATTAACAAATACAATAAATTTCATTTTAGTGAACTAATTTGTTTCTGTATAATAGCAGAAATAGGGTTTGTTGTTCTTAATTTTTTATTTAATTTTACTTTAATTTCATTTTATCTTTATTTAAAATTTTATTTTAAAACAACCAAAAATTCATTCTTAAATAGCTTGATTTAAGTGCATGAATGACAGGGATAATGACTTACTCTTTTACAGCACTTCTTTATTTATGAAAGAACTTTTCCATGTGAACTACAGGGCTCACAAAAAATAGGTGATATTTTATCACTTCATATTTATTTTGAATAATCCCCTAATTTTTGTGATGGTATATTTTGTTGGTTTATTATAATAACCTTGTGTTGTATTATCCCACTTTTATAGAATAGGAAATGAAGTTCAAACAAGGTGAGTAACTTCTCCAGGAGTAAGGAGTAAATTATAGAAGCAGACCAAAATGCTGCTGCTTTAAAAAAAAAATCCTGGTTTTTACTGGAGTACAAGAAAATTCAATAGAAAATTTAACTAAAAATGGAGGAATAATTACCAGCTGTGATTATTTGATTAGTGGCACTGGGAAGTGAAAGTGCATTATGTTTTGTTTTAAAAGGTGTCATGTATGCACTGCTCAGTAGGAAAGTGGGAGAAAGAAGTCAAATAAATGATTTTAATAGCATTTAAATATGTTATCAGCATTATCCCCAAATCATAATTTTGCATTTTATCAGAATTTTAGTTTGCACCATTTTGATGGAAGCATTTATAATAAGGTTTTAATGTATTTAATGCATGTTCTTTTTACAGGTGTTCAAAGAATCGTATTTTTCTTAATAGATCAGTGCTTCTCCAAGCCTGTTTCCCAAAGCAAATGATAAGGGATTTACCCAGAATTTATTAAAAACACAGACTTCTATGTCTTGCTCTAAACCTGATTAATCGCAATCATTAAAAATTACTTTCCTTTTCAAAAAGCCTCTAAGATTTGTTCACTACATTTTGAGAAGCAATAGATATTATTTTTAATATAACATAGATAAAAAGATAAAAGTCATATAAATAGGGTTATGATTACCCCAAATCTCCTTCTCAAATATCATAAATTATTGCACAAATTTTATACCATGTGAAAAAAGCAGATTACATAATAAATAATTTAGACTTGTAAATAAAGGAGATGGACATGCATTCTCACACACACATATAAAAAGAAGGTATATTATGATGAAAAGATTTCTAGTTAAATGGATGTATATGCCTTTCTTCAAAAATTAGTTAATAACATTATCTTTTGGAAACTAATTTATTTTATTTTATTTATTTATTTATTTTACAGAGACAGAGTCAGAGAGAGGGATAGGCAGGGACAGACAGATACAAAGAGATGAGAAGCATCAATCATTAATTTTTTGTTGCACATTGCGACACCTTAGTTCATTGATTGCTTTCTCATATGTGCCTTGACCATGGGCCTTCAGCAGACCAAGTAACCCCTTGCTCGAGCCAGCAACCTTGGGTCCAAGCTGGTTAGCTTTTGCTCAAACCAGATGAGCCCGCGCTCAAGCTGGTGACCTCGGGGTCTCAAACCTGGGTCCTTGGTATCCCAGTCCGACACTCTTTCCACTGTGCCGCCACCTGGTCAGGCTGGAAAATAATTTAAAAAGTACTAAGAATTTTGTTTCTGCTACTGATTTTTACTTCTGATTCCTAAGTTATCTAAGAACTGATCTTTACTTCCCTGCATTTGTTTTAGTGTAAACTTGACAGGTTTAATAACTAGTGCTAATAGCAATATTTTTGAAGGATCACAATCTGTTAATATATTTTAATGAAAAACTATATAAAAGTATACCTGTTAAATAAATTTATCAGCTCAACAATACAGGCATGAATGTAAAGGAAATCAATCAATTGTAAGATGAATCATATAAAGAAATATTTTCCAGGCCTGACCTGTGGTGGCACAGTGGATAAAGTGTCGACCTGGAAATTCTGAGGTCACCGGTTCAAAACCCTGGGCTTGCCTGGTCAAGGCACATATGGAAGTTGATGCTTCCAGCTCCTCCCCCTTTTTCTCTCTGTCTCTCTCTCCTCTCTGTCTCTCTCTCTTCTTCTCTCTCTCCTCTCTAAAAATGAATAAATAAAATAATTTAAAAAAAGTTAAAAAAAAAGAAAGAAATATTTTCCAGCCCAGCCGGTTGGCTCAGCAGTAGAGTGTTGGCCCAGCGTGTGGATGTCCCAGATTCAATTCCCAGTCAGGGCACACAGGAGAAGCGCCCGTCTGCTTCTCCACCCTTTCCCCTCTCCTTTCTCTCTATCTCTCTCTTCCCCTCCTGCAGTCAAGGCTCCATGGGAGCAAAGTTAGCTCGGGGGCTGAGGATGGCTCCATGGCCTCCACCTCAGGCATTAATTAGAATTGCTCCTGCCACAACAAAGCATCTGCCCAGATGGGTGGAGCATTGCCTCCTAGTGGGCATGCCCGGTGTATCCTGGCACATGTAGGAGTCTGTCTGACTGCCTCCCTACTTCTAACTACTGAAAAATGCATATATATATTCCAGCATTAACTTTGGGAGATATTCAGAAGAATAACAAGAAAATTAAAAGTTTCAAATAATTTTGGAGATGTTATTTATTTATCTATTTATTTATATTTTAAAGGGAGAGAGATACAGACAGACAGGAAGGGAGAGAGATGAGAAACTTTAGGTGTTCATTGATTGCTTCCATATGTGCCTTGACCAGGAGGCAAAAGCTGAGCCAGTGACCCCTTGCTTAAGTCAGTGACCTTAGGCTTTAAGCCAGCGACCATAGGATCACACAGATGATCCCATGTTCAAAATGGCGACCCTATTCTTAAGCTAGTGAGCGTGTACTCAAGCTGGCTGAGCCCCTGCTCAAGCTCACAACCTTGGGGATTTTGAACTCAGGACCTCAGTATCCCAGGTAGACACTCTATCCATTGTGCCACCACAGGTCAGGCAGAGACATTAAATTTTTTAAAAATGTTAAGTACAGCCTTACCAGGCATTGTTGTAGTGGATAGAGTATTGGCCTGGGATGCTTAGGATCCAGTCGCAAAAGCCTGAGGTTGCCAGCTTGAGCACTGGCACACCAGTTTGAGTGCTGGATTGCCAGCTTGAGCTATGACCCGTTGGTGGCTGGTTAAGCCCAAAGGTTGCTGGCTTGAAGCCCAGCATCAGAGCCTGAAACCCAAGGATGCTTCCTGGAGCTCAAAGATGCTGGCTTCAGCAAGGGGTCACTGGCTCAGCTGAAGCCCCTCTCGCCTCCCTGCCCCATCAAGGCACATATGAGAATGCAATCAATGAACACCTAAAGTACCGCAATGAAGAATTGATGCTTCTCATCTCTCTCCCTTCCTGTCTGTCTGTCTCTGTCTGTCCTCCTCTCTCTCTCTCTTGCTAAAAAATATATATAAAGTATATTTTTATGTATTTTTAACTGTAAGAGTCCTTAAAGCAATTAATAGACCATTTAATTTCTTCAAGACAATTATAGAGTTAACTGTTTCCTAAAGTATTTTATTTGCTAACAAAATGTTTTTACATCAATACTTTGTGAGACAAGTGTAGAATGGAACAAAATTTAGAAAATATGAATTTAAGATTATATGGAGCCCTGGCCGGTTGGCTCAGCAGTAGAGCATAGGCCTGGCGTGCAGGGGTCCCAGGTTCGATTTCCGGTCAGGGCACACAGGAGAAGCGCCCATCTGCTTCTCCACCCCTCCCCCTCCCCTTCCTCTCTGTCTCTCTCTTCCCCTCCCACATCGAGGCTCCATTGGAGCAAAGATGGCCCGGGCACTGAGGATGGCTCTGTGGCCTCTGCTTCAGGTGCTAGAATGGTTCTGGATGCAACAGAGCAACGCCCCAGATGGGCAGAGCATTGCCCCCTGGTGGGCATGCTGGGTGGATCCAGGTCGGGCGCATGCGGGAGTCTGTCTGACTGCCTCCCCGTTTCTGGCTTCGAAAAATACAAAAAAAAAAAGATTATATGGAACAATAAAACACATAACCTAGTCTTTGTAACCTTTCTAGGAAACAAATGAATTAGGAATGATTGGAGTATGACTTACTGTAAAGTTTTATAACTTCCAACTATCCTCTGTACTCTTAAAGATGTAATTATCTTTTGCTATAAGAATGAGTTGTGCTTTGTCATGACTTTAAAATGGCATAATAACCCAGGTGGACCCAAGTACAATAGGAAAAAAGAAGAGTGCAACAAATTCACTGGTTATTGATTTTAGCTCTGCTAGCTCTGATTGTACACCTTCCTATTTTTGTCATTATTATGAATTCTGACCATCTTATCTATTAGAAACTCAGCTCTCCCTGCCTTTGAACTGATACTAATCACATGGACTCTGGTTAGCTCTCCTACAATTCCTGAATTATACTGTCACCTGCCTGCTTGAACTCATGACTTTTTGACAACTCCTCATTACTGGGCTACTATCCATGATTCAAAGACAGAGACAGACAAAATAAAAAGTCTAGATCAGCTAACTCACATTGCAAAACAGAAAATTGAAAATATTTATTATACTTACATATTATTTTTTTTATCAACTTCTGCCTTTGAAACGTTCCATTATAACAATGATTCCTTGAACCCTCTGATTCTTTTTTTTTTTAAATTTTATTTATTCATATTTTTTTTTTAGAGAGGAGAGAGAGAAAGGGAGAGAGAGAGACAGAGAGAGAAGGTGGGGAGGAGCTGGAAGCATCAACTCCCATATGTGCCTTGACCAGGCAAGCCCAGTGTTTTGAACCGGTGACCTCAGCATTTCCAGGTTGACGCTTTATCCACTGCGCCACCACAGGTCAGGCAACCCTCTGATTCTTATTGGGTCATCTGACCTAAATTCTCCAGAGTAGTACCTTTATGCTTCTGCTTAGTACATGGCATGCTACTGGGGAGCTTGAGGTATTATAATAAAATATTCCTTATGTAAATCTTTATGGGTGTGGATAACAGGTGACAGTAAACCACTTCAGAACCAGTGCTAGTATTCGTATTTCAGTACTTAGCTTTTCAGGTCTTACCCAACACAAAGATCTGCATAACTTTGTGTTAGAGGGATGATTAAAAAATATAGATAAACAAATTGAAAGCAATGGCTAGAGTAAATGATAAAATGATGGCTAGTAGTCAACAGTACAAACTGTATGCCCTGAATGACATGGTCTAAGGTTTAATTTTTTTATAGTCAAAAAAGGCTATCTTTACTGTGTAACTAAAGAACACAGTTAAGCCTTATCCATTTCTATGCCTGTTTCACGTGCTTCGAAATTATACTTGTGCATCACTAGATATTTTACACTTATAATAATTAGCTGAGAGTTTTGTACCTTAAATCAGGTGCTTTACTATCAGCATTCTGAAGTTACTTTAGGTACAACTGAAATATTATAAATTCACAGCTGCTTAATCAGAGTAATTGTCCTGTCTACAGAGTTTCCAGTGATGGACGATGATCCAGTGACTGACAGCTGGTAATGTTAAAGTTTCTCCTGACACTAAGTTTGACTAACAAATAAGCAGAAGTCCTTGTATTGCCTTGCCTTGCCAAGTGTTAAAGCTGTGTGTAACCTGTTCCTTGACTGACATTTGGCTTGGTGAAACTATAATTGATTGCCTGATGGTGGTGGCTCTGAAAAAATATATAATCAAACAGAATGTCAGATCAGATGAATTCCTCAGCTATGCAGCTTAACTGGTAATTTACTATCATTTTTTTATTTCCTCAGAATATGTTATAATAATTGAGTTCATTTTTCCACACATAAAATTCCCATCATCTGCTTTTTTTTTAAATAAAGAGAAACTTTTAGCATAGTGTGCATATGTCCCAAAGGCATAGTGAAACTTATTAAATATATTCTACTGAATATATATTACATATACATGAATAAGAATTATGCATTCATGACAAATATAAAATGGAAAATAGCTTTTATGATATTAATCTGGTCCCTGTTAAGAAGTAGACATCAAGACATAGTTCATTAATTTTGGGGGTTTATATGACTATGAGCATTTAGGGAGGGTTATGGTGTGAAATCTAAGATTCAGGGATGTAGTTTTTCTCTAGGATTTATGTGCAATTAAAGAATAACACTTTACTTAATGGGGGTGGTATAAAGTGTTCCATTCCAAAGGAGAAATCATATATTATGCTACACTGAAACTAAGAAAAGTTTGGCAATAATTCAGAAAACAATAAAATGATTTATTTTCAGGGAATTAATTGCTATAATAACAGAGTACTGGACCTGGTGTTATGAATTTACTATATATGAAGACTAAGCCATGAGACCTAATTTCCTCATCTTTTGGTAGGATAACAACTGGCAATTATGGATTATTTATTATGTTCCAACATTTTATTAGATATTTACTATATTCTATTAATTAATACTTTCTACAAGCGAAAGCAACTTTTATTATTTCCTGTATTTTGCAGATTAAAACACAAATTTTGAAGATTATGTTATTTACTTGTTATTATAGAGCCAGTGAATGGTTGTTCAGATTTAAATCCAAATCTGGTGTTATTTCTATGAACCTACAATTGTATACTTATAAAAGTCATCCTGTTGCTATCCACTTTATTTAAGTTTATAACCACTACTAACCTACTACCAGAAACATAAAACAACTTTATATTTAGAGTAGTTTTGAGAGGTTACTTTGTAAAAATAATGTGATACTTGGTCATTTATTTCTCTGGCACAAATTACCTTGAATAAAAATGCTGCTTTTGGCAAAAAAAAAAAAATCCTTGTTACTATCCAGGAAACTAAGGACTGTGTTAAATAATGTTTAATATTGGAAGCCCCATAATGTTGCTCTCTGCATATGACTCTGTATATAAAAGAGTCAAACATCAGTTCCCTTTCCTTAATGAAGTTACTACATCAGAGCAAATGTCTAAGTGCACATGGAGACTCTTTCACCTTGGAAACATCTTCTCAGTACAGCCACAGTGTGGAGCTGTAACTGCAGTGAGTCAGAGCTGATGCTCCAAAACCATTTGCTGAGTCGAGTGAAACAAAACAGATTAAACAGGCTGTGAACACAGTGGAAATGCTGCACCTGAAAGCTTGCACTGTGGGTTGAATTGGAAATATCGGTACTTTCAATGCAGAAGATAGGCACAAATGAGATGGTATTAACTAATATAGACTCAGATTAAGACTTGTAGAAGCCCAGTTTGTAAATATAAAAATGTTGTTTTGGAATCTGTTAAATCTTCCTGTCCTGTTTCTTAGAACTGTGAAGTCATACTCCTTTACATGCATCTGCTTTTGTTTTAAACATATGCGTATTTGTTGCTTTGAGACTATAGAATCAAGGAACACTGCTAAGGCAATGAAAAGAAAAACTGGGAAAACCGAAAATAGGGTTTATAATAAAAATATTTATAAATTTTAACACTTGCTAATTTGTACTCCATAACACACTCGTAAAGTGTTTTGACCATTTATTATTACTCCTGATTTCCAAGTGGGAAAATAAAAGCCTAAAAGGCTTAAATTGCCCAAATTTAAATTTAGTAGTAGAACCAACATTCAGGTCTAATTTGTCCTCTTCTAATTGTAGCATTTTTTCCATTTTCGGGGGAGTACATTGTTTATTATTTCTCAACTTGCTGTGTTGTTTGAGTTCTTCTTTCCTTCTTTCTTGCCCTCTTTCAGCATTCCTATCTTATTCCTAGAAGATAGAGAATGTAACTTTCACAATTTCTACTAATTCTATATAATCAATTATTTAATTTTCTGAATAATATAAACCCCAATAACAGAAATGAAGATAAGGGTTAAAAAAATCAGAAAGCTGTTGCTTTTACTACTGTCCCAGTTTCCAAGAACATTCGGTAAAGATATCTTGACCTCTGGATGGCTGACAAGAAATACTGAGCCCAAATGAAGTTTATATTCATTGTCTCCCACATATGGTTTGCTAGTTAAAGTGTATTGTGTGCAGTTTTAGAACAAAGTACGATAGAGCTGCTATGTTTCTATGATTTGAAGCAGAGATTCCAAAGTGAGGCATTTCAACCTGTAGATATGTGTGTTTGTTCTTTAAACCTGAAAAAAATTGAATACTTCTGACCTCTTGTTCTGTGCAGGTCTGTTTTGATCTTCTTGCAGTTACATGCTAAATACTGAAAGAAGCTTTTGACACATATAAAACAGTGTTTACATGTATGTGTTCATTTTAATAATTTTTATGTTTTGCTAGGTCTAAAAAGACTTCTCCCCTTCCTCCCCTTTTTGGATTACTTTGATGCACCTGTTATGATCCTGCTGAAAGCTTTCTTGCTTCTCTAGAACTCTGAGAAGAGCTTTGTACCTTTGACATTTTCATTAGCTTTTGACTGGCTGCCAAGATTTTGGCTGCTGTAGTGTGGAACAGAAGCGGCCATGCGTTGGGCTGCCAAGTTGTTTAGCATGACAGCGAGAACCTCCAGAGCTCAATAAAGTAAAGAGCATTTGCAGAACAGAATGGTATTCTTTACTAGGTGGTTGATGCAAAGAAAGAATTAGTTCAGGGCAATCCAAAAGCCAGTAGGGTTGATATCAGAAGCATTCTCATACATGTTTATCCCGCTGGAGGATGGGAGGATATGGAGAAGGAAGGGGCAGACGAAGTTTGCCAAGTATTGAAAATAAGGGGGATATTTAGAAAAGGTGCCAAGCACTGGCCTTATTCAGATTTCCTCTTTGTGGGAAAGCAAGACATTTGAATTAGAAATAACGTAATTAATTTAGAAAATCAAATTAATAATGAACAATGTAGAGCATTTTTTTGAGATTTAGCTAATTCAGCATTGAAAATACCTTCTCCCTCCATAGTTAAATCCTATCAATGTGAACACTCGTTTTGATAAGATAATCAATATTTAGGTTAAGGCTTTCAAATTATCATAACTGAAAGGGTGAATGTAGCTTTTAGGGATACCTATGTAAGTACTTTTGAAATTCTATCTTTTATACCTCTATATTTTTATTTCTCTTTTTCTTTCTATATTGATTTAGATTCATATCTATCAATCTATCTATCTATCTATCACATATCTATCATCTATCTATCATCTACCATTTATAGGTGTTGTAAATCAGTTTTAACAAATATATGGGTAAAAGGAGCCTGATACCATAATATGCAATATTTTTACGCATATAACATTGAAATTCACTCTCAAGTTGCTGATGGAATGCAATAGTGTTTGATAGCTTGTGTTCTACAGTCACTTTAGTTTTTTACAGTGCGATTATACCTGGAGATGGCAAATACCTGGGGTCTGCTTTTCTCTATGGCATGCGTTTGGAAGATTTTAAGAACATTATAGACATTACTTAGATTCCAGTTGTCTTCATTGATAATTAAAGAAAAACTCGCACAAATGAGTGCCATATAATTCTTAGAAAGGCTACCATCTTCATTAAAGATAGAGACTATAGCAGCCCAGAGCATGCATTGCTCTTGGTGCATAAGTGAGAGAAAGCAATGAAACTCTGTTTACTCCCCTACTTTTCTTTCTTTCCTTGAATTCTTCTAATACTTGTATCTTTACAAAAGTGTTTCCATTTCCACAAAAAAGTTATTATTATTGATGGTGTAATAGCCAATGTACTGGCCCCACAGGCACATAAATCATCTGACCCAAGGTAATGAAAACCTGGCCATTGAGATTCCTAAGTGAGCTCGGTGTGATGTGTCTTCCAGCTGCTGCTTACATGCCGGCTCTGGCCCAGCGGCTCGGCAGTGCCTCCCCACCCTGCGTGGGACCTGAGTTCTCTCAAGACTTCAACAGAGGAGTAACTCCACCTAGATTTGTGTTTTTTCCACTGTTTCCACTTACAGAGATTTTTTTCATGAGTAAGAAATGTTTTATTTCTCCTAAAGAATAATTCAAATAAGATCCCCTCTTCCTCCTTTTTCTTTTCTTTTTTCCCTCCCTCCACAACTTCCTTCTCTTATCCCGCTCCTTCTTCCTGTTTCCTCTACTAGTGGGAGTAGATCATAAATTATGTGGGGAGTACTGGATTATGTCTGAATAGCAAAAGAATATAACCCATTGTCCCATTTCTCCAGAAGCTTACGTGGCTAATTATGTTTTACAGTGTAAGTGCTCTGGTCCTTGGAGAGATCAGAGGGAGAGATCAATAAGGACTAAGTTAGCCAGAAAGAGCTTCATTTAATAAATATTTAATGATGATTTACTCTGTGTAATTAGTTGTGTTTGACTATATTGCTTTCCACATATACCCTTCTGCTACTGTAAGCTCTTTGTGGGCAAGGACTATTTATGTCTTGCTCAAATTTGGGTGCCTTCTGCCTGTGACACGCAAGAAAAGCATTTGTTGAATGAATGCATGTATGCATATGCAATGAATGTATAAATGAATGGTTATTGAAGAATTGTAGACGATGCTTTTTTTTTCTTTCTTGGAGGTTCTTTGTTCTTTCCTTGACAGGAAAGCTATGACTGGACAAATTGCATGGGCTAGAGGGCTAAGAAGGGCGTGATGGATTTAGTTTCAGGGAGGGTTACTCCTTCCTGGTTCCTGCTCTGTTTAATAAAGGGTAAATTCACCCAGCACTGAAATCACGGGGGGAAGATAATTAACTGCTTAGTCATTTAAGTGCCTTCATCCCAGGAACCGGCTGTTTCCTGGATCATATTTTATTAGAATTTTTATTTATAGTATGTCTTTGCAAAAACATCCAGTGCAGCATAGCTCAGCAGTTGGTGTGAAATAATGCATATTTTAAAGCTAAATCACTTTCTCTGAGTTACCCTAGAAAAGTGAGGGTCCCAGATCCTGCACACCTCTTATTAAAGCTACGGAAGATATTTTCTGGGATTCATGGTTGTGGTGAAATAGAAGGAGGATTAGCTTTGAGGTGCAACATCATGGATATCAATTCTTTTTTTTTTTTATAAATTTTTTTTATTTATTTATTCATTTTAGAGAGGAGAGGGAGAGACAGAGAGAGAGAAGGGGGGAGGAGCTGGAAGCATCAACTCCCATATGTGCCTTGACCAGGCAAGCCCAGGGTTTCAAACCGGCGACCTCAGCACTTCCAGGTCGATGCTTTATCCCACTGCGCCACCACAGGTCAGGCCTGGATATCAATTCTTACCCTCCGATTTTCAAGCAGTGTGAATTTAGTAAATTAACCTGGGTGTGACTCAGTTAACACTTTTCCTAACAGAAAGTGGAGGTATGAGAATTCAGAGAGAGAAAGGTGTCAGGTAAATGTACTCAGTACATACCTTTTTCTCTCCTTATCTCTCCTCTATGAATAATTTTGGTTTTGAAATTTTAGTCACACAATTTAAGAGTTAATTCAACTGGAATTATTTTTACCTGTGCTAATTTTAACTTTTAGCTTGATTTTAAGTACTTTGCTAGAAGACCCATATCATACCCCTGCTTTATTTTGTAATTTACCACAAAGTACCAAAATTGAATGCCATCTCTAGATTTATTTTTCTATCTTTAGACATAGGGATTGAAATTCACTGGACTATAATTTAATGGATTATACATACATTTTCATGGATATAACTGAATGAATTGATTTTACAATGTACTGTAAGACAAAGAGAACGAATATTATAAAATGTGAAGAATCAGAGTGAGAACTACCATCTTTTGGAATCCTGTCTGAGAAGCCTGTAGAAATGTACAGACATGTCTGTAGATGGCACCATTGCGCCAGATGGAATCTCATCTCACACAATTAAGTATGTGAGCTCTTTCCCATAGCAGTCAACCTGTTTAGTATCAAATGCATGTTTAAGAATCCACAATATCAATGTTTGGAATTGGAAAACTATGTTCGGGAAGAAAATATTTAATTTGGGGGAGGAAAAAAGCCAAAAAAACAAATAAATACAACCTGATGGATTCTGTAGTAATTGTATTCATTAGAAAAAATATAGATTAGAAAAGAGAAGTTGATGAAAGGTCCCAATGGAAGGCTTTACTTTTATTTTCTGGAAACAATCAAACTCTAAAAAACCACAAGTAATTGGACTTCAACTGATAAATGGCAGTCCCAAGCCACCCAAAATGAAGTTCTGCAATCTCCTCCGCTCCTTTAGCATACTTTATGTGATCTAGAACATTTTATCCACATTTTACTTTTCCTGTTTCCTTTAGATTAGTTTTCATTCTGGTTTATATAAGCCATTCACTTAAAAACCTATGATTGGATTTGTGTATATAATACAGGCTAGAATAGTAATATTTTAGTTTTAAATATGCTTTTTGTAGTTTATGAATAATTAACAGAAATTTCACTTAATAGACTGTTATTGTAACCAGATTATTGGGATACTTTATTGGAATGTATTGGTCAGACTTGTGCTGGAAATTAGCATCTAGGGAACACTGTCACTGAACACAATTGGTACATGACATGAGAAGGCCGTTTATTTTTTATTTAAATTGCGGTGGATAGAGAGAGCTTTGAAGAAATGCCCTATATTGTTTGCTTCTGTAATCTGTACATTTTATTTGTTCATTGTGTTGTACTGCAATTTCCAGTGACCTGTAAAGCACAACTGCTGGGCCATATCCACTTTTAACAAATAATAATCGAACAAAAATGACATAAGATTTTCATTGATACAAATAGCAAACAATACTCAAGTTTTTATGTTTCTATATATTGTGAATAGTGGTACTTATATATAATTGTTATTGTTTAAATGACCCTGATAAAGTAATTTTAAGTAAATATATATCACCATAGCAAATGTTCAAGTTAATGAATACATATAAAGTAACCTTCATATAGATATATTCAACTCAGAAAATAAAATGTTGCCAATTTTCTAGGTTCATCCTCACAAGGAAACATGGGCCTCTTGCCAGTGTAGACCCCTGTTTCCCCAGATATAATCAATATTCCTGACTTCACTTAGTCATTCCCTTGCATTTACATATATATTTTTTATCTAAAAATACATCCTTAAATAGAGTTTTGCATGTGTTTGAACCAAGTACCATACTGTATGCATTATATTGTATCTGACATCTGATACTCAATATTATCTTTGTAAGATCTGTGTATTTTAACAAATGCAGCTGTGGTGTATTCCTTTCAATTGCTGAATATTTTATGACTACAATGCAATTTATTGACCTATTCTGCTGATGGACATTTGGGTGTTTCCACATTGAGGTTATAGAAACAATGTTGCTAAAAAGTAGTCTTGTGTGCATATACTATTACGCATGTGCATGCTTTTCTATACTATATATACTGAGGAGTGAAATTGCTAGATCATAAATTTTTTATACTCTCAGATCTACTAGATAATGCCAAATGGCATTTCAATGAGTTTGTACCAATTTCTACTATCACCAGCATGGAACGAGACTTCTTCTCTTGTCCATGTCTTCACTAATACACAGTATTGTCAGCCTTTAAAATTTTTGCTGACTCCGTAGGTCTGTAGTGGTACCTTGCTTGTTTTAATTTACCCTTCCATCATTCCTGGTGGTTACCCACTATTTGTATTACCTCTTTGTAAAGTGCTCATTTTTCAGGTCTTGTCTTTTTCTTCACAATTGCAGAAGATTTGTGGTTGTTATTTCTACTCTTTTAAATTATATTTTTAAAATTTTAAAAATTGCATTTTTAAAGTGGTGTCTTCTGCCATACTGTGGTGTCTAATTTCACTATCTTCGTGGTGAATTTTGATTGCACAGATTGTCTTGATTTTCATAGAGTCAAATTTATCAGTTATTTACTTTATTATTAGTACTTTTGGGATTTAAAAAAAAAACTAGTCTTTAACCTGGGTAATAAAGATATACCCTTTAAAAAAAATTTTAAAGTATATGTATATGTATTTCACATATAAAACTAAATTTTATATATAGGGCCAGGTAAGTCCAGATATTTCATGTTCTATTTAAATGGATTCCACTTGGCTCCATACTATTTTTTGCAAAGACTGTTTCTCTTCAGTACTCTAAAGTGTAACTATCACTTTATAAAGTTTTCATAAATAAATAGATCTGTCTCTGAGCTTATTAATTTTTCCATTGGTCCAAGTTTCTATCCTTGTGCCAATGCCATTGTTTAATTAATAAATCTCTATAATCAGTTTGAATATTTAGTTGAGCTTTGTTCTGCTTCAGTAATGTGTTAATGCTTACCATTTCATATGTGTTTTAAAATCAGCTTGTCAAATTCTGCCAAACTTTATTGGAGTTTTGGGTGGGATTATATATTATTTACCCTTAACAGTATTTCAACTTTCAAACGATGAATATAGTACATATCTTGATTTAATTCCTTTTAACTTCTTTAAAATTTTTTTCAGTAAATTTTTATTATTTTCTCAGATGATGTCTTATACATGTTAATAGTTTTCCCATATTATCCAAATTGATTGATGCTATTGTAATTTATTGAAACTTTGTTTTTCTTACTTTTCCTGTTAAATAGGAATAGAATTTATCTTGTATACCAATTTTAGGTGCACCAACCTTGTAGAACTCTTTAACTAATTATATATATAAATATGCCTGTAAACTCTTTAGTATATAATAGTATTATCTGGAAAAATGTAATTTTTCCACTTATTTTCTAATCCTGAATTTTTTTTTTGCCACATTATCTAAAACCTACAATGATGGATAAAAGTGAAGATGGTGGTTCTTCTTGTCTTGATTCCAAAATTACAGTGATAGTTTGTTACTCACTGATTAATGTAAGGTTTTCTGTAGAATTTTTATATCTTTTTTTTTTTTCATTTTTCTGAAGCTGGAAACCGGGAGGCAGTCAGACAGACTCCTGCATGCGCCCCACTGGGATCCACCCGGCATGCCCACCAGAGGGCGATGTTCTGCCACTCTGGGGCGTCGCTCTGTTGCATCCAGAGCCATTCTAGCGCCTGAGGCAGCGCCGGGCCATCTTTGCTCCAATGGAGCCTCGGAGCCTTGGCTGCGGGAAGGGAAGAGAGAGACAGAGAGGAAGGAGAGGGGGAGGGGTAGAGAAGCAGATGGGCGCTTCTCCTGTGTGCCCTGGCCGGGAATCGAACCCAGGATTCCTGCACGCTAGACCAATGCTCTACCACTGAGCCAACCGGCCAGGGCCAAATTTTTATATCTTATGTCAGATAAAGAGAGTTCCCTTCTAAGTTTGCTGAGAATTTTTATAATGAGTGGATGTTGAATTTTATGAAAATAGATTTTCTTAATAGATTATGATAATAATGTAATTGCTTCTAATCTCTTCATATGATTAATTATACTAATTGATTAATGTTAACTAATATTTATTCCTAGACTAAATCCAACTTAGACATGACATATGATTTTGTTCTTTTACATTGCTGAAATTAATTTATTTAATATACTTATAGGAATTTACATTTGTGACTATGAATGGAAACTGGTCTGAAATTTTTAAATATTCAAGAAAAAAGGAATTAGAGTAAAAATCAAGGTACAGTGTGCATATGCTAGAAAATAGACAATATTCTTTTTTATTTGTTAAATTCTCTGTCTTTTAATAAATAAAAAAAGACTATTATGTAAGCTTTTAATACTATCTTGTAATTCTAGAGATTTATATAACTTGCCTCACTGGCAGTATTTACCAAGTATGTTCACACATGAAGTTTAATGCTTTATTTCTTATCTTATCCAGAAATTGTCTCTTTTCTATGTGCATGGCTTCAGAGGAAAGTGAAACAAATTAAATTCCATCCTCTCACACTCCTCCAAAACCAAAGTCAGTTGAAATTCACTGGCATTGTAAGTTTCATTGTCCATCTTTTCCTGACAAATGAATCAGAGATTCAAGTGATCTAAAACAGCTCTGGTTGACGATTGATGACTTGTTGTTGACTGTGACATGAATAACTTAATATTGGGATGTCTAGAGACTACACACTTGCTCTCATTATGGTTTGAGGAGGACATCTATGAAATACTGTCTGTGTTCTACCAATGCAATTATACTTGTATTCTGCAGTGTGGACAGAGCTCTGCCAGAGAATTCATTTTCTCCAAGAAAGTCTAAAACAATATAAAATGAAGATTTTCCTTTCAACTATATTAAAAATATATTGGGATAAATGATACATTTTTAAAACATTTTGAACATGGTATAAAATACTGTGCATTCTCTTTCCAAAACAGGCCATATAGAAAAAATAATACTTTAGAATTAAGAAAAGTGAAAGATTTGTTATGTGATAAGATTTGAACTAGACATGTTGGATTTATTTGAGAAGATAAATATAAGAGGACAGTAGAAGTTGAGGGTATAGTATAATTAATATTCCCTTTTTTTCCTGTCATTGTAAATTTCCTGAATCTTCAAGGGAAAAGTACTCCAAATAACAAATGCATTGGGCAATTTCTGTTGTCTCAGTCCAGTCCTAGCTATTACATGTATTATCTCATTTAATCCTTGAAGCATCCCTAAATGATAGAACTATTACAGATGAAGAAACTGAAGGATAGAAATCTCAAGGAAACTTGCGAAAGGTCAAGCAAAAGGTACAGGATGACAGAGAGTTGATCCCAGGGATTTACCTCAAATACTGATCCTCTGAACTTCTATGATGTATTCCTGCTAAGTGATGATCGTGAAAAAGAGAACATTTTGTTGTTGAAGAAGAATGAAAATGTTAACCACAGGTATCTCCAACCTAGGGTATTTCATACTCTGTCAAAATCACCTGATTCTGACCTTAAGACTAACTAGCTCTCTCTTTCTCTATTATAAGTTTTAGCAACTTGATGTTAGGACTCAAATATTAAATGCAAGATCTTTTACAGCTTAATAGCATTCCCCTGTGTCTGTGCAGTATTATTTTTTTAGAATCATTAGCATTTACAAGCATCATAGAATCATTTACTCAAACAAGGTTAAAATTTCATAAGTATTTAGTTTCTGGTATCTACTAAATCAATGCAGAGATCAGAATTAGTATTGTAAGGTAATAATGGAAGAAAATTAAGAAGGAAAGAGATGAAATGACAAACTCTGTGTTAATGGAAGTATCACTTAACAATTATTATGTTGATGAACAATGAAAAAGTAGGAGCTAAAGAAATGTGTTTTATAACTAGTCCTTTCAGTGTATGTTGTCAAAAGTTTCCTATGTTATGCTACTATTCCCCAAACTGACAATACATGTAGGTATCCAGAGACTTAGAGGTTCATGCACCATAGCTTCTATCTACATGCAAAAATCACATCTTAGCAAAATATGTCCTTTTATGACTGCTTTTTGTTTCACAGATATGAATTGTGACTCATTGAACCCCAGATAACCAATCCTAAATTGGAAAATATAGCAAAAGTGTGTAAGAAATTATATGGATGATCCTAAGCTTGGTCAAATAATTATTAAGGAATATCCTTAGATCTTAGAAGCAGAACAGAGACCAGAAGTAGTTTCTTCTTATTTTTGATCCATGATATACCATCTTTGTATCACTTGCTTTCTGCCATTTGAGATGGACAGTTCCTTTTGACCCATAATTTTTTAATAATTTCTTTAAAAGTTATGACTCAAACTATATAAAATATTATAAATTGCATAAAATAAATATGTAGTATAAAAGAATGGGTACTTTTGAGTAGAATCTAATGTCATAATCACCTTTGTCCATTATAATGATATATAACGGGATTCCTACTACCTTATTTGATTGCTGTTTCATTTCTGTTTAATCAGTTCTTTCAATATTTCTATAACTAAAGTTTATAATTTTACCTATAGTATCTGATACTTATTATTCTATTTTAAGACCACTTTTTTAATGGCTGAACTTTTTTGAAATGTTGAGATATGGTGTTCTGTGTTCTGAAATAAAATAATTGAGATCATTCTTCTAGACTACCTGTAATTGTGAACTAGTACAAAATGCATTAATTAGGTAAAACAGTAAGTGTTCATATATGATTTAATAAAACTAAGCAGTTAAAATCTTCAGGGAAGGGATAAGAGTATATAAGTCTAATTCACTCTTTTCAGTGCCTAAAACAATATAATATGTGATTATGTGCTACGTGAATGGTTTTTGAGGATCATAAAGCTATGGTTTGGAGCCATTCTAATAAAACTAAAATAAATGGATACAGAGAAAGAAAAGATCAAGTTATAATTGAATTATGTGGGCATGAAATTTTGAGGGGAAAAAACTAGGACATTAAGTGAGGTGGGTAGAAGTAAAGAAACTGAGGAAATTAAGTCCAGAAAGCATTTAAACATCAGTGTTTTAAGAATAAGAGTTTTATAAGACTTAGTGCTCACTCTAGATCATAGTAATTCAATTTTGTTATATGGGGAAGTTAAATGCATTAAGTAGATTAAGGTTTTAACAGTTACTGAGACACAGTAGTTTATGATAGTGGATAAGTTACTTTACATTTTCTAAACTTTAGTCTCCATATCTGTGAAAATGGAAGTCATATTTACTTTAAGAATGTTATGAAAGTAAAATGCAATAATATATTTAAAAATGCTTATCTCAATATTTGGAACATAGTATATGTCCAATAAATGTTTATTCCCTTTCTTCTTCACTTTTTGCAATGTGAAATGGGATAAATATGCAAATCTCCAATATTATTTTTGGAATTAAATGAAATTATATGCTTGTGCATGGTGTCAAAGCACATGAAATATATATATATGTATATATATATATATTATATAGCATAACATTATTCCTGGTAGAGTAAGAAAAAGGACTGCCAGTTTTTATAGATTGAAAATATTTGAGTCATAATGCCTTATGATGACTGAAATAAAAGATGAACCACTTGGTTCCAATTCCAGTAATAGCAGAAAAGCTAGAACTAAAAATTATAAACTCTGGGGAAAATATAAAAACAGCTATTCCAATGCACAGGAAAATGATCAAAAGAAAGCAGATACTGACAGGGGTTTGAGCTCTAAAGGAAGTGGATTGTGTTGGGAAAAGATTCGTATTTATAAGGCTTTTTGTCAGAGGACACTCCCAGGTCACAGGACACCACTGGTTTGAACTTAAGCCAAAAACCATGATCTTACTGGTTGTAAGAATTAAATGATGAGGTTTAAGTCTATAAGATAGGTTTGAAAGTGAGAGGAGAGTCCAACAAGGGAGGGAGCCACAGATTAATGAAACCCACTTCTGCATATGAACTCTTACCAAATTTTGACTTACTTGTTAACTGTGCTTAATGGGGGAGACTACAAGAATTTCAGCATAACATCACAGCTGGAAGACTAAAAGAATGACTAGTGTAGTCAACTTAGCTGTTGTTCACCATAAGGGAAACAGAGCTTGGAATTAATCCAGCCAATTTAACTGCTTGTCATAGCTAAAAACAATATTTTTTCAGAGGAAGACAACAGAATCCAGAGTTTATAATATATTCACAAAGTTCAGTTTAAGATAAAAAATTAATATATGTGCAAAGAAATATGAGAAATAGAATATAGAGTTAAGAGAAAAGTATTAAATAAATCATAAACTGGGTATGTCCACATGTTGCAATTAACAATAAGGAGTTTAAAGTAGCTATATTAAATATGTTCAAGCACTTAAAGGAAAATTAGTTCATATTGAGAAGAAATATAAAATATCAGTTTCTATCTATGTCAAGAATACCAAAAAATAATTTTAAATTAAAAAATAAAATATAAATTAAACTTATACTATAATGATTTTAATAATATTTGATAAAGTTTTCCAAAGAGTAGGTAAATTTGAATGCAAATCAGTAACATTTATCCTAAAGAAAAGAGAATGATTTCAAAACCCAGTTCAGGTAACATGAAATAAAATGTCATTTTATTAACAACAAAAGACAGAAACCAGGAACACGTGGCACAGTTGCTACACATGTAATTGAAGATGCAGAAGAAGAGGAAAAACATATGATGTAGAAAATATATTTGAGGAAATAAAAGACAAATTTTCTAAATGTGGTAAAAAAAACAAACAATGTGAAGAACAAAGTAGATCAACAAACTCAAAGCATGGTGTAAAGAACTATAAATGACCTAAATGTATCAGAGTAAAATTTTAAAAAACCAAAGATGAATGAAAACTTGAAATTAACTAGATAAAAAAAGGGATGCATTATCCACCTGGGTAACAATAGCTACTTTTCTTCAAAAACAATATAAGACAAAAGATAATGGAAAGGTATAAAAGTATTATAGGAAAAATCATAGCTATCTTCTATCTAAATAATTGGTGAAAAATATGGCTGTGGATTGGAACACTCAATATTGTTAAGATACCAATTCTCCCCCAAGTTAATATATAGATTGAGTGCAATGCCAATAAACATTTCAACAGCCTGTTAAATATTATAGAAATGACAAAATGATTCAAAAAATATATGGAAATATAAAAGATATAAAATAATTTTTAAAATATTAAAAATGATGCCTATGATTGCAAGACTTACACTCCCAGAAATGAACATTTAAGCTAAAGCTAGTGTTTATCCCTGGCTGAGTAGCTCAGTTCGTTACAGTGTTTTACTGATAGATCAAGATTCTAGGTTTTGGCTCTGGTCAGTTGGCGCAGTGAATAGAACATCGGCCAGCATGCTGACATCCCGGGTTTGATCGTGGTCAAGGCACACATAGGAAGCAACCAGCTGCTTCTCTTCTCCTCCTGCTCCCCCTTCTCTCTCTCTTTCCCTGTCACAGGCAGTGGCTCTATTGGTTCGAGCATCTGCCCAGGTGCTGAGGATACCTCAGCTGATTCGAGCATCAGCCCCAGACACGTGTTGCCAAGCGGATCCTGGTCAGGGTGCATGTGGGAGTCTATCTTCCCTCTTCTTAAAAAAATAGATTGGTAGTTTGATCCCAGTTAGGCACATACAAGAATCAACCAGTGAATGCAAGCATTAAATAAGTGGAACAACAAATAACTGCTCTCTCTCTCTCTCATTCTCGCTCCCCTCCTCTCTCTTTAAAATCAATAAATTTAAAAAATAGCTTAGAATTGGCATTAGAATAAACAATTAGATCACTGAAATAAAAGAATGAGGTCAATACATTTTTAACAAAGTTGCCAAAGCAATTTAATGCCAATTCATGTCAACAACTGATTTTAAAACACTATCCAATTGAATGTATATTTGTGTGTGCATGTGTGTCACACTGTGCACAATAATCAACTCATGAAGAATCATAGCCTTAAATATAAACATAGAATATATAAAACTTTCAAGGAATACAAAGTATAACTTATTTTTTTTTCATTGATGAGAGAGTATGAGAGAGAGAGAGAGAGAGAGAGAGAGAGCGAGCATCAATTCATTGTTCTACTTTAGTTGTTCCATTCGGTTGTGTACTCACTGGTGACTTCTTGTACGTGCCCTGACTAGAGATTTAACTCCTCCTGACTTTGGTGCAGTGGGTTAATGTTTTATCTATTGAGCCAACTGGCCAAGGCCCAAAGTAAAAATTTTTGATTTAAGGTACAGAAAGCAATAGCATAACATTAAAAATCCTACTAAAATTTGCTATTTGCTAAAAATACCATTAAATTTTTTAAATTAAAGTAAATATGTTTATTAAAAATATTAAATAAAAAAATACATATTGGAATAAATATGTATAAAAACAACATTGGGCAAAGGTCCTTTATTTAGAATATTAGGAACCACTGCAGATTAGTAATTTAAAAAAGAAAGTACAATGGAACATGTAAAAGACTTGAATATACACTTAGTTCACATATGAATGGCTAATTAGCACATTAAAATCACTCAAAATTATTAATCATCAAAGAAATGTAAATCAAAAACATAATTAAATACTGTATTACACACATTAGAATGGCTAAACTTAAAAAGACTTATCAAACTGATCTATGTCTATGGAGTAACCATGCCTTCTGATTGAGGTTTGGAGTGGTATAATTACTTTGGTTCCATAGTGATTTAGACATTTTCACATAGAGTTATGCATACTTCTTACCATTCACTTGGCAATTATATCCCTAGATATCTACCCAAAAGAAATTAAAATATATCTCTATACAAAGACTGGCACATAGTTATAGCACTATTATTTAAAATTATAAAAAGTAGAAATATACATATATTTATCAACATAAGGTTAAAAGAATAGATAAATAAATTGTGGTATATTTACACAATGAATTCTTTTAAAAATATTTTATTTATTCATTTTAGAGAGGAGAAAAAGAGAGGGAAAATGAGAAAAAGGGGAGGAGCAGGAAGCATCAACTCCCATATGTGCCTTCTCTAGGGAAGTCCAGAGTTTCAAACCTGCAGCCTCAGGATTCCAGGTCAACGCTTTATCCACTGCACAGTTAGGCACATAATGAGTTCTCTGTACTAATTGAAAAGAAAAAACTACTGATACATGTAACAACATGGGTAAATCTGAAAAACATCATGCTGGGTAAAATATGATGGGACAAAGAGCTCACATACTATATAATTCCCTTAAAGGAATTGTTTAAACATGGAAATATAATCTCATGGTAGGGAAAAACAACATTTTCCCTACCATGATGGTTTACTACCTTGTTTACCAGGTGGATGGTAAACAAGTGAATTTTCTGTAGTGATGGCAATGTTCTATATCTTAATGGGAGTATGGATTTGAGGAGTATGTGTACTAAAAACTAATTGGTACATAAAGATTTGTGCATTTCATTGTATGTAAGTACTCATCCTCTATACCTCGATGCATATATAATAACTAGGGCATAAATATTAAACACATTTAGTAGGGTTTGTTTTATACTGCAGTAAAATGTGTTAGCAATCCTGAAAACATTTTGTGTTATTTTAGGCTTGATCTAATGAGGAAAAATATTGAGGATAGCAGGAACCAGTTCTCAACTGTTAGACATGGTAATCTATTATGGAAAAAGGAAGACTAATATGAAATTCATTGTATTGTCTTAGAATTGGAACTATAATTGTTAATTCATAGTTTTTCAATATACTATAGGTAGGTATACAGATGACTAAAGGGTAGATAGGTAAACAGACAGACACACACATCACACAAATACTTTCTGTGTCTGTAGAGAGTATATATGAGTAATATCACATCAATATTCATTGTTATATTTTTTGTGCAGCTCCTAATTTTTAAATATAATTTTTAATAAAAATAATCAGGATTCCTTGGATAAATGCAGGGCCCAAGGTCTAGACAGAGAATGTAGAAGATGAGCCCAAAACATCTAGTGCTAGAATATAAAGAATTTCTCAAAGAATAATAAAGACATGTTAAAAGCAAAAAAGATCCTGATTGAAGAGGCTCTCAATAGACAAATGTAGTCTATTTGAGCTTCATAAGCAAGTTAGACTAATACATAATCAAAGCCAATTTATAAAATAGTAATCCATGAGTCCATACTGATATGAATGAATGAATGAAAAGAATGAACCAAGATACAGGAAAAAAGGAATAGGTTTTCTCTGTAATAGAATATCAACAAATAAACGTAAATGAAATGAAGAGGTTAGAAAATGGCTATCATACTAATAATTGATTCAGCCAAGAATTATTAATTTGTGCTACAGCTGGTAGGTAGAATTTTGATGAGGAGCAAAAGTATTTATTAATGTAAAAAAGGAGCATATATAAATTTTACAGTCAATAAATCTAGTATACAGTATCTAAATTAATCATCAAAGTTATTATCATTGATATTGGGATAAACTGAGATCATTATACTTCCTGATATGTTACCTAGAAGGACACATTATTTTTGTGACATTCTTGCCAAAAGATATAAACTTTAATCATGAGAAGAGAACAGTTAAACTCACCTTGAGAGAGATTCTATCAAAGTAGCTGTTTTCTTAAAAAAACATCAAGGGAAAGAACGACAAAGGAAATCTGATAAAAAAACCTGCTTCAAGATTAAATTGGACTAAAAATATATGACAACTATATGAAGAATTTTGAATTTGATCCTGGACTTGGAAAAAAAATAATTGGGCTAGAACTATATTAATGTTAAATACCTGATTTTGATCACTGCTGTATGGTTAATTAAGAGAATTCCCTTGTTCTTAGGAAATATATACTAAAATGTGTGTGGGGAAGAAAGAGAATTAGAATGATAAATCAAATGGAGCAAAATTAAATAATCAGTAAATCTTATTAAAGGTTATACAAGAATCTTTGTACAATATATTTATAAATTTACTATAAATTTAAAATAATATCAAAAGAAATACAGTGTGTCCGTAAAGTCATGGTGCACTTTTGACCGGTCACAGGAAAGCAACAATAGGCGATAGAAATGTGAAATCTGCAGCAAATAAAAGGAAAACTCTCCCAGTTTCATACCTATTCAGTGCAGTTCGATGTGGGCTCACGCAAAGATTTTTTAGGGCTCCTTAGGTAGCTATCCTGTATAGCCTCTACAGACTCATCACTGACTGATGGTCTACCAGAACGGGGTTTCTCCATCAAACTGCTGGTTTCCTTCAATTGCTTATCCCACCGAGAAGTGTTATTCCTATGTGGTGTTGCTTCATTATAAACGCGCCGATACTCACGTTGCACTTCGGTCATGGATTTGAATTTAGCGAGCCACAGAACACACTGAACTTTCCTCTGTACCATCCACATCTTGACTGGCATGGCGTGGGCTGCTCTGCTGTATACATGGTGTTAGGTCATCATCTGTGCATGCACACATGCTGCCACATCATCCTACAGAAACTAGGAGGGTTTTCTTTTTATTTGGTGCAGATTTCACATTTGTATCATCTTTTGTTGCTTTCTTGTGACCGGTCAAAATTGCACCATGACTTACGGACACACTGTAGTTAAAATTAAAACTGTACACCTAATTTTCTTCTTACTATTTATATCCTATTCTGTTTCTCTGGAAAACCTAGACTATTAATTCAGAAGTTTTGCAAAAAACATACACATTTAGAAAACAAATTATATTAATTAAAGAGGAAATAAAATCCTGTATTCAGAGGAAGTGAAAGACTTACTGTAAATGTGTTAGGTCTACAACTTCCTAGAACCTCAAATGTATTTGAAGCGGTGGTGGGGGAGTGGTGAGGGAGGAAGCCATATAGAAGAAAATTCTAATTACGGGGAATATATTTCAATATTAAATATTACTATGCGCTCAGAAAAAAATACTAATAGTAAATACTCCTTTAATGTTGTAATTAGAAAACATTGAATATTGATATTACATAGGAGATTGACATCATTACTGATACTGATATTACTATATAGGAGAGTGGTATTATTATTACATTTTTATTATTACTTTAACATCAATGAAATTATTTATGAGGAGATCACAATTTTTATACAGTTGACCCTTGTTCCTTTTCATTTAAAGTTTTCAGTTTCATTCCCTAATGGTTTACATTAAGTTTAAGAGTTGTTTTTTTTTAATCTGCAGTATATAACAGTATCTTGCTCTGTTTCTAGAACATGAGCATGAGTTTGTTTTTGGTGACACTGCAGACTTACTTCTGGATATATATATATATATATATATATATATATATATATTCTCCCCCAAATATGGCTGTCCATATTACTATTAATTAGTTTCAACTATAAATATATAATGAGGGACTCACAGATGAGTTCTTTTATATGTAACAAATACATTTTATAAAATCCTAAGTGTTCTTTAATCATGAATTTATTTTACAACATAAATGCTAATTCAATTTTAAGGTAAATTTTAATGCACTTCTGTGTTTCATCTGAGATATATTTTGAGGTTTATTTTATGTTTAATAAAAGAGCTTTTATTCATGTCTACCACAATATTTTATATTTACAATTCTTCAGAATCCTTAATTTTGTGCCAACTGATAAATTTTTTACTGACTGGAAAAATATCTATATCAACATTTTTGTGTATTACTTAAAGTATTTTTATTATGCTCAAATGGAAAGAAATATCTTTCATACTATATATGTTAGATTGTTTAAGAATAATTTTGCTAATATTTTGCCATATTGAATAATTTGAAGGTTTTGAATAATTGAAAGTTTTTTAAAACTTTGTATCAGAAATCAAAACCATAATGTATGATCATTTGATATTTGAAATAAAATATATGTATTTTTTTACCCCTGAGGCATATTTCAAATTTCCTAAATTATTTATATCTGTCATAATTTCTGAGAAATCCTACTTATGAGAAACCTTATTTGCAAATGAACCTTGTCAAGATTCCATTCTACAGGAGCACACTTAACCAAAACATTTTGATCTGATTGTCTTTTATGTGTGAGACTCAATTGCAATTCTGTTATTGGGAATCGGGAAGGTATTCCCTGAATGACAATAAGAGATCAAGTTCACCTTTATGCTTGTTAGAGGAGATGCTCATCCAGAGACCATTAGCTTAATGACCCAGTTTCTTCTGCATACTTTACAGTCTGGAACCTCAGCAGGAACTTTGGAAGCTTCATGAGAGGATAGAGTCACAAGGGGAACATTAAAGTTAATTAAAAAGGAAGGAAACAAAATCTCAAGTCAATGATCCCAGAGTCTGTTGGCTTTCCGGCATTCCTTAGCTATGGAACACTATGTTGAGTTGTGTTTTGGTAAATTTTGTGTAACTTCTGCTATCATGTAACTCTCATGACTGTATAAATCTGCTAAACAGGATTTTATAGTAATAATTTTTGTGTAGTTAGGCAGTTATTATGCCATCCTCATCACAGAGTGAGGTAGAGTCATCTTTGCTGCAAAGTAGAAGCTGGCTCTAATAAGATGAGCAGGCAGTGGGGGATTATGAGCCTGAATCTCAAGAGTGAAATGAAAGATGAAGCTATGATTTTAGATGTCATTATGATATGTGAAGAAATGACATGGATGTGGCTACCTAGGGAGAGTGTTTCAAACCAGAAATTCAGAATGCTTAGATATAACATTTGAATCCCAAAAGCAGAGCAGCAAGAAGATGTAGTTGCTGGAGAGAATAATGTACTGAAACTAAAAGAAGACACATTCAACAGTGGAGTTGCAAATGGAGCTGAAAGGCCAAGTATCAGACATATTTGAGGATACAGCTTAGTATTGGCAATTAGAATATTAGTTGGTTCCTCAACTGAGAAACATTTCAGTGATTATCTATGGATTGAACTGGATAGGCATGAGCTGAGGGTAACTAGGGATTTTTTAAAAACTTTTTTGAACAGTTTTATGTTCTCAGAAAAATTAAGCGAAAGGTATGAAGATTTCTCATATATCTCCCTCATATGCAAAATCTTTCTCATTATCAATATTTTCTACCATCCACCAGAGAGGTATGATACATTTTTTACAATTGATGAACTTACAATGCACATTATAATCACACCAATTCCAAGATTTACCACAGAGATTACTCTAGGTGTACATTCTATGGGTTTGAACAAATGTATAATGACACCAATTCATCATAAAGTATCATACAGAATACTTTCACTGGCCTAAAAATCACGTGTGTTTTACTTATTCCTCACACCCACTGTCAGACAACCACTGATCTTTTTTACTGTCCCTGGTTTTACCTTTTCCAGAGTGCCATGTTGTTGTAATCAGTCAGTATGTAGCTTTTTAAAGTTTGGCTTCATTCACTGAGTAATATGCATTTAAATTTTCTTCATGTCCTTTCATGGCTAGGCAGGTAATTTCTTTTTTATTGATGAATACATTCCACTGTCTGTGTGTGCCACAATTTATTTATCCGTTCACTTACTGCAGGGTAGATTGCTTGCTTCCAAGTTTTGGCCATTATGAGTAAACCTATTAGATGCATCCTTGAACAAGTTTTTGTGTGGACATAAGTTTTCAATTCCTGTGGGGAAATACCAAAAAGGGCAATTGCTACATCATATTGTAAAAGTATGTTAGCTTTTGTAAGAAACCATCAAACCATCTTCGAAAGTGACTGTACCATTTTGCATTTGCGCCATTAATGCATGACAGTTTCTCTTGTCCCACATCCTGGCAGCATTTGGTGTTGTCAGAATTCCAAACTTCATCCACTGTATTAGATATGTAGTGGTGATAAATAAGAGTTCAATAAATAATTGTAATTGTAGTCTAGTAGTGGACTTTCATTTCAAGAATTTTGCTTTGAAAGAAAAGTAAAAGATGAGGTGGTAAACAGGGTTAGATTCAGCTAGTATACATGGATGCCCGTACTTTTGCTCAAAACTTAGAAATTATAACTTTTGAAATTTGGGGTTATGTAACAGTGGAATTTGCAGTCACCACTACCCAAGATTTCCTAATGTTCACTGCCATCCCAGCTGTTCTGGACACTCCACAGAAAATCAGTGACCACCCTAGGATCCAGTAACTAAAAGGAACCCATAGTTTATTGGGGCCTCAGGCCTTGATTCAGGCTCTTCTGTGATTGGGGCCATACTAACTAGTAAATAATTTTAATAGCACTTCAGGAGGAGGACATTATGTCAAAAGAGTTTGTGGGATTTTTTTTGTCTTGTTTTTAAGAAAAGAGAGACTTGTATATGTTTAAAAGTAGAAGGCAAGGACTAGGTAGAATGTAAATATTGAAATCAGAGTTAGGATAGGAGAAGATCCAGGGTGCACAGAAGTAGACATTAGCTTTGGGTAGGGAGGGACAGTCATTGTTCTAGGATGGGCGAAAAACCTGGAAATATTTATTTTCTGTAAATTAGGAGACATCATTATGAATAAGGGTGGTAGTGAATCAAGAAGCTTGAAGGGAATGGGCATTTTTTTTTATCAGTAATGTGGACCACCAGTTCTTTTCACAGGCCTCCTATCATTGAAAAGATTTAGAACCAGGGGTAAAATGATACTATTTGTTTCATTTTATAAATTTAAAAATTTTATCTCAATAGCAGTTATACTAATGGCAAGAACTATAACACTCCACTGTATTTTTATGCCCCTTCATATATATATATTCAAAAGGCTTTTGTTATTGATGATATTTACAAAATGGATTAGTCTATATATTACTCATTGAACTCTAATTTTTCTCACTTATGTCTTTAGTAGTCTTTTGATAGCTGATGTGTAAATATTTCACTCATGTAATTTAGTAATTGTATAGCATTCAGTAATATGCTTTTGTCAAATTGATTAGTCATTTCTGTTTAAATGAATATTTATAGATTTTTTTGTTCCTATGAACAATATGCAGTGAATAACAGCATATATATCTTAGTATATAAATACAGTAATTCCTGTAGGTTTGTTCAGATTTTTTATATTTACATTTATATTGCTAAGACTTTTGAAATTTTAATACCTTAATTTCTAAAGAGTCCTAACACTTTTCATCTCAAAGGAAATCCATGAAAAAAACCATTTCTTTTTTCTTTTTAAAAAAAATTTATAAATTTTGGTTATTAACCCCTTATTAGATGTATTGGCGAATATGTCTCCCATTGTGTGGGTTTTTTTTTTTTTATTTTGTTCATAGTGTCTTTTGCTGTGCAAAATCTTTTTAGTTTGATCTAGTATCATTTGTTCATCCTGTCCTTTATTTCACTTGCCTGTGGAGATAAATCAGCAAAAATATTGCTACGAGAGATGTCGGAGAGTTTACTACTTATGTTTTCTTCCAAGATGTTTATTAATTCACGACTTATATTTAAGTCTTTTACCCCTATTGAGTTTGTTTTTGTAAATGGTATAAGTTGGTGGTCTCATTTTATTTTTTTTGCATGTACTTGTCCAATTTTTGCAACACCATTTATTAAAGAGAGTGTCTCTACTCCTTTGTATGCTCTTACCGCCTTTGTCAAATATCAATTGACCATAAAGGCATGGGTTTATTTTTGGGTTATTTGTTCCATTGTTCTGTATGCCTGTTTTTATGCCAGTACCAAGCTGTTTTGAGTACAATGGCCTTGTAGTATAGCTTGATATCAGGAAGTATAATACCTCTTACTTTATTCTTCTTTTTCAAGATTGCTGAGGCTAGTTGTGTCCTTTTTTGGTTCCATATAAATTTCTGGAATATTTATTCTATATCTTTGAAGTATGTCATTGGTGTTTTAATAGGAATTACATTGAATTTATAGATTGCTTTGAGTAATATAGACATTTTAATGATGTTTATTCTTCCTATTTATGAACACGGTATATGCTTCCACTTGTTTGTATCTTCCTTGATTTCTTTTATCAATGCTTTACAATTTTCTGAATACAAGTCTTTTACTTTTTTGGTTAAATTTACACCCAGGTACTTTTTTGTTGTTGTTGTTGCAATAGTGAAGGAGATTGTTTCATTAATTTCTCTTTCAGAAAGTTCATTGTTGGTGTAGAAAAATGCCACTGATTTATGAAAATTAATTTTATAAAGAAGTTGTAAAACTCAACACCAGGAAGGTAAACAATCCAATTAAAAAATGGGCCAAAGAACTGAATAGACACTTCTTCAAATAGGACATAAAGATGGCCTATAGGCATATGAAAAAATGTTCAACGTCACTAATCATTAGAGAAATGAAAATTAAAACACAATGAGATACCACCTCAGACCTTTCAGAATAGCACTCATTAAAAAAACAACACACAATAAGCACCAGCAAGGGTATGGAGAAAAGGGAACCCTCCTTCAATGCTGGTGGGAATGCAGACTTATGCAGCCATTATAGAGAAGTGTATGGGGTTTCCTCAAAAAATTAAAAATGGAATTTCCTTTTGAACCAGCTATTCCACTTTTAGGAATATATCCTAAAAATACCAAATGACTAATTCAAAAGAAGATATGCACCGTCATGTACTGCAGCATTGTTTACAATAATCAAAATCTGGAAACAGCCCAGGTGTCCATCAGTAGATGAGTGGATTGAAAATGATGGTACATATACACAATGGAATACTATGCAGCCATGAAAAGAAAGAAAATCTTACCTGGAGATTGATGGACCTGGAGACTATTATGCTAAGTGCAATAAGCCCAGCAGATAAAGAAAAATATCATATGATCTCTTTTATATGTGGAATCTAATGAATAAAGTGAAGTGAGGAATGGAATAGAGGAAGAGGGGGGTCACAGGGACTGGAGGGACAGCAGTCAAAAGGAAAGGGGATGAGAGGATGGCACCAGAGGTCATAAAGGGATTCGTGAATTTATATATATGTAACACAGAGATATCGATAGCAGGACAACAAATTCTAAGGGGAAGGAGGAAGGCCATTGGGGGGAGGGAAGTATGGGTGTGGGTGGTGATGGAGTTATATTCAGTGAGACACCTGAATCCATGTAAACACAATAAATTAAAATTAATAAAAATAAAAAAACTATTTACAAACTAAATTTTAAAAGGTAACATAGATCAGTAAGAGTATATAGGTTTCAGGTAAACATTTCTGTAGCATTTGAATTGTTGATTATGTTGTATACCTATCACCCAAAGTTAAATTATTATCCATCACCCTATATTTGTCCCTTCCATCACCCCCCACTACTTTATATTCTCCTCCCCCTGGTAACTACTTCACTTTTATCTATGTCCATGAGTCTTGATATAAAATCTATAAACCTATTTCTTTGCATCTATATCAGCATTGAACCTTATTTCTTTCTGGCTACTTTGGGGTAGTGGGCTGAATTGTGGATGCATAGTACTCCCTTTTTGTTTATATATGATTGAAAATTAATAAACATTATTTAAATATTATTGAGCAAACTTATGGAAAAATTTTCTGATAATAGAGGAAGTAAGGTAGTTCAAACACTTCTTCATTCTCACCCACTGCTTTAGGCAGACTAATTTTTCTGTTTAGAAACTAATTCACACATAGTAACCTACTGTGCTGGTTTGGGCTCAAATAAGAGCTTCAGAAATGGATGAATACACAGCTACTTTAACCCATAGTTTTGGAATCTGTACCAAAATTATCTATGTTTTGTTGTCCTGGAGACTTGAAAATTCTTTCAGTTTATTAACTGTGACTGTTATGATGTGTTGTTATAGGAGAGTAAAAGACTTCTAAGTCATCAGAAAAGGCGTGGCTATGATTTCTTTTAAGATGACATGAATTTAGTATTATCGGGAAGGTTTCAGAATTTACTGAGACAAAGTTCATATACAGCTCACTGATAATTAGTAAAGTCTAATTTGGAGCTGATGGTAACTAAGGCCCTCCCTCATGGTCTGGAGTTTGCATTTAATAATATCTCTCCTTCTAGAGTCTTCTCTCCTTATGCACTACCAATAGTGAATTATTCATAATGCCTGAGATCTGCCATTCACATACATTCCTTTCTGTAGTATTTCAGGTCATTTTATTGAATTACAATTCCTTTCCTCATTTCTGCCTGTCATAGTCATAGTCAAGTGACAGGTCTCAGCTCAACAGCAAGTCTTTCCTGAAGTGTTTCCCAAGTTTTTTTTTTAATTTGTTCCCACTTTTATTTATTAAGACACTATAATTTGTATTATCACTATAGTTACACACTGCTCTCTCCTTTACTAGATTTTAGGAGGTTTGAGATAAGAGACTTTATCTTACTCATCTTTCTATTTAGCAACCATTTGTATTATTTGATATTTAACTCAATGCATTGCACATATGAGATACTCAATAACAGCTGAATGAATGGAAATTATACGTGGAAGATAAAGTAGGCTGACTTACCACGTTAGGGAAAGTGTAGCGTCAATGTCTACTACTGGTTATAAATCTTGGGAAAACTGTAGTAAGGGCTTCAGGATATAATGAAGTTTGCAGTGAGTCAGAATGCTCTTTCCTAAAACCTGAGACTAACACAGACCAGCAGAGTACACACACAAAATATAAGACTACAAGGGAAACTGGCTTATTTTGTCCTTTTCTCTTGAGAGTTAATCACATTTGACAATGTGATTTTATATTTGCAATACATTTTCTATTCGAACCATTCCATATATGCAATTGGAGGAATTTTACAGTTTCTAATGTTAGTCATACATAATTTATATATTTTTGTATTTATGCCTTTCAAAAGAAAATGTAGATGCTTTTAAGTATTTATAAATATTCAGGTATCAATTTTAAACAATTGAGATATATTTCTGAATTAAGAGTACATATATGAGTAAGAAATATTTTTACTGATGACAGCATTATGCGTGTGAGTCTAGAGAAGTGTGTCTCATGTTTAATATGCTGGTATACACTCTATTTTATAAATTACTTTATCTTACTTATAACAGTAGATAAACCCATGAGGCCCACAATATATGATCATAATATTTGAAAATGATTATTATCAACTGCTTCAGGTATTGTAATATACATTATTTTAAAATAAGTGTTAAAGCTAGTCACTACAGGTGCTAATACACGCTGAACAATCCATATAGCAGCGGTTCTCAACCTGTGGGTATACAATACATTTTTAAATAAAATATGTATTTCTGATGGCTTTAGGCGACCCATGTGTTTTGGTCGTTCGACCCCCGCTGGGGTCGCGACCCACAGGTTGAGAACCGCTGCCATATAGGAATTCTGAAAGAACCTGGAGGAAAGAGTTTCTCACATAGACAAATGAATTAGGATACTTAGCTGACAGAGTCATCACTATATTTCTTAACAGAAAAATAGATTTCTTCTACAGGGCTGGAAAATACTTAAAAATTTTTCAAGTAGTCTGTACCATTCAATGAATCATGCCATAAAATGAATGGGAAGAGAATCTGAGCATGTCATGCAGAATGTGGAGTGAGAAAGGTACCGGCAATATCAGACATCCTAGATAAAGAAAAATACCTTATGCCAACAAAAAGAGCTTTAGGGTTTAAGTTAGAAAATTGAATGGTTATGTGTAAGTGTGTGTTTCAGTATCATGTACATAAAAAATCCACCTGCTTTTCAAACTAATATACTGTGTTAAATACTGTGTATATTATCTAAATTATTTTCCCCAGGTAAATATTATGGATAGAAATTCAATCCTTGTAGAAGTAGTCAGCTTTAACAAAGCGGCCAATGTATAATAATAATAATGCTATTTACTTTTTGCAGAAATAACTTAAAGGGCACTGAATTTATATTAGTACTTTAAAGTATCTAGTAAACCAAATGAAAAAAAGAAAGAAAAGAAGGAAGGAAGGAAGGAAGGAAGGAAGGAAGGAAGGAAGGAAGGAAGGAAGGAAGGAAGGAAGGAAGGAAGATAGAAAGGGAGGGAGGGAGGAAGGAAAAGAAGAAAGGAAGAAAGGAGGAAGGAGAGATGGAGGGAGAGAGAGAGGCAAGAAGGGAAGAAGGGAGGGAGAAAGGGAGGAAGGAAGGAAAGGAAGGAGAGAGGGAGAGGGATAGTAAGTGAGTAGACTGTCTCAAGTAGAACAACAACTAAAAAACTATTTCAATGAGTTTTGAACACATGAGCAGAATGAGGTTCTATTTAATTTGTCAAGATGCACTAACTTTTAGTATCAACTGAATTTAGTGATTCATGCTGCCTACAGCATGATGAAAGTTTCAGTTTGTGCCAGAAAAGATCAACCACTTTGAGAAATATTTGAATTTTGTTTTCATCTTTTCACTCTGTGTGAACAGGGCCTTATTTAGTACAGGAATTTTGATACTTTGATTTTTGTACATAACATGCATTTCTAAGCCTTGAAGAATCAGGATTACTACCTACGATTAAAAAGGGATTCTTCTCTAGTTTAGAAATATTGAGGTTTAGAGCAAAAGAATGTGAAAATATTGGGTGAGCAAAAGTAAGCTTATAGTTGTTCATATGAAAAACAATACAATAATTACCAAATAATTAACAAATAACACAAGAATGAACTGTTTCACGTACTCACAACTGTGAACTTATATTTGCCTCACTCTGTATTTAGAAATAAGGAATTCATTTAACATTGACTCTAGTTGATGGCATGAAGGAAGTAATTGGAAAGTAAAAAAAGATGGAAAAAAATTTTATTTCAAAGGATTATCATTTAAATATATTGTTTTTCTTAAATGTTTAAAAATTCTGTGATTTGAATTATATTGCTGTCATTTTGAACAGTGTTCTTTTTCTTTTTTTTTAGAAAACTCTTGAGGCAAGGACTCATAAGAATATTTATTTTATATTCTCAGTGACAGCCTGTATTTAAATTTTATGCATGTTGCTCAAGAATTTTAAAACATCTGAGTTGAGAGTAACATTAACAATGATGAGATATGAGATTTAAAATTTGAATTAATTTTCAGGATTAATTTTAATTTATTTTATTATGTGGATAAATGGACTCTTAAGATCACAATATGAAAATAAATGAACAAGCATGAATTGCAAGATTTTGTGTCAATTTTTTTTTATATTGCTACTAGCCAGGTTATTTTGTTGGGCAGTATTTCAATGATTGTTATACTCTGGACATTAATTGGTCCTCTTTTCTTTTTATAGTTTAAAGTTTTGTTTAACTAGGAAACATAAAAAATCTGTTGCAGTCGTGATTACTGATTGTGTAGTTAATAATTTTAGAATTGAATTTTAACATTGAGGAACTATTGTATGTAAAACCCTGCACTACACACCAGAAGAAACATAAAAGAAAATGATACTAACAATCATTTTAGTTCTAAGTATAGATAGCATTCTAGGAAGGAGAAATATGTATGCAAAGCTAAAAATGTACCAAACTATTCAACTTTAATAATAAATACATAAAAATGTATCATGAGTTTATGAGGGAAGGGAACACATTGGCTAGAATATTACATAGAACATGAGTGATTGAAATTTAGCCATATTAGGCCCAGGCTGGTTGGCTCGCCATGTGGAAGTCCCAGGTTTGATTTTCTTTCAGGGAAAACAGGAGAAGTAACCATGTGCTTCTCTATCCATCTCCCTCCCTCTTCTCTCTCTCTCTCCCTCTCTCTCTCTCTCTCTCTCTCTCTCTTTCCCTCAATTGGTTTGAGTGCATTGGGAGTGGTCTTGAGGATGACTCATGTAGCTTTTGCCTCAGGAGCTAAAAATAGCTCAGTTGCAAGCATGGCTCCTGATGGGCAAAGCATTGGCCCTAGGTGGGGGTTGCGGGTGGATTCCAGTCAGAATGCATGCAAGAGTCTGTCTTTCTATCTGCCCTGCTCTCACTTAGAAAAGAAGAAAAAAATGGAAGGACATGTTGGCAATAAAATTTAAACTAATTTTGGTTTCAAAATAAATTTTCTTTAATCACCATAAATATTATTTCAACAAATAAGTTATTTTCATAGAATTCTAGTAAAAAATATAGCCATGGTTGCTACACTCTATCCATTACTTTGGGGAACATCATTGTAGCTGAGCAAAATATTTTTTATTTAGTTATAGAAGTAGCCTTCTATAGCGATATAAGTAACAATAGAAGTATTCTAGTATAGTAGTTGTAGTAAAATATAATATAACAGCAGTATTTTAATAGTAATGGTAGTAGTATAGTATAGTAGTATTTATAGTAATAGGAACAGTTTTATAGTATAATAATAGTAACAGTAGTCATAAAGTATTATACAGTATTAGTAACAGTTACAGTATAGTACAACAGTAGTATAATAGAATACTAACAGCAATAGTGTAATATAGTAGTAGTATACTAGTATTAACTATAGTAGTAAAGTATAGTAGTAATATTAGTAAAGTAGCAATACCAGTGACTATCATACATCATTATTTTATGCAATTGCTTATTCTTTGGATACTGAAGAAATCACAGTGAGAGAATAGTTGCTTTTATTCAGTCCTGAACTTTTTATATAAGAATCATGATTATTGATTGGTACAAGGTGATGCCAAATATTTGGATGCCACTTTTTATTTAAAAATCAATTTATCCCTTATTTACTATCACTTTGAAAAAGTGATTTGCTTTATCTTAAGGAAGAAACACAATTTGTTGTAGTTTTTCTGTTTGTTGGTTGAACCTGGCCAAAAATTAATTTAGTTTTAGGTGGAAATAATACTAATTAGGTAATCCTGCATGCCACAAATGATAGTAGAAACTAGGATTGAAAACTAGAAGTGAGTTCATCCCTGACCTTGGGATTCTATAAAAAGGAAGGAGTGTAGAAGTCAATACTGCAAGAGGAAAATGCATTTTGGAACTTACTGAGAGGCTTGGCCTACAGAGGTTTTCTGGAGTAGGCTATGCCTAACAAGAGTGGGAAAAGAGGGAAGTAGAAATGAAGGAGAAAAAGAAAGTAGAAGGGGACAAGAAATAGGGTAGAGAGAAGGGTGTTTTGGAATAGTTCAATTTGTTTCATAAGGGAGGTTTTCTGTTGATAACTAAATTAGGAAAATACAATATTCGAACTAATCTCCAAACTATAGTAGTAAAAATTTCCAAAGATCCATTAAGAGTTCTGTGCACTAGAAAGTAGATAATTTTGCAAGTAATTACAAAATATTTCAGCAGTAGCTTTGTATGAGTGGCTTTATAAAAATATTCCAGATGTTTCTGAAAAGATATTTTTATACAGTATGACTATATTGAAATCTTAATCATACTAACTGTGGATATTTGATTTATCATGAATCCAGTAATGCTAAATGTGATAGCATCTTTAGAGATCATGTATAAAAATTAGTTTTTAGTTTATTAAAAGAAAGAAGTCAACTCCTCATAGCTTACCTTAGTAGCTCTGCAATCTTTACATCTCTCTCTTCCATCCATATACTAATAATCTATTGATCTTTTCTTGGTGTGTAATGCATGCATTTACTTTTATTGTGTCTCCACATACATGCCTGTTTCAAACCAGGCAACTGTCAGCATACTGACACCTGTCCTTTTATTAGAATGTTATGACATATAACCCAACACTCAGAATTACCAATGTATTTGTTTCTGACTTTTCAAGCTTTTTTGCCCCAGATACTGCTTTGTAGGCTTACTACCTTCCTGACAATACTGCTTTAGAGAGGAGAATAAATTTACAATCCATTATCAATAAACCACACATAGTTTAATAGCCCTACATACACTGGCAACAAATTGATGTGTTTGTGTGCATATGAAGATAATACATTGCAATGGTTTTCATACTTAGTCATGTCATATGTTCAAAACAATTTTTTATTGAACCTTAATATTGAATAAATAAAATAATGAAAGCTTTGGTATTCTGTTTTAATCATTGGAGAGAATATAAATTATAACAAGCTTACCTGCCCTTTAATGTAATATATCCCTGAGTATCTAGAGAATATAGTTTGAAAATTACTGCCTTAAGTCAAAGAAACAAAATAGTTTCTAGTACTAGAATTTCAGGAATGTTCAATGGACACTGAGACTAATTTCTTTTGAGGGAGAAAAAACTCCAAAAATTGCACAATGTATAAAAATCATTTATATTTAATGTCAGCTATAGTACATCATGATGCATGTATCAAGAAGAAAGTAGTTGTTTTTTTTAATTGATTCTGAAATATAGATGAAACGGTGTCATATGATTGTGGAATATTATAGATGAAGGGTAATAAAAAATCAAATAACTCATGTCTTCAATTTAAAGATGAGGAAAGTGAGTGACAAAATCTACAGAGGATTACTCAAGATCTAAAAGCACAGAGGCAAAGAAGAGTCAAACATTTAGATTTCTTTATTCTCTTTTCCAGTCTACCAAATTGTTTACTTAATTATATATTATGGGAACATGCTGTGATAACATGCAGAGTTAGGATAACAATTAGAGACAGTAAGGTACCATAAGGCAAAAAACCTGAGTGGATAAGAGTCCAGGGACCTCTCTGACCCATACTGGAGATAGTACACACTGGAAACAGCAGAATAGCAGGATAAGATTTAGAAAAAAAATTAGACTCTCAGAATAGAGATTAGGAGTCAACATGTTCCTTGCCCTTCACCTTACCCCTAAGAATTTCTTTCTGTTTCTTTCAGTTACTTGTACTTGCTAATAAATATCTGAGTAAGGCTGGGATGGGGCTTCAGTCCTTTGATCTGCTGACCAGGACTGTTGCCTCCTCTCAGCCCTTCAGAGCATTTCATCTGATCTCTAAGTAGATTTTGTCATCATAACAAGTAGTGCCCCATGTAAGGACCGGGAACCAAATGACAGGTTTATTACTTCGAGAAGTCATTATATATTGTTATTGTCATTATTGGATCTTCTGTCTTAAAACAGAAATTTTCTTGAAACTTTTTTTTCAAGTTCAATATTTTTTCAAGATCAGTATTGCCTTAAAAATTAAAATACTTATGTTTTGTTGAGATATCACCATATTCAAAGGTTAGCAGTGCAGTATAAATATCATTAAATTATATTTGGTGTAACCTTCAATATATATTATCTTCTATGCTTTTAGTTACATCTACCCTAACTCTAGAACAACTAGGGACAATTTCACCCTTCGGGCAATACTTTTCAATGTCTGGAGCCATTTTTGTTTGTCATATCAAAGAATTTTTTAGCTCAAAATGTCAATAGTGCTAAGGTTGATAAACCCACTGTAGGGAATTTAATGTCCTCTATACGATCTAAATGTAATGAATGACATGTTTTCCATGCTAGTTGAAAAGAAGTCTGATCTTCTCTGTTATATTTGATTTCAAACTTTAGGGTCATCCCTAGATTGCAGTATTTTATTTATTTATTTATTTTTGATGAGTATGTCCAAATGTTGTCATCTTTATTTTATAACAATTAATCCTCTTCTCTTTTTTTCTTTAATAATTTTATTTTTTTAATGGGGCGACATCAATAAATCAGGATACATATATTCAAAGATAACATGTCCAGGTTATCTTGTCGTTCAATTATGTTGCATACGCATCACCCAAAGTCAGATTGTAGTCTGTCACCTTCTATGTAGTTTTCTTTGTGCCCCTCCCACTCCCCCTTCCCCTATCCCTCTCCCCCCTTCCCCCGTAACCACCACACTCTGATCAATGTCTCTTAGTCTCACTTTTATGTCCCACCTACGTATGGAATAATGCAGTTCCTGGTTTTTTCTGATTTACTTATTTCACTTCGTATAATGTTATCAAGATCCCACCATTTTGCTGTAAAGGATCCGATGTCATCATTTCTTATGGCTGAGTAGTATTCCATAGTGTATATGTGCCACATCTTCTTTATCCAGTCATCTATTGACGGGCTTTTTGGTTGTTTCCATGTCCTGGCCACTGTGAACAATAAACATGGGGCTGCATGTGTCTTTACGTATCAATGTTTCTGAGTTTTTGGAATACATACCCAGTAGAGGGATTGCTGGGTCATAAGGTAGTTCTATTTTCAGTTTTTTGAGGAACCACCATACTTTCTTCCATAATGGGGTTGTACTACTTTACATTCCCACCAACAGTGTATGAGGGTTCCTTTTTTCCCACAGCCTCTCCAACATTTGCTATTACCTGTCTTGTTAATAATAGCTAATCTAACAGGTGTGAGGTGGTATCTCATTGCAGTTTTGATTTGCATTTCTCTAATAACTAAAGAAGATGAGCATCTTTTCATATATCTGTTGGCCATTTGTTATTTCTTCCTGGGACTAGTGTCTGTTCATGTCCTCTTCCCATTTTTTATTGGATTGTTTGTTTGTTTGTTGTTGAGTTTTATGAGTTCTTTGTATATTTTGGATATTAGGCCCTTATCTGAGCTGTTGTTTGAAAATATCATTTCCCATTTAGTTGGCTATCTGTTTATTTTGTTATCAGTTTCTCTTGCTGAGCAAAAACTTCTTAGTCTGATGTAGTCCCATTCATTAATTTTTGCCTTCACTTCTCTTGCCTGTGGAGTCAAATTCATAAAATGCTCTTTAAAACCCAGGTCCATGAGTTTAGTACCTATGTCTTCTTCTATGTACTTTATTGTTTCAGGTCTTATGTTTAGATCTTTGATCCATTTTAAGTTAATTTTAGTACAGAGGGACAAACTGTAGTCCAGTTTCATTCTTTTGCATGTGGCTTTCCAGTTTTCCCAGCACCATTTATTGAAGAGGCTTTCTTTTCTCCATTATGTGTTGTTGGCCCCTTTATCAAAAATTATTTGACTATATATGTGGTTTTATTTCTGGGTTTTCTATTCTGTTCCATTGGTCTGAGTGTCTATTTTTCTGCCAATACCATGCTGTTTTGATTGTCATGGCCCTATAATAGAGTTTGAAGTCAGGTATTGTAATGCCCCCAGCTTCATTCTTTTTCTTTAGGATTGCTTTGGCTATTCGGGTTTTTTTTATAGTTTCATATAAATCTGATAATTTTTTGCTCCATTTCTTTAAAAAATGTCATTGGAATTTTGATGGGAATTGCATTAAATTTGTATATTGCTTTGGGAAATATGGCCATCTTGATTATATTTATTCTTCCTAACCAAGAACAAGGAATATTCTTCCATCTCATTATATCTTTTTTGATTTCCCTTAACCAGGGGTCCCCAAACTTTTTACACAGGGGGCCAGTTCACTGTCCCTCAGACCGTTGGAGGGCCGGACTATAAAAAAAAAAAAAACTATGAATAAATCCCTATGCACACTGCACATATCTTATTTTAAAGTAAAAAAACAAAAAACAAAACGGGAACAAATACAATATTTAAAATAAAGATTTGTTATTTTTAAAGTAAATTTAAATCAACAAACTGACCAGTATTTCAATGGGAACTATGCTCCTCTCACTGACCACCAATGAAAGAGGTGCCCCTTCCGGAAGTGCGGCGGGGGCCGGATAGATGGCCTCGGGGGCCACATGTGACCCGCGGGCCGTAGTTTGGGGACCCCTGCCCTTAACAATGGTTTATAGTTTTCATTATATAAGTCCTTAACATTCCTTGTTATGTTTATTCCTAAGAATTTTATTTTTTTGTTTCAATCGTGAAGAGGATCGTTCTTTTGAGTTTGTTCTCAAATGTTTTATTGTTGGCATATAGAAAGGCTATTGACTTCTGTATGTTAATTTTGTATCCTGTGACCTTACTGTATTGGCTTATTGTTTCTAGTAGTCTTTTTGTGGATTCTTTGGGATTTTTGATGTATAGGATCATATCATCTGCAAAAAGTGATACCTTTACTTCTTCTTTTCCGATATGGATGCCTTTTATTTCTTTGTCTTGTCTGATTGCTCTGTCTAGAACCTCTAGTACCACATTAAATAAGAGTGGAGAGAGTGGACAACCCTGTCTTGTTCCTGATTTAAGGGGAAAAGCCTTCAGTTTTGTGCCATTTAATATGATGTTAGCTGATGGTTTATCATATATGACCTTTATCATGTTGAGATATTTTCCTTCTATACCCATTTTGTTGAGAGTCTTAAACATAAAATTGTGTTGTATTTTATCGAAAGTCTTTTCTGCGTCTATTGATAAGATCATGTGGTTTTTGTTCTTTGTTTTGTTGATATGGTGTATTACGTTAACCGTTTTATGTATGTTGAACCATCCTTGAGATTCTGGGATAAATCCCACTTGATCAAGATGTATTATTTTTTTAATATGTTGTATTTGATTTGCTAGTATTTTGTTTAGTATTTTAGCATCTGTATTCATTAGAGATATTGGTTTGTAGTTTTCTTTTTTTGTACCATCCTTGCCTGGTTTTGGTATGAGGGTTATGTTGACCTCATAAAATGTGTTTGGAAGTATCGCTTCTTCTTCAGTTTCTTGGAAGACTTTGAGTAGAATAGGAACCAAGTCCTCTTTGAATGTTTGATAAAATTCGCTGGTATAGCCGTCTGGGCCTGGACTTTTATTTTGGGGGATGTTTTTAATGGTTTTTTCTATTTCTTCTCTACTAATAGGTCTGTTTAGGCTTTCTGCTTCTTCTTGACTCAGTCTAGGAAGGTTGTATTGTTCTCGGAATTTATCCATTTCTTCTAGGTTGTTGAATTTAGTGGCATAAAGTTTTTCATTGTATTCTACAATAATTCTTTTTTTTTTTTTGTATTTTTCTGAAGCCGGAAACGGGGAGAGACAGTCAGACAGACTCCCGCATGTGCCCGACCGGGATCCACGCAGGGGCGCCCACCAGGGGGCGATGCTCTGCCCACCAGGGGGCTCTGCTCTGTTGCGACCAGAGCCACTCTAGTGCCTGGGGCAGAGGCCAAGGAGCCATCTCCAGCGCCCGAGCCATCCTTGCTCCAATGGAGCCTCAGCTGCGGGAGGGGAAGAGAGAGACAGAGAGGAAAGAGAGGGGGAGGGGTGGAGAAGCAGATGGGCGCTTCTCCTGTGTGCCCTGGCCGGAAATCGAACCCGGGACTTCTGCACACCAGGCCGATGCTCTACCACTGAGCAAACCAGCCAGGGCCACAATAATTCTTTGTAAATCTATGATGTCTGTGGTGATTTCTCCTCTTTCATTTTGGATTTTGTTTATATGAGTTCTTTCTCTTTTATCCTTGGTAAGTCTTGCCAAGGGTTTGTCAATTTTTTTGATCTTTTCAAAGAACCAGCTCCTTGTTCTATTAATTTTTTCTATAGTTTTTCTGTTCTCTATTTCATTTATTTCTGCTCTGATTTTTATTATTTCCTTTCTGCGGCTGGTTTTGGATTGTCTTTTTTATCCTCTTCTCTTTAGTTCTAAGTTTTTTTCTTTTTTTTTACTTCTGACCTCACAGAATGCCAATGCTTTTCCTTTTTGACTTTTTATACTCCATTTGTCAGATATGTCTCTAGATATATGGAAAAACTTTCTTGCATTTTAGATGGAGTTTCATCATGAATCTTCACTAGAATAAATTTGTATTTTCTGTCTTGTTTTGTTTTTGTAAGTATTCTGGTATTTATTTGATTTTTGGGTTCTATCCTTATTAATGATTTAGAATACCATGAAATAATTAATGATACTATTTTTTTTTACATGGAAGAAATATTTATTGAATAGAAGCTGGATACTTACATGCCTTTTTGAAGCTTAGTATTGTGGAGGAGATATACATATTAACTTATATACAAAGTGTGATATGATGATAAAGAATGTGAAATAAAAATGCTCTGAATCCATATAATAGAGGCATGTAATCCAGGCTTCAGCCGTCGGGGAAGTGATATTTGAACTGAGTTCTGATGAATGAATTGGGGGAAAATGTATTGTTTCTGGCACAGCAAACCATGTGTTTAAACACGTAAGACATGGAATCCAGTTAGTAAACCAGAGGATTTAGAGCTCTTCTCTGAGATAATAGAGATCTTAAAGAGCTTCATTTCATATATATTCATTCACTAACAAATTGGGTACCACCTCTAAGCATCAGAAGAATAGCACTGAACAAAACAGCAGTCTGCCTTTATGTAGCTTTCATTCTATTGTGGTGGTTTGTTAGTATATATTCATTCTCTATAAATGTTACTTTTCATTAACAGATTGCCCTCTTGTGTAAAATCAATGTAGTAAGTGTGACACAAGTGTATCTGGAGACTGAGCAATGCATTGAGTAGTAAGTTAATAGAATGATTTTAAAATCATAAAAGTAATGTTAATTTGTTGTTGATTTTGAATATGTTCAAAAATTTATTCAAGAAATGTTAAGATCCAGTTCCTCATTCCTCAAGCTATCACTTTGGGGTTTGTCTTTCTCTGTCTGAAAATATAAGACTTGTTTTGAATGAGATGTTTCTGAAAGCTTTTATTTAATTTTTTTACAGTTAAAGTGCCATAGTTGATTTCAAAGGGCACCATTTTCTAAAGCAGCATAGACATTTCTTAGAGAAGTGATTCCCTACCCTTACACTAAGACTTTCCATGGGGATTACAGTATGTCTCCATACTGCAATAGTTTTTATTGGATTAGAAATAACTAAAGAATAAACAGAGGATTAGAGAGTAGTTTTCTGAAAAACTGTGTTCATAGGAAATTTAAGTAACACCTATAAATATAATCAACTATTCATTTTATTTTCAGAACACCTTTATAAATGATTGTTTTCCAACAACAATACTCATGAGGTCAACTTTGAAATATTTAAAACAACTTTATACTGTAGTTCTTTTAAACTATATTTCAAATGCTATGATTTCAGCATAGTCATGTTAGAATAAAAAATAATTCAAGAAACTTATACTAGAGATAGCTGTTTTGAGGTCATAACACTTTATTATATACAATCAGAAAATGTGGTGTATTTCACAAACCCTACATTGGGTTTTGAAATTACTGTGCTACAAGTATGTTCCAATCAATGAGAACCTTTCAGCCATGAACTTTTATTGATTTGTATTCCACAGAGTAACATAAATAGCTTTCCTTCAGTCTTCCAATTCCACTATCGTTATTTTTTTCTCTGAAAATTCTGCTGTTAGGTTTATTTGCTTGACCAGTGGTGGCACAGTGCATAAAGTGTCAACCTAAAATCCTGAGGTCACAGTTTGAAACCCAGGACTTGGCTGATCGAGGCACTTATGGGAGTTGATGCTTACAGCTCCTCCCATGCCCCTCTCCGCTCTCCCTAAAAATGAATAAATAAAATCTAAATTAAAAAAATTCTCTTAAAGTTCTTAACAGAAAATATCTATTTGTGGTGCCTGGGTTTACATAAAATTTTTATTTTTAATTTTTTTAAAGAACGTTTATTTATGCACGTAATCTGTTACTTTCCAACTCCTTCATGGTTTGAGCTCAGAATAAGTACCAGTATTCTCTATCAAGTAGAAAAAAAAGTAACAATATGACCAACTCAGTAATTTTATGAACATTTAAGTTATACTATGGACAGTTTAGTCAGAACAATACATTAAGCATTTTAAGAGCAAAGTTACTGAAAATTTCAAACAAAGAAAACACAGAGCATGTATTTTCACATCAATTTGTACTAATATATAAATTCATTCCAATAAAGAACTGGAATTTTATTTTTATTTTTTTTGGACACAGACAGAGAGTAAGTCAGAGAGAGGGACAGATAGGGACAGACAGACAGGAAGGGAGAGAAATGAGAAACAGCAATTCTTCTTTGCGGCTCCTTAGTTGTTCATTGATTGCTTTCTCATCAGTCCTTGACTGGGGGGCTATAGCATAGCGAGTGACCCCTTGCTCAAGCCAGTGACTTTTGGGCTCAAGCTAGTGACTATGCGATCACATATATGATACTACGCTCAAGCCAGTGACCCCGCGCTCAAGCTGGTGAGCATGTGCTCCAGCCGAATGAGCCCACGCTCAAGCCAGTGACCTCAGGGTTTCATACCTGGGTTCTCCACGTCTCATCCTACACTCTATCCACTGTGCCAATGCCTGGTCAGACTGGAAAATTTTCAATTGCTTATTAAAAATACATGTGAAATCTAACTCTAAAATCAATACTATTAAACATATTTTTAAATTTGTTGAAAAATAGTTGAATTTTAGATTTATAATATAATGGTCAAAATAAGAATTTGTACTTGCCAAGGCCCAGTTGACTTTTAATCTATTTTCTAAGGTATTATGTGCCTAGAAGTGTGACAAGTATATTAGAGAGTAATCACTTTGCATATTGGAAAAATAAATGGGAACATTTATGTTGCTCTTTGTGATGCTCTGCCCATCTGTGGTTGTTGCTCCGCTGCCCAGCCACGGAGCTACATTAGTGCCTGAGGTGAAGCCTTGGAGCCATCCTTAGCACCTGGGACCAGTTTGCTCAAACCATTCTAGTCATGGCTGTGGGAGGAGGAGAGAGAGGGAGAGAGGTAATGAGAGAGAGAAAGAGAGAGAGAGAGAGAGAGAAAGTGAGAAAGAGAAGGAGGAGGGATGGATTAGCAGATTGTCACTTCTCTTGTGTGCCCTGCCTAGCAATCGAACCTGAAACTTTCGCATGTAGGAATGACACTCCACTGCTGAGCTTACTGGCCAGGACCTATGTTGCTGTTTTTAAAAAAGGTCCACTCTAAATCTATGTACTCTAGTTGACCAATGTCACCCTGTTAAATTTAATTGTTTAAATAAAAATAAATAAATTTGGAAAATATTTACTTGAACTGTTTTTATACTGTTCTGAAAATATAAATTTCAGAAAATATGACAGGAAATTGATGATAATAGATGTTGACAGACTTTAACTTTTATAAGGTGAGTTTCAACAACATGCTGTCTTTAACTAGCTTCTAGTGACCATGAAAAAAAGCAAAAATAAACAACCAAATAAATTTCAGTTTTAAACTTCATTGAATTTTCAAGTCTTTAATATTACAGTCTCATATCTAAGCAATAAAATTTTGTTTAATATTCCTTAAAATATATGTAAAATGTGTACTTTCCCACAAGCCATTAAAACCTTGGCAATCTATATTGAAACAAGCATATAAAATCAATCACTCTTTTCTGATATAATAGAGTTATGAAAAATCACTCCTGCTGGAATAGGGATTGCTTAGTTTGTGCTAATCACAGTGTATTGTAGTACGAAATAATAGCAACATTCTACATTGGATATATGAATAAGAATCAAAATTGGCAGTAATTCCTAATAAGTAAAACTTATAATATGAAATACAATACTTGATTGATGCATCCAAAGCAGTTATCACTAGAACAGAAAAAAAGGAAATACATGATTGTTTTTCTTGATATAAACCTCAGGTTTACTGATACTCCATAATGCTTTAACTCAGGAGACATAAAATTAATTCTATTGCTTCTAGATCTCCAATATAGGCAGGTATAACTACATGTTTTATATTATGCTTACCTTAGTGAGTCAGTTTAACTATTGAGTTTTCAATCTTAGTTTTCATCATTATTTGAAGATTGTTTTTGTTTATAAACATTATATTATGAAGAAAAGTTTGCATATATTGAAATACACGATGTTAAATGTACAACTTGGTAAGTTTTGAGAAATATGTATACCCATGTAGTAAAATTTTTATAAATTACAGATTATATCTATACCCGAGAAAGTTCCCTGTGTCCCTTTTCATTCATTTCCAAACTCCCACAGGCAATGACATTTCTTTTTTTTTTTTTTTCTGTATTTTTCTGAAGTTGGAAACGGGGAGAGACAGCCAGACAGACTCCCGCATGCGGCGCCCGGCACGCTCACCAGGGGCGACGCTCCGCCCACCAGGGGGCGATGCTCTGCCCCTCCGGGCGTCACTCTGCCCCGACAGAGCCACTCCAGCGCCTGGGGCAGAGGCCAAGCAGCCATCCCCATTGCCTGGGCTATCCTTGCTCCAATGGAGCCCTGGCTGCGGGAGGGGAAGAGAGAGACAGAGAGGAAGGAGGGGGGATGTGGAGAAGCAAATGGGCGCCTCTCCTATGTGCCCTGGCCGGGAATCGAACCCAGGTTCCCCGCATGCCAGGCTGACGCTCTACCGGTGAGCCACCGTCCAGGGCCGGCAATGACATTTCTGAAGTCTATCTCTATGTATTAACTCTGTTCTTGGAATTCATTTATTTTGTTCTGGCTATTTTTTGTCTCACATATATTTTTGAAATCCACTTATGTTGCACATATTGGCAATTCATTATTTTAATTACTGAGTCATATTCCATAGTATGATTATACTAGAAGTATTTTATCCATCTTCTTAATTTTATTTTTCTACCTTTTAGTTACTTTTATAATGCTGCTATTTCTTTACAAGCCTTTTTGAAATATTTCTATTTTTCTTAATGCTTAGGAGTGGAATTCTTTGAGAGAAACTGAAATAATTTTTAATAATATGTATACTATTTTAATCTTACAGTAAGCAACTATGAGAGTTTGATGTACTTTATACAGTGGTGGGACTCCAATAATTTAACAACTGGGTCTCTGCCCTAATGACCATTTTAAGTGTGTGTGTGTGTGTGTGTGTGTGTGTGTGTGTGTATATATATATATATATATATATATATATATATACTTAAAGTATATATAACAATATGCCAAAAGGTAGTTTATTATTTTATGCATTTAATACTTAAATAAGAACAATAAAAGAGGTACCCAAAACTAGATTGTGTTATAAGAAAGAGTTTAAAATATTAAATAATACCTGACCAAAAAAAACAAAACTGTTGTTTAAGGTATTTCCAATGACTGCTTGTCACCCCCTGGTTGTTTGGCACTTTTTCTCTTTACAGTATATGTTTGTTTACTGAGTAATAAACACAAGGGAATTAAAATTTAGTATTTCATCAAAGGTATAATAATTTTTATGAAATGAATAAATATTACAAACATAATTCTGTCAATTTTTTTTCACCTATGGTCGAAATGAACATTACTATGGGGGCTTAGAATACAGTTACGCAGCTGAACGTTAAAAAATAGTAAGAAATGTAAGTTTGTGATTTCCACATTAGACACCGGCCCAGTTGCCCACCTTAAAGAGAACCCTGATTACAACTGGTTTTAACATTTTAACAACTGGTTCACTGAACTCAATAAAAAATTAGGTAGTGGTTCTGCCGAACTGGTGCAAACTGGCTGAACCCCCCTCTGGCTTTATACGTTCATCAATATGTAGTGTTGTCATTTTTTCCCATTCTACTGGGTTAAGTAACATTTCTTTGTGCTTTTAATTTGCATTTTCCCTATAATTTTAGCCACATTTTCATGTGCATCCTGGTCATTTATATATCTTTATTTTTTTAAAGTATTTTCTTAATTCCTTTCATGATTTCTTAATTTAGTTGTCTTTTTAGTATTGATGTATAGGATTTCTTTACATATTTGGCATATAAGCTCTTTTTCTGGTATATTTTGAATATGTTGTCCCAGTCTGAGGCTTGTCCTTCTGTTTCTTAGTCATTTGATAAGATTTTTTTTACTTTAAAAGAATTATATAGTTAATTGTTCTTTTATATTAATTGTCAATGTTCTTTCCAAAATGTTTTTCTTTCCCAATATAACGAAGATACTCTATCATGCTTTATTCTAGAACATTTGCAGTTGTAGACCTCACAGTTAAATCTCTTATATTTCTAAATTAACATGTATGTATGGTATGATGTAGTTTAGGCAGGTTGTATGTGTGTGTTTACATGTGTGTGTTTGTGTATGCATATGCAATTCTATCACCTTTTATTGGAAAGATTTTCCTCTTCAATTTGAATTGTCTTGATAATTTTGTTGAAAATAAGATGACAAAATATGAGACAGTATATATTTATTCTTTGCAATAGACTTAATTATCTTCACTTCTCCAATACTACACTGTCTCGACTAGGGTAGCTTTTGGTAAGTCTTTAGCTAGGACTGTTAAGTTCTCCAACTTGTGCTTCTTTATCATGATTAAAAATTTTTTTTTAGGTCCTGTTCATTTTCATATATATTTTAAAATAATCAGTTTCTTCAAAATACCTCAATGGGATTTTGATTGAGATGAAATCTAATAGCCAAATTTTGTATAATCGGCATGTAAACACTGAGCCTTCTAATTCACGAACATAAATTTATGTCTGTCTTAATTTCTCATGGGAGTTATTAGTAGATTCCAATATATAAGTTTTGTATGCTTTATGTTAAATTATTTTTTGATACTGCCTGACCAGGCAGTGGTGCAATGGATAGAGCGTTGGACTGGGATGCGGAGGACCTAGGTTCAAAACCACGAAGTTGCCAACTTGAGCTCAAGCTATCTGGCTTGAGTGTGGGCTCACCAGGTTGAGCACAGGGTTGCTGGCTTGAGCATTGGATCATAGATGTGACTCCATGGTCGCTGACTTGAAGTCCAAGGTTGCTGGCTTGAAACCCATGGTTGCTGGCTTGAGTCCATGGTAGCTGGCTTGAACACGGGGTCACTCACTCTGCTGTAGCCCCTCCCATTCAGGTCAAAGCAGATATGGGAAAGCAATCTGAACAACTAAGGAGACAAAGGAGCCACAACAAAGAATTGATGCTTCTCATCTCTCTCCCTTCCTGCCTGTCTGTCCCTATCTGTCCCTTTCTCTGTCTCTGTTATAAAAAAAGTAATTTTGATATAAATACATAAAATTTTATATAAAAATGAAATTTATTTTTCATATGGATTGTACATTCTGTTATATAAATTTCTTATGATTTTCTACAGAAATGATCATGTTGTCTATAAGTAAGGACACTTTTGGGGCTTTGTTTTCTGAACTTTGTATTTTACTTTTATATTTTGCTTTACTGTACTGGTTCAGATTTCTAGGTAGAAGTTACAAAGATATACATATTTGCTTTGTTTCCAGTTATAGGACCAGTCATTCAATATATGATCATTAAATCAAATATTTGCAGTAGAATTATGTAGATGCTCTTCTATAAGACTGAGGACATTTTCCTCTATTCTAAACCTGCTATAAGATTTTATCATAAATACTTTTTAATTTTGTCTGACATGTTTCATCTATTGAGATCTTCATATGGGTTTGTCTCTTTTCTGTTTAATCAGTTCAAATACATCAATTTATTTTTTGGATGTTAAATAATACTTCATTACCACAGTAAGTCACACATAATCATAATAAATTTATTATCTTTTTATATATTACTGGATTTGATGTTCTAATATTTTTCAAATAATTTTTGCATGTATGTTTATGAGTTATAGTAATTTGCAATTATTTCTGGTAATGTTGCTGACAAATGTTTGTATTAGAGTAATGCTGAAATCATTAATCAAGTTAGTATGTTTATTCTCTTTGTCAACTGTATGAGAAAGTTTAAATACAATTGATATTGTTTCTTCCTTAAACACTTGATAAAATTCATCAGTCTTAATGTTTATGATAGAATTATAAATTTTATTTCTTTAAAATATATAGCAAAACCTCAGAATATCTATTTTTTCTAAGTAAACTTTGGTAATTTGCCTCTTTCAAGAACACTTTCTAATATGTCAAATTAATGGACATAAAGTTGTTTTTAATTAATTATTGTCATTTAGATAGCTCCAGGATTTGTAGTGATATTTTTTTCATCCTTTATTTTATTATTATTGTTTTGTTTTTTTTTAGGTAAGAAGAAGGGAGATAGTGAGGCAGACTGTTGCATGCACCCGACTGGGATCCACTTTGCAACCTCGTCTAGGGCCAATGCTCAAGTACCGAGCTATTTTTAGCACCTGAGGCTGATGCACTTGGAGCTATCCTCAGCACCTGGGCCAACACTCAAACCAATTGAGCCAGTCACTGCAAGAAGGGAAGAGAGAGAGAGGGAAAGAGAAGCTGATGATTGTTTCTTCTCTGTGCCCTGACTGAGATCAAACTAGGACAGCCATACTCTGGGCTGATGTTCTATCACTGAGCCACTGGCTTGGACCAATCCTTTATTTCTTAATTAGTTTTGCTAAAGTTTAAAAAAATTTTATGAGTCTTTTCAAAGAAACAAGTTTTCATGTTGTAATTTTTCTAGTATTTGTTTTAAACTTATTTTTTCATTATCTCTATGACTTTTTTCACTTTAAAAAAATTTGTTTATAATTCTCTTGTTTTTAGTGGATTTTAAAATCTTTTTTTTTTTTAGTATAAACTCTTAAAGTAATCAGACTATCCTTTCAACACAAATTTAACTCCACACCACAAATAATGTTATTTTAAAATACTTTCATCAGACTGACCATTGGCTTAAGCCAAAGTTCTCTGGCTTGAGCAAGGGGTTACTTGCTCTCCAGTAGCCCCCCCCCTCCAGTCAAGGCACATATGAGAAAGCAATCAATGAACAACTAAGGTGCTACAATGAAGAATTGATGCTACTCATCTCTCTCCCTACTGCCTGTTTGTCCCTATCTGTCCCTCACTCTGTCTCTATCATACACACACAAGAAATCTTTCATCATTTTGTATTATTTTCTAAATTCTCTTTTGATATCTTCTATGAATAATTTTTTTTTTTTTTTTTTTTTTTTTTTTTTGCATTTTTCTGAAGCTGGAAACAGGGAGAGACAGTCAGACAGACTCCCGCATGCGCCCGACCGGGATCCACCCGGCACGCCCACCAGGGGGCGACGCTCTGCCCACCAGGGGGCGATGCTCTGCCCATCCTGGGCATCGCCATGTTGCGACCCTCCTGGGTGTCGCCATGTTGCGACCAGAGCCACTCTAGCGCCTGGGGAAGAGGCCACAGAGCCATCCCCAGCGCCCGGGCCATCTTTGCTCCAATGGAGCCTTGGCTGCGGGAGGGGAAGAGAGAGACAGAGAGGAAGGCGCGGCGGAGGGGTGGAGAAGCAAATGGGCGCTTCTCCTATGTGCCCTGGCCAGGAATCGATTCTATGAATAATTTTACTTAATAAATGTTTCTTTAAATTTTTCAAATATTTGGTTTTTTGAAAAATTTAAAGGTATAATTGTATTGATTTCAAATTAAAGTCTACTGTGATCAAAGAATATACTCTGTGAGATCTAAAACTCAAAATTTATTGGAATTTAATTTTTGGTTCAGTATATGACCTATCATGGTGAATGGATATTTTGTGTGTGTCTGTGTTAAAATATACATTACATAAAAGTTGCTGTCTTAATTTTTGTGTGCAACTTAGTGGTAGTTAATACATTCATACTTTTGTTCATTTATCACCACCATCCATCTCTAGACTGATTTCATCTTGCAAAACTGAAACTCCTGTCTATTAAACCACAACTCCCACATGACCACCCTTCCTCCAGGCACTGGCAAACATGACTATGCTATCTTCCTTTCTTTTTTAATCTTTTTTTTACCCCACTCCTCAGCCTGGGGTAACCATCATTCTACTCTCTGTTACAATGAGTTTAACTGTTTTCTTCTTTTTTCTTTTTAAAAAAATATTCCACATAAAAGTGAGATCATGCAATATTTTGCCTTTCAGTGTCTGGCTTATTTCACTTAGCACAGTATCCTTCAGGTTCATCCGTATTGTCACAAATGTCAGTATTTTTTTTTTTTTTACAGAAACAGAGAGAGAGTCAGAGAGAGAAATAGATAGGGATAGACAGACAGGAACGGAGACAGATGAGAAGCATCAATCATCAGTTTTTCATTGCAACACCTTAGTTGTTCATTAATTGCTTTTTTATCTGTGCCTTGACCATGGGCCTTCAGCAAACTGAGTAACCCCTTGCTTAAACCAGTGACCTTGGGTCCAAGCTGGTGAGCTTTTGCTCAAACCAAATGAGCTGATGCTCAAGCTGGCAACCTCTGGGTCTTGTGTCTGGGTCCTCTGCATTCCAGTCCGACACTCTATCCACTGCATCACCGCCTGGCCAGGCTCTTTGTTTTTTAAAGCTAAATTATACAGTGATACCTTGAGATACAAATTTAATTCGTTCTCTAGCAGAGCTCATAAGTCAGTCAACTTGTATATCAAACTGCTGATACTGGACCCATGCGCCAGTGCACCAACTAGTGGCAGCTTCCTGAATCACAACTCATAACTCAGAATTTCACTCGAATCTCAAACAAAATATGGACCGAGTCACAGCTCGTATCTTAAAAAAAATTTGTATGTTGGTCTGTTCGAATCTCAAGGTACTACTGTATTTAATTGTGTCTAAATGCCACATTTCTTTATCCATTCATCAACTGACAGGCATTTATGTTGTTGCCATATCTAAGCTATTGTGAATAGGTGTGCAGATATCTTTTGAAAATCCTAATTTCAGTATTTTGGGGTATATACCCAGCAGTAGAATTGCTGGATCATATAGTAGTTCTATTTTTAATTTTTTTGATAAACCTTCATTCTGTTTTTCTTAATGCCTGTACCAATTTATGTTCTCACCAACAGTGTAAAAGATTGCCCTTCCTTCTACATGCTGGCCAATACCATTATCAAACATGTATTATTTCCATGATTGAAGGCGTAGCTATTTCTACCAATATTTCATTTTATATTATTATTAAAAATAATAGTCATTCTAACAGGTGTGAGGTAATACCTTATTATGATTTTGATTTATATTTCCATCATGATTAATGGTGTTGAGCAAATTTTCATATACATGTTGATCATGACACTCTCCACTGAGCCATTCTTTCAGGGACTATATTTTCTTTTTATTTTGTTTAATTAAAATATTATGATTTAGTTTTAATTATTGATTTTATAGTTAGTTGCATGCAATTTATTATTTATTACTTTATTTTTATTGGTTACAACAATCATCACTTTATTCTTAATCTAAATTTTTCTTAGTGATATATTTTTTACTGCTTCACATGTAATGTAGAACACTAAAAAGAGTATATATCTTTCCTGTTTATTGGTATTGTTTATCTTTTAGTTTATTGCCATTCAAAGAAATTAAGAAGTAAAAACTCTAGTATTTTATATTTCCTTATACTTACCATTCCTGTGCTTTTTATTTTTATTTCTTTTTCTAAAATTAATTTGATTATGTTATTTTCCTTCTGCTTAAAATTTTTTGTAAGCATTTCTTGTATTGCAGTTTTGCTGGTGAAAAATTTATCCAAAGTTTTCTGCAAATATTTTAATTTATTTAAGTATCTTTGAAGAATATTTTAACTGTATATAGAAATCTGCATTTACATTTTTTCTTTTAATCACTTTATTGTTTTCTGGCCTAATTTTAGTTTTTTATTAAAAACAAAAGCCATTGCCTGACCAGGCGGTGGTGCAGTGGATAGAGAGTTGGACTGGGATGCCGAGGACCCAGGTTCGAGACCTCGAGGTCGTCAGCTTGAGCATGGGCTCATCTGGTTTGAGTAAAAGATCACAAGCTTGGATCCAAGGTCTCTGGCTCAAGCAAGAGGTTACTCAGTCTGCTGAAGGCCCACGGTCAAGGGCCTGCACATATGAGAAAGCAACCAATGAACAACTAAGGTGTCGCAATGCACAACGAAAAACTAATGATTGATGCTTCTCATCTCTCCGTTCCTGTCTGTCCCTGTCTATCCCTCTCTCTGACTCTCTCTCTGTCTCTGTAAAATAAATAAATAAATAAATAAATAAATAAATAAATAAATAAATAAAGTGGAGAACCTTAAAAAACAACAACAACAACACCAACAAAAAGCCATTATCTATATTCTTGCTTCCCTGTATAATATTTTTTTCTCATTTGTCTTTTTTTGGGTTCTTTTCTCTTCTTTTTTAAACTTTACTGAGGTTCTTGGATCCTGAACCATTTGATATTAAGCTGCTGACTTGATGGCCCATCATCTTTAACTACTTTACTTTTATTTTATTTTATTTTATTTTATTTTTTTTTATAAATAAATTTTTATTTTAATGGGGTGACATCAATAAATGAGGGTACATACATTCAAAGTAAACATTTCCAGGTTATCTTGTTATTTAGTTCTGTTGCATACCCATCACCCGAAGAGAGATCGTCCTCCGCCACCCTCCATCCAGTTCTTTCTGTACCCCTCCCCCTTTCCTCTCCCTCCTTCCCTCCCCCCACCCCCCATAGCCAGCACACTCCTGTTCATGCCTCTTAGTCTCGCTTTTATGTCCCACCAATGTATGGAATCCTGCAGTTCCTGTTTTTTTCTGATTCACCCATTTCACCCCGCACAATGCTACCAAGACTCCACCATTCCGCTATAAGTGATCCGATGTCACCCTTTCTCCTAGCTGAATAATATACCATGGTGTATATGTGCCCCGTCTTCTTTATCCAGTCCTCTATTTTTTTTTTACAGTGATTAACAGCCTTTAAGCAAACTCTTGGCCAATACAGCAAGAATCCATGAATGAGTAGTGTCCTTAACATGTTCCCCAAGTCCAAGTTGGCCCCATCACCATGCCAAATCCCCGAAAAATGCAACCCAACCACT